>NC_139536.1:44341432-44941432 GCF_965153285.1 Podarcis tiliguerta
GGATGCCAGTCACAAAATAGTTACCATGGAAGCATGGCATAACATAAAATGGCTGCCATAGGAGGCATGGCATAAAACCAAATTAGGGTACAGTTATTGCTATTCCCCCACCCCAATAGCTTCATGTTTGCTGTCAGATGTCAATTGTGTTCTGCTGGTTCTGATTGTGGAGACTGATTCCCCTGAACACACAAACCCCCACACAAAAATGCTCTTACTGTTCCCCAGTACCAAGAAAAAATATACAAAGTGACCACATCACACACATTCACATGCACACGCACACGCACGCGCACACACACACAGTCACCACATATATCTCTCTCTTACACACACACACACACACACACACACACACACACACTTAACATGTACAGAGTCACATAACCATCTCTCCCTCTCTCATACAGATTAAACATACAGGCTGCATACCTCTCTCTCCGTCTCTCTCTCACACACACAAACACCCACCCACCACATACATCTATTCTCCTCTCTGCCCAAGGGCATCTCTCAATTACATAAACACCCACCCATTCAGAAAAGCACCTCCAAAGGTGAAGGAAGTGCCTGCTACTTCTTTTTCATCCAAAAAAATGCATGAGGACCATCCTTCTGGTGCCCACAGGCACCACTGGGTTGGTGATCCTTATAATAAAACCATGCAACTTATGATTAACCAGATTCACTCTGAGCCCTATAAATACCTTTTCCGATAAACATGTTACTGTGAGGTTTATCCCTTTTGCATCGCCCCCAGAGGAGCACTCCATTGTCTCTCAAGACAGACGGATGGCAACAACAACCATCTTTCATTCTTTGTTTCCCAGGGACCTTCAAAGGGAATAGCGAGCCTACATTGCCATGCAAAATCTACCGTATTTTTCGCCCTATAGGACGCACTTTTTCCCCTCCAAAAATGAAGGGGAAATCTGGGTGCGTCCTATGGGGCGAATGCAGGCTTCGCGGACCTCTCCGCAAACAGCAGGAGCGCTCCCGCTGCTGGCGGAGAGGTGCCTGCATGCTGAAGCCTGCGTGCGCTGAGCTCAGCGCGCCCAGGCTTCGCGGACCTCTCCGCTAGCAGCGGGAACGCTCCCGCTGCTGGCGGAGAGGTGCCTGCATGCCGAAGCCTGCGCGCGCTGAGCTCAGCGCGCCCAGGCTTCGCGGACCTCTCCGCTAGCAGCGGGAACGCTCCCGCTGCTGGCGGAGAGGTGCCTGCATGCCGAAGCCTGCGCGCGCTGAGCTCAGCGCGCCCAGGCTTCGCGGACCTCTCCGCTAGCAGCGGGAACGCTCCCGCTGCTGGCGGAGAGGTGCCTGCATGCGGAAGCCTGCGCGCGCTGAGCTCAGCGCGCCCAGGCTTCGCGGACCTCTCCGCTAGCAGCGGGAACGCTCCCGCTGCTGGCGGAGACGTGCCTGCATGCGGAAGCCTGCGCGCGCTGAGCTCAGCGCGCCCAGGCTTCGCGGACCTCTCCGCTAGCAGCGGGAACGCTCCCGCTGCTGGCGGAGACGTGCCTGCATGCGGAAGCCTGCGCGCGCTGAGCTCAGCGCGCCCAGGCTTCGCGGACCTCTCCGCTAGCAGCGGGAACGCTCCCGCTGCTGGCGGAGAGGTGCCTGCATGCGGAAGCCTGCGCGCGCTGAGCTCAGCGCGCCCAGGCTTCGCGGACCTCTCCGCTAGCAGCGGGAACGCTCCCGCTGCTGGCGGAGAGGTGCCTGCATGCGGAAGCCTGCGCGCGCTGAGCTCAGCGCGCCCAGGCTTCGCGGACCTCTCCGCTAGCAGCGGGAACGCTCCCGCTGCTGGCGGAGACGTGCCTGCATGCGGAAGCCTGCGCGCGCTGAGCTCAGCGCGCCCAGGCTTCGCGGACCTCTCCGCTAGCAGCGGGAACGCTCCCGCTGCTGGCGGAGACGTGCCTGCATGCGGAAGCCTGCGCGCGCTGAGCTCAGCGCGCCCAGGCTTCGCGGACCTCTCCGCTAGCAGCGGGAGCCAGCACTGGGCTCCCACGGCTTGCAGAGAGCTGCCTGTTTGGGGGCTGGGGTCGGGGGAAGCTCGGGCTTCCCCAACCCCGCGCCTGGGGGGGAAATAATTTTTTTCCTTTATTTCCCCCCCAAAAAACTAGGTGCGCCTTATGGGACGGTGCGTCCTATAGGGCGAAAAATACGGTATTTCCTTTGGTGGACAAAAGTGAACCTAGTAATGCATCTATTTTGGTTTGTCTTCATTATAGTTGGAGAAGGCAGAATGAAGTTCACTATGACAAAGTACGAGAAGCTGCAACCTGGTCCAAAATGGAGACAACCAAAGCCATGGATTGTCAAAAGAAGCTCTATTGCCATGAGCAAACCAGCCATTGTGCCATGTGCTACAGCAGATGGAACAAGATGTATTTTCACCAGCTAGTCAGAATCTCTCATTTCATGGTGAATCCAATTCTAGTCACTCTTTGCTGTGTGAGCATAGAGGAAGATGGACATTAAATGTAACTATGAAGTTCAACATGAGAGCATCATGATGCATGTCAAGCACCAAAATGAACATCTGTATCAGTTGCGCATGCAAATCTGCTTTGATGGACTGTGGTGTTATGATGTGGATGAAATAACAATCCACATCATAACACCACAAGATAAAATGTAACCAATGCTACATTGGTCCATGATTTCTGACACTGATATTTGTTATTGACAGCCATCTTTGATAGTTCGTAAGAAGAGGAAAATGAGGTGGGGATAGAACTCATTGCTATTTAATTCCATACTGCTTTTCAGATACCTGAAGATTGTTGAAGGTCTTCTTTTGTATAGCACCAATCCTGAGGAACTGAAATAACTGGAAGACTATGAAAATACACCTCTAGACCTAACCTTTGTAGGGGACAAAGTCCTATCATCATTTATATTTTGTCCTTTGTGCATAATTTATTTTTACCTTATTCTAATACCATATTTTTTGCTCACCTACTTATCCTTTTACTAGATCTTAGCAGTCTAACGAAGTGAAAATTATTATTATTTTAACCGCAGCACTGTATGTACCAAACAAAACTTGAAGTGAAAGTTTTGGTTAAGAGATTGAACAAATTAACAAAATAGAAATTTTTCTTTCTAAGGAAGGAGTTTAATAAAAAATAATTTATTAAGAATTGTTGGTGCAATAGTGTCTGCACCAGTACTGTCACACCATCACAAAACATGGAATTATATCAGCAGGGATGTTCCAGCAGGAGGGAAGGGAGAAGTGACTACCTGACTTACAGAATTGGATGCAGTTTGGTTGTTTAATGACATCAGTTTACAACTATATATTTAGAACAGTCTTTCCCATCTCTGAGTTCCCACACATTATAGGACAAAAACTCCTATCATCCCCAACCATGCTGGCTAGAGATAATGAAAGCAGGGGATTCAGGGTTGGAGAAGACTGCTTTAGAACATGCTCATAAAACAGATGCCTACATTCTGGGTGTGTTATTTTGAAATTTTGTTTTTGTTCGCTTCTCAAAGATACCTAGACGACCAGCATGAGAAGCAGAACTCTAAACTAGATGGCGTTCTTCTTATGCTATTGAATATTATGTAGCTTAATCATGTTTCATGTTTCAATTGACCTCCAGAGAAAATCAAGCTTTCACCTACCCAATAACATTTTGAAAATCCAAGTTTACAGTTCACTCCAATATATCAAGAGACTGACATTGGAAGCCTATAATCAAATACAAGCATGAGAAACAGCCAGTAGACCTAACAGTAACGTAGAGATCTCACTCCATATCTACCCTTGCAGTAATCTTGGACAGTTATGTCAATTTATCATCTGGGGAATTTCTATTCACAGCACCCCATCCTACCCTACAGAATATCATAGGGTGGTGACCCAAGAATAGAGATTTTCTGCTGTTGCCCCTGTACAGTGGTGCCTCGCAAGACGAAATTAATTCGTTCCGCGAGTCTCTTCGTCTAGCGGTTTTTTCGTCTTGCAAAGCAACCCTATTAGCGGCTTAGCGGATTAGTGCTATTAGCGGTTTAGCGGCTATTAGCGGCTATTAAAGGCTTAAGGGATTAGCGGATTAGCTGCTAAAAGGCTATTAGAGGTTTAGCGGCTTAGAAAAAGGGGTTGGGGAGTGAAAAAAAATCTCAAGACTCGCAAGACATTTTCGTCTTGCGAAGCAAGCCCATAGGGAAATTTGTCCTGCGAAGCGCATTGACAAACGGAAAATCCTTTCGTCTAGCGGGTTTTCCGTCTTGCGAGGCATTCGTCTTGCGGGGCACCACTGTACTATGGAAATCCCTTCCATCTGCCACATGTGAAGTAGCAACTATCAGTTGCTTCAGACATCTTGCAAAGACTCTTCTCTAAAACTGGATCCTGTTTTATATGACTGGATATTCTGAATTTCTGTTTTATTCAATTTTTTATGTTTTAATGTGTTTTTCCATTGCTATTTTACTGGTTTTGGGCTGTGTTTTTGTATGAAAGCTATAATGCTAGTTTTTTTAAGAGTGTAACCACTTAAGAGATTATTTTAAATGTTAAGCGGTATATAATTGAACTACCACAAGGGTATTTGCTTTATAGCTTGCATTAGCCTCCTGTGATAGCAAGGGTCTGGACAGGTTGCTTATACAGCAACCATTTCTAAGATCTGCCATACATCTTAGAAAAATAGGTCACACTGCTCAACTTAAAATATTTCACAGCAAAGCTTTTAGACTGTTAGGGATGTTTGGGCACTACACACTCTTAACCTTCCTTTCACTTCAGAATTCTATGGGAAGTGCTGAATGAGCCAAGTTCTAAGGAACTCATTGCAACACTTAACAACAGCTTCTTATAAAGAGAGTAGTTACAACAACTTTAAATGTGTAAGAAAGCAGTCTTCTCTTTTTTTATGAGATGTACTTAATAACTGAAAAGGAAAACGGGTGTCATTGCTTTTTTCCTATTTTTTACATAGATTCAATGCCATAAATCTAGCATATAATGAACTGCAGCAACTGCATTTCAATGAAAGATAGAAACTGTGAAAGTACATAGGATCCAGTGGTCCCATCCTGATGGCTAAACCTGGGGCTTAGTTACTAAAGACAAACTGGATCTTAGTCACAAATATACCTCTTCACAATATGCACTGTTTTCATAATTTAGAATTTAGGTGGATTTTGAAATGTGCTGTTGAAATTAGTAATTAATTAAATACATGCTATATTTTAAATCTTGTAAGATTGTATTGACTCAAATATGACCTAAAATACGATACACCCTCCTATAAAGGGACACTGTCAAGTATTTTCATTAAGTTCAGAATTTATTTTGTGTTTGATCCAATAGTGCCCTTCTGTACACAAGAGCGGTCCTTTCATGAATGCAAGGGCCTTCAATACAGTTTAGGCTCTCGCTAATGGAAGGGGTGGTTTTCACGCATTCCCCCTTGATGTTTCCTGTGCTGTTCTGGAGGGTCCCCAAGCCACTGGAGCAGATTTTCAGGGGTACAGGAGGGAATGGGTATCACTGAGAATCACCTCTCGTCCTTCCATTAGCAGATGTTGGAGTGTCCTTTTGGTGGGAAGAACACTGGCAACACTAGATCTAACCTTTTACCATTGCAAACCAATGCACTTTTAAGAAGCTGTGCCTTACTTACAGTACTTACTTGTTTGTGATCCCTGCCATCAATGCTGTCAGCACAGTTCTGTGAAGAGGGCATACTAAATAACGTGTGGTCCTTCTGCTGGCTGGCTGGCTGGCTCTGCAGCAGCAGAATAAAAATACTGTGTACAATCATGCATAAACAGCAGCTATTGCTCTTGAAAGGTTCCTTGGAAAGAAGTGGTGGATTCCATAGAAGAAAATAAGGGATTTCCTGAATAGATTCTAACAACAGAAATGAGTAATAATAGGGACATAAACTACTTGACAGTATCCCTTTAATTTTCAGTACGGAAAATAAGAAAAATTCAGCAAAGCATCTGAGTCCATCATTCAGTGAGATTGAGTTTACTTCTTACAGTAGTTTCCATGATTGATTAAAGGTGGAACTAGACCATGAGAGGGACACAGAGCTGCCACTGTCCTGTGGCTCTTCCCTCGTTTAATGCATGGTACGACATAGCAAGAATGCATTTGTCTACTACCAATTCCCTCCTTGACTTCATCAACTGTCACTGCAATGATACCACACCATATCACATGTTGTGTTAAACGGCACAGAGAAGGAAGGTGACATATATTTCTACCCTAAGTGTCTTTCGCAAGTTCTTTCCTACAAATTGCATGCACTGAAAGATTGTTCCTTAATATGATTTCTTCACTTGCTAGAAAAAGAGCTATGCATCAAAGCACTTCGAGCCAACATATTGTACTGTAACATCTCACAGTAAAATCCAGCTATGACAAATGTAACCAGTGATATACTCCAGTAAGGAAGCTAAGCAGAAGCGTTAGTACAGATATCAAATAAAGGGAAGCAATGTGTTTATGAAAACGAAAATTAGAGTCACACTACCTTTTTCCCCTCTTCTGGAATCACAATCCTTTTCATAGACCAGCCACATTTATTGTTGCCAAATCCAATTGTCCTCTCAATTTTTTTCAGACCTAATTTGCAGAGATTTTTTTTTTTTTTTTTTTGGCTACAAAATGTAACTGAAGCACCAGCCTATTTAGTGTAATCAAGGATTCAATACAAAGTTGGAAAAAATATAAGTAGCAGCAAAAAGTAGATATGCCTATTATCTACTCATTTCATCCCACTGGAACTGTCCCAGTCTAGTTTTGGAATGTTTTTCTGTGCATTCATTTGAATGAGGAACACCTGGAAGCTGGAAAAAAGAATGGGAGTGGTATAGCTGATATTGGGACTCTGGCCAATTAAAAAAACCCCACACAGCCTTGGTCTGTAGAGGGTCTCAAGTCAGATTTTCTGGGTCAACACACATGGACCTAGCTTGTTTAAAATTTTGCTGGTCCAAGTCCATGTGCCAGGCTTCCATCAGTCCTGGGTAGGCTTGGCTATCCTACTCATCTTCTCTGCCCACACCCCAAACCACCTGGGCATGCCAACCCACTTTGTACATCTCCTGCTTTAGACTACTCTTGGCTCTGGCTTATTGCAGGTAGCATAGCCTCTAAAGAGGGCTCCGACTCAAACATTTCCAGTATCCACAGCTTAAAACTTTTCAACGCAATGGTCGGTTGTGATGCTAGTTTACAGCACTCCCTATGTCATATATCCGTCACGAGTGCCTATCAAGAATGCAATGTTACCTGGAAGCTAAGCTCCACTGATTTTAAGAAGCCTCAGAGGTAGGCTTAAGCTTGCAGGCCTAGTTACAATTTTTTTTAAAAAAAAATAGCAATATGAGAAATATTTGACAGAAACTGTGGCTGTTTATTTATCTCTATTCTAAAGACTAGAGTGGCCTTCATAATTTCAATCAAAATATCTATAAGAAATGAAATATGAAATGCTGAATTAATCAACCAGAATATTGATAGATGCTTAACGCATTGTTTACTGAAGTACTATGTACAACTATGTTCAGTCATTATAATTTATATTAGGGCTCACAAGGACTCATTCCATGGCTCTTTTGAATGACTAGGTCATTCCTGAATAATGAGAATAATGAGAAGTGATACTTAATGGGATTGCATTGAAACACGTTTAGAACACGTTTAGAACAGTTCCTCTCATTACTAAGTATCTAGTTTTAGGAGAACAGTTTATAGGTTAGAAAAAAATTATGCTCAAACACTATTATTTTCACTACTTTCTCATAACTGTAGAATAAGAGAGAAACTCCCACTTCCGCCCACTCACCACCCATAGTTCTGTAGCCTTTATAGCATTCATGTATCTTCTGATGGATGATGAAAATTGTGCAAATAAATCCCAGGAAAATGTTTTTAGGGTTTTATCTAGATTGCTGCTTTTTTTTTAATCACAAGAAAACTTGACTCTAGAGCGCAACAGTTCCTAAATTTCCACCAATAATGTGGTGTGAATAAGAACCCTGGACATTTCTACAAATGGTGGGCATTCCTGCTCTAGAAATAATGATGTGGAATGCCTACTTATTTCCATCATTACTGCATGAAATCCTTGCTGTGGTATATAACCACATACTGTGCTGAAACTTTTATTGGTGGAAATGTTTATTGTGTGAAAATAGTCAGCAATAACACAGAAATAGAAATACAATGGAGTGGTGCCTACAATAATACAGGGAATGCAGGAAAGCATAGAGTTGTGGCAAAAGCGAAAGCTCTCAGACCAACAGAAGGAAAGGTGTTTGTATCACATAGTTGATTTTATTTAAGCAGTATCTCTGGCATTCAATAATGTCAAAGGATATTTTTTGTGTGTGTGCGCATGTGGACAAAAGCTGCTGAAACTCTGACTTTCAGATAAAAGGTAGGCAGAAGAACACAGGCTTAAAGTAGCTTCCTGGCTGGAAGCAAAATGTATTTGCAAATATCCCACAACATGCTTAAAGCTGAATACACAATCTGGAGCCGGTCAGCTCCAGCAGCTAGTTTATATGCGGCAACTAATGACTCTGGAAGATAAAGTGCATCTTGGTTTACTTAAAAAGATGCACCCAGCCACTTCAGTGAAAACTTGTGTGCCAAGGCCCTATGACTCACGGTCACCTTGTGGATAAATAAAGCACATGAACAAGCGGGTTTTGGTTTATGGGTTTAAATAGGCAATAATAATAACAATAATTAATAATAATACAGTCATAACTTGGAAGGCGAACAGAATCCATTCCGGAAGTCCGTTTGACTTCCAAAACGTTCAGAAACCAAAGCATGGCTTCTGATTGGTTGCAGGAAGCTTCTGCAGCCAATCGGAAGTCGTGGAAGCCCCATCAGACGTTCGGCCTCCAAAATAATGTTCGAAAACCGGAACACTCACTTCCGGGTTTCGATAGTTCGGGAGCTGATTTGTTCGGGAGCCAAAGCGTTCGAGATCCAAGGTACGACTGTAATGTATTATTTATACCCCGCCCATCTGGCTGGGTTTCCCCAGCCACTCTGGGCACCTCCCAACAGAATATTAATAACATGATAAAACATTAAACATTAAAAAAGTCCCTAAACAGGGTTTCCTTCAGATGTCTTCTAAAAGTCAGATAGTTGTTTATTTCCTTGACATCTGATAGGAGGGCATTCCACAGGGTGGGGGCCACTACCGAGAAGGCCCTCTGCTTGGTTCCCTGTAACCTCACTCTGTAACCCCTTGACTGTGGGGCCTGGCTGCAACATTGCCCACTGAATAAGGTAAGGGGACTTTCAAAAATCAATCTGCATTAATGTCAGGTGGGTATGCAGAAGTTGATGCTGCTTGAAGTTTTCATTACCTGACTAAGGCACATACATTTCTAGTGACTTAGGTTTAATACAGATAATTGATTAACAATAACCTAGAAATACATAGCCTCAACATAAATACGATGGAAGGATGTAATTCACTGTTATAAATATATTGTTCCTAAAAATGAGTATATGCATGTGAATTTGTGTTGTTGCAGTTGTCATCACACCATAAAGGGAAAACATACTCCTCTTTTAACGCAAGACATGGATCTGGTGGCATGGAGCTGGTGATTGTGTCAGTGCAAAAAACAAATGAAAACAAAAGAAACTTCTACATCCCAGTTAGAAATAAATAATGATGATGATGAGGTATGATTATGTTACAGCAAAAAGCCTGTTACATTTTGAAAATTGCTTTTCTATAACATAGTGGTAATTTAGTTACAAAGGCTGTATTCATTAGAACTCAGTTTTCCAACTGTGAAATGCTACTGTACTTTTTGGCAGGACTGAAGATGCTTATTTTTTAGTATATTGAGTATAGTAGCTTGATACAATGACAATGTTTGGATGTTAAATCTCAATTTACCAAACTCAATACATAAACAATACTTTTGCCTATGTATGTAGCCTCTTTGTTCCTTTCTTCATGCTGCGAGCAAACAAACCAGCAAGTCTTCAATTAAGAATAGTGTCCTGTTTTGTCTAAACAAGGAAACTATGGTTACAGCGTTGGAACATGTCAGGATATTAAACTATAGTTTAAAATTGGATTTAAATACTAGTTTGTTCCAAAAGTAGTAACCGTAGTTTCATGGGTTTGGTTAATTAGAGGCTTTGTGGTTTAACTGTGACTTGTGCAGAGGGAGAGGAATGAAGGGACTTAATTTACAGGGGAAAGGTTCATTCATAGCTCAATGATCACATTTGCAACAGATTTGTATAGAGGTTTGTTTGTAAGGAAAATTATATTTACTTCAAGAATAATTTACTATACTTTACTCCCCCCCCCCCCAATAGAATGCACATGCACACACCTCACCCTGATGCCATTCCTTGGAGACTGAGGTCCTAATTCATTGGAATTGTAAGGTTAAGAAATCATCCCGGGACCCAGAAGATTTTAATAACTATCACCCAGTTGTAAATATCTCCTCCAAGGAAAGGTTCTTGAGCAAGTGGTCACCATCCAGCTCCAGACTACCTTGGACAAGAATGATTTAATAGAACCATTTCGATTGGTGTTTAGGCCTGGTTTTGGCACAGAAACTGCCTTGGTTGCCTTGCACAAATATCTCTATTGGGGGAAAGGGTGTGTGTGTGTGGTGTGTGTTTCCCTGTTGATTTGCCTTGATCTCTCAGCAGCTTTCAATGCCATGAAGCAAGGTGTTCTTCTGGAGCAGCTATCTGAATTTGGACTGGGTGGCACTGTGTTGCGATGATTCCAGGCTTACTTGGATGGCCACCCCCAGAGAGTGGTACTTGGTGTATACTGCTCGACTGTCTTCAATTGGGTTGATCCAAAAGGGTTGATCTTATCCCCCATGCTGTTTAACATCTACATGAAGCTGCTGATCAAAGCAATCCAGAGATTTGGAGTGAGTTCTTATGGAGAGTTGTCTTTGAGATATTATTGCCCTGGTGTGGTGTAGTGGTTAAGAGCGGTAGACTCCTAATCTGGTGAACCGGGTTCACGTTTCCGCTCCTCCACATGCAGCTGCTGGGTGACCTTGGGCTAGTCACACTTCCCTGAAGTCTCTCAGCCCCACTCACCTCACAGAGTGTTTGTTGTGGGGAGGAACGGAAAGGAGAATGTTAGCCGCTTTGAGACTCCTTTGGGTAGTGATAAAGCGGGATATCAAATCCAAACTCTTCTGGTCCATAAATACCACTTCTCCCCCGTATTAATCAGTTGGGAACTGGGCATTTTATGTATCTTGCATTGTTAGTGTTTTAAATTTTCTCTAGGGTTTTTTTAATAGCTTTTTATTGGGTTTTATAAACAAGCATCATAGTATAATAAATAATACAAATAAATAGACCAAGCCTTCTCATGTTGTCTGTATATCACAAAAATAACACAATAAATCTGCAATAATATCTGTAACGTAAGTTTCATTATTAGTGGTCAATGTGTAAGCTCTTGGTTTGTGAATTAGTTTAAACAAAAACAGAGGGGAAACAGGATAGAACAGAACTAACAGATAACATTCAGCATTGCAGAGCTGAACACCTAATCAGGAGCCCATGTGGTTTTGCTTAGATTAAATATTGAGTAATGGTCATTTTTGCTCAATGCAGCAATATGAAGTGTTGGCATATTGATGAACGTGGGTTGAAAGTGAAAACAGTGTATGTTCAAATTTAAATTTACATCAACCAGATTCAGCCAATTGCTGATGGGGAAGGGGGAATTGTTCCTTTTCTGAATAACTGACATATGCTATGAGATTAAACCACATTTCGGTAAAGCCATTTTTATTATCTGTCCACAAGTCAATCATAGTTTGTTAGTTAACCTCTCAAGGAGAGCTGTTTCCCAAACTGTTTTGTACCAGTTATCTAGTGTTGTGCCAGAAAGGTCTTTCCAGTGTCTTGCTACGTTGCATCTTGCCACTTGATATAAATGGTTTATTAATTCTTGTTGTCTTGAAGGTCTGTGAGTTCTGTGAATGCTTTACGATCCTGATTAATCAGAGGTTGGCTGAAAAGATTCTACTTTTTGGTGGTCTTTAAATATTTTTGAGATAGCTACAATCTTGGAGTTGTACCATGTTTGGGGGATGGGTGATCCTCTCATTAGGTCATTAAACAGGCGGACCCTATATGGTAACCATGTTTCTTTGAATTGTTTATAATACTTGGAAGTGAAGCCATCTGGTCCTCAGGCCAATATTTTTTTAAGAACAATGTCATTTTCTAATAGAATTTTTCTCTGATTTTAAATTGTATTTATGTGCTGTAGTTTATTGTCAAGTTGCTTAATATTAACAACAGACCTCAATGCAGCAATCTTCTATGTTCAATTTTCAGTTAAAAGCAGAAAGTGGCATGATTTAAAGCATCAAAAGAGTACCCACATACCATCTGTCACTTGGGGGCCTTTTTCCTTAGCAGGTTTGCATCCATAATCTGAATATTACTGTAGGAAAAAAGACTTCGGGGGATGGGCTGTGGGATTCAGAGAAGGGGAATGAGTTGGTAGGGTTCAGCACCCCTTTCTAATGCTCCTTTGAGGCTTTAAATCATATCCCTCCCCAGCTTCAGACATGATGGGTACAGATACTGGTCTACCTGCGTAGTTGAATGAATAACTCATTCAAATTTAAAAGTTGTAAGTCAAATGAATCAAGTGACTGTATTTCAGGCTTAAAGGAAACATAAACAAAACTTTAATACCCCTGATCACTGCCACTTAAATCTTCAGGTAACATGTCTGAAATAAAAGCATTTCTTATACACAGAATTCCAAATGAATCAATTTGTTCTAGATGGCATATTAAAACAGGTTTTGCCTTCTTTAAGTAGTTATCTAAGCACCTAGAAACTATCCTTACTTGTCTCCAAGGAACCCACCACACCTACCCAAATCAAATCCTGATTCTCAAAGTAGTTATTCCAAAGTAGTTTGACTAACTACGGTGTTCATTACTTCTGGGACATTTAGCACTGGAAGTGTATAAATTAAACATACGATCAAAATATGTATTTATTTACTTATATTTTTTTAATGTTGGTCATTTTTCCTTTCCCAGGGCAACTCAAAGCAACTATACTGAAAACAGAAATTGGCCCGAACTCCAGTAGTCAAATTCATCTGCTTTACCACCCACCCTCAAAATATCATTTGAGTTCCACAATATCTGCAGTTATCAGTGAATTTTCAAGCATCCACCAGGGCCTTACCTGCTGAATTCCATATGTCCAACCCTGCCTGATACGATCCCTTGCCCATACATTGTGAGCATTCTCTGCAAGTTTATCAACCATAGCTTCCTGAGAAGGGGTCAGTTTGATACAACTCAGATCCATAGGAGCAGGCTTGTATCCACTAGACAACAGATAACTGTTAGATGAGAGTAAAATACTTCAGTGAGATCACTTTTATATGCACGTCTCTCAACATTTTAGAACAGCAAAACACAGCAAAACAAGCTGACATACATGAGGTTTATTACAGCAAAATGCTGTTCTCTGAACCAGAATTATATTCAACTCATGCGGTCTTCGTAGGCTACTTGAACAGCTGCTAGTACTATTACTATTATTATAGTAACTAGTCCGACAGTAATGTGTTTCATCACCAATTAAAAATATTAAAATTTCAACCATATACTAAAAGTTGACTGCACTCTTTGTTTACGGTTCTGCTGAATGTTTGGGGGCAAGCATTTTCAGCATGAAAAAAGAGTCTGATTTTTCCCCCTCACATTTTTTCCTGAAATAATATTTAAACATTGAGGAAAGTGTATTATTCATCTCTTTGAAAGCCACCATTGTCATTAGCTCACTTCTTAAGACTGTCTTAAGACTGTCTTGTGGGTAAAAGCCTCAGCGCCTAGGGCTTGCCGATCAAAAGGTCGGCGGTTCGAAACCCCGTGGCGGGGTGCGCTCCCGTTGTTCGGTCCCAGCGCCTGCTGACCTAGCAGTTCGAAAGCACTCCCGGGTGCAAGTAGATAAATAGGGACTGCTTACTAGCGGGAAGGTAAACTGGCTCGCCAGAGCAGCGATGTCACGCTGGCCACGTGACCCGGAAGTGTCTCCGGACAGCGCTGGCCCCCAGCCTCTTGAGTGAGATGGGCGCACAACCCTAGAGTCTGTCAAGACTGGCCCCGTACCTTTACCTTTAAGACTGTCTTAAAATTTTTAAGATTGTGAGGCATTAATTATATACTTTCTTAAACAAAGAACCAGGAAGTAGTGATCAAATACAGGAACACATGAAGGTATAGATCTTCATCCCATTGTAACAGAGCAAGCCAGTAACTAATGTGGAGCAACAGCAGCCATAGTATTCTGACAGGTCTACGAAAGGGAAATAATAGTAGGACAAGCAAATGGGGCAAGTTGTTTCTCAGTCAGTTGCTGATGAGGGGTGTGATTTCTCCCTCAAACTGAGGCAATAGCATGCATATCCCAAGAAGGCAAAATGGATTTTCTCAGTGTAAATGCACAGCAGTAGGGTCGGGGGGGGGGTGTATTTGGCATATCCTGCACAACAAATGCTGTACAGCAGTGATGGCCAAACTTGGCCCTCCAGCTGTTTTCGGACTACAATTTCCATCATCCCTGACCACCGGTCCTGTTAGCTGGGGTTGATGGGAGTTGTAGTCCCAAAACAGCTGGAGGGCCAAGTTTGGCCATCACTGCTGACCAGGCTCAGTTGAGATGAGAAAGCTGCATGCAGTACCATGGACAATTTGGTTGGCGTCATAAATCTGAGACATCAATAAAATGGTATTGCTACTGCCAGCCTTGAGCCCAGTAACAGAGGAAGCTACAAAGCGATCAGTTCAGAAGATACTAAGGAAGCTAGCAGAGGTTGCCTATGCAGTTGCTTGTTCACGCACTCCTCTGTCTGTTCTTCCCCAATCTCATTCTGGTGGAGCTCAAGAACTGTGGTGATAACCACCGTTTCACCTTCTTGACCTCTCCTTCACTTGCTGCCATTGCCTTATCTAAGTGATGGGGAAGGTGGACCTCCCACCCACACAGCTGAACTGTTGCAACTGTATGAGTGCATTTGCTTACCATTAGAAGAGAACCCTCAAGAGCCCATGATTATCAATTTGACTCAAGAAGTACAGTGATATGATAAACACACAAGTGAGACTGGACAGGAAGGCAGGCTCCTATTTTACACACACCTACACATCTTCCATTTTATTTTCTGAATTTAAACTTACTTCTTTGGAAGTTTTAGTTGCTTCACTTTTTCCTCAGCATGCTCATCAGCAATCCCAACATGACAACCTAGCGCCAGCAGTGTTCTGGAGGAGAAAATCAATAGCTTATAGGAACTTAAATTGGCATGTTGAAAAGCAAAGCTACAACTGCTAGGTTTGCGGAGAAAGATGTTTGCAAGACAAAAATAATAATTCCTAGAACCTGTGGGCCAGGTTTTGGTATCTCCCTTCAAAAATATTTTTGGGGATTGTATTTATACAATACATTACTCACTGAGAGAAGCATTCACACACACCCCACGGAGCCCATTGCCCAGCTCTGCCTGGCTTGCTTTTATGAGCTAGTATGGGCAAAGAGACAGGCAGATCGTTTCACTCGTCCAAGCAGCCTGCCCACATCCTCAGAGATAACAGGTTGAAACTGATCCTATACAACTTGACTAAACAGAGCTCTGGCACTCTCCCGCCCCAGCCCTCCTTCCACACTGGAGTCTACCTCTTCAGGAATCTGAACCTGGATAGCTCCACATTCCAGTAGGCCACCAGGGAATCAGCTGAGAGACCATCAACATGGGGTTAGACATCCCCTACCACTCTCTAGAAGCCATTTTGATCTATTAAGTGGGGGGAGGCAGACCATTTGAATCAGTACCACTTCCCTTAATCTGAAGGAAGAAATTCAGAAAGCATGTTTAAATGTAGCAACATTTATTTGGCACATCTACAGATCCTGCCAAAGAGGCAAGCAGCAGAGCAGTATCCAAAGTTATCCAAAGTTATGGGGGTTGGACTTGATGGCCCTTGTGGTCTCTTCCAACTCTATGATTCTATGATTAATGTAGAAATCACCAAAATCTGTTTGAGAAGATTACCAGAAGAGTAATCACATTGATTTATCACCACCCACCAAACAGATGGGCATTTTCTTATTGCTCTTATACAAGGCAAACCTCATAGACTATTTAAGAGTTCACACCCCCAAATCTTTTTGAAGAAACATAAAAATACTTATGATTAGAGTAAGCAAGCTACAAACTTACTTTAGTGTTTCTAGTGACATTTGGAGATTATAATTTCGCTCTTGTTCTGGCAGTTTTGCAAACTCCACCAAGCATGGATGCTGTCGCTTGTTGTCATCTCTAACCTGCAATAAAGACAACACTGAGCTTAAATCTGTCTTAGAACTTTAAGTCCAAAAGACCTATATTACTGAAAAGGAGTTTGTACCATGTCAGAAATATTAGATAATGAGTCAGGCACTTTAAGCTCTTATTGATTTCAGTGTGAGAGTTGTTTAAATTTCTCCCATTGAAATCAATGATGGTGAGTTTTAAGTACCATGGTACCTCAGGCTAAGTACTTAATTCATCCCGGAGGTCCGTTCTTAACCTGAAACTGTCCTTAACCTCAAGCACCACTTTAGCTAATGGGGCCTCCTGCTGCTGCCGCGCCGCCGGAGCACAATTTCTGTTCTCATCCTGAAGCAAAGTTCTTAACCCGAGGTACTATTTCTGGGTTAGCGGAGTCTGTAACCTGAAGCTTATGTAACCCGAGGTACCACTGTACTGTACTATATAGGAATGATGTATTTATAACTGTTGGCCGAGTTGTAAGATATTTCATGTAATGTGAAATTTGCTATGGCAGATATAGGTCAGGAGCCATCACATCTGGTGCTGGGAGCCATGGCCTTTGTGTGCAGGCTACCCCATTGGTGAACCACAGAACTGTGGTTTGGAGCATCTCCTCACAGGGAGGCGATATTCTGAGGATCTGAACTGGCCCCATCCATCCATCCATCTATCCATCCATCTATTTGGCTCTGCCAGGCAGAGAACACTACCAAAAGTCTCCTCTTAAGGTTGAGACGTTGCCAGAGCAAGAAGGTCTTCCTAGCACTTGTGTGATTCAGTGCATTCTTCAGCTGACTCATGGCTTGGCTCTCAACTACAGACTCCTTGGCACAACCACTGGCTACCCTCCAAGTGCTGTGTATGACCCAGCCCTGACAATATGTTAGAGATGCTTCTGAATAATATAACACCCTTTTACTTGGATAACCACTTATAAGCCATTTTGGCAAGTAAGGGGTATATAAACAAATAATAAAACAATTACAACTGCAATGAAAATTTAATGCAAAATCTATGTACTCTGAAAGTGTAACTTCTGCTTCATTTCCAGCTATTAGAAAAGTATTCTAAATTATATGCATATATACATTGAACATGTACAATATAATTACTCCACGTTATTCTGCATGATATTTTAAAGCAATAAGAAAAACAACAGAAAACAAAATTTGAAAAGCACGTACAGGACCATACTGCCATCCAAGTTCAATTTTATTCATAACCCAAAGTTCGTGGATATTCTCAGCTAGTTTTTCCCTAATTCTTTCCAGATGTGGAGGTAATACAATCTAAAGATAAAAGAGCAAATCTGTTAGAATAAAATGACACAGAGTGCAGTGGAGGGGAGAAAAAGATAATTTACCAGAATGAAATAAACTACTTGTCCAAAGTTTACATATGTTTCACTAATTACATAGTAGTAAATGATTGAACTGGAAATAACATAATGAAAGCAACCTGATCATAATAACAAATGTACTTTGAGTTTGTCAATGTACAGGAGTTTTGTTCCTTTTTAAAGATTTTCTTTTATTAATCTAGATTTTCAAGATAGCCTACGAAAGAGAACCATAAAACAAAAATAAAACAGATCTACTACTACTACTACTACTACTACTACTACTACTACTATCTACTGCTTTTTGTATTTTTACTGTTGCTATGATGATTGCTTTTGTTTCTGATGTTTTGAGGAGGTTTTTTTATCTTTAAATGACTGGTTAGATAGAACAAGTTGTGAAAACAAATGCCTTTACAAATTAACTAATATTTAGTGTCACTGTACTTGATATCTAGACTCCCAAACAATAAAATATGAGGCAAAAAATGAAAGCAAAAGGTATTTGCAAGTTTATTGATTTTAACATAATATTATGTAGCATACTTATCCCATAGCTGAAAAGTTAATGTAGATTCTATTTACCTGACTGGTATCTACAGGTACTGGAGTGAAAGCTGCTTGGGATAGAGATATATTTGGGCCCAAAAGGTCTCTTGTGGAATTCCGATCCTGTTTGTATTCTCTGCTGTGTTCCACTTTCAATTTCTCTTTTGGCAGAATAGCTTCAAAACAAGGAGCATATCCTGGAGGTGGAAGGAATTTAAATTCCCCATGGCGGCCTCCAAGCAAAAAACGTACCCTATAAGACAACAATTCAAATATTCCTGATGCCTTTAGTTCAATTCTAAAGTAAAATTATTCCTTCAAAGTCACACTTTGCAAGTGCTGCATCTGGGATTTACAGTGGTACCTCGGGTTAAGTACTTAATTTGTTCTAGAGATCCGTTCTTAACCTGAAACTGTTCTTAACCTGAAGCACCACTTTAGCTAATGGGGCCTCCCACTGCTGCCGTGCCGCTGGAGCACGATTTCTGTTCTTATCCTGAAGCAAAGTTGTTAACCCGAGGTACTATTTCTGGGTTAGCGGAGTCTGTAACCTGAAGCGTATGTAACCTGAAGCGTATGTAACCCGAGGTACCACTGCATTTCAGAGTGAATTAGTTTTATCTAAAGGTGACTGCATCTACACTAAGCTGTGATTATCTTCTCCTAATTTCTGTCTTAAAAAAAGGTAAAGGACCCCTGAAAGTTAAGTCCAGTCACGAACAACTCTGGGGTTGTGGCGGTCATCTTGCTTTACTGTCTGAGGGAGCTGACATTTGTCTACAGACAGTTTTTCCAGGTCATGTGGCCAGCATGACTGAGCCGCTTCTGGTGAAACCAGAGCAGTGCACGGACACGCCATTTACCTTCCCACCAGAGCAGTACCTATTTATCTACTTGCACTTTGACGTGCTTTCAAACTGCTAGGTTGGCAGGAGCTAGGACTGAACAACAGGAGCTCACCCCATCATGGGGATTTGAACCGCCGACCTTCCAATCAGCAAGCCCAAGGCTTAGTGGTTTACACCACAGTGCCACCCGCGTCCCACTTTCTGTCTTACCTGTGGTCTATTTAGCGATAACTACTATTTAGCGATAACTACTGCTTAGTTTAGGTTATTAATTTTATATGTGATATAAATGAAGAATAAGAATGCATATTTATTCAGAAGTAAGTGTGTATTCATTTGGCATACTCAATTTTGGATAAGAACTGAAAAAAAACAGTGATTATATCATCACTTCATCACTGGATTAGTGTAGTAGCGAGTAAGAGCAAAGTCTGTGAGGCAGAACCAGCACAGAATGAACTCACTGTATAGTGTTAGGGATCTTTTGGCTTCAGTTCCTCATCTGTAAGATGGAAATATTAATATTGACCAACATGTGGGCCTCAGTAAAGTTGTATCAGTTAATATATGTGATGTGCTTTGAGCTCTTAGGAAAAGCACTATATAACTAAATATCCCTTGGATAAGGATTTTTCAGAGTGCTGCACCTCCACTCACAGGAAGCCACTCTCCTCATAGAGTGGACTTGGAGTTTTGTTTTCAAAAGCAGCCTAGTGCCATTTTGAATGGGTGAGTAGATCATTTTCCTTCCCCTCTCAACCTACTATGCCCTTCTTTGGCCAGCCATTCCAGCTCCCACTGAGGAAAAGCAGTACGTGTAAGTCTAAAAGCCATAAGATAAAGAGATCCCTTCCAAGATCCCTTCTGTGGAATTTGCTTTCTCCAAATACTCTCTCTCTCTCTCTCTTCTAAACTTGCACAGCGTTATGAACACTGGAGCCTAAAACCTTTCCTGTGCCTCAAGAGGCACAACAATCCAAAGCTTGACTGAGCAGAAAGACTACGTAAAGGAAAATGCAACTAACTATGGATACAGGTGCATTAAATTTTCAGGACTCTTTTCGGAATTCTTTCTCGGAACCTCAATTCAGAAGACCCACAATATAAAGTTGCAGGAGGTTGAATTTGATTGGGCCATGATGCTGAAAGCTTTAACCCTTTTTCCTAGACCATTTCCCAGAACTAAATCACCTGCTGGCGATTGCTCACATCCACAGGTACCATGTGCTTTTCCTAGCAGTGCAAATATAGCCGGTTTTGAGTGGCGCGATTCACCGCCCCAACGAATCAAAGCCATAGTGTCACCGTACGTATCCAATTTGTGAAAAGTTGTTAAGAAAAAGAAAAATCAGAAGATCCAATCACACATCTGCTGTGGTGCAACTGGCTTAACCCATAGAATAAGTCCTACGCATAGAACTGAAATTTCAAAATTAAATGAATAAGACAATAAGCAAGGAAAACATGCAATGTATTCGCTGAAAATGACAAGATGGGGTACTAACTTTATCCCTGCTGAGAAGCTGACAACTGGAAAGAAAAGGCCATCTGTATTGAAATTCTCAAACATCCCCTGGACTGGCTGTCCATTTATCCGGAATGAAATGCTTGGAGCACTCAGATCAAGGCAGCAGCTGATTACATCATCAGTCCTTAACAGATGCTGGTTGGGAGAATTCACAGATCTTGCTACACAACCTAGGATATAAGAGTAAATATAATTAGAACAAAAGTTCAGCCTCATGTAAGAAAAGCTGCTTTCAGAAAACTTGGTACAAAGCCAAAGAAGAATCAATACAGATTAACACAAAAAAAGCACCAGTATTAGATCTCAGGAAGCTGCCTTCAACCTACTCAGAACACTGGAGTATTTCTTTCTTCAATTTGTATGTTTTTGCTCTTGTTATGTTGAAAAATCCAATAAAAAATTAATTATAAAAACAAGAAGGGGGGGAAAGAACAGTGGTTCATCTAGACCAATGTTCTCTTTTCAGTGACTGGCAGTGGCCCTACAGAGTTTCAGAAATATCTCTTTCCTAGCCCTGCAAAAACCAAGTCCCCCACAAATGCGACTTGGAGAATAGTAGATGACATAAGTCAACTGCTAAGTGTTTTAAAAACAAAGCTAAGGTATTTAATTTGCCTTACCTGACCACAGATGAAGTCCATCAAAGCTATAGGAATATAGGTCATCACCAACACCATTTCCTCCCCATTCTTCTCCTCCCACAGGGTATGGTGAATAGCCTTCTGTTGAAGCCCAGCCCACACGAAGGTGAGTAGCTTCGGCTGTCGTAAACGGTCCCACATGGTCAACCATTAGCTCATAATACCATTTTCTATACTGAGCAGAGCCCTCGCTGATTCCAAGGAAAATATTGGGTCTCATACTGAATACAAGGGGGAAAGATGCATCAGAAATGTTTCATTTTAAAAAAAGCATTATTTAACCCTCCTTTTGCTCTTTGGATCTGTACCCCAAGACAAATTACAACAAAAGAAGAATAGTCATTAAAATAACAATTAACCAACAACTAGCTCCATGTTTGCAATTTATTTATTTATTTATTTTACTTGTTTATTTAATTCAATTCATGAACTACATCCTATTAAATATATCAAATAAATACAACAAATAAAAACATATTTCTCACGTAAAAACAATACAGACTATTTGCTACTGCCTCTAGAAAACCTATTCGTTTTAAAATCTTAATTATTCTAATAGAATGGATTTTGAATAATAATACAATTTAATAGTAGTAAAATAATAAAACAATTAGACATCTTTATAACACCGTTCATGTTGCATCCCAAGGTCATGCACAAGTAAAATAAAAGCAAAATAAGTCATTTAAAACCTATTTTAAAACCCACAGCACAATAAAATACAGCAGTAATCCAGATCAAACATACTACCATACTTTGAAATCAAACATCAGCAAAAACAAAACAAAACTGGGAGCAGAGGTTATGTCTTCAAGAGGTGCAGAAACACCAACAGTTACTACATTTAATTAGAAATATTAGCAGAAGGGGAGGGATAAACAGATTGTCTCTGAATGAATGCAACCATTATATTTGCCTACATGTGAAAAATCATGTTGTTTTGTTCTTGGTTTTTTATATAGATTGCACGCACATTCTAGTCCGTTTTTTACCTGCTCACATGGTTGACAAGACGCGTCTGGAGAAGGAGATCTCGCCCGGGCAGAAGATTGTCACAGATCAAATGCTGATTAGACCGCACAGCTACTCCATGGCACACACAGAGAGAGCACAAAACATCTAACACCTGGGAAAGAAATGATGCAGATGGTGATTATGATGGCTCTCAGCTCGCATGATACTGTTTAAAAACACCAAGTGTAAAACAGTAAAGACTCTCCCTTGCTATCTTAAACCCTCCCACTGAGATATTTCATAAACCAGCTACCCATCACACAGACTCTCCATCCAAATCTGTATTGCATACCTTATGGTTTCTTCCATGTTTGTCCAAAAGGCATATAATTGATTTAATATGTCCTTCTTTAATAATATTTAAAGCTTCTGGACTTTCTACCAACACACAGTGCAAAACCTCAAGAATTCCTAAAAACATAAATACAAAAAAGACCAGTTTATTGTTTAAATTATCTCACAATCATACATAGGCTGCATCCTCCCACAGGCTATATGGATGGAATAAGAATCCATATAGGATATGGACGAAACAAGATGATGGAAAACAGGAAGAACAACATTAATGTGAATACTGCACAATTAAGAATGGGCATGTGTAATCAATCTTGTTACGAATGGAAATTTAAACATAAAATAAAAATACTTCATTCATCTTAAATCTCGCTGGTAGGCACTAGAAGCAGGGAACTGAAATTAAGTATGCAGCTTTCATAACACAGTTTTGTTTAATTATTTTAGATTGGCTGCATAATTAACTGATAGTTTATATGTGATGAAATCTGAACAGCTCTTATACTACCTTATTCTCTAGTTTCAAATTTTGGCCAACATGCTATGTACTAGGGGTAGGAAAAATTCAGTTTTGCATCTCCTTGTTTTTTTAGGCATTTAAGTAATCTTTTGCATCATTTTTGTCACTGAAGGAATACAGACAAAGCTTTCATTCTTTGTGGTAATGTACCACAAAATTTCAAATGCCTAACACTGTCGAGGTAATAGAAAAGGACTAGGGTAACTGATTGTTAATATGCAGCTTACAGAAAAATGTGCCTCACAGTTATGTGCTCTTAATTTTGTTTTGTTTTATTTTAATTTGTTTTGGTATAATATTATGTGAGTCCATTTTTAGAGCTGAAAAGCAGCATATAAATAATTTAAATTTCACAAATTAATAGTGTAAGTAAACAATGTAAATGTAAGGAATGGTGTAAGTACATTATGGAATTCCCAGCGCTGCAGTAGGGAATGTTTTATAACATATAATTTGATGTATTCTTGGAGAAGATTAATAGTATGTCAAAAATAGAAAATGTCATACATTTTCTGTGTATCACAAGGGGTGTGTGAAAGATGCTCCTATAAAATGAGCAAACTAATTACATGAAAATTGAGATAATGAAGATGTAGGAAGCAGTAGGATGCAGCACTGAATCACCTATGACCTCTCAATTAACCAAAATTACCAGCCAAATGAAGCAGCAGCCAGTGCCATTAAGTATCATTAAACTTAAATAAGATTCCTGCAATGCTGCATTAAGACAAGTTCCTTTAGGTCCAGGCACAATTGTCTAGCAGATCTCTTAATATAGCAGTAGCAAGGATGTGGCACACAGTTAATTGCTGCCAGCTGCTGCTGCTACAGTCAGCACTGTAACATGGGATAAAACAAAGCCTGGACATACAATATCACAGGTTGTATGTAATGCACTGGGTAGTCTTCTATACCATTCTTCCAAAGCATGTGACCAACTGCTTTTCCATGCCCACCAGAAAGAGGAAATAAATGGGGTGGGGAAACTTTCCATATTAGATATCCTTTTGTTTACAAGAAGGTTCACAGAATTATCAGCTAAGAAATTTGAAATTATCCTTGAGATCATCAAGTCTGACAGTGGCCAAACCAATTACATTTTACAACAAAGCATTCGTTTTATGCACTACTTGCAAGTTTCCCTCTTTAGCAGAGATATAATCAGAGGCAATCAGCTGTTGACCAACAGGAGTTTTTGTATACAGTGGTGCCTCGCAAGACGAAATTAATCCGTTCCGCGAGTCTCTTCGTCTAGCGGTTTTTTCATCTTGCGAGGCAACCCTATTAGCGGATTAGCGCTATTAGCGGTTTAGCGGCTATTAGCGGCTATTGAAGGCTTAAGGGATTAGCGGATTAGCTGCTAAAAGGCTATTAGCAGCTTAGCGCCTTAGAAAAAGGGGGTGGGGAGTGAAAAAACCCCTCAAGAATCGCAAGACATTTTCGTCTTGTGAAGCAAGCCCATAGAGAAATTCGTCCTGCGAAGCGCATTGAAAAATGGAAAACCCTTTCGTCTAGCAGGTTTTCCGTCTTGCGAGCTATTCGTCTTGCGGGGCACCACTGTATCTTCCTGTTGCCAGAAGCGTAATGCTTCTTAACAAAATACAGAAAACACATAAGTGGTTTCCTTATCATGCAGATAAGCTCATTACCTGAAACTAATTCTATTTACAGATAAAGGTTTGACTGATTTAAATATTAAATAGTGTGATAATTTTGAATTATAATAAAAGGACCATTTTTATCTATATTATTTCCCAAAATTATACCCAGTGTCCCTAAGGGCAAACATATCATTAAAGTATTTTCAAAATGTTCCTCTTTTAATCTGAGAGAAGATAATGTGGGGGAGAATCTAAACTGTTAATTTAATTAAAATCTAAACTGCTCATTTGATTTTTATCTTAAAGCCCAAAGGCCAATTACATTTTTAATGAAGTAATCATATACAATTATCTCTGTTGAGTTTTAAAAACTAAATTGTAGAGCACTCCATCGTTCTTGGCTTCATAATCCAAACTGGAATCAGCTTCTAATTTGTAGCAAGTGACAAGTTATTGTCATTTAGAACAACAACAACAAATGATACGGAAGTCTCAAATGGCTGCCAGTTTATAATTTTATTCTATGTATGCTAAGATGCAGAAAAACAATTTAGGTATTTTTCAAGAAATAATAGGCATCATCCAAGAAAATGCTATTTAAAGTCTCATTGGAATCAGTGGGACATAAGCAGCAGTGGAAGGTGTGGTTGTGGTTGTTGTTGATGCTGCTGCTCACCTGAACTCTGCTTGGTCACATCACTGCAGCTTACTGGGATGTAGAGATGAGGAGGCTAATGGGCATGTATTGAAGGAGATCTTGTGGAGAGAAGGTGGGAGGAAGTGTACCAAAGGGAGTGGAAGAAAAAGAGAGAATGATAAGGGAGTGTACTAAGAAGATCAGCCATGGGGTGGTGGGCACCACAGAGGGGGAGAGGAAGGCACCCTGCCCATGTTCAGTGGAGATTGTTGCAAGGGGGTTGTCGGTAAAGGAGACGGGAGAAAAGAGGCATAGGAATAGGATAAAGTGAAAGGTTGGGTACAAAGGAAGCTGCAGAATAGGAGGAGCTGGATACTTCAGAGCTGAGTATGTGTGAAAAGGTGGCTGAGTATCTCCAATATGGTGAGCGGGGTGGGGAGAGAACCAGGAGGCTACCACGGGGTGGTCTCTGCGAAATAGGGGAGGTTACAGAAAAGGAAGTGCGGTATGGGCAGGCAGCCCCTGGTTTAAATAATCTCAGCTGAAATTAATGGAACTCTTGCATATTCAACAAGATTATGCCTGTATCTGTACAGCCGCAATCCCAGTTTAAGTTGTGTAAAATCATTCCTGCACATGAATCTTCTGTGATTTAAAAAACAATGTGTGTTTTTTACTTGCCCAAAGAGTAGAACTTAACACATGCTTGCCATTTTATTTTTAAAAAGATACAGCCGCAGATTGCACAACAGTGAAAGCAAGGGATTTTTTTATGGGCTGTCGAGTTTTGATTAAAAAAAAAACAAAAACACATACCAGAAGATGCTTCCAGTCTCTCCAATCTACTAATGAGCCAATCAAGAGAGCCTGAAAACTGGGCACAATTTTTACGATTCCCTCTAATCAAAGCAGCTGAAAAGAATGAAAAGAGTGATTAGTTTTTTATTTTACCAACTGTCATATGCATTGTAATCACATTAGTTAATACAGAACATATGTCTTAGTGTAAACCAACCCGTTTATACTTAGAAGCAAACACTTTCATATCAGTGGGGTTTACTCCTAGGTTAAGTGGGGTTAGGATTGCAGCCTTAAGTCATCTTTACAAAAGGTGAAAAATTCATAGACTTTGTTACCACATAGGCTGCGTTCTCCATGCAACCCATCCTGAATAGCACACACTTTATATTTTATTTTATATGGTGAAAAACCAACTCACATAATAAAATTATGTTTCCATGTCAATTTGCTTGGGCAAACCTTCCTCAGAGCTTATGCTCCCTCAGGAAGCTACGTTGAATGCCTTCCTGACTCCTGTGTATTAAATTGAAACAGGAAAATATCCCCCATCAAGACCCACATTGCACTGCTTGGTCAAGTCCAAAGGCCTCTCCCACATCTACTTTTACTGAGACTAGCTGTTTTGAAGAACTAATGTGGAAAATGTCCCTTCACAGGGAGCCCTGGGAACTCCTCATGGATGCTCCCTCACTGATGCTCCCTCACTCCAGCCAGCATCAGTTTTTTTCTGTAAGCAGCCCTTCTGCCAGTTAGTCTTCTCTGACTTGGATTCTGGAGAAAAATTCAGAAATTTCTAATGTTGTCCTCTCCTTGTAAATTAGTGTTGCCCAGATCACTGCTAGATCTGAGTCTAGTGAACTCCAACAGCATGTCTGTTCCCTGGTATAAATCACCAGACGAAATGGCTTGAGGGTATGTATAAGAAGAAGTAATTGTTGTCGTCATCCAAGACATACCATCTTTCTATCCTACACAGTCCAAGCTTCAGAGCTAAAATAGCAATCAAGAAAGAATCTTAATAAACTCCCAATTTAGAAGCATCAGAGCTGCAGCTAATTTTACCACAGGTCAGGTAAACTCTACAATTAATTGTGGAACACAGATATTCCCTGAAGACCTATTGTGCCAGGAGGGGAAAATAAGTTCCAGAGCTACTCTTGAAAATAATATTGTAGAAGAAATGTATTACTAATAATGGAACTGGGAAACATAATTCATTATACTCACAAGTCTCACCTTCCCACACAGAAATGAACTACATTAGCACTATATTTAATTTGTGGAGTAACTGAGAGTGATTAAATTGTCTTATGAAGTAATATATTTGTAACTTTTTTCCAATAGCAATATATTTATGGAACTATCAAATATCATAAAAAAACCATTTTCCTTTGGGTGGAAAATGCAATCAGTTTGTTACATATTATTTTTTAATTAAATTGATGGCTAGCCACAACAGGGATAGAAACAATTTTATTCTGTATAAAGATTTCTGTCTGCATTCTGATAATGCATCTGGTATGTATTAAAGGCTATGAATAATGGAAACATCTGCTATCTGCTATCAACCATACATCCTAGCTATAGCTTATGGAAAACAGGACTGAATGAACAATATTCCTAAATATTGGCCCAAACCAAAAGAATGAATACTGTAAAAGCACTTGCAGGGCAATATTTAAGCTTTATTCAGCATGAGATGCTTCAATTAAGCTAGTCAGAGATTTATCCCCTGCAAAGATTTTCTCTTTTAAGAAAATCCTATATAACTTCTTTAACGTATAGAGTGGGCTTCACCTAGCAAACTCAGTCAGTTGAAGCCCTAAGCAAGGGTTTCTGCTTGTGCAACAAGGATCCCCTCACAGACACACTCCCTAAAATGGTTTGAGTGGACAGTAGAACCCAGAACAACACATGGGGAAGGGGAATCATTCTATTTGGTAAGCTGGAATGTCTGTAATAGCATGATACTGAACCCCTATGGGGTTTCATTAGCATTTTTTTGTGTGTGTTTGGATAACAAAAATCGCCATTTCTGAAATGCATATCTTACCTAGTAATTCATACAATGAGTTTAGGATAGATTTCCAAGTCTCTCCCGCCTCCTTCCCAGCTACATCAGCAAAATGAGCTGCACTGCTGTATACATGTAAGCGATCAATGCATTCAAGCACCAAGTTGATCATACCCTACAAGAGAAATAGCGCTTATCTCAAATAATAATAAGTTGTTGTAACAGGGGGAAACAACTTGCAATGAGCTTTGTAGGTACAAACAATAAAACAAAGGAGAAGGAAAAAGAAAACTTTGGTGCACACCAAAGCAGGCAAAATGCCAACATCACCCCAAAATAAATAAAAACACAAACCAAAAAAAGCATTCTATACCCCTAAAAACAAGCAATCCCACAAAATACCAAAAAACCCACAAAACCTTAATTTTTTTAAAAATGGGAGGGCCTTGGTGGGTGTTAAGGGGGTTTCTAAGGCCATTGTGGTGCCCACATGTGCCCTGTTTGAAAATCCCAACCTTATTCCTTCTCTGGGGAATTCTTATTTTTGTATTTGTTCAAGCTTGATATAGCTCTCTCTCCCTGCGTCACTGCATTTTTGGGAATCATGCATTTGCAAGCATTAGCCATTTTTTTCTGGGGGGAAAGCTTTCAGTCACAGAAGTCTAGTTTGGGTGAGTAACCTGTGGCCTGCCAGATATCATGTCTCATGAGCCCCAGCCAGCATCACCAATGGTCCTAGATAATGGGACTTCTAGTCCAGCAACCTATGGGGAGCCACAGGTCTGCAACCTCTGCATTAAAGCTCTAAAGCATACTTTAACACTGTGAAGGAGCCTCACAGTTGCAAACTACCCACTAGTCTCTCCTGGAATGGCTTCAAGTAGTATGCTTCTAGTTCTTACCAACCGAGATTTATTCTTACATTTGAAAAGGACACACTGAGATTAGTTTAATAAATGCTGAGAAATGCTAATGATTAAGCAGTATGTCAATGCTAAAATAAATTATAGCTCACTGCAACAAGCCAAGGTAGTTTATGATATTGACTTCTTCCAACAAATCATACTTTAATTAACGAGAGTTTTCAGTTAACAAGCCAAGATAGAACTAGTTTATAATATTGACGTATTTCAGCAAATCATAGCTTAATTAACTAGAGTTATCATTTGAAGCATAATGAGTGTGTGAGACTGAAGTTCACTGTTGCTGAATGCTAAACTATGGTTTAAGACTACATCCTAAATGATTTAGTGTTATGACTGTTCTTTGAGACTAGAAAGCAGTTCTTCTGTCACCCAACAAGGATGCTTCCATATGCTTGCAAAATTAGATGACCAGATAAATTCCTACACATCTTCCCCTAAAGTTGTTTGCCTTCAAAAACACACATAATACAAGGGGATACAAAACCACAAACTTTTCAAAACATTTTCTCTTTCTAACATGTTTTGTTTCCAACCAAACAAAAACCCGACTCAAAGAACCTTATGCAAATCATTATGTCAAGCTGAAAGAATTATTAACCTGTCCCAAAAGTAATGCACCAAAGACAAACCAAGACTGCTACCTCTTCCTGGAAGAGATTCTGCCGATTCTTCAGTGCTCTTAAGCGGTTCTGCTTGTCTTCGTGCTCTAGATGCTCATCAGGTGGATGGAAGTATCCAATCAAGTCCTGGAGGCTAAGGCTGACTGACTCAATGGGTAAGTCAACTGTGGAAGACTTTGCTTTCTTGCTGAGATCATCAAGGCCCCTAAAATGAATTGTACAGCTCTTCTAAGTATGACATGTTCCCAGTCTGAGGAGCCCTCCAAACATTCTATTTATTGTGCATTCATGATTTTTGTGTGTGCTCTTGATGCTATTTGGACAGTCAAACGCAATATCACTTTCAATTCTGTTTGTGCCTACAAAGCTTTCAGAGTAGTCACATTGCTTCACTTCCAATCAGTGCATATCCCATAACTTCCTGCTGAAACCCCATAACTTTTTATACTACAGATGTTATGTTTTATTTTTGTCATGTGTTTCTTGTGCTGCCCATTAGGGTAAGTATGGTAATGACAATTTAAATCAGGGGTGGCCAACCTGTGGCCCTACAAATGCTCTTGGACTCCAACTCCCATCAGTCCCTGTCAGCATGCCCAACAGTGCCAGGTGATGGGAGTTGTACTCAGTCATATCTGGAGGACCAAAGGTTAGTCACCACTAATTTAAATAGGCCAGGTTTCAGCCATAGTTAACATTAACCAAGGTTAATGGGCATGGTTGGTTGGTGGTTTATAAACTATGTTTATGTTGCAAGGCCTGGTTTGGATGATCAAATAAACCATAGCTTAGTATTTCATAAACCAGGCCATAGTGTCATAGGTATACATTGTGCTTTATGTGCTACAAGTGGACAAGTCATTGTTCCCAGGGGGATACAGTCTAAAATTTGATATAGGAGGCGACAACGGATGAATGGGGGGTGGGGAGTGGAGACAATGGTAGAACGTTTGCTTGTTTAACTTACAGGTACTAAGGCCTAGCTAAGGCTAAGGTATTTGTTTTCAACCAGAACAAATCATGTACCTTATGAACCTGTTGAAAAGGAAGACGGTACTACGAATTACTCGTGCAGTACGTGACTCTTCATGCTGAGATCTGGACAATGTTAGGCCATCATCCATATGGCCTTCGTGGTGCATGATAGCCTGCCAAAAACAAAATCAAAGAACAAGGATCACAAAAGGAGAAAACTATCATTTTGTACAGAACTCTTCCCAAATGCTCAAAGTGCTTTACATGCTGAGTTCCAGTGAGCTCTGTCTTAAAAATAGCGCTTGTATAGGTTGTATGGAACTACATTGTGGTGGGGGCATGGGACTAGAGTTTCACCAGCCGCCTTGTAATCTTTGTAACATGAAATTCTGTCCCAAAGGATTCAGTGCCTACTGTTATTTTGACAGGGAAACACATTTAGTACTTGGGAAAAGTTGAAATGTAAAATGCCACACCGACAGTGCCTTTTCATTCGCATAATATTAAACATAAATAGATGATATCTTTGTGTAAAACATCTTACCTTGCGTTGCACAGACCCCATTCTTACAGACTTCGCATCCACTGACTGGTACGTGAGCCACAATCCAGTGTCAACATGCTGTATGAAGCAGACTGAGTCTCCATACTTTATCTCAGGTGCTCCCATTCCTTCCACGTCTTTTCTTATACCCACATCCAATTTTTCCTTTTTTAAAGAAGATGCAATACATTAGCCCATTTTAAAATTTGAAAGGTGAAATATCTTTTCCTAAATAAAAAATAGTAAGCATTAAAACTGATAGCATTTGTGCGTACATGCTAAAGGCTGACCTACTTAAGTGTGTGTTTTTATCCTCCATAATACAACCACATTTCTCCAAACACCCATACATTCAATTTATTTTATATACGTACAACATTACTATACAAGCAACATTTTACTTACATGTTTATTTTTAATTCTTCTGTGCATGGAGTCTATATCATTTCACCATATACATTTTCAAGTATACTAATTCTAACACTAACTATGCACAAATTTGAAAGGCATAATCCTGTCATCCACATCACCTGCACACAGTTGATTCCCATAGGCTCCCCTTCCCCCTATATGGGATATACGCATGTGTATATAAGGGTGATGAAACAAGATTAAGCTGAGCCTATGGGAATCCTCCAAACTGGACTGATTCATACTCATAAAATTACAGTAAATCACTTTGGCTCTAGCAGCATTTTTTCAGCTTCACTCAGTTCTAATAAACTTAATGACATTGCGCTTAAGCTGTGATTCTTTCAGATCCATCAAATAAAAAGCCAGTACAGTACGCAATGCACTTTAAAGCTATGATATGAACATTAAAGATTTAAATAAAAGTTTTAAAGATAAGATGCCAGTTTGAAGAGACAGAATGCAGCTTTTTATTAAGACTGACATGCTTCCATCTACTGAACAATGGGGCAGGAGTGTGAAAAGTCTAAAATGGGTGTGCAAAAAAGATTAGCCAACAGTGCAGTCCTCACCAAGCCAAACCGGATTTACTCCCAACTGAGTATTAGTTGGCAGCCCTAGATTAATACATGTTTTCCAACACTCTTATGAAATTATGTTTCATCAATACAAATACACATCTGACTTTAAAAGGGTCATGATTTAACTTATATAGAGAGTAATTTATGACAAAGAGACTGACAGTGAAAAAGTGTATGAATGCACACTGTACTTTAAATGGAATTTGTATCAAATGCATAATATATCAGGCATGTAGGTATTAAGATCCAAAGAGTAGTGGTCCAGATGTTGTAAAACCCAACATAACAAAATGAAATCAAAAGACAATTGCAGGAGCTAGATCTAAGATCTGCTTTCACAACTTGCACCTTTGTGTACTTTTATGGTCCACTGCTATTTAATTTCATAGAGAGAATGCTACAAGCATGCACAGCCTAACTGCTAAGAAATTATAGTTCAACTGGAAATGTTAATGTTTCCATCAAGTTTACACTATCTGTCACTGCGCTTGAGTTTTCTACCTTGGAAGACCGAAAACAAAAGGCTGTAGATTTCACATCAGCTTTCTCTTTGTCTGTTAGAAGAAGGCTCTTGTCATCCATCAGGCTCAAATACTTCCCTGTTGTTATATGCCTTAATCGGAAAGGCTGGCCCCATCTAATGTGACTTCCACTCCACCTAAAAAAGGTTCAAATTTGCATTCTTAGATCATGTAACATTCCATAGTTAAATGTCAAATGAAAGATGAAAGATGATTTAAAAAGTAATTTGAACTCAATTTTATAAAAACAACAATATTTTCAATTATTGAGTTAACATTTTAGTTTTACTTTCAGAATGAATGGCACATTGGCATAGCGGTGATTTCTTAGGCAAGATAACTTTAATGCACACAAGAAGCTAGCTGCCAGCAAAGGCTACATATGCTCATCTCAACAGAGGTAGCAGATCAAGAGGTGTATTATTTGGGACAATAGATTTGTCTATCATTACAGATTTGGGGCACGCATTCGCAAGTGCTCCATGTGGACATCAGAGTGTACAGAGAGCTCTGCATCAAGGTGAATGGCTTGCAGACCACGAGAACTAATTGAAATTTGAAGCTTTCACAAGAGACACCTGGGTGGACTCCATTTCATTTATGTGCAGGCAGCTAGAATGCTGCATCCAAGATGTTCTGTTTCCCCGTTTCAAAAACATATCAATTATTTCAACGGGTGGAAGACCCCACTTCATGTAAAGGCTGCATCCTTCTTTTCCTTAAAGGCCTACTATAGCAAGACAATTATGTGCCTTATGAAGACAACAGGAGAGATGGAGAGCTCAGTATTGGAGGTCTCACTAGCAGCAGCTGGAAAAACAAATGCGCTGTCATAACCATGTCACCTCACACCTAAAAGCTTCATCACAGCGAAGCCAGTCAGGTGATTTGCTACTGCTACTTGCACATTCAGAGAATCTTCTAAATTCTTCCAAGAACAAAATTCCACACACCCACACACAGCATCATTTCATTACAACCTAGGAAACACAACTGGAATTCGCAGCTGCATACTTTCGCTTGTACTTTGTACATCCATCTCAGACTGAAAAAGGCAAATAGCAAGGTTTCTCCTTAGTTCAGCACATTTCTTTTGTGCTACCAATAGGGGGCTGCAGAACACCAAGTTCCGTTTAAGTCAGTGAGGCTCCTAGTCACAATAAATACACAATCCTCACATAAGACATCAATTTGGCCTATAACATGCACCAATAGTAAAAGGGGTGTGAGTATGTGTGAAGATGATGTGTGAAGAAGACACGCCAATGCTGATTTCAAAACCAGCATGAGAACTGAGCAGTTGGATACTGTTGACAGTTGTAAGGCATTTCTTGTATGTTTCTCGCATTATCTATAAAGGGAGATGACTCAATATCACAGTTAAATGGAAATTTAAGTAAGTATTCTTCTGTCAAGTATCAAGGATATGTATTAGCCTGGACTGTGGGCTGTCATTTGTTAGACCACCTACCTAACAGCTCCTATGCAATCCTAGGTAAGAAGGTAATGCACTTCTAAAAAAGTGCACAAGGGAAATGTAAAGGAACCTATTTCTCATTCGCTGCACTAGAATTCTCAAGGTCAAACAGCCAAAAGAAGAAAAATGTTGTTCCATTAGGCTGGCTCTGCTACCATCAGAAGACATGAACATAAACAGCTGCAGCTTTACAATGCAACTTTTTCTCACAGCTGCTGGCATTTACTGATTAATATTATCAATTTTTGTGGAACTTGTCTCAAATCAGCATTTTGAAAAGCCTGAAACTGACAACTGTAATAGCGTCACAAACCCATATTGGAAATCAATTCCATGTGAAACTTTCACAGGGCAAAATTGTAGATAATGATCTTGGGTAAATAAGTACATTTCCAAATTGCCATCAGTCTTTCAGCATAAACACAAAAAATTTCTCAAGAGAAAGCTTGCATTTTAAAGAGTGGGGACATTTGTTGCCATAATGGAATTGCATTGTACCAAAGGTTCTTTACTTACGCAACCCTCAAAGTCTCCAATCGCCAAAGAGAACGAGCATGAATCGACACGGCTCCACCCTCATAATGGACTGTTCTGCAACACAAGAGGAATTTTCTGAGTTTCCCAGACCTTTAGGCTGAAAATAGCTGATAGTGTTTTAGAGAGAGCTGATTTAGTTTCTTCAAAAAGAAACTGCTGATCCTAGTGTGCCCACATCCATCCTGCTTTCACCAGAGGCAATAGAAAGATAAACACCAAGCAAAGCAATACCACTCAGACTTTCAGCTCTCTTAAAATCTGCTGTCCATTTCCAGTCTCTTCTGGCTTCTTTCCAGTTGATATCCTACTGAAAGATTTGCATTCCAAGATATATTATATATTTTGGTGAGCTAGTAAGCTACCTTTACTAGTTAGGAAGGGCTGGCATGATCACATCAAACTAGCGTCCAGTTTATTTTTCTGAGATCTGTTTAATCAAATGAATATTTCAATTATTTCCTTTCTTCATAGATATTCCCTCTTATAATGAAAAAGTGCACAAATATGGCTATTGTACAACATATTACTATATATTAGACAGGTTTTGTTCATATTCTAGCACTATTTCCTTCCAGGAAAATAAGAGACTAAAGTAATTTCCCTTGCAAGTTCCCCTACAACCCAGGGAAGGGGAAGCTGTGCAGGAAATAGTGTACAATTGAGAAGTAAGTGAACTAAGAACATCCCAAGACAAACCTGCCAGGTGGAATAAATATGAGGGAAAGGGAGAAAACTCATGAGTGAGGAAGCTGCTATGGGGCACAATCAAACATGTTGAGCCCATGAATATCTCTGCAGGGTGTACTATAGGGAAACTTTACCAAGGCCATTTTTGGCAGGAACCAGTGTCAGCTAACCATGTTGCCATGGTTGTGCAGAAGGTTTCAATTAATGCTTATTTTCTTGTTTGGACAGTAATTGAAAAGCCTGTGCAGTTCAGACGAAAGGTCAGCTCCAATAAATATATTCCTGTTCCTATAATCTCCAATGAAAACAAAAAGCAACCACTTCTTCTTGCCTGTACTGTTAACTGTCTTGTTACAAAAACCAATTAAGGGGGTGACTGAGCTTTTGGGGTACTGCGTACCACATTGAGCCATGGCCAACCCTCCAAGGGATCATAAGTAAATGTGGAAATGGCTGGAGTGTAAAAGCTGGAGTGGCAAATGAAATTCATGGACAAATTTGTGGGTAATGAGGGGTCACAAGAACCTTTAGGCATCACGACTGGTGCTAATGAGAGTAGTCAGATTTTTTAAATTATTATTTTAAAGGATAAACAGGGGAGTTGACAGCTGTAAAAAACAAACAAAAACCTTTAGGCATCATGGCACCACAGCAGGAGACCTATGGGAACCATCAATTTTTTTTTTTCTTCAAGTGACAAATGAGGAGTATTAGTAGACCACAAAAAACCTCTTGGGCTAACCACCTCTGAACTAGGGTATGGAAACTGGTAATTTGCTGAGAATTCACTACAATCCTATAGACAACTCAACATTTCCCTTGATCTTAAAGCTTCCTACGAGTATTCCTTGCTTTTCTGCTGAACATACGAAGTTACACTACTGGGACAGGTATGCAGGAGCCCAGCAGACCCAATCAAATTTCCACCAATTTATTCTGTTGTGGTTATAAAAAAAATAAATCATATTTGTGTGATGTAAATTAGGAAATTGCAAAGGCCTGCCCATGGCTAAACCTAAACAAGGAGCCCAGATCACTGAATCTATTCCATTTAATTAAAACAACAAATTAGTTACATGGAATAAAAAATTGAATTATTACTTTATATTCCCCTAGCACTAATTAATAACCATGAGGGAAAAGCTTGTCAGAGAACTGCATAGGCTCCAATGCAGATAATTAAAAAAGATACATAAGTTCTTATTTATCAGTACAGAAGAAAAAGGCCTGAATAAAATGCATCTAAGACAAGACACAGTTCCTCTCACGTGTATATGTCTGTCCTACTGAATTCATTGAACTGGTGAGGATACAACTGGGTTCACTATTGCAGTCTTAAATGAAATAGCTACTGCTGTCACAAATGCTATCAACCTACTGTGCCATATGTTTCTATTTCTCAGCTTACTATTCCCATTTAGGAACTTTGCAGAGTAACAACATAGTGCCAGAGGTATGCTTGAATTGTAAATCAAGCTATTTAAAGTTTCTCATCTGATAGAATATCAGATCCTGTCCCATTATTTCACAATTACTGGTTTCACTATATACTATAGTGCCCCACAAACAGAAACCCAGGCTGCATCTAGACACATCAAAAAAGCAATTCAGTTAAACGTGTTGTAAACTTCATATAAGGAAAACTAGTTGGCATATGTTATAACGCATATAAAGGACTTTATCTTTACGAATGTAGCTGAGTCCCCAAACTGAACTGAGAAGTTGCTTAGCCCTTTCAAAATCAGAAAGGCAGGGTGCATGCAGACCAGCAGTTTTTCATGCACTCTGTTGTTCAGAAGATGGGCTAAAGCTCACACACATTTTGGTTTATGCCCACTGTACAACCTTCTTCAATTTTTCCCTATAAAAAATATCATGCCTCTCATTAAAGAATCCATGCTTTTAAGCAGCTAGTCTGGATAGAACCATTGTGCTGTTTCTCCCCCAGCCAATGACTTCCCCTGTCCACCCAGGTTATTTCAAAGCCTGTAACATTGAAATTATGTACCAAACAATCTATACACTTTCTTAATTTATCACTGTAGGATCCCATTTGCTTTTCTTCTCAGCAAAGTGTATTTAGATCTAAGCAGGCACAAGTGCAAAATTCCATAGTCTGCATTTCTTAAAGAAACAGAAACCTGTAACTGTCAAAAAAAGGAAAACACATATGCAATACATAACAATTAGGCATCAGAAATGAGGGACAAAATGAATTCTGATCGAAGTGAATGTACCTTAGAAATATTCTCAAGCAAGCCATCTTTGTCTGACAACACAGACAAATATGTTGCCTAAACGCATTACGACTGTTATGAAATCAAGTGTATTTCAATTAATTTTGACATGGGTGACCTGTATCTAATAAATGAGGGCTTTTTCTGCCAAAGAAAGGCAGAAAAATGCCTCTCTGTCATTAACCAAATGCAGTATGCTGGAAGAAAAATTGATTCATTTTAGTCTGATAAACCTTTGCACTCCAGGTTGACGAAATATTGTTGTGGTATCTTGTGCTTTTCTGAACCCTATAAACCTGCCTTTATTGTTTGCCTATCCCGCATAGCAGCATGTTTTAAAAATGAGGCGGATTTATTGTCAATTTAGGTTTGATTTAATCTCATGGTTTGGATCTGTCCTTTTCATATTTTTTTTAAAAAGCTAAGCAATCCTTCTGTCAGTGTCAAAACTTTTAGCACAATTTTAAATTCAAGAAAAGCTAACATATGAGCGCTGTTAACTAGGGCTGCCACCCCACATGCTTCACTTGGCAACCCAGCCTACCCAACAACTCTTTTGCCAACTTCCCTTCTCCCACACCTAGCCAACCCCTCCTCACTTTGAACTATGAATCTGACCCAAAACCAGCAACCTTCCCTTTATACCTCACCCATTCCTCCCCTCACAGCTCGCCCCAACCCCCAGTCCCTTTTAACAGAGGGGAGGCACTTTAGAGAGGGGTTTGCCAAACTACTCTTTGAAGTGCCTCCCCTCTCCTCCATTAAACATCACTTGAGTCCTGGGAGGATTAAACATGGCTACTCCCAGACTTTGCGACTCCTTCCCTTGAGAAACTAGACTGGCTCCCTCCTTGCTTTCCTTCCACCAGCAAATGAATACTTTCTTGTTCAAACTGCTTTTAATGAAAGGGCTGATGCTGCGCTGTTTTTATTGTAATTATTTGTCCGGTTTTAATAGGGGTGGGGGAAGGATGTATGTAGATAGGTGGTTTTAATTCTATCAGTGTTTAATTATTTCTTAATGATTGGGTTTTTTCCTAAATTTTAGCTGCTCTTATCCGCCTTGAGAATTCTGACCAAATGCAGCCCAGGAACTAAATTAATTAAAATGTATTTTTGCTCCCTGATAGAAAAACAGGTGGGAGTAACAGAAGATACATTAACTGCTCAAATAGGGAGCTAATCATCCTACCATTCTCACCAGAGATATGATCGTAATAGAGCTTTGCAATGGAGCTGCATTTCCATTTTGTGTGTTATTCTTATTTATTAAATGCATACAGCTGTCCATCATTAAACATTCCCTGGCTGACTTACAGCAAAATTATTAAAATATACAGCTATAATTAAAACAAACCATGAGTAATAACGGACAGCAAAGAATCTTCCTTGAATAGAGACAGCATAAAATAATTTGTAGAACAATAACTAAAGGAGCAATCACTGTTAGGTATCATTCTATAACTGAGCCTCAAATAATTTAGGGTTCACATATTTTAAATTGCCCAAACCATTCTCATGCCATCCTGGTATTTCTTGTCAGCTCTGAAGTGGGATCCATTAAACTTAAAGGTAAAGGTAAAGGTACCCCTGCCCGTACGGGCCAGTCTTGACAGACTCTAGGGTTGTGCGCTCATCTCACTCTAGAGGCCAGGAGCCAGCACTGTCCGCAGACACTTCCGGGTCACGTGGGCAGCGTGACGAAGCTGCTCCGGCGAACCGGCACCAGAGCAGCACACGGAACGCTGTTTACCTTCCCGCTACAAAGCGGTACCTATTTATCTACTTGCACTTAATTGTGCTTTCGAACTGCTAAGTGGGCAGGAGCTGGGACCGAACGACGGGAGCTCACCCCACCGCGGGGATTCGAACCGCCGACCATGCGATCGGCAAGTCCTAGGCACTGAGGTTTTACCCACAGCGCCACCCGCGTCCCCTCCATTAAACTTGTGTACAATTAAATGGAAATGGGGCTTTTTTTTTCTTCCCTGAAATCTATTTTCACTTTTCTTGATGAGAAGAGTACTAATTACATTCCCTCTCTATGGATTTTTTTATACCACCGATTTATATAGCACTTCTATTTATATTCAGCAACTCAGAAAGCACTTAACTATCGCTTCCATTTTAAATATAGGGAACAGATAACATGAGATAGCAGCTTAAACAAGCTGGAACATGAACATGCCGTCCTCCAAATTCCAATTTATTGTCATTTAACCTTGCTGGCTCAGAAATGCTGACCTGGCCTGTCCTTTTTCTCCCCTTGAGGTAAAAGAGGAACATGCCATCTCCTACTGCCCCTGCCACAGCCCACCACAGAATGTCTCCCTTGCTGAAAGCTGGAACATTCCTCAAAGCATTGCTGCTTGTCTTCTCTGCCCTGGGGCAGGAAAGACAAGTGAGAATGACACACACAGGAATGCCCCTTCTAGATGAACTCGGAGGAGAGGCAGAGCATTTGCAAAATGAGAGAGGCATGTTCCAGCAGTAATGGAAGTGGTGGAAAGCGCAGGATGCCACCTCTTGCATTTTTGTTCCCTGAGGCAGGTGCATCAACCTGCATCATTGATGTTTCCAATAGTCTTTAATCAGTGTCATACTAACCAACACAAGTCCCAATTATAACACGTTTTATTGTAATCTTTAGCAGACCTATCATGGCCAATTTCAATCTGGCTGTTTGCCCAGGTTTTGCTTACTCTGGTTGATTACCTGTTCTGGGAAACAGGTAGGGGTAGTGCAATGTATTGTTTTTAAGGGTGATTTTTGTTTTACTGTTGCACAATGACCTGATGTTTTATGATATTATCAGTGAATAAATCTGCAAATGATACTGTACTCGGCTCTATTTCTCCACACCATCTGAACCAGATGAAGATGTTTTGGCAAAGAACCAGGACCTGTGGGTTGAATGAGGACCAATACACAGAAACAGAATCTTGGCAAGACAGAGGCACTGCTGGTGGGCAGTTCCTATGTCACAGATTTGGGTGAATGGTCTGTTCTACATGAAGCCACACTCACTCTGAAGGACTAGGTTCATAGTCTAGGGCAGACTTCCTCAACCTCAGCCCTCCAGATGTTCTTGGCCTACAACTCCCATGACCCCTAGCTAGCAGGCCCAGTGGTCAGGAGTGCTGGAAATTGTAGTCTCAAAACATCAGGAGGGGTCGAGGTTGAGGAAGCCTGGTCTAGGGATACTCATCACTGTTTCTTGAGGCCTAGCTAGTTTCAGTGGTGAGTAGTGTCTATTTCCAAATTCAGCTGGCATGCCAGCTATGCCTGTTTCTGGAAGAAGAAAAACAGTGCTATACACTGGACTTCCCTTGAAACTGAAGGTGATGCAGAATGCAGCTACTATAGCAAAGCCCAATGTCTGACATCTGCTTTTCATACCCATTTTGTGGAGTCTGAACTGGGCACATATATGGATCAAATTCAAGGTGATACAACTGATGAATGGCCTGCATGGCCTGGGACTGAGGTATTTGTTTTAGCTTCCCTCCCTATATATCAAATCCAAAAATTGGGATCCTTTTTAATGTCTCATTTTCAGCTGTTGCATTCAGGACCACAATACAGGATTGCGCTATCTCTGCAGCAGTTCCCCAACTGTGGAATTCTTTCCACCTGAAGGTAAATAATATAACCTGTTTCTGGAATCCTATTTGTTCTCCTGAGCATTTGATGATTAAAGTTTAGGCTATCATAGGTTTTAGGATACCGGTGATGGTCTTATAACCAATGGATGGTGATGGTGGTGGTGATTTTCCAGTGTGTTTCATAATATGCTGGTAACCATTCTTTGATTCTTTGTAATGAAATTTGGTCTAAAAGTTCCATTAATAAATGTTGTTGTTGTTTAGTCGTTTAGTCGTGTCCGACTCTTCGTGACCCCATGGACCAGAGCACCCCAGGCACTCCTGTCTTCCACTGCCTTCCGCAGTTTGGTCAGACTCATGTTTGTAGCTTCGAGAACACTGTCCAACCATCTTGTCCTCTGTCGTCCCCTTCTCCTTGTGCCCTCCATCTTTCCCAGCATCAGGGTCTTTTCCAGGGAGTCTTCTCTTCTCATGAGGTGGCCAAAGTATTGGAGCCTCAGCTTCACGATCTGTCCTTCCAGTGAGCACTCAGGGTTGATTTCCTTAAGAATGGATATGTTTGATCTTCTTGCTGTCCATGGGACTCTCAAATCTCCTCCAGCACCATAAAATTCAAAAGCATCAATTCTTCGGCGATCAGCCTTCTTTATGGTCCAGCTCTCACTTCCATACGTCACTACTGGGAAAACCATGGCTTTAACTATACGGACCTTTGTTGGTATGGTGATGTCTCTACTTTTTAAGATGTTGTCTAGATTTGCCATCGCCTTTCTCCCAAGGAGCAGGTGTCTTTTAATTTCGTGACTGCTGTCACCATCTGCAGTGATCATGGAGCCCAAGAAAGTGAAATCTCTCACTGCCTCCATTTCTTCCCCTTCTATTTGCCAGGAGGTGATGGGACCAGTGGCCATGATCTTCGTTTTTTTGATGTTGAGCTTCAGACCATATTTTGCGCTCTCCTCTTTCACCCTCATTAAAAGGTTCTTTAATTCCTCCTCACTTTCTGCCATCAAGGTTGTGTCATCTGCATACCTGAGGTTGTTGATATTTCTTCCGGCGATCTTAATTCCGGCTTGGGATTCCAGCCCAGCCTTTCGCATGATGAATTCTGCATATAACTTAAATAAGCAGGGAGACAATATACAGCCTTGCCGTACTCCTTTCCCAATTTTGAACCAATCAGTTGTTCCATATCCAGTTCTAACTGTAGCTTCTTGTCCCACATAGAGATTTCTCAGCAGACAGATGAGGTGATCGGGCACTCCCATTTCTTTAAGAACTTGCCATAGTTTGCTGTGGTTGACATAGTCAAAGGCTTTTGCATAGTCAATGAAGCAGAAGTAGATGTCTTTCTGGAACTCTCTAGCTTTCTCCATAATCCAGCGCATGTTTGCAATTTGGTCTCTGGTTCCTCTGCCTCTTCTAAATCCAGCTTGCACTTCTGGGAGTTCTCGGTCCACATACTGCTTAAGCCTGCCTTGTAGAATTTTAAGCATAACCTTGCTAGTGTGTGAAATGAGTGCAATTGTGTGGTAGTTGGAGCATTCTTTGGCACTTCCCTTCTTTGGGATTGGGATGTAGACTGATCTTCTCCAATCCTCTGGCCACTGCTGAGTTTTCTAAATTTGCTGGCATATTGAGTGTAGCACCTTAACAGCATCATCTTTTAAAATTTTAAATAGTTCAGCTGGAATATCATCACTTCCACTGGCCTTGTTATTAGCAATGCTTTCTAAAGCCCATTTGACTTCAACTTTCCAGGATGTCTGGCTCAAGGTCAGCAAACCACACTACCTGGGGTATACGAGACATCCAATTCTTACTGGTATAGTTCCTCTGTATTCTTGCCATCTCTTCTTGATGTCTTCTGCTTCTGTTAGGTCCTTTCCACTTTTGTCTTTTATTATGGAAATCTTTGTACAAAATGTTCCTTTCATATCTCCAATTTTCTTGAACAGATCTCTGGTTTTTCCCATTCTATTGTTTTCCTCTATTTCTTTGCATTGCTCGTTTAAGAAGGCCTTCTTGTCTCTCCTTGCTATTTTTTGGAATTCTGCATTCAATTTCCTGTATCTTTCACTATCTCCCTTGCATTTTGCTTCCCTTCTCTCCCCTGCTATTTGTAAGGCCTCGTTGGACAGCCACTTTGCTTTCTTGCATTTCCTTTTCATTGGGATGGTTTTAGTTGCTGCCTCTTGTATAATGTTATGAGCCTCCATCCATAGTTCTTCAGGCACTCTGTCCACCAAATCTAAATCCTTAAACCTGTTCTTCACTTCCACTGTGTATTCATAAGGGATTTGACTTAGATTGTATCTTACCGGCCCAGTGGTTTTTCCTACTTTCTTCAGTTTAAGCTTGAATTTTGCTATAAGAAGCTGATGATCTGAGCCACAGTCAGCTCCAGGTCTTGTTTTTGCTGACTGTATAGAGCTTCTCCATCTTTGGCTGCAAATAATACAATCAATCTGATTTCGATGCTGCCCATCTGGTGATGTCCATGTGTAGAGTCGTCTCTTGTGTTGTTGGAAAAGAGTGTTTGTGATGACCAGCCTGTACTCTTGACAAAATTCTATTAGCCTTTGCCCTGCTTCGTTTTGAACTCCAAGGCCAAACTTGCCAGTTGTTCCTTTTATCTCTTTACTCCCTACTTTAGCATTCCAATCCCCTATAATGAGAAGAACATCCTTCTTTGGTGTCATTTCTATAAGGTGTTGTAAGTCTTCATAGAATTGGTCAATTTCAGTTTCTTCAGCACCAGTGGTTGGTGCATAAACTTGGATTACTGTGATGTTAAAAGGTCTGCCTTGGATTTGTATCAAGATCATTCTATCATTTTTGAGATTGCATCCCAGTACAGCTTTTGCCACTCTTTTGTTGACTATGAGGGCCACTCCATTTCTTTTACGGTATTCTTGCCCACAGTAGTAGATGTGATGGTCATCCAAACTGAATTCGCCCATTCCCGTCCATTTTAGTTCACTGATGCCCAGGATGTCAATATTTATTCTTGCCATCTCATTTTTGACCACATCCAACTTACCAAGGTTCATGGTTCTTACATTCCAGGTTCCTATGCAATATTTTTCTTTACAGCATTGGAGTTTCCTTTCGCTTCCAGGCATATCCGCAACTGAGCGTCCTTTCGGCTTTGGCCCAGCCGCTTCATCAGCTCTGAATCTGTACTTGTCCTCCGCTCTTCCCCAGTAGCATGTTGGACGCCTTCCGACCTGAGGGGCTCATCTTCCAGCGTCATAACTTTTATATGCCTGTTGTCTTTGTCCATGGAGTTTTCTTGGCAGGGATACTGGAGTGGCTTCTCCAGGTGGACCACGTTTGGTCAAAACTCTCCACTATGACCTGTCCATCTTGGGTGGCCCTGCACGGCATAGCTCATAGCTTCTCTGAGTTATTCAAGCCCCTTCGCCACGGCAAAGCAGTGATCCATGAAGGGGCCATTAATTAATAAATGAGCTTAATTAATCTCATTAGAGTAGGGTGTGGAAAGTGAGAGAAAAAGTATCTATATGTTCTTGTAAAAAATATTTTCTCCCCTCATAGTGACTCTGCTCCAGCTCCAAACACAGTGACACATAATCATTATTCTCCCTCTAGATTCTCTTTCTCTCTGCAGTAGTAACCCCTTAGGCAAGCCCCAGGTACAATGGGCAACAGAAAAATGACTAAAATAAAATAAAATGACACTTCTATTCTCAATAAACGAAAGTATCAAAAATACCAATTCCATAAGCCTTGGGCTAAAGCAAGCTTTATTCATTTCAGTGGGTTCCCTTACTGTGAAGCCCAAGTAGGATCAGGCTCAATTTTCAAGAAACGTATTTGCAAAATCCACCATGTATCTTCTTAATATACACTATTGTTAATACTCACTGTTATAGAACAACTGCTCAAAACAAGAACTAAGATTTCCATTCATGCTTATGGTCTAAAAGGATATTACATTTAGATTTGGGAACGGGGTCATAAGAAGTTCCCGTATTTTGGTACTTTGGCAATGGCTTCCGAGATCTTGGGCAAAGTCTCTTCCAAGATCCCAGCTCTTCTAGTTAAGGTCCCTCTCAACTGGAAATACTGGAAATTGAACCCAATACGCAAAGCAGGTGATTTACCATGTGCTTTAACCATAAATCCTTGAACAGATTTAAGTCCTCAAACAGTTTTAACTAAATATAGCAAGGAAGTATAATGAAGGCTTTTGAGTAACCAAGACTGCAACCTGTACAGCTTAAAAAAAAAAGACTAAAGCTGCAATCCTATACTTACTTACCTGGAATTAAGCCCTACTGAACTCAATGGGACTTACTTCTGAGGACAAGTATATAGGATTGCACTATTCCAGCCTATGAATTTCTTTGCTTGTTCTGTTTGTGGCACTGTCCTCGGGAAGTGGCACAATGAATAATGCTCCATGATCCACGGATTCCATGAGGGGAATATGCTATTAGACTTTGGTCAACCTCACATTTACTTCCCCAGGCAATACAGCCAAATTCCCAGAGGGTAGCAGAGCAATAACAATTCCTTCTACTTCACTTTTTTCATGCTGGCGTTTAACCCAGTGACATCAGCTATAGACAAGGGGTCAGTCTGGTCTCAATGCACTTGGTCAGCTGCTAATAAGAGTCTCCCCACCTCATGGGGCCTGTGACGTGGCCCCTTTCCTAGAGCTATGGGGCTTAGGGAGTGATAAGTGCAGCAGTTCTCTTGCTGGTTCCTTCTCAGAACACCCTAGGGTTACACCAAGTGGCCCAGTCCACAGTATCCTGTCATGACCATCTCTTCCCCTTCCCATCATAAAATTTACCTTCTTTGCTCTTCTCCATGCTCTCCTGAAGGGACAGTCAAACATTCATCCATGTGACCATGTAACAACCGCAGTACATCACCTCCTATCAGGTAACCTATAACGGGGGAAGGGGGGCAAACATTATGTGTTTTAGGATTAAGCCAAGCTCAAAATCTGCAAATATCTACTTCCATTCAATTTCAAAGAATGTTGATAGTACATACTGGTTTTAAATCCGCACCCCTGTCTCCTTGTTTTTTTTTGTTTTATTTGATTTTAAAAGGACTATAGTAAGAAGAGAAGTAATGGATTCACTCCTTATTAAGCCTGTGGGTGCCCTGTGCACATGCAAGGTTTTGCAGGCACTATCTGAAGTCATGTCTAGAATAATAAGTGCAGTAAGTGATCTGTTAAAAGATAGCACTCATCGGTCTATGTGTCAAAAGTCAGATTTCCTGCTTTTTAACAAGGCTACTGGGAAAAGCAGCCATCTTTTAACGGCACTAATCAAGGTTTAAGCCTTGCATACTCTTGGAGAGAATAATCTGAAACACTATTGTGTTTACATTACATTAGTGAAGTGTAAATGTATGATAAAATCTATAAAGATTATTTGCTTTCAATAAAAGCTACTACCAGATCACGCACAAAACAGAAATAAGACCTTTTAACAGCATAATTATGATTCAGTGCAGACTTCATTAAATATAATCATAGTAAAAGCTATCTGGCAAACCAGGAATCCATGGTTTCCCCAAGGTATTTTTACACACCAGTGAAATCAGATATATTGTAAGTCAGCACTAATGTGCACTCCCCCAGTACTGTTTTTTGTGAGATGTAAAAAAGCAGACACTAAGCAAGATGACGAACGAGTTGGGAGTGGGTGGCTAAGAGAATGCCAGAAAAATCAAAAGCCAACACAACCACCTGCCTATCATCCAGCGCATTGCCTCTCATTATTTATTCATTTTGCACATTATAAAATCAAGTGTCCTTAAGTAGGACTGATTTTATGACATGCGGCAGTACCATCTGTCTCACTTTCCTCCAATCCCTAAATAAAATAATATAAAGGTCCTGAAATACTTGTTCAATACAGCAATTATCTGCAGGCCATTATTATTGAAACAGCTAACTGATAGGACAATTAGCATTAGCATTATTATGTTATCAATATTACCTTGAGCTGCTTCACTTCCTGAACTGATGGGCGCTACACTCCACAGTGTCTGCTGGAAGGCTGCATCAACTCGCAAGCTGCCATTACCATAAGACAAATGCTGCAAACGTAGGAGAAAGAGAGAACTAATTATTAAACTATACTACAAGAATATACAAGAACCTGTATTTATCAAATATCATGCAAGTAGATTTCAACTTGTGCAACAAGACTTCCCCTTCCTCTCTTCTCCCTACCCATCTTAGTCACCACCCTCTGCACATGTTCCAGCTTCTCAATATCCTTCTTAAATTGTGGCACTCAGACTTAAAAGCCAAACCCTAGGGGCCAAAGTCCCTTCGTTCCCCCCCATAAAATACTTGAGGGGGGTAGCCCCCCAGTTGATGAGAATTGCTGTTCAAATGATGTGCATGAACCATGTCATGTGATCAATTATCCAGGGCGGGGCTTACCTGGCCCCCACCCCCAGTATTCTGTGGTCTACTAAGACCACTAGATCACTTTCAGATGTATTACTGGCAAGCCAGGTGTCCCCATCTTATATTTTTGCATCTGGCTCGTCCTGCCTCAGGGGAGAACCTTCTATTTGTTCCTATTGAAATTTATTTGTTAGCTTGGGTCCAGTTCTCCAATCTGTTAAGGTCATATTGAATTCTAATTCTGTGGCATTGGCTACCCCTCCCAGTTTGGTATCATCTGCAAATTTTATGAGCGTCCCCTCAATTCCTTCATCCAAGCCACTTACAAAGATGTTGACCCTCCAGCTTGCAACTCTTGATATTGCTTTATTATTTCTATTACTGTGAATTTTATCCCACTATTCATATGCAGAAAGATAAAAGAAGACTTTGAAATTAATAACAAATTGAAATTGATGAAAAAATCATCGGGGTTCTAATTAACCATGCACACATCAACAGTGCTACACAGTTCTCTACACTACTAGACAATGCTCTGCACAAGGAAGTTTCCTTACATATTGATAAGAACTGGACAATCCTGCTCACAAGGAGCTGTGTATAAACACCACAATCCCTCTCTGCATCCACACTGGAGTTTCTAAATTGAAACAACAACCTATGAAGCCAAAAGTCACTCAAATGTCTCTGCAGCAGCAAGTCACCTGCATTCAAGCTCAAACCTAATTTTCTTCAGGTCTCTGGCTTGATGCAACTGTCAGTGAATCAGAAAATACTGAGTAATCACTGAATTCATGCTGCAAGTAATAGCTTTCTGACGGCATTTTTCTTTGAAGCTGGGGTTACATGAATCAAAATTTCTGCTAAAAGACATGCTTTGCCCTAGGGAACTGATAGGAAGCACCAGATTCAGCTTAATATTACTTCTCAACCATCCTCTGTTGATGCTAACTCTGTACACTTAGTGGTGTGCAGGACTGATACACAAACTAACTGGGCCACTTATGTCTTTATGGCAACGAGGAATAGGCAATGTGTTTATTTTCCAGTTCAGAGGTCTTGATCAACATTCAAAGTGCCAGCTCCCTGTCCTCTGTCTTACTGATGTCACTTCCATTTCCATGCCATGTCGGAAAGAAGTCAGGGTTCTTCCCTAGAAAAGCTGTCATAGTATGGTGCACCAAGTTGTTGAATATCAATCCAGTCTTGCCCATCATAACTCATGAGGCCCCCAGGAGTATAAGCAGACACCACTTGGAACCCCTAATGTTTTTCTGTATAGCCAGAAGCCAATTATCTTTCAATTTACCAGGGAGTACTATATTATTATTATTATTATTATTATTATTATTATTATTATTATTATCCTCATCATCATCATCATCAATTGCCCACTCTTCAGTCTAAAGTCCCAGGTCAGGTTAAACAATTTAACAATTTAAACACAATGGTAAAAGCAGTTTAAAACAAATTACAATAAGAGAAATATGGTGGGTGGGTATGTGGGTATGTATGTATGTATATGTGCAGTTATAAGCCAGGACTATGCCTTTGCAACCTTCATTACTACTAAAATAGGCAGCAGCTTTAAGCAGCTAGTATTTTGTAGTAAAATCAGAATTCAGTACAAATACTGACGAGACATTCTGAGTGCATTGTGAGAAGAATTTACTTCCTGTCCCATATGTTCCTGTTACAGTCCCACCCCCTATGTAAAATAAACTCATGCTCTGATTGGCGCGCAGAGACAAGGCTGGAGAATACATGTTTGTTTATAAATAAACCGTGCTGTTTTAGCATCTGACCTAATGGTAATAGGTAACTGCATTATTTTCATCTGCATTTGTGTTCTTTACTAAGAAGACAAGAGCCCCATTGGATGTGGCCAAAGGGCCACCTAGTGCAGCATCCTGTTGTCACAGTGACCAACCACATGCCCATGGGAAACCAACAAGCAGGATATGAGTGCAGCAGTGTTCTCCGCACCTGCCATTCCCAACAATGGGTATTTTAGAGGCATACCACCTCAAACATTGAAGGCAGAACACAGCAATGATGACCAGTAGCCGTTGATAACCTGAATCTTCATGAATTTGCCTAATCCTCTTTTAAAACCACCCAAATTGGTGGTAACCACTATACACTGTTAAAGTGAATTCCATAGTTTAACTATGTGGTTTATGAAGAAGTACTTTTTTTTTGTCTGTCTTGAATCTTTCAACATTCAGCTTCGTTGGATGTTCACGAGTTCTAGTGTTATGAGAGAGGGTGAAGAACTTCTACTTGCTCTGCAGCACACATGTTGCAACCTTTCTCTATCAGGGAATCTTTCATCTCCTTGATCATTTTGTTGGACTTTTATGGACCATTTTAATCTCCACAGTATCTTTGGAGGTGAGGTGACCAGAACTGTTTGTGCATATGGCACGATAGTGAGCTCCTCGCTAAGAGCCCACACATTTTCATGCCATATGAACCAGGTCAATGACTAATACGTCATAATAATAATTTTGATTATTTGTACTCCTCCCATCTGGCTGGGTTGCCCCAGCCACTGGGTGGCTTCCAGCATATACAAAAACACAATAAAACATTAAACATGTATGTATTGACTTTCAGATCCAATAACACATCAGAAACATGGTCTAAAAATTAGAGTCTGTCTCACTAAGCTTTGTTAAGTACCATGCAATTATTATACTCAAAACATGCTTCACTTACCAAGTACCTTTCTGATGAGACACTAACTAGGATGAGATCATCCCCAACACGTACTTTCTCTCCTTCAGAACGCTGTTTGGAAGCAGGGTGTATTGTCCACCAGCATGCCTCACCTGCATTACCAGCAATTAATGGAAAAGATGGGCAGAAGAATGTAAAAAACACCTTGATATACATTGTTTCTATTTTTGCATCTAATTGTGGTTTTGGGATGCAGTGACTTGTCATGATTTGGACATACTTTGCTGAAGAATGAGCAAGGGATCGCAATTTTGTACTAATAAGTATTATTTTAGTTCAATAGCTCCCCAAAAGTAAATGGCTAGCCTGCTGACAGTTTTACTTATTTAAGTAGATTTGTATCCTGCCTTTTTCCATCATGGAATCCAAGGCAGTATAAACATGGTTACCAGATAATCAACCATTCAGGCACTGACCAGATGCAGACCTGCTCACCTTCAGCAAGTTGTGGGTCTACTGCACCTTTAGACCATACCCTGAGACAAGTTCACATTAAAGACTCCATTGCTCCTCCACAGTTAATTTTCAGCTGTTACGTTAACGGTTAAATTTTGTCTCTGACCTCCTTTTAAAACTGTATTTTTGAGAATACGGAATATGAAGCCGGCTCTATGAAATGGTTAGGATGGGACTTCTATTCTACACTTGGTGGTAGTCCACACCACTTAAAGATTGCAGAAGTGTGATATCTGCATATAATCAAATGATTCCACATCTCCTGTCAACAAAAGAAGAGTCTGCAAAGCAAAAAATAGCAACTGCCACACTGTGAGTGTTAAATAAGAGTGTTAAACGAATAGTTCTAGAAATGTTGCTGTTAAAATCAAACTGTGATAGGCACACACTCTCCTTTTCTGTAGAATGGATATAGTTTTAAAATATGCATTCTCACAAAGCTGATAATAAGAAACATGCAACTAAATTCACCTTGGAGAGATGGTCTCCACTGCCCTATAAAATATTGAATGAATTAGCTTTAAAATTGCAAGCAGAACACTATCTGAACAGAAGAAAGTCAAAACCAGTCTCAGTTGAAAGATTCACTAGGGATTCCAAATAATAAATAACTTACAGTGTTTGTATGTTCACATATATTTTTAACAGGAAAGGAACTAGGCATTTGTGAGGTAAAAAAAAAAAAAGGGAACATATAATATTCTAAAGTCTATTGGAACATACAAACAAATGCTGTTAGTTGTATAATACTGTAAGTTTCTGTTGGAAATTTAAACCTATTTCAACTTGCTGCCATATAAAAGAATGTGCAGTTTTTTGCAAAGCTTTTATTTACCTGTGGTATCTTCTTGCAAGCCTACATCAAATGCCAGTTTGTCCATTGATGTTCTTGAGGTGGAGAGACAACACAGGTACTAAGAAACAAGGAAAAGAAAAACTAGTTTTATGCTCCTTATTCAATTTATACATATAATTACTTTGCTATATAATACTGTGAGGGAGATGGAGCAGCTGTAGATATGGGCTTGCCAGAAGGGAGCAAGGGCTATTCTAAGGGGACGTTTTTACATATAGAGTGCCAGCATAAACAGAGAGATAGACTCAGAACTCAAGGCTGCTGTGTGAATAACAACTGCTATATGTGAGAGACATAGCAAAACCACGAAGCCTGAAAGCAGGAGAAAGTAGGAGAGAGATGCTGCAAGAAAGAAGCCCAAATGTGAGAAGACATTGCTTTTTCCTGAAGGAAGGGAACATGCTGCATTCTGAGGGAAACCATTGTAAATTCCAGTTTAAAGGAAAATGCAAATGCTTACTTTCACAGTGTCAACTTGTTAAATAATATAAGGCAACAACATTACACATTACAAAAAAGGGAGATAGAGGCTGGCAATAAGAATAGAGTTGGTCCATCATCTTGCTCAAAGTGTTCCAACTGAGGTGACCTCTCTCTCTTCCTCCTAGAGCTACCTAAGAACCACCTTGCACTGAGGGGAGGAGCTTGCAGCTTGCCTTGCTGTTTTTCTTCAACCATCTTAATTGAAGCTTACTGTTTTAACATTTTTAATGTTTGCCTGCCTGAAAAGCAGCATATAAATATCAGAGATGTTACCCATGCACCCCCAAATTTCTAAGGTTGAGTATAGACTACAGATGAAGTATAATAGATTCAAAAGAAATAAACGGTAGGAGTGAAATCCAGTACCATACTGTTACAAATGTTCCGTCTGCACAAGCACATTAGCTTGCCAAATAAAATTATCCCCCCCTTCCGTTCCCTCACCCCAGAGTTAATTTTGGGAGCACACCAAAGGAACAACCCCATTGCAAAAGTGGAAGACCTTGTGCATGGCTTCCACCTATAGGGTTCATCAGGTGAATCTCTTCCTTTGTATTTGTTATTTTTATTTACAAAAAAATAATAATTGTAAACCACTATTTCATTAAAAAATATCCATGTGGTTTACAACAATGAAACTATTATTGAAAGTCAACTGGTAACAACTGTGATAATCTCTTGGATGCAATTCTTCAGGATTTCATTTGTGCAGGTTTTTACTGACTTATTTAAAATATTTATCAATAGCCTACAATCACATATCTCTACGTGATTTACAACAAAATAAAATACAGGATCTGTATCATACATAAAATAGTTGACTATCAAAAAACCCAGCATCCACAGGATGCTTGTTGAAATGAAAATATCGTCACAGCATGCTGAAATTCATACAACGTTGATATCTGCCTCACGTCCTCTGGGAATGCATTCCATAATGTAGGGGGCATTATAGCCAACACTGATGATTGCACTGGAAAGGAATAGCCACAGAATTCCCTGCTACCACACATACAGAGTATAATCTGTATGACAATTGCATATAGTTTTCCCCATCAACCATCAACTGCAGCCCTCTAATTTTGATGCCTCGAAAGAAGACATTAACATCAGCATACATACCATACCACTGTATGAATGGCGCAGCAATATTGCATGTCCATAGAGGAGCGTTCGATGGCCACCACCTTGAGCAGTCTGCATGAATAAGAGGGATTCATTAGCATGTTGGCATGAAATTGTTATTTTCTATTATAAGGAAATCTTGATTCACCCATTGCCCCTATTCTGAGGGGTCAAAATAGTAGTGTGTGTGTGTGTGTGTGTGTGTGTATTAGGAACACACAAACATAGGATGTTGCCATATACCAAATCATAGCATTGGTCTGTGTAGCTGAATATTCCCTACATTGACTGGCAGCAGCCCCCAGGGTTTCAGACAGAGGTCATCCCAGCCACACCTGGAGACACTAAGTGTTGAAGGTGGGATCTTCTGCATGCAAAACACATGCTCTACAACTTAAAGCAAATGACTTGTAAAAAAAAGAAATAGATTTATCAAGCATTCAATATAAGTTTTCTTAGATTTAGACTGTAAGATAGATGATAGATAGATATAGATGATAGATAGATAGATAGATAGAGGTGTGTGTGTGTGTGTGTGTGTGTGTGTGTGTCAGTAGTATTGGCTCCACCTATTAAGATGTAAATATAATTGCCAGAAAATAACAGACAACAGCAAAGCCTGTTAGGCAAAAGACCTCCTTGCCAGTCTGTGTTCTTACTAAATTGTAGCACAACCATTCCACCCCTTCTGGTAGGCTAGAATAAGTAACAATTCTTGATGCAAGATGGGCTTCTGAAGCAGCTGCTCTTCCATGACCTGGGCAGTGTTCCACTACGCTATTCCATTACCATTTTTGCAACCGGAATGCCTATGCAATTCGCTGGACTGTAGTTCATTGTGTTGAAAGCCAAGGGTCAAACACCTATTTTTCATTTCCCCTACCCTCAGGTTTTGTATTACGCCGTGGCCAGTGCTTTTTTTTCTTAAAAACGTTTAGGGCTACTCTAATTTTCCCACTCATATTGAAATACTTCCCCTCAATGAGGCCAAACTTAGATTCACAAAATGTTTCGGGGTATGTGTACCCCTGCGTCCCCCCAGAAAAAAAGCACTGGGCATGGCACAACAGCACACCCACGTTTGTGTGCTGCCCTAGTCACATTTAGGAGAGCGCAAATAACTTTTTAAAAAAACTTATGGGAACCTCATTTCAGCAATATTTTATTATCTCTGCAATAAGCCCACAAAGGCAATGTACTTTTACAATGAAATGGCCTAGCCTTGGAATTTGCTGAACATCTCTTACCTAACATAGAAAAAAAATAAATTCCAGAATCCTATCAGTGCATGCCATAGAATGTTCACCCCATACATATAGCTATACAGTATAAACACACAACCATCTCAAGTAAAATAATTCAACACAAGGGGCAATAATTTAAAGCTATTTTGCACTAGGCATCAGGATTCAGGATACTTTAAAAGTTGGTGATAAACAGACTTGTTCTCTCTGCTAAGATAACATTTAATAGGAGATGGAACTCTCAACAGTGGGTGACAGACAGTGCAAAAGCTAGAATGTATATGGAGTCTGTCACCATCAACTATACATGCAAAACCAGGTGAGGAGAGAGGAAGAGGGGGGAATTGCTTTATAACTGTAGTTCATGCAAGCAAAATAAAGGCAAGAGAGGCCTTGAATAAATCATCTAAATGAGATGCCTGCATACATTTCATTAATAAGGGGATATTTTATAGCCTCTATTCCAGAGACTGAATTCATTGATAATCATCTCACAATCATTTATGGCAACACGATGATAAATGCTCCTGATTTTAAAGCTATTGATTTGCTGGTGAATGACTGAACATATAGCTAGAAGCATACTGAAGATGATAAATCGGGTATCTTGATTAACATATTCAACACAAAATATATGGTCTACTTTCCCAGCAACAGATAGCTTAGCATGTATGCATTTAAAAAAAAAATTCAGCAATTCCTCAATAAATTGGTAATACATTCCTGCATTGATACTGACAGTGTAGCCTTGAATATAAAATACAAATATTTATCTTTGCTGCTGAGACAGCATTTCTATCATCATCTGCTCTTTTCCATCACTTGCAAAAAATAAAAAAGTACAGTATTGGGCTTAATGGGGGGGGGCGGGAATCATGCGAGCAGTTGTAAAACATACAATGGAAGGTTTATAAAACATGTGATTTTAAAAGAACTGTCATCCACTTTCTTTCTTGCATTAACTACATTCGCTCTTGAACAGAGATTGCAGAAGGGACCCTCAAAGGCACTTAGTGTCTGCCTCCCATATCACCTTCATGATGTCACTTCTCTCGCTGACTTCAAATCCTTCTTCAAAGCAAACCCTTTTCTTGAAGCCTTTGGAACAACTTCCTTGTCCCCATGCCCTCCAGCAACTAAGCCTAAATACATACAGCTGAAAAAACAATATATTATTCCCTTGCCTTCATTTGCTTCCCCTTGCTATGATGTCTCCCCTATATCTGTTATCTAGATAGTAAGACCCTCAGGGTACAGACTTGCTCTTCATTCTTTTTCAAGAATGTACATGGAGGGCACTATGCAAGTAACAAACTGTTTACCTATTCATTTAGTGCCATTCATGTGTATGGTACAAGAGACAGGTCCCTAACAACAACAACACCTGGAGGTGAAATATCCAGAGAGGCTGGACTGAGAGAAAAATCATGAAATGTTTCAATGGCATTAGTCAGTGCTGATTTTGTCCTACAAAGCTTGATATAATCTGAGCACCCATATTACCAGGACTATCACTCTGAACAGAATTTTTCATGTCTGCTAAGATTTTGTGGAGAAGCCTTGGTCAAAGTCTACTTCATAATGCACTAAATCAGGTCTGGTTAACTTTCCTCAGCCCAAAGGCCACAATGAGTTGACCACCACTCCATAATCTGCATGTCAGCAGAAGGCATGGCCAATACACTCCGCTCACATGCACACACACACACATTCAACACACACACACACACACACACACACACACACAGAGGCAGGCAGGCACACACACTCAACGGGAAGAGATAAACAAGATAAACAAGTGTGTATGTGTGTGCATGCACACACACAAACGATAGGTAGAGAGGGAATGGGTCCTCCACACTGCATCACTGAGCTACAAAGAGGGTTGACTAGATGACAAGGAGTGGTGGGAGGTACCAGCTGGGGAACCCCCAAGGGAACCCCCAAAAGAGAAAGGCTCAGAGCCCAAGGATTGGTGGTAGGACACCAAGGAGAAGTCAGGGAGGAATGCTGAAGAATGTAGGGTTGGGTGCTGAAGAAGCAACAGGCTTTAGTGAGCAAGGAGAGCCTGTGACAGGGAGCAGCTCAGACTCAGAGCTGAAGAAGACCAGAGGGGCAAGAGGCTGGAAGAGAATCCCAGGAGTCTGCCTTCCTCCTGTGACAAGCTCGCCTCCCCACCTGACTCCAAGGACATGCATAGGGCGAAACAGAGATTACAGGTGCCTGATATAGTTTGAGGCTGTGTGGGAAACAGAGACCTAGAGGAAGCAGAAGGCGGGCACCATCAGTCCTGACGGGACGTATTGTTGAGCTGTATACCATTTTCTTGAAAAAAAGAATCAACTGCACTGCCGAACTCTGCGTCTTGTGTGCTAACCTGCATCTGAACCAGCTCTGACAGGTATTCACTTCCAGAAGTAGAATCACAGGGAACATGCAGATTTTGAATACATTTGTATTTAATTTGCCTAAATTGTATATTGGCTACAAATTAATCTTCATCTTAGAAACCAGTCGCAAACAGAACACTCCCTCTGGCTGCATCACTGCTGCATAGTGGGACAGAGAGGGCAAAGCACCAGCAGTGCAAATGTGCCAGCTTAAGTGCCAAATGGGCTCCACCAGGATGCTGGCACTGAGCTGGCCTCACCACTGCCTCACCCCTCACTCTCAGTACACAGCAGAACACAGCCAGAGGGGTCTGGTGAACAGCACAGCCCTACCACACTGTCAGCTACTGCTAGATATGTGCTGAATTGCCACCAAGGTGGAATCTAGGAACATATAAAAACTGTTATGAAAATGCTTTGTTTTAAAAGACTTTTTAAAAATACATTGAATTTTCCATAAGGCTCACCATTGCCATCTAGTGTCACCTTGTATATTGCACTTAAAACACACTTAAAATGTTTTATTTGCAGCTGTATAGCTGAGTCCCAAGAATGCCCTGTCTTAAACCTACGCAAACTGACTGTTGGAAGTGCAATGATTATAAGGACATTATACCAAAAAAAAAAAATAATGCTGCTTATACAGCAAAATAAAAGCATTAAACAAATAATGATTAAACATTAAACAAATAAACTTAACTGACAACACTGCACTTCTAATAGCTATATGGGATTTAGAAAAGAGCACTCCAGGCAATCATCTCAGACGTAGCAAAAATAAAGTTAATCCTCCAAGATCCAATCAACATCTCACACAACACAGTAACAGATAGCAGTTTAATAAACCCTGTTAAAAACTAAAAAACTTATATGGTTTACCGCATATTGAAAAGGCAAACCCTCAGAATTTTGTTGAAAAAAATAAACCACTAAAAGGCATGAATACTGAAGCTTAACAACAGAATGAGGAAAGTTATGACAAAGTTGAGGGACAGAAAAAAATCCTGAAAACTTTTGTAAAGTATCCAGTGGTATTTGGTACAGTTTAGTACCTCAAATGCATTACAGAATTTTACAAACATTATAGCCAGGTTCCATGTATTTGAGCCAAATTTCATAATTTTACTATAATATGAATAATTATTAAATCTGATCCTTAGCCACCATATAACCATGTTTGGCCAGGGACAGCAGTATAAATCTTCTTACAAATTTCCTTCTTTGTGAATCCTGGATGTTCAGTATGTTATAGAAAGGCTATTTAACCAATTGGCTTTTTACAACTGTCTAGTTAAGATTTTTTTTTTTAATTGACTATTTAATTGACTTTTACTGTGATACAGAGTTTTGCATCTCTTCTGAACTAGTTTTGGTCGAGAAGAGATAAATTAATTAAACAACAGTTTTCAAGCTTACCTTCATCATAAATTTCTGGAGTACCATGAGGAAGAGGGAAAAGAGGAAAAACATTAAATATTATTGCTCATCAGCACTTTTACGATAGGTTATTTTTTTCTCATTCTAAAAACAACTTTGGAAAGTAGCATTTCTAGCACTATACTGAGTACTAGGAAAAAAATTGACTTTTCAAATTTACCTGGACAGGAATGTCTTCCACAGTATCAAAGATATTAAAATCACACATACATACAATGATTAATATAATGGAAAGACAAATGCACAAAAATGCAGTGATCCAGAACACTAGTAATTGGTCTGAACAGATTGTAAATATGCAAAAACAAAAGGAGTTTTAAAAACGAATCACTAATAACTCATGCACAACAATTCCAAAAATTTGTATCAGTGCACACATGCAGCTCTCCGGTGGAGTTGTGTGTATCCTGAAAAATCTATTTTTTCATCTAGATTTTAAATATCACTGCATCAGAACATGTAAAATATTCTAAATTGTTTGCAAAAATTCCATAACTGATTTCTGTGAGTTACCATAGGAACCAGTGCATAAAATTATTTTATTTCAGAAGGTTTGTAAATATTCCTCGGTGCTCATGGCTGCCACAAAACAGCATACACAAGTCAGTGAACCTATTTTCTTTTATAATTCATTGGTAATGTAATGATTGTGACACTCAATGGCCTGCCAAATTGCTTCCTATGATCAATGGGATATAATCATAAAACGAAAGAGGTGCCCATCAAAATTATTTTGTTGCTTATCTAATACTTCTGATGCCAACAAAATAATACAGATAAATTTGTGCACTTACCCGTGAGGTTTGGATCTATCCTTTCCACAGGGCATGATCCAGCAGATGGCGCAAACTCAGCTGAGTCCTGCAGGCAGGACATCCAAAGCTGACTCACACCTTTTCCTTAACTAGGATAGGTTACAAGCACTTGCCAGTATCCTATGGTAGGAAGGCAACTGGGAAATTGGGAGTATGAACCTCCCACTAGACCAGAGGTTCTTGATAATAAACTTTTGAAGTCCTGCCTACGGCATCCATCTGATAAGACACCTTTACTCTGTTGAACCATACACCTGGGGAGAGGATACGATAACTATTTTTGTATATGAAAGAATGTGACATGCTTAAAATAAGGAGGGAGGGGGTTCACCAAATACTGTAAATTATGCAAATTCATTATAAGGGGCACAGAAACTTCAGCCAATACGGAATGTGGCCAGTTCTGTGCTTGTGGGGCTAGGCAGTCTAGGCACATTGCAAGCATTCTGCACTGGCTACCAGTGTGTTTCCAAGCCCAATTCAAAGTGCCAGTCTTGGCCTTTAAAGTCTTTAAATTGTTTAGGGGCATGGTTATTTGAAGGAGAACTTGAACCTGTATGAACCTGCCCGTGCCTTGATATCTGCATCAGGGGCCCTACCTGCTGACTCTCATTTAAAATCAGTTAAATTCATAGACACACAGAGTTGGACGGGACCACGAGGGCCATCTAGTCCAGCCCCCTGCAATGCAGAAATATTTTACTCAACATGGGGCTCGACCCCACATCCCTGAGATTAAGATTCTCATGCCTAGACTGAGCTAGGCATGCACTAGGCATAAGGCCATTTCAGCAGTGACCCACAGTCTGTGGAACTCCCTCCCAAAGGATTTATACTTGGCCGCTTCATTTTTGGTATTCATAGAGGTTTCTTAAAAATAAAAAAATCTCTATTTCAAGTGCTTTTAATTATTTTTACTATTTATTAAATTTGTAACCCAAAGGAGTTAGAACTCCCTAAGGAGTGCAGGGCAGCTATCAACTGAAAAAGCAATATAATTAAAAAATACATTTTAAAACAGCCACATACGCACATAACTTTTAATTTCAAGGTTGATTGGAAACAGTATCTTTCAGCCATCAAGTTCCTGGACAAACAGGTATGTTTTAAAATTCCTTCTTTAAGTTAATAATGAGGGAGGTGGAGACAGAATGAACATTTGTAGGACCCCCACAGCCCAAAAGCTACTTTCCCAAGTAAATTACTTTCTGGTAATTACCCTGCTGATAAGAGTAAAATCATAATTCAGCACCTCCAACTCCAACCCCACAGAGTTGTTCCAGAAGGACACCACAGTATGGTGTCAAAAGCCATTGGGAGTTCAAGGAGAACCAACAGGGTCACACTATGCCTGTTTTTCTCCTTTGATCAAAGTTATCAGGGCTTTTTCGCTACTAAAACCTAGCCTGAAACAAGTCTATATTAAGGTTACCAGATTTTTTCAATGAATCCAGGGACACTTTTCAACTTCAGTTGAAGGGGACGGATTTTGTCAGGGGACTGATCTGTAAATCTGGGGACTGTCCCCGGGAAACAGGGATGTCTGGTAAACTTAGTCTAGATAGGCTGCTTCCTCCGGCACACCTGCAGCTGATTAGCTACCATTGTCTTGATTACCTTGTGCAAAAAGGGAATAACAGAGATTGGACTGTTATTTTCTAAAAATTTCTGGATCCAGGGAAGACATATTTAAGAGTGGCTGCATCTCTTTCAAGGCAGCTAGTGTAACTTCCTTATGTAGTGAAGCATTAACCATTCCTTGCACCCATCTAGTCAATCCCTTCATCCTAGATTTTATCAGCCATGAAGAGCACAGATCTAAAGGACACAAATTAGCCTCACTGCTACAAAGGCCATGTCCATATCCTCAGGCTGCAACAATGTGAACTTATTCCACAGGCCATTACTAGATGATGCTTCAGGAACCTCTAACAGACCTGAACTAATTGTAGCATAAAGTTTGACACAACTGCCATTGGACCTGCCACAAAGAAAATAATCTGCTTTTTCTCCACTCCCCCAGCCAGTTCTGTCACAGGTGAACTAAACTAAATGACACCTACATACATCAACACAAGGCCTGCTCCAGGAACAAAATGAAGGAACTTGGAAAATCCATTAAACTAGTCAAAGAATCACATGCTCCGTAGCAACTCCAGAAAAATATGGACTACGGCTTATGTAGATGCTTCTGTATGTTTTACATCTCCCACCTTTCTGTAGTAAAGCCTAACAATACATGTGGCCACCTTATGTTATGGCTGCTATAGCTGGCAGAGGGCACTGATTTGTTACAATGCTTGCTCCCTTGATAACCAGATGAAACGTAAACAGCACAAAACACTGGTTGGGAGACCTGCATATGTATTTTGCTCTACACTTGCACTCTCTCATTTGCACCTGCCAATGCTAAAGTTTTAGCAAGATTATTAAAGGCAGACATCCTAAATTAGATGCAAATATGAAATGGGAAATGTTAGGGGTAAGAGGGTGCAGAGACAGTATGTCATTTGTTGTTCTAATTTTATATGTTTACAGTATCTAGAAAACACAGTTTTTCATTTCAATATTGTTGAACAATATAATTGCAGACTGCTCAAATCTCAAGCATATGGAAACATTTCAAAGAAATACCCATCATTGTATTAATTTAATAGTCACTGAATTAATGTACACAATAGTCATAAAATACAATAATATTAGAAATCAGAATATAGTCCTTTTCCAAAGAGAAGTTAATACCATTAAGAAGTATTTGGGTTCTGTCTAACTTAGTCCCATTGAGAGTAGACCCATTTAAATTGATGAACCTAAGTTAGTCATGTCTATTATCATCATCGGGTCTATTTTTATTAGGCCTAGCACTGGATACAACCCTAGGTTTATAAATGAAAAGGAATTTGGTTGGGTATATAAGAGCCCGATACTTCTGCTACCTAATTTACACTGTGTAGTAAACAAGTTTTCTGGGTTGGATTACAGTGTGATCCTTATTTTGCTAGTCCATGACTTAGGACAGTTTAATTTTTAGTTACTCAAGTTTCTGAAAAGGGATACAAATATTTGGAGGAACATGTTTACCATATGGCTGGCAAAGCCACAGCTAAGGTGCTGAAATGTGAGAAATATAGTATAGTTCTTTCTTGAATTCTTGTAAAATCATATTATACTAATGCATTTATTTTTAAAATATGGGTTTATAACTCATTATAGAGAAGACAACGAAAGTAATTTGAGGGAAGAAACTAAAGACACAGCAATCCACACAATTAGCAAATAAAAATTAGAATCATGTAGACATGCAAACATAGACATTTCAAAAGTAGATACCTCTGGAATAATGCAAACAGACTTTGAGTGCCAACATCTCACTATACAAAATAAAGTTAGACATGCTCAAGAGATTCTATACACAGAAAATACATTACTTGCATGCCTAGATTTCAACATACAAATAGGATATTAACACACACAAATGGAAGACATGTTGTCAAAGGTTTCCAATCCCAATAGCTCGCAGAAATTCATTACATATCAATGCACAGATTTAATTCAGAATTAGAAAAATGAAATGAGATTGGGCAAGATATATGTAGTGATTTGTTTTCTATAAATTCTCTGACATCTGTTCATTATCTTGAAAAGCTTAATACACACTATTTTATAAATAAAACAATGCATCAGTTATAAACACAGAGGAAAAATTATGGTATTCACATGCATTATTCACTTAAGATGTGTTCAGACAAATGTCACAAATAATGACAGATTTAAAGGACATACATTTACAGGATGAAATTGCAAGGCTCAAAACTACAAGGGAGAATCTCTTTAAAAAAAATTACTAAACAAGGATGAATTAGAATGTATTTTATTACTCATATTTTAAGAAGTTTGGGAACTATTTCAAGAACTCAACAGTCCCAGCTATCATTATTAAAGAAGTTTTTTAAAAATTGTTTTGAGCTAAGCAAATTAGTGTTGTGGTACAGACAGAATACAAAAAACAGACAATTTAGACTCTGTGATAGACATAGGATTATTTTGGGTCAAGAGAGTCAAGCACATACCCATTTTTCCACATCAACTAGCTGTAGGGAGAAAAAACAAAACAAAACAAAAATGAGTTCCTTACTAAATATGGTATTTTGCAATTTAGCACTCACATTTTGATAGAAATACGATTAGTAAGAATGGTTATCACAAGGGCATGGTTTCCAAACCCATTTCTCACAAATGCTTGTGGGGGGAATTAAACATTGCACTGAGATGATCATTCTGTCAGGGCAAATATTTTGACTTGCCAAGCAGGATGATCACCCTTCCTCCTCCACACTCTTTTCCGGAGGGTTCTTCCAATCCCTCCAAAACCAGGTTGAGGGCAGGAAAGGGGGCAAAGCCCCAGTGAAGAAGCAGAAGTCCTTCCACTCACAGGCCTCATTAGTTTAATCCTGCCCAATAGCCATGTATTATTTGTACTGAAATTAAATGCATGTTCTTTTTCATTCTTTTATTTTAATAATTTAAATGCTGATTAATATAACAAAATCTTTAAGCGCTTCCTACAAATCACAAGCAAAAAATCACAAGCAAAAAAGTCAGGACATGATTTCAAAATTCAATAAAAATCCAGCAAAACATTAAGCAAACATTTTTGCATCAGTATCATCACTAAGCAGACTGGTTTGGTCAGTAATTGGTAACACAGTACAAACATAATATCAGTCCAGGCTGTGTCTTGTTGCATTGTTGTTGTTGTTGTTGTTGTTGTTGTTGTTGTTGTTGTTGTTAAGTTTTAGTCAGAACTCTTTCTGCAAAAGTTGGATCCACTTTGGGTTCAGACTTCATTATTAGTTGCATTCATTAGCTGTCACTCCATTGCAATTCTGCAAATCTGTTACAGCAGTAAGAAATTTCTTCTAAACTGTACACACTAAAATGAACTCAAAATTCCTATTTTAAAAAATATTAGCGGTACTTAAAGTACTTTAGCCCACACATGTGCCCAATTTTTCTTCTCACAATAAAGTCTGCATTCAAGAGGCCAAAGGAAATCCACACAGAAATGAGACTCTGAATGCAGTTTTGGCAGTATACAGCAGGAGCAGTGATATTTTTCAACCTGAGGTCTGCATTCCCTCATGAGGGGGCTGATTATCAGTGGTGGGCAGGGCCAGAGGCAAATGTGTCAAAAGGTTTCTAAACACACCCTTCATTTCTTTTTTCAGACATGCACTGTATCATCACAGTTAAAGGGCATATTCCTCTCAGATGCCACAGTATACAAATGCCTCAACATTCAATGCATCTATCTAAACTGCCCTGATAGAACAATTATATTTTGGCTTTGCAATCATTTTTGCATGGCTTGTGTAGTAATCTTGCTCTCAAAGGGCTGCTCTAGCCTCCAACAGGTAATGCTCAGTACACTTTCACAGCAGTTTAATTTTGACAAGGAGGCACAAAAAAGTAGCATTCCAGATCCGAGCAGTGCATAAGCCCTAGAAGCTGCATCCTAAAATAGTCTTCCCATAGTCCATAACACTGCTCGGACAATAGCTACACAGGGGGCAGGGTGTACCTGCCTTTTCCAAGGATGCTTGGATACAGGTGTCACCCCTTCCCCATTAAGAAACTTCATGGCACAATAATGGCAACAACAAAATTGTACTTCACAGAACTTGATTCCCCCCCACCCCCAGAGTAAATATTTCATGTGTATACATATCAGGCTTATATATTTTCACTTTTTTTATTCATTTCCTATGAGCTATTACAGATGCAATCTCAGGTGTAAAACCAAGTCTGGCAGCAAATTTTATATTGCAACTGAAAGATGTAGATCTGTTTACATAGCCTAAGGTTTTATTTTCTGTAATAGAGGCATGAAATTTATCTTTCCATTTATAATCAAAGTTCAGATCCAGCCATATTAAGATAGACCCTATATTTTGCTTACAAAATGGCTTTATCCTAAAAACTCAGAAAGCTGCACATACTTTTTCAGCATCATATACCACATATGAGGCACAGAAAAAGATCTTGTCACCCTACAGCTTATTTTCCAAAACTTTAAGTATCATATATTATTTCCTTCATTCAGTTCCTTCCATTATAACTCTTGAAAAACTGGCATTTCTTACAGGACAGTGGCTGAACCACAAAAAACAAAGGTGGGGACTGAGGAAACAAGGCAAGGGACAATACTCAGTGTACTAATAAACCCTAAAAATGGGGTGGGTGAAGAGGAGACAAAGCTTCCAGGAAATTGGACAAGGACATGGTTTCTTGCTCACTCTAATTAATAGCATTCTTTACGATAGATTTGAAAAGGAAAGTGTCTTCATGGATTGTGCACATAAGCCATTTGCATTTTATCCTTTATATTAACTGAAGGATACTTCTACAGATGTGTGCAGTGTATTTTAGTACTTTATGTCAGCTTTGATCTAAACAAGGCCAGACAGTTGGATATACAAGCAACATGCTAAGCACAAGATTCTGGAACAAATCACAGAAGAACAGATTTATATAATTAAGTATGACAGGGTTTATGGCCAATCTATCATACAAATCTTTTCTGATTACATTTTGGTTATAAGATATTAAACAGAAACTGTTTAGACTCCAAAATATTAGTTTAAAGAAAGATGAAATGATGCAGTTGCTGTCATGTGGTAGTTCACGTGAGACAGATCAAGCGCAGGACTTTAAAGAGGTAACATTCCCATTTGCTTCTGCCGCAGCTGAGGAAATCCATCTTTTATCACAATTAGTATTAGAATACAGGGACAAGCTCTGAGCATGCTACACAAAGACACCCAAGACACTGTAGTAACCAGGACATCATAGTAAAAACAAACTGACAACTTGCTTTTCTATAACTGCATCTCAAAATCTGCAATTATATTTTTTCTTTAAAAAAACAACAACAATGAACAAATAAGCCACCAATGGTAAAATAACAAAATCTTCCTGAAATATTTGAATCCCCTCCACTAAACATGTGCTGCCTGCAAATGGGGTAGCAATGTGGGGAGGTCATATTTAATTAGCCCCATAGCAAAGTGCCTAGTGAAACTAGACACATATTCTCATCCTGTAATAGGCTCTCTGACTTTCACCATGAAGTCCTCCAAGCATCAGAATCTTAGCTCTTTCATACTTTTGTTAATTTTCCTGGAGGGATTTTATTTTATTTTATTTTATTGAGGCACTTGTGATCATTGTTCTCAATCCAGCTTTTAGATCGGTTTTAACAGATACTGAGTTATTATAATTAGGGATATCAATGAAGTTTGCGATGTGCAGTCCTAAAAGTTGGGCACTCCGAGTGGCAGTGGGAGGGAGAAACATTCAAAACAGGATCCTCAAATACATAAGCATCCTTCTTCAAGTAACTACAAGAAGATTCCAGAATAGCACAGTTCATATCAAGCATGTCCTTTTACCTTTGTCTTGTAAGCTGTTTTTGTACATACACACAGCTTTCTCTCTTCCATTCAGGCAAACAAGAAGCATTATTAGGGTTCAACGGCACATTCTAGCCAAGCAAAAACACTCAAGGCGTATGTGAAGAAGGTATTGGAGCAAGTATGACCTGAGCAAAGTCCCAAGGGACCGATAGTCAGCATTTGCACCCCAGAACTGTGGTTCTCCACCACTAAGATAAGGTAAATTCAGGCAAACAAAGTAGCACCCTGGACAGCTCAAGCTAAATATCAGATTAGTTAGGAGGCTAGAGCAGCTTCGAAATCCCCATGACACAGAGCTCCACAAGACCCATAGCTGATTGTGAAGCTTTGGGTCAGCTGTTCACCAAAGCTTTGCCCACACAGTTTGATTTAATTGGTTTCAAGGCAAGTAAGGAACATTGACAACAAGTTAGATTTTATTTATAAAGGATCTAACCAATTCTACCTATTTCAACTATGAACTGTTCCTATAGGCACATACACTGGTACCTCGGGTTAAAAACTTAATTCGTTCTGGAGGTCTGTTCTTATCCTGAAACTGTTCTTAACCTGAAGCACGACTTTAGCTAGTGGGACCTCCTGCTGCCGCTGTGCCACCACTGCACGATTTCTGTTCTCATCCTGAAGCAAAGTTCTTAACCCGAGGTACTATTTCTGGGTTAGTGGAGTCTGTAAACTGAAGTGTATGTAACCTGAAGCATCTGTAACCCGAGGTACCACTGTATTTCCTTCCTACGGCTTTTAATCTTACCTAGCATCTCCTAATTGATTTTCATTTATAGCCAGGTTCAATAAAGTGCTTATTTATTTACTGGGGACTCCCAAACAATGTTACCAGGAATTCAAGGTAGTTGTGACACTGCAAGAACTGAACTGCAGAAATTAATCAGACATCTGTACAAGAGGGTAAGTTTGAATGATGCAATTCTTGTTGCAGAAGCAGGTTATTTCTTCTTGAAACCGAAGAAGATGAAATAGAAAGGAAAAAAGGCAAAAGCAGAAATCTATCAAGCACCAGCTAGCTTTATTATTGTGAAAGAATATATGTAAAGCATCACTTAAAAAGTAGTTTAATACCATCATTACGCAGTACAGGAAAATCAGACTATATTTTGTATAATACACTAACTAATGTGTATATTTTTTTAAAAAAAAGTTATATATACTTCTAGATACAAACACCATATTGATTATATAACATATATAAAATACAAAATGAGAAGACTAAAGATCAATATTCATTAGAAACTGATAAATACATGATTAAAACTAGGCATAAAGCACTCAAATTATATAGGTATATGCCTATCTGGTTTCCAAGACTGATATATACTCCATATTTTGCAATGGTCATGTGGAAAGTATTATGAAAACAAAATATTCATACATTTTTCTGGTTTGCAAGGATAATGACAGCTGGGGGAAACCATTTTCATGTTTGGTTTCAAGTTTTCCATGGCTTTTGGTCATTCAAGTTTTCTGAGAATGTAAACTTCAATAAAATAAGGAGTGTAATAGGATTCCCAAAGCTGAGGTGTTAATAAAAAGCATCAAGGATAACAAGACACTTAATAGAATCCAAAAGCAATTACAAATTAATTAAAAGGCGGAGACATTGCAGCTCACCCCTTCTGCTTTCTCCTCTGTGTTGGCCAGCATTTCCTGGAGGGCTCGCACGGACAAGGACTGTTCCAGCACAAAAGTGCAGATGGAGAGATCCGGAGGAACATTCTAGTTGAAAAAACATGATGAAGACAGCATTCAGCGAAGCACTGCTTATTATTTAGTTGTTGACAGGCCATTCCTTACTTACAGGGCAATCCTAAGTGTGTTAACAGAAAAATAATTTCCTCTAAATTCAATGAGACTTACCCTCTAGAGTCTAGTAAATGTGTTTAGGATTGCAGCCTTAATTAACCCAAAGAGCCATCTGAAAAAAGGCAGGGGGAGCACATGAAAACTAATTTACTCAAATAAGCTATTCTAGGAAATTCACATTAATTAAATGAATCTGGGTAAAGATGGGATGGTGGCGACCTTACTAGTAGGAATGCATGTATACATGTAGAAAAAAGAGTCCCTACCAAGTGGTAAAGAAACCAGCCACCAGAACTTTGCTATTCAAGAGAGTAACAGATTGTCAATCACAATCAGGATTATAATGTAACATTATTTGAGATAAAATTCTACTGGCAGGAGAAGTCGTGACTGCATTTGACAGCAGAGTTGCAAAGTAAAATATAATGATTTTCAGTTTACAGCAGTGCTCCCACTATTATTTGATGTCTAGCACTCACTGGCTATGTTTGGATATATGTTATACCATAGTTTATAATTACGGGAACAAGCTTTTGTGAGTCTCAGGTTTGCATGCTCTCTCTCCTCACCTCTTCTCGCACAGCCACGAGAAGACTAGAAACAGACAGCACCAGCTTATGAAGTGTGTCTGCCCCAGCTAACAAAGTGTCAAGGCAAGTTAAACAGCCAAATGAGTTTGGCATCAGGGCAAGAAGTCCAGGGTACACTGCTCTGCTCCTCCTTTCCTTGATCTAAACCAAACCCAAGCTTCTAATGAAGTAACTCAATAAACTACAAAAACAGTTACGCAGACAGAAAGTCAGAAGACACATGGGAGCTTTCCAGTGTTTTGCACAATCGGTCACATGTACAACTATCTGGCTGCCAGACAGACGTTATGGTGGTGTCTTCAGAGCAATGAGCTCTTGGATCTCCACAAACAATTTCATTTCCTTGAAGCCAAGGTGGCTGACTCGGAAAACCTGAGAGAGGAAGAGAGGTTTGTGGATGAGGTCTTCAGGGATATTAGAGCTGTATCCCACTCACAGGATGACAGCTCTAATATGTGTACACGAGGTGAATTTCCTGCCTAGCATGATGGTTGCAAGTGTTGCCCCTCATCTAGATAGCCTAGCAGATAGTGCTGGGGTGGGGTCAACAGTCACAGTGCACACTGACATTAACGACATGGGATAATGTAGCTGTAGGTCCTGGCATCCACCTGCAAAATGGCATCCACCTGAGAGGTCTCAAATAACTCAAGCGTGAAATTATGAAGGACAATAGGATCACATGCCTAATTGTGATAAGTTGAAGATTATCGACATAGGATAAAGATATCAAGAGTGACAGCAGAGGAACTTATGCAGGACAAAAGGAACAAATCTTCTCTGGCGTAAAAATCACAGAGGAATAAAGTAGAAGTGAATTCATTCACATACACACACACACACACATACACACAGACACACACACACACACACACACATATATATATATATTTGGGCTAACATGCATCTGGCCATCAAATAGACACGTGTATAATGTGTTACTGTGATTAAATAGATTAGTGAAGGAAGCAACTCTTAAAGGCGAATAGAACTGCTAACCTAACAACTGTCTGCACAATCTTCATTGTGTTATATTGTTAGCTTTGCCTATTTTTAAGATCCCAGTTAATTAGTGTAAGTATGTGTGTACACCATAAAATCATACCTCAAATATTGCGGTGGCTTAATGTTCCACTACAGTATACAAAGCCTAAGAACCAAGATTACCTAGAACCAAACATTCACATGCAAGATTCTAAAACCATAATCAGTACGCAATCAACCTAACACTTCTGCCATAAAGTTTATACACATTTTGCATTTGAGAAGCATTTTGCTTTATTTAAATCTGGTTCAAAAAGGGATCTGATATATTTCCTTCGGCTATATAGAACAGAGAGAGAAATTTCTTCTGTCCATGCACTCACCATTCAGTTACCCATTTTCCAAAACCCAAAGATGTGGAAATTTAGCTATCCTTTTAAAATCAAAACTATATAATTTACTTGTCACATAAGTGACAGCAACCCAGAATGGTTTTTATAATTTAACATCTTTATGTTGCTTACCAGTCTGGTTTTTTTTACTTAAAATGATTTGATATTTATTTTATAGAATCATCATATTACAGGATATGCAACATATTTATCTAACAGTTGCAGTTTTAAAGAAATAGCAAAAATCAGCCTCCCCCTGAACACCAAATAATATTCACACTACTTTGCATAATAATGTACACATTATAAAGAAGCCAGCAACCATGACTGCATGACTTCACTGTTATCTGCTTGTGCTCCTAAATGCATTTTCCTCTGACATACCCAAACCTCTCCTTTTCCTAACTGCAGGTCCTTGTTTTTCTTGGACTTGAAGTTAAGATTCGCAATTTAGATTCATAAAGCTTTTAACAAATATTATTATCCGCTTTTGTGCTTTTACATTTTTCTATCACAGTGTTTTATTTATTGATGGAACAGTTAAAATAGTATCAACTATAAAACACTGGGGAAAACCAGTTCATTTATTTAGGACACACTCCTTTATCTCTGGGAGATGGGGATTTGAATAAACAGCCATTATTGTTCTTATAATAAATTTAATTTAACTCCTTTCCTCCCACGTAAACCAGAGCCTCTAGGAATAAAGTATTTTCTTAACTATAGACAAATTGTTTCTAAATGTTTCGCTGATTCTGTTTGTGATACTGAGTGCTTCACACTTGAAAAGGATCATTGCACTGAGTACAGAAGCTTCAATCAGCTAAATGATAAACAGCCCAAATGAGCTATTATGGGCAATTGAGTAATCTGAAGTAGTTTAAGGAAGCTGCAATTGCATATATATACACACAACAGCCTGAAGGATATTATGGTCGTGTTTATCATCTAATGCAAAAATAGGCCAGCTCTGGTGGTAAGTCACTGCTATCTTTTATCTTGGTTTTGACACCACACAAAAACTTTAAAGAAAAACTCCCAAGGGGATCTAATGTTTAATGTATTTCATGCTGGATTATGAAAAATTTATAGATCTTCACTGTAATGCTATTTTTATTCTGAATAGCTGCAGAAAAATTGTATTTGTTTTATTTATTGTATTTGATCTTATATAATATCTTATCTTTTTTCCTCCAAGGAGCTCAAAGTAGCACTCATGGTTCTCTCCCCCCCCCCCCCGGTAACCACCCAACAACCCTGTGGCGCCAGTTAGACTGAGAGACAGTGGGAGGAATTCAATGTTGTGCTCTTCTGATTGTTGCATCACTGCAAGTATTTTGGCTTGCAAATAGAACAAGACCTACTTCTCCCTTCTCTATGTTCCAGGGGTTCTCTGAAGCTCCCTAAACCAATTTCAGGGGCATGGAAGGAGGGGGGGGCGAAGAGAGGGGGAAAGACCCACTGCTGAATCCTGCCCAGTGATTGACCCAAGGTCACACAATGAGCCTCATGACGGAGTAATTTTAACCCTGGTCTTCCAGGTCCTAGTCTACATATCCCTCAACCTTATTCCACTTACTGGAAAGTAAAAAATGAATAAGCTGGAGGAGGGGGGAATGGCTCCCAAATTACATGGAAGCCCTTGTTAGCAGCCCTGTGTAGAACCTTTTAAGACTAATTCAGGCTGCAATCCTGTACACATGGAACGCAGGTGAGGTTGTGGGTTAAACCACAGAGCCTAGGACTTGCCGATAGGAAGGTCAGTGGTTCGAATCCCCACAACGGGGTGAGCTCCTGTTGCTCGGTCCCTGCTCCTGCCAACCTAGCAGTTCAAAAGCATGTCAAAGTAGATAAATAGGTACCACTCCGGCAGGAAGGTAAACGGCGTTTCCATGCGCTGCTCTGGTTCGCCAGAAGTGGCTTAGTCATGCTGGCCACATAACCCGGAAGCTGTACGCCGGCTCCCTTGGCCAATAAAGCGAAATGAGTGCCGCAATCCCAGAGTCGGCCACAACTGGACCTAATGGTCAAGGGTCCCTTTACCTTTACCTAGGGCTTACTTCTATATGTGGATATTGTACCACAACAGCCCATATAATAAGTGCTTATATGTTAAAGCTTAAGGTCAAGTGCTTATATGTTTAAGTATTTGCACAACTACAATGTTAAGTAGCCGGCTTCTTTGTGAGGGTGGGGGGAGAATGAGGGGGGGAACCACAACACGTGGAAGCCATACAACTCTTCTCCCACCAGAGAGGCAATTGTAAGTACTTCTTGGTTTAATTAGGTGCTAAGTATTTGCACAACTGCAATACCTCAATGTCCACAATATTGTTGCAAGGGAGGAGGATGGAGAGCAAATCAGAAGTTGTCCCCACACACATGATATCCTCGGGCCCTAAGATGTCCTACCATGGCTGGATCTAGACACATCAAAGAAGTGTTTCAGTTCAACACGTTGTAAAATCATACAAGGAAATCCGGTTGGGAAAGACAGGACTCCACAGCGCCATCTGGTGTCACAGTGTTATACTGCATATACAATGCATATAAAACACGTTTTCTTTACGAGTCCCAGGTCCAGAGTCCATCAGTCGCCGTGTGTGCCAGCTGCAGTTTACATGACTGAACCCAAATTAAAGCCCAAGATTTACTGCTCACCTGCCCCACCTAGTTGCTCACTCTGCAAGATTATTTCTCAAGTAGTGCAGTGACTATGAAACCACTGCGACTTGTGAAGCATGAACGACAGCAAGTCTCCATACAAGCAATGAAGCATTCCCTTCACAAAAAAGTATTCTCATCTTCTGCTTTTTTCTTCGGATAAAACAGTCTTGCTTGTCTTGGGTTGATATCTACCCAGTTTCCTTCTCCTTGTCATTTCTTTTATAAAGTCCTAGCTCCTATCCTCATTGTGCTTGTCCTTTAGCTCCTTTAGTTTTTGCATCTCATTTATGTGATAAAGCAGTTTCCATGCACTCTTCTTCTTCACCATCATCTTCTCCATTTTTACCCTACCCATCTTTTTTTTTTTAACTCCATTGTCACTGTTTCTTTTCACTTCCTTTTCTCTCAGTGAGACCCCATATACATGCTTTAAAAGGACTACTCTTTCTTCAACCTTCTCTTTTTCTTATGCTTTCCCTTTCTACTGGGATGATACCACCACTGAGGGCTAAAGCCAGACATACTGGAAAGAGCTGTAAATTATTGGCAGAAAAAAACCATAATGTCTCCACTTTATGTTGTACCTCTGAACTTAGAAGTTCAGAATCTGTCACCTGTTCTTTCCTATATTAAGTTTTTACTAAATGCATCTTAGTTTTCTAGATGCCTGAGAAGCACCTGCTATTCTTAAGTCTTTTAAAAGAAACCAACTAAAGAAAAAGAAATGGCAATATGATTACATGGACATCTTACTTATGGACCAACAGTGAAGTACTGGGGAGGATACATTTGCTGTTTAATTAAAATTTATTTGCTAAATAATATTTTATAAAACTATAGAATACTGAAGTTACCTATCCTTACATATTTTATTACTGGGAATTATTCAGTTACAAGTGAGCAGGACAGATGAAATCCTCAGAACCACTGCTATTATAATGAATCATTAATATTCCAATTAATTTTTTATAATGATGAATAATACATTCAAAATGATGACTGACTGAAAGTAAAACATTAGTCTGCACCACAGTGGAGATAATAAATTTAATTAAGGTTGTGCTGAAGGAATCTGTAGGCAGAAAAAAATAATAAAGGCCTTATATGCAAGATTATTTTAGTATATTTCCTTTACTTGCCAAAATTTAAAATTTTTATTCAAAACTAAATAAATAATGAACAGCCCACAGATAACTACTGCTGCTTAATTCCTTTTAACAAATTAAAGTCAGAATGCACTGAATCCTTTATTTGCCTCAACTGATTCCTATAATGCAGGACTGTCCAAGAGGTCGATCATGATCTACTGGTCAATGACACAGGATGCCCCTGCCAATGGCTTCCTTAAGAAAAGCTCAACAACTTTGATGAAGCTTTCCCAAAAAAAAAAGCTCAACAACTCTGGTCAATCCAATGGGTAGATCAGTGCCAGTCTTTTTATAGTGGTTGTAGATTGTAGTCTCTTGGACGATGGACAGCCCTGCTATAGTGGAACCCAAAACATTTTAGGTACAAAATGTTTTTCTTCAAAAATCTTTGACTGGCAGACTCCCATTTGATAGCACAGATTATGAAGATAGCCATGTGAGGAAAGGGGATTTCTAATAAGTCTCTGCTGTGCAGATCCTGGATCCATTTTCACCTACGACTGTCTCAAGAGCATGGGGATAGGGACCCTGTTGTAGGGGCACTTGCTTCAAGTACAGCTTGTGAAGATTGGAGGGTAACGTCAGCACCAATGAGATTGACAATAGCCAGAAAAGGATTCTGCAGACAATTTAAAGACATACAAATCTCCATGATGCTTTGCTTCCTGTGCTCCACCTGACATTGTACAAGTATTTATTGTTCTTATTGCTCTTATTTATTGCAATTCTATACCACCCTTCATCCAAGGATCACAGGGCAGTTTACAATATAAAAGTACCTGCAGTCTGCAGACCTACACACAGTAAAGAATAATGAATCCCAGAAAACTTAGGAAGAATGATATTTGATCAGTACACTAGTGCCAAGTGACTGGCAATGGCTGTGATATTAGTTGTTAATATGCTATGAAACTTGAAGAGGACAAATATCACTTGGATAAGATGTTATTTATTTAACCTCACTCTCCACACTGAACACCTTGCACTAGAAAATTTAAATTAGCATTCTCCCAAAAAAAGGAAAGGCAGCAAATTAATCTAATTCACGTATTTTCTCGACATGCCCATCAGTAAGATAACAATACACGAGCAACCTGTAATACATGGGCTGAAATCAACATCACATGAGCAAACTTCCACCTACAGCCCCTCCATCCTCAAAATTAGCTCTGGAGAGTCCAGAGTAGATTTTGGAGAAGCGGGGAGGAGCTGTAGGGTGAAGGAGAAGAAGGTCACACAGCCTTCTTCAAAGGTTTCTGTATGATAATAGTTGTTCAGAATTTAGCTTGTCATTATGTATATTAACATCAGGTTTATTTTGATGGGTATAATATGTTGTGAATTATATAAGAAAAACATAATGTGCTGGAATGCAACTCAACTCTGCCTGCTGCAACACTTACTCTGCATCACAGAGGACAACATTTCAACAAGAAGAAAAGGTCTGTTATGTCGGTACTGTTCAACACTGCATTAGAACAAGACAGTTTACGGTACCTTAGAATTTGAAGTGGATTCCAAGAAGCAGAGCCTGTTGCCAAATCCTTCTGCGGCAAGGCACAATTTCTGTTGTTCTTTGTGAACAGTAGCAGTGCACTGCAGAACCACTTCATCATCCTATTGAAGGACAGAGACAAATAAAAAGGAACATTGTTAGAACTCTTATGCTACAAAAACTTTGGGATGCATTTCCAAATACACGCTGGTCAAGCGTGGACAGCAAAAATAAATGCCAGAGTAGTTTTTATTCATTTCATTGAGAGCATGAATGATTCAAAAGGAAAATCAGCAGCAATGTAGCGAAGTATTGTCCATGCCGAAAACCAATTCCCAAACCTAACTACTCCCGCAAGTCAAAACACTAGAGAGTGATTATGTTGGTAACTCTTTCCATCTCACAATTCTAAAGCAAGACCAGAGCCTCCATAGAAGCAGAAGTCATGGCAACTGGAATGTTCACCCAGAGCATCCAGAATTCCTTTAAATCTCCAAGGGTAGACCAGCTCAGTGGGTCCCTTGGAAGTTTTTAAGCAGAGGTTGGATGACCATCTGTCATGTATGATCTAGATAAGATTCTTGCATTGCAGGGAGTTGGACTAGATGATCCTCGGAATCCCTTCCAATTCTACAATTCTATTATTCTATTACCTAATTTGGAAATGGCTGTTCCCACAGCACTTATTTTACTAATCTGTTTAGAGATTGTTGGTGCTGTGGCTCTATCTGGGAGCACTTACATACTATGGCTTAACTGATCATAGGGAATAAAGTTTAATTAATTTAAATATATTGAGACAAATGGAAAACAAAATTCTGAACACAGAGGATATTAGAGGGTTTAGATTTGTAATACAGATTAAAACCTTTGTGTATATAGCAGCCTTGAGCTTGTCAAACATAAAGACATGTGGCTAAGGCATAAAATCATTACTATCGTTTTGATCAAGAACAAGGTTACACAACAGCACAGAGATAATATAGGCTATGTGCATCAACATTGCACAAAGTCTCCAAGTCTTGCCATTAATCTCATCTTTGCTGTCCTGATTCCGGAGTTGCCAGATTGAAATGAAGCACTGAGAGAATATTAATGTGCTCAGCACTGACAGCTTGGTATCAAGAGTGTCTTTTGCATAGTCAGCAGAGCACTTCTACTTCAATCATGCAACTGAGTTAAAACTGACTATGCATTTATCTGCAATCATAACTGTAACCCTCAATTTGTTAAGTGACTTCCATGAATCCACAGTCTTTAGCAATACTTGAAAAGTGGATGGAAAGGTTTGTGGATGTGCCTCATATTATTGCTGTTTCTCACTTACCATCTTACAATCTCTATTGTGCCAAGTCACTATGAAACAATGTCAAATCGCTTTTAGCAGACAGTGGCATTAAGTATGTGCTCTTGATTGATTCCTAATAAAAAATGTTCACGCAACTGATCATATTTTCATTAGGGATGACTCATACTAATATTGTTGCTGATGTGTTTTTGAAGTTATAAGACCAAAAAAATCAAGTTGAGCTGTCAGATATGAACAGTAATTGCAGTATCTGCTTGAGGTATTGCTTAACAAGAGCAAGCCTGGTGATTCTGAGTGGGGTTGCTCAGACTCTGATTCACTCTGAAGCTGGTTTAGCCACACACACAGAGTAGCTGTCAAAACCACATCTACCTTACCATATGCTTTAGCCCTGTTGTTCATCTATAGTATCTGAAGGTTAAACATCCCTAGTGACATGTGTCCTCCAGATGTTACTAGATACAGTTCCAATCAACCCCAGGAAGCACAGGCAACGATTAGGAATGATAGTCACACTAGAAGTTTCAATAGATGGAGAACAATCCATAAAAGAACATTCTAATGCAGGACAATACCGGCCATAAACCAAAATAATACCCACAACTGAAATGAGCACTTCATGGTCTTAGGCAAGACACAACATTGTTCCCTCAGCCTCAGGTCACCAAATATAACACAGAGATGATGCTGAACTACTTTACGGAGCCGTTGTAAAGATTACATATTAATGTGGCTTGATTTGAACACTCCAAACCCTGCTGCAGAACAGGCAACATTTGCTGCTAACAACAATTGCAAACCCATTGACGGCTTGTGTCATCCAGTGCAGGAAGAGGTCACAGGCTAACTACAGAGTGGTCACCCACTCGGAGGGCAAGGTTACTCAACTGAGCAGGTCCATCAGAGTGTTGTCATATCCAACCAAGAACCTTTTGTGCAGGTAGGATGACTTAAACTTTGTCTCCAGTAAGCCTTTCTTGGCAGAGCCCAAAGCAACCTCCAATGTCTGTGTTGCTGGGAAGTGGGAGGCTAGGCAGTTGGAGGAAGTTCTGTAGCAGAGGTGATATGCAACAAAAATAGAATGCTGCATCTCAATACCCATGCAATAAGTCATATTACATCTTTTAGACTCTGTCCAATGCATTATCCAACCATGTTAAAGAGCTCTGTACCATCAAACAGAAGATCTTTAGCTTCCTGAATCAGTCTAGATAACCACAGTCATGCTGGCACAGGGCTAATAAACAGACCCTTACTTCAGAATTATACTGTAAATCACCCTGTGATCTTCAGATGAATGGCATTATATAAATTTAATAAACATCAATAACAACTGCAAACATCCATGTGCCCAGATTAGAGGATTTGGTCCTTGGCCATGGGATCCATTTCCTGCTAGAATATCTAAACGGGTTCTCCAGAAGATATTCAAAAAAGGAACAAGCTGTTTCTCACGAGGACTGCTGGAAATAAGACATACAGATCTGGTACCTTTGTAGCATTGTAGAGAGACAATGCTATTTAAAAAACATATGGTCCATACAATCCAACCCTCACAATCTGTAGCTGCAGTGTGCACATTTTAATGGACTTGGGTGGTTAGAGTGTAGTGCTGATAATGCCAATGTCATGGGTTTGATCCTCATAAGGGTCCTTTGCATATTCCTGCATTGCAGTGGGAAGGACTAGATGACTCTCAGGGTCCCTTCCAACTCTACAATTCTATGGTTCTACGAATGTCATCCAAGTCCAGATTCATAATTTGTTTGCTCCAGACAAACCACAAGCTATAAGCCATAGAACAAACCATGATTACAGGTCGTGGTTTGTGTGGAGTGAAGCAAACTACGAGCTCAGATTCAGATGAAGTCTCTGCCAATCCTTGGCTTAGCTCAGAGCAGCACTGCAGCAGCAGGGCCAGAGAAGGAATGAAGTAGCTACAGCCTCCTCTCTGGGAACTCAAACGCTCATACATTCATGCTAAGTCATCGTTTGGTTTAGCATTACATTCAAACCAGGTCACTGCAGTATGGCTAATAACGTTATAGAGTGATTTGTTTATGCACACATTACTTGGAACATTAGGGTTATCACTACTGCAGATCATTCCGCCTGACCTGGCCACCTTCACTAGTGCTCCAGTAAAGTAGTTGGAGAATGCCATTTTAAAAGTGCAAAAGTTGATTTAAATTAAAAGTACATGATGAAATACAAATCTTCCGAGAATCTGGGTTGATGTGTTGCCTGCTTTCCTGGAAGAAACAATGTGGCTTTCATAAATGACATGGAATGGAAAACGGCCCAACATATTGAAACAATAGGGAGTCTTTCAAAATATATTACAGTACTATAAATTTCACTGGCACTCATTTATAATCCACATGATTACGTACAGGCTTAAATTCAAACTCTAATCATGTACGAGCAGAAAATTTGCCATCTATTTTTATAACACTTCAAAGGAAAATACTGCAGTGTATCATATATATACTACTCAGCTGCATCTACTAGTTTCAAAACTGTCATGTTTGAGCACGTAACTCAAAACTTGCATATTGTCATGAGTGCCATGGAGGTGTCGTGGGGAGTGAGACCCTAAGAAGGTGTAGGAGGATCTTGGAGAGTTAAAAGGGTCCCAGTGGTATGTGGGTAATGGATTCCAAACCCCAATAAATGCTGGGTCCTGGAGAGGGTCCCAGCATAGCTGTCAACCTTCCCTTTTTTTGCGGGAAATTCCCTTATTTCAGCGCCGTTTCCCGCTGCTATCCCAGATTGTTAGATTTCCCGTAGACTGTCTCTGGGACAGGTGAGGCTGCTGATCCCTTCTTTTCAAATCCAAAAGTTGACAGCTATGCTGCTGATCCCTTATTTTTGAGGCTGCTGGTCCCTTATTTTCAAAACTGAAAGTTGACAGCTATGGGTCCCAGTGGGTTAGCGGGTGGAAATCTGCCTTCCAAAGATGACTTACGCAAACTCTCAGAAGGGCCTCCCATTAACTCCCTCCCAGAGATGCCTCCCTTAGCTTCTTCAGCCAAGGACCTGCCTGTTAAACAGGAGTCTCCCTGTTCACAGGATGCAGCTGGGAGTAAATCCAATGCTGATCTGGCTTGCATCTCGTCTCTGTCACCCAGGACACAGAGATGCCAGCACCAGCATGCAAAAACCTTACCTAGCCAGCCCACTAGAAGGAGAGCACATTTGCAGTCAACCTCAGGACTCCAGCAACATGGTGCACTAAATGCTGTGCTTGCCCCATCCTTCAGAAGGAAAGCATAGAGAATACAGTGGTAACTCGGGTTACATACACTTCAGGTTACAGACGCTTCAGGTTACAGACTCCGCTAACCCAGAAATAGTACCTCGGGTTAAGAACTTTGCTTCAGGATGAGAACAGAAATTGTGCTCCGGCGGTGTGGCAGCTAAAGTGGTGCTTCAAGTTAAGAGCAATTTCAGGTTAAGAACAGACCTCCAGAATGAATTAAGTACTTAACCCGAGGTACCACTGTATGTCACTTGTTGGTTCAACATCTTAGCTCGTGGCTAAGTCATGCCTTTTGAGCTCTCATGGAACTTCTGATCCTTGCAACCTGTGGTTTGACTTACGTACCGTTCTTTCTTGGTCCCCCAACCAGTGTTCGAAACTCCCATTTTTCTAGGCACATTTTGCAACAGGGAATTTCATTAGTGCAAGCGGTTTCTGAGCTTTGGGCGCAGTACTGCGCCTAAGATTTAAGATTAAAACTGTGGACTGGAAGGAAAGGAGGCCCTTTTTCTGCCTCCCTGCCTCCAGCTAGTCTCTGAAGACTGGAGAAGAGACCCTCCTAAAATATTAGGGGAGTGGGCAGGAGAAGGACTGGACCATGTGAAAAACAGACATAATATTTTAGCCGCAGTTCTTTCATTTTCACCTTTGTATTCTTGTTATAAAAAAAGCAGGCCTAAGCATTCCATTGTTGTGCCCATAACCTAGGTTTAAGGTGCCATTTAGCTCCTAGCTTTCATATCTCAGTATCTAACACTGCCCCCAACCCTGGCTCAGTCAAAGATAAGACAGCATAACTTGCTCATCCTGGCTCAGCGTTCCGGGGGATATTCTAAGGGCAGGACCAGAGCAGGAAGATTAGGCTAGATCCTAAACCAGGCACAGGTAAACTCCGGCCCTCCAGATGTTTGGGACTACAATTCCCAGCATCCTAAACTAACAGGACCAGTGGTCAGGGAAGATGGGAATTGTAGTCCCAAACATCTGGAGAGCAGGAGTTTGCCTATGCCTGTCCTAAGTCCATTCAGTGTGATCACGTAACCTGACAACCTGATGCAGGACAATACTGAAAGGCTTGTTTTCCTTTGTTAGGCTTAGGTAGAGAAGCAGCTGAACAGGCTTTGGATCTGTTGTACCTTTATGCCAGCCTAATTTACACTGGCTTGCTTCTTGTACACAGGATTGCTCACCAAGTGATCAATGCTAGTAATAAGTGTGCGTGTTTAATTTAATTATACCCACACCAGGAAACTGATTGGTGACTGTTTTCCAATTGGTGTACATACATTTGTTACATATTACCATATATGCAGATTTTAAGCTTTATGCTGTGTGGATCGTTTTCTATGCAGAAAAAAACTGTGTGTGAGAAAGGTCTGAGATTACAACAAATGATGTGATAAAAGTAATTTTACACTGAATCAGAAATTGACAGCTAACACACCAACTACTACTGTATCACAGTAATTTGTTTTTAACAACAAAAACACCCTCCCTTACTTAAAAAAAAACCAAATCCTTAGCAGTTCCTGTTATATAAAGAAGGAAATGACATCAAGCTTGAGATAATAAGACCTACATATTACTTACTGCAGTTATTAAAAATATATTTAATTTTGCTGATGGTTTTTCCCAAATTGCCAGTTTAGAAATAACCAGCAAGTCAGTAAAACGAGAGGAGCTGCTTCATGTCCTTGCAGCCTGGAAGTGTCTGGGGAAATGTTGACAAACTAATTCTAAACACTAACAGGCAACACAGATTGAACCTTTGACCTAGTTGCCAAAGCATTTTGAGAAATGCAGCAATTTACTTACATCAAGTGTTACTGCTGTTGCTAGCTCAATTATCAGGCCATGGAAATATAAGAACATCTTTTAGTAGCTCATTTATGGCATTTTAAAATCATATGTATCTTAACCAAGATTGAGAACATTCTTCTGCACAAGCTAGTTTGGCTTCCAAACCTATATTAAAATCTTCAATAGATTTTGACTCTAAATATATACTTCACTGTTAACATTTTCTCCTTGAATAGTCTCTATTGGTTCAAAATATTTTGACAGGTTTAATAGAACTTTGTAACATTGCACAATATTGTATTTCGGTTTACTTGGATCTGTCATGTACTTATAGAATCTGAAGAAACATTGTGTTTTTGTGTAAGGTTTTTTGCATTAAAAAAAATACCTGTTTCAAGTTGTTCCATGCAGCTACAATTTCTCTTTTCTCTAATCAGATCTCATAGCGCTATACTCCCGACACAATAATGTTCCATCCCATTTTCTTTTCTGCCAGGTCTATTAAGCCTTCACACTCGCTATCTGTCATTTGCCCTATCTCTAACATAGCTTCCTTCAATAGTGAGTAAGATAATGTGGCAGATTCAACAAGCCTCAGGGCATAAAGTCCCTTGGCTTTCCATCTCCTGGGACCTCTTCTGATTCAGCTTTAGTGTTCATTTCCTTAACTGCCCACACAACTCCTATTGTCCCTAGGGCCTGTGTGAGGGTTCACCCCAGGCAAATAGACCTTACACTTCTCTCTCAGATGCCTGCTTGTTTTCAGATAGTCCATTGTTCATGAATTCAGCTTCCTGTTAGAATTTTCATTAACATTTCATGAAACCACAGCAGTTTGGCTGCTCACTTCTATAAGCTTCATCATCACCACACCACACCACCGCATCATTACTACTTTGAAATGTAGACTACAGGCATGCAGCCAAATATTTTAACTTTCAGCCTTCCTTTGCTTTGCAGCTCCTGGCTGTGTGCACATCTCCATTTTGGCAATTCTATCTCCCAGTTTTCCTTTCAGAATCTGCTTTCTGGACTTCTCCTGCATTCCATTAAATAAATCTAAGGAATACTGGAGGGTATGTAGCAAATATGCAAACCACTTTCCAAATATACAGTAGATGTAGGGGGAAATAACCATTCTGGAGGATGCCCAGAAGGACTGGGGAACTACCATTTTAAGAAATTGTCCAATAGCACCTTAAAAGGTAAAGGGACCCCTGACCATTAGGTCCAGTCGTGACCGACTCTGGGCTTGCGGCGCTCATCTCGCTTTATTGGCCGAGGGAGCCAGCATACAGCTTCCGGGTCATGTGGCTAGCATGACTAAGCCGCTTCTGGTGAACCACAGCAGCGCACGGAAACGCCGTTTACCTTCCCGTCAGAGCGGTACCTATTTATCTACTTGCACTTTGACGTGCTTTCGAACTGCTAGGTTGGCAGGAGCTGGGACCGAGCAACGGGAGCTCACCCCGTCGCAGGGATTTGAACCGCCGACCTTCTGATTGGCAAGTCCTAGGCTCTGTGGTTTAACCCACAGTGCCTTAGAGACCAGCTAAGTAGTTCTGGGTATACGCTTTCATGTGCATGCACACTTCCTCAGAAGCACTGAAACAGAAGTCACCAGACCCTTGTATATAGTGGGAGGGTGGGGTGGGGTATTTCTCAGAATATATATAAAAGGGTATATATATCAGAACTATATATGTGTCTGGTGACTTCTGTTTCAGTGCATCTGAAGAAGTGTGCATGCATACGAAAGCTTATACCCAGAACTATATAGTTGGTCTCTAAGGTGCTATTGGACAATTTTTAAATTTTTAAATTTATTTCAACTGCATCAGACCTACCTGAATCTAGTACCATTTTAATGTGGAGCTTAAAAATCCTGTTCATGAGCACAGCAGTCTCTCATACTGCACTGTATCTTGGCCCATGGATATTGTAATAATTTTGAAAGAGACATGTCATTCAGTATTTTCTGCTACCTTCTCTAATTCACAATAGATTTTGAATAATGGTGTACACAGATGTAGAGTTGGTCCACAGGTGCCCTTCTAATTGCAGAGAGCACTGCAGGCACTGTCACTCCTCCCACGATCACCTCCAACCATACTAGCAATGGATTGTCATTGGCATGTAAAGGTAAAGGGACCCTTGACCATTAGGTCCAGTCGCGGACAACTCTGGGGTTGCAGCACTCATCTCGCTTTACTGGCTGAGGGAGCTGGCATACAGCTTCCAGGTCATGTGGCCAGCATGACTAAGCCACTTCTGGTGAACCAGAGCAGCACACGAAACACCGTTTACCTTCCCGCCTGAGCGGTACATATTTATCTACTTGCACTCTGACGTGCTTTCAAACTGCTAAGTTGGAGGGAGCAGGGACCGAACAACGGGAGCTCACCCCGTCACAGGGATTCAAACCGCCGACCTTCTGATCGGCAAGCCCTAGGCTCTGTGGTTTAACCCACAGCGCCACTCGCTGTTAAGGTCATTGGCATGAACTACTAACAAATAAGGAAAAATCATAGTATAGCTGGATTTGTTTGGGTAAAACCGGCAAAATTTTCACTTTAAGAATAAAGGACCTCAGAACAGCTAATTAAAAATGTACCCTATAATAATGTTGGACTATAATTTGTTAAGCATAACTTAAAACTTCAAAAGGTATTTAAAACATTAATCTAAGCATATGTTATAGTTTAGGAAATTAATCCGCAGCTTCAGTTAGCCATTAATCTTAAAAATCAAGATTGTCTGGTAACTGGATACATGTTGAATTCAGAACACATAATTCAAGGTGTGGGGGTGAGGGGACTTAACCAAAATGATACATCAATATTTTTTAAATTTTTTTGCATAATAAAACTTTAGCTTCTAAAACAATTACAATGCATTTTCTTTGTGAATTCAAGGACCACTGACAGGCAGGCATAAATAACGTATAATTGGTTTAGCAAATATATATGTAAAGAAATAAATAATGAAACAAGGGTTATATAACAATGCAGTCAAATCAGCTGTGCAGCACTGTACACAGAAGTTTGATTACCTAAATCCAAGCTGAATAAAGGACACTTATGAAAGCTGGATTTTATTTTCTATACTTTCAGAATTGTTGATATTTCCAGCTACATTAAGATATATCATGAGAATGTTACACTCCAGGAACATCAAACAGGTTATATTAATAACAAAAGTCATAAAATTAACTGCTACTAAGGAACCTTGAGGAAGCCACTTATTTGCTCTTAGAAATGCCACATCTAGGTGTTTTATTTTACTCAGGAATATGGTTAGTTGGCAGCATCTGGGAAGCTTTAATTATATTCATGGATATGCATAAGTTATCTTCTAGAGCAGTGGTTTCCAACTAATGGTCCGTGGATCCCAGGAGGTCTGCATAACCCACACAGGAGGTCCATGGCACCATTCATGTAACAAAAATGACTGTACAAATATCAACATTTCCAAAAGTAGGGGGTCAATAGCTTGACTTTTAAAAAACAGGGGGTCTGTAGTACTTAAGCTAATTGGGAACCACTGTTCCAGAAAAGATTGCTAAGTGTCTTCAAACACCACCAAGTTCAGTTACACTTCCTGGACATATTGAAACTGAAACTGATCAGCATTTTATGATGTCCCCACCACAGACAAGAAACGAATCAGAGCATGGCGAATTAAAATTTCAGTTTTCTCCAGAAAATAAGATGCTGAGAAACCCTTGTTTTAGCTCTGTGTGCAAGGCCTGTAACTCTGTTCTTACATTTGGGACTGTGTATTTTACTTATGAAAGTTGTGATATATTTTGGTTTGGGTTTTTTTAAAACAAATATTTCAATATCCATATACTTGAAACATTGTAGTTATGTGTTTAGTACAGTAGGCAAAATTATTATTCTTATTGAATTTATATCCCGCCCTTCTTCAAAAGATCACAGGGCAATAAACTACATAAAAACACAAAACGCATAGCATAATAATAATACAAAAAAATTACTTCATTCCCCAGCCTGGAACAGTCACATTTAGTCTGTTTAATTAGCCAAAGGCCCAGTTGAAGAGGAATGATTTTGCCTGGCACCTAAAGATATGTAACAAAGGCACCAGGCGAGCCTCCCTGGGGAGAGCCTTCCACAAAAGGAAAGCCACTGCAGAAAAGGCCCAGTCTCATGCTGCCACCCTCAGGCATCTCATGGAGGGCCTCAGATGATGATCTCCGAGTTCTTGTAGGTTCATATGGGGAGAGGTGGTCCTTGAGATATTGTGGTCCTGAGCCGTTTAAGGCTTTAAAAGTCAACACAGCACTTTGAATTGGACCTGGAAACTGATTGGCCAGGATTGGTGTGATGTGCTCTAACCCCAGTGATCACCCAAGCCAGTTGAAGTTTACAAACCATCTTCAGTGGCAGCCCCATGTACAATGCACAATTGACTACCCATATCTTACTGGTGTCTGGGAAGGTCATGCAAGGCCTATCCTTACCTTCCCAGAGCTCAGTAAGCAGGTGGAGGACTTAAAAATTCTTTCTGTAACAGGAAAGCCTGGTGCAGAAAGAGCATTTTGTTTCCTAGGCTCTGGGAAGGTCTCACGATATCTTGTGGGACCTTCACAAGATCTGTCCACACAAGGTACTGGGTACAACCAAAAGAAATTCAAGCCCAATGTGGGCTGGTTACACATCTCATTTAAATAAGAAAAAAATGTGCCTTCAAAGGAACACTCACTGTTATCTCATGCAGTTTTATTTATAGGTTAGGTACAGCCAGAAGCAAAGCAGCTGGTAAGAATGGATTGTCTGCAGGCTGAGTGGCAAAAATTCCATAGATTTCCATGAAGCTCTGTGCTTACTCTACTCTAGTTTACCACTTATGTTCATTTCCCTGGAACAAATACAGCACACACACACACCGCACAATAGTGCATCAGTTCATCGTGACTCCCCTGATCCAAATTACAAATGGCAGTGCAAGTAGAACTAGCATCACTTATCAGAAATTTCCCAACTGAAGGTCTTCAGATCACATGGGGTCTGAAAAGGAGGGTCAGATAGCAAGGGGGTAAAGTAACCATGAACCACCTTAGATTCCTCTGGTCTGGTTACACCTGTGCTCTCTATACAACAATGCAGAACCAATTCTTCCCCCAACATCTTGCTGCACATACTATACAGTGGTACCTCGGTTTTTGAACAGCTTAGTTCAAGAACAACTTGGAAATCAAACACCGCAAACCCGGAAGTAGGTGTTCCGGATTGTGAACTTTTTTCAGAATTCAAACTATTCCGTTTTTAGTGTTACGCTTCCTTTTTCAGGGCCACACTTCCGTTTTGAGTGCCCCTGCTCCTGCTTGCACGGGAGTAGGAGCTGGATCGGGGCAGCTCAGCTGGGGAAGGCCTCTGCTTCCCAAATGAGAGATCCCCACCCCACTCCTGCTTGCATACAAAATACAAAACTACATGTTAATCAGTTGTGGGTGTAACCGCTATGCAATGAAAATGCTGTAAGTGGTCTGGTTTGAAAAATCAAACAGCACCTCCTTGGCTTAAACCCCATATCAAAAACGCTTTGCAGCGATGGATATTTTGTCCAGCAATAATCTGTGTAGGAAGTCATTGTGATAATACTTGTGATAATACCAAGAGTTTAGAAGCTATCCGTTTCTCCAGTTACCAGTGGCATTCCTTATTTCTGTGATCTATAATCTCTCTTCATTAAATAGTTCTAAATGGAATGTTAATCTTATTAGGTAGCAGGAAACATCCAAACAAACACTATGGAGTTTACTAATTTACTTAAATGACACTCTGTCATACTATAATCTAGTTTATATCATGAACTAAAACCGATGGGTTTATAAGCAACAGTCTTGAATCTATAGCTAGGGTCATAATTCTGTTCTTTTTCCCCATTCCAGCTCATTAATTTGGCAAGTCCAAGCACCAATCTTCAAACAAGAATAGAAATACTCTATCGCAGCTGTGTTCTCTTCTGGAAAAGGTACAAAGAGTTCTTCTTTGGCATGTTAAAAACTATAGTGAATGTGTAACATGAAGTGTCATTTACATCAATTAGGCAAAGTTTTTAGGTCTGCACATAGATAACCCTGCTTATAATGGGTTGGACTCCAAGATGCCATTACTGGAATTCCACTCATGGCCCCATAGACACCACTGGAACCTGCTAATGGAAGGGGAGAGAGAATTCTCACCTATTCTCCCTTCCCTATGCTTCTCTACATCTGCAGTGAATGATATCTGAAGCTATTAAAACAACTTAGTAAAAACTGAGCAAACCGTATCAATTAAGGTTTACACATCTCCAACCAACCTTGAGGCACCTTACTAACAATTAAGCATCTTTACGTGTGTGTTTTTTTCTGTTCTTGCCTATATGTGTCTGCCATACTGATCTCTGTGGTGGAGATGGAACCATTCTCTCTACTTTTAGGTCTCTTCCTGAAAACCACTTTTTCTATACTGACTTTCCTCAACTGCCTCACTTGTTCTACTGCAGCTAATGTTAGTAGTCATTGAAGCAGTAATACTTACATAGAACAGCTCAGATAGAAGGTTATTACATCTGTACTTCTATACTGTTACTTTATTTCAATGGCAAGCCTTCTGAACTGAGACAATGTTGTTTATGCATACAGTATTAACCTGCAAATTGTTGGCATTGAGTATTTTTTTTCAAAGTAGCAATAACAATAATAAAAGGTTAGGATGTAATTCCTGAAGATTTGATACTGTAGTATAAAACAAAACAGCAGTGATGAAAATTCTTTTTTTTATTCAGACAAACCTTCCTGTAATGTTGCAAGAGAACATTTTATTTATCATTGTCATGTGGTATATTTTTTCAGAGAAATAAATAAATTGGTAGCTATTTGATTAGAAAGGGGGGGGGATCCACAGCTCTAGCTCATTCTTTCTATTAAGATATCCTCCACAAAATCACTTTGAGATTTGTTTTTTGTTTTTAGTCTGATGCACTACTGCGCCTCTAATCTTACCTGCATTAGACATATAGTATATGTTCAGATATAATGCTAAATCATATTTTGGCATTATAAAAACAAGTGGAAGCTGTGGTTGAGTATAGAAAAGGAAACCATTTAAAGTCTGACATTTGCTTTAGCTTTCAACTGTAGAATAATTTAAAACTCTTGAGTGCCAAAAGGGGGGGGGAGCCAAACTGAGATAATTAAAACTTAATATAAACCATAGCCTTCATATTATCAACATATAAGCAAGACAGTTTATATGAATTACGTAAGCACATCACAAATTATATACAAGTGCTCAGATCCCATAAAGATGCATTTTTCTGCATGATTTCTTCTTTGGACTGCTGCAATTGAATGACACTCACCAACTGAGCAGAACATTCTGGAATGTGACCCAAGAATTCAGGCTGCATCATCTACACGCCATTATCACTGCAACCTCTTGACACAAAGGCATTTAGATGCCAAACACTCACAGCATGTTTTGAAGGCAGTCACTAGACACTGCATAATACAAACTGGAGGGTGAGAATGAGGTTATATAAAGGAACAATTAGGAAAGCATGAACCAGGGAAGAGTGCTACAGGAAATAAAGTATACTGTCATTGTTACAACATATTACTTGGTATGTGTATCAGCTAGATTTAAGGTAATGAAGCAAATTGTACATTAATATAAGCTGCTTCATCCAATAGGCTTATGGTTGAAAAATAAATTTTTCTTAAGCAATAACTCTACTTGTGAGTCCACAAGTAAAGATTAACATTAAGTTCTACTAATACGCCCTTTTTATTATCATAGCTAGCTGTCAGTAACTTACTGAACCAGAAACAAGAGTCATAGAATAATAGATTCAGTTGTCTTCATGGAGGCTATAAATTTACTTTTTCTGCTTTCGTTTAATGCACGTTGCAATGATATTGTTGATTAACTATATACTGCTTTTTGTCCCAAAAGCAGTGATTATCATATTAATACAAAAAATATGATAAAATCACAAAATACCAACACATACAGTGAATACACAACCATGAGCAGCATTCTTGCTTTCACTAAATGCTTCTCCACAACATTCCATCTTTCCCTTGAAAGCCAGATTAACTGTCACATGTGCACAAGTCCATCCACAATCAATTGCCCGTGGGTACTGCACTCGCCCAACCCCAAAGGAAAAAGCCAAAGGGATAGTTGCCTTTGGTGTCTCTGCCCCTTCAGGGCTGCCCCACTGGCAGCAATCCCCCATCAACAGCTGCCTTCAAATAAACCTGTTTCTGTTTGGAAATCTGCTACAGCTGTGGCTATATCAAAATGATTTTTTTTAAATCCAAAATACTGCACTACTTTAAATAGTTACATGGGCCTTCCAGGCTCATTTTGAAGCTGTCACGCTTGTTTAGTTTGCCATTACCCATGATTAGCACACTTATTGGACACTTCTGTCTGTCAAAGGACTTCCACATAGGTCATATATTTGCGAGGAAACTGGAAGAATGAAGGAAGAGTTGGATGTCGTCTATTTAACTTTATACTTTGCTTTTTCCAGATGTTCAAGCCAGCTCACAATGTAAGTTAAAACAACTGTCGAAACGTATACAAAGTTGTTGTTTCCATTTGGTTTATTAGCTGATGCCCTCTTTTATTTTTAATTTTTTTAAAGGCAGATGATATTTCTCTCACTTTCAATTACTGCTGGTTCAGTAATTACAGTTTTACATGCTGGTCAAAAATTAATTAAACCACACAGAGCTAGCCCTACAGGGCATAAGTCTAACTGGATTGCAGTCTCTCTGTGTAGCATTTCAAATCTGGAACTAGAATTATATATAACCAAGCAGCTCCTGTGTGAGGATTCTCAAAAGGTTTCCACCCTCTTCTTCTTTTAAGCTACAGCATTTGACCACATGTAATATAAGATGATAGTTAATTTCTAAGTATGTGTGAAACAGAATATAGGTATAGCCAGTGCTTTTTTTCTGGGGGTACACAGGGGTACGCACACCCCTAAACATTTTGTGAATCTAACTTTGGCCTCATTAAGGAACAGTATTTCAATATGAGTAGGAAATGAGAGTACCCCTAAATATTTTTTTAGGGGAAAAAGCACTGGGTATAGCCACTAGTTATGTGGACCAGTAATACCAGGGGGGGAATGAATATATGCTTAAGGCTGCATTCATTTAATCAACACTTCACAGACTGAATTCTGCCCAATGTTTTGACATGAATAAGGGAAGCACTCTTCATACAAACCTCCATGAGAGTATGTACCTTGAAGCTTTGGATCATGACATGAACAGTTTAATTATGGAATGTTTAAACCATTTCCCCACGAGATCATAGCCCAAGTGGTTTATGAAAAGCAAATAAAATTGCTGAGGCTTGAAAACAGTCAAGCACAACAGAACACTTTAAAGCACAGAAATAGACAAATCCACACATTCTTCATTTGCTGCAAGAAATTTAAAACAAAACAGTTCCAGTATTTTCACACAGTAATCTGAGAGCTTTAAGAAGCTATCAGATCAATCCTATGCCTACATTACACCAAGACCACAAACATGCTACCACTATGTCAGTGGGAAAGCTGCAATGTTGTGCCTCTGAATACCAGCTTCTTCCTTCTGCAGTGACCAAAGGAAGATTCTCACATACTCCATATCAAGCCCATTTGTGTGCCTGCAACCAAGGAGTACCAGATTCAATGGACCACATTCTCTTAGATTGCTCTTTACACAGCAAACCTCGCCTACTGATGCTGAGCAAAAGTTGGACCTCCGACCTACAAATCCGCGAAGAAGTCAAATGAGGTTTCTCCTGGCAGATTGGGACAAAGATATCACTGCCTTAGTAACTTCCTTTTTAGCCACAATTTTACCCGAAAGGGTTCCCAACGAACCATCCTTTTGGGGAACAGACAGGGTGAAGCAGAATATCTAAGTGCACATGATCACAGTGTGACCTTATTACCCTCAACAGCTTCACCCTCGTCCTTTTAATTATCCCAGTGACTTGAAATGTTTTATATTGTGATGCCAATAAAGGTATTTGACTTGATCTGAATACCAGTTTCTGGAAATTGGAGGTGGGCAGAATGCTGTTGCACTCCTGTCCAGCTTGCGGGCTTCTGGTAAGCCACTGTGAGAACTAGATGGGCCAATGTATCTCAATTTAACCATTTCTGGAGGTGCTATCACAGACATAAACTGGTTCACTGCAACCCCAGTAAGATCCCATAACATGAAAACAAAATATAAAGATTCAATACTTAGACTAGTTATTTCCTTCAAAGTAGGTCAGCGCCCACTTAAATAGTAATAAAGCTTTTCAGACAGATTTGGTGCAATCAGCTCCATTAAAAATCCCCCCAGGATTCCTAGCTCTGTACAAATTTTGGATACAAACTTCTTTGTAGATTAGGTATCTTGGTCCCAAACCTGACTTGAGAATTTACATTGGAAGAGATGGCCAAGGATGCAGGCCATTTATAAGTAAAGCGAAGAGGGGGTAATGTGTCAGGAGTCAACACAGTTTGTAATAAAATGCACACAATTTACTATTTTGAAAGCTTGTTTGTAATATCAGGATACACAATGGATCAATGCAGTATTCATGCAGTATGTTAATATGAGTGACCAATGCTCCTAGCCACTGTGTGTTATAATATACTGCTCTTGGATCACAATTTTCATGCAGTTGTTAAGTACTAACTGTAACAGGGGCTTGTCCTGTACCTACTTATCTCTTTAAAATTGCTTGGTCTCCCCAGTCATCCATCATCTGTACCTAAGGAATTAAGTCCTTTTTTCTGCCACAAGCTGAGGAAAGCCTGTATTTTGCAGCTTGACAGCTTCCATCTCTGGCCTACTACCACTTTGTTTCCAGTCTCTAGTCCCTGGGCACTTTCCTGGCTACATGACTGTCTTATGAGTGGCTTGTTAATTTCAACATGTCAATCAATGCTCACTTGGGTCCTGGTCTGTAAAGTTGGACTGATGCCAAAAAGTCCTTTGTCCCTCAGTGTCCCTCTTTTTTCCCCTACGTAATGTGTGAGAAACCCAGAAACCTGATTGTAAGTAGCTGTAATAAGACACTTGTGGCTAAGATCGAGTGTAGTAAGTAGCAATAATAAGATAGACAGATGTGAACTAAAATGTTCTCTTTAAAAGTTTCTTGAAGCAACACCCTGTCTCTTGGGTTGTCCTCTTACCAGCCAGTGTGGTGCAGTGGTTAAGAGTGGGAGTCTCGTAATCTGGGGAACCGGGTTCACGTCTCCGCTCCTCCACATGCAGCTGCTGGGTGACCTTGGGCCAGTCACACTTCCTTGAAGTCTCTCAGCCCCACTCACCTCACAGAGTGTTTGTTGTGGGGGAGGAAGGGAAAGGAGAATGTTAGCCACTTTGAGACTCCTTAAAGGGAGTGAAAGGCGGGATATCAAATCCAAACTCTTCTTCTTCTTCTAAATAACTTCGTAAAACTGGTGTTGCGGTCTTGAGTGCTTCGCTGCCTCCTCCACCCAGTATGTGAACATTTTGAAAATACTGCTAATGCAAATGCAAACATCATCCTTCATTCATATATCCATATTGCCAGTGGGTGGGGTATTTAGTGTTTTGGGGGGAGAGGGGCTGTCAAATTCTACATGTGTTTGAGGGAAGCAGGCAGCATTTACTCTCAAATCTCAGTCATGCACAGAACACAAGTACCTTAGACAGCTCCAATGGACCCTGTTTCAATACCTGCAAGAGAAGTTTCTCTGCAGTGAGTCAGAGACAAATGAAGCCTTATGTAACCAGGCCTGAGGGTAGGCTCTGCCTCCCTAGGAGGAGCTGGCTGGCTGGCTGGTTAAAGCCCCATGCCTTATTTTGTAACCTTTGGCTTCTATGAATCAGGGGAGACAAAGCTACTGTAAGAGATTCATTCTCCAAGTTAGGGTGGTAGGGCTGTGTCGAAATGGGATAAACCCATGTGTGATACAGTATATAATTTACATAGCTGCAGCCAAAGCTATTATTGATTAATTTACAGTGATATAGAACTCTTAACACTTTAAAAATGCACATGGGGTAGCATTAGCATGCTGGAGTGAGGCAACTGGAATAAAACCATTGTTTTTGGCGTAGTCACAATTTCTAATAAAACTGGAAATGAACAATCAAATTATTGTGATTAAAAGACCCAACTAAATCCCTATAATTTGTTTGATTTCCTGAAGCAGCAGCGGATACGGTATCTATGGCCATTTTAATCAAACTAGCATAACTGCAGTGCTTAGTGAGTTTGGCTTGGGTCCTAAATTGCTCCCACAGGCAGGAGTATCCTATATCAATCTGAGAATCTCTCTTCATGATTCAGTGGCAAACCATCACCTTTCTTTTAATGCCAGTTACGTTATTTGACTTATTCGCAACTCACACCATTGACAAAGGAAAATTCCCAGGGCAGCATTTTCTTCTGTGTGCTAGTGATAGAAATGCACTATTCTTCCGTGTACTTTGTCCAATGACAGAGCTTTATTGGGCTGAAAAGGCTAGTACTGCAGATAATTGAGCAAGTAACCTTTTTTTCTAAAGGATAAGGACACTGAATGGAACAGTCATCTAGATCTCATGTTTCCCTTTCAGAATACAAGAACTTGGCTGTTATAATTCTAAAGAAAGTCTTCAAAATGTGAGCCAACTAATCAAAGCACAGCTGCCTGCAGAATTCAACGTTAGGTCATGAACTTACTTTTACAATGAATGCTTTACCAAGACACTAATTCCAACACCAAAACATTTCATTATTTACCCCACTCCATGTCTGATACCCTCCTTAACTAAATTGGGTTGGCTCCAAAGAAGCATGAGCAGAATACTAATTAAGTTGTGTTCTTCTGCAAATTTGCAGCGCCAATAAGTAGAACACTTTGTGCAACCAACTTCATCATGGCAGATGAAGGGATCGTGCAACTATATATCTGCACAGGTCATACACGTGGTTCCCCTTTGCAAAGCAAGCCAAAACAGAAGACAGCAGGCACCCAAGCCATTAGGACTTACTTTACACATGTGTATAAAGATATAAACTATAAATGCCACATCCTACCCATTTTTGGCTCTGTCTCCACTCACCACTGGCTTGTGGCTCAGTACATCCATTTTAAAAAGTTGAACCAAACCTGCTGCAACCACTTCATGCAAGCATGCATCAGTGCAGTAGAGCCGGACAATATCTGATTTTCAACATCATGGGATATCACCAGCTAAATTATCACAATACCTCAATTTATCACTATATATCTACTGCAATGGAGGGCCTTACTGAGCCTCCTCACGGCGGCAGAGGTCCCCGTGGCAGCGAAGGGTGCGTCACACTTCCCCACAGCTGCAGAGGGTCCATATACAGCCTTGCCGTACTCCTTTCCCAATTTTGAACCAATCAGTTGTTCCATATCCAGTTCTAACTGTAGCTTCTTGTCCCACATAGAGATTTCGCAGGAGACAGATGAGGTGATCAGGCACTCCCATTTCTTTAAGAACTTGCCATAGTTTGCTGTGGTCGACACAGTCAAAGGCTTTTGCATAGTCAATGAAGCAGAAGTAGATGTCTTTCTGGAACTCTCTAGCTTTCTCCATAATCCAGCGCATGTTTGCAATTTGGTCTCTGGTTCCTCTGCCTCTTCTAAATCCAGCTTGCACTTCTGGGAGTTCTCGGTCCACATACTGCTTAAGCCTGCTTTGTAGAATTTTAAGCATAATCTTGCTAGCGTGTAAAGTGAGTGCAATTGTGCAGTAGTTGGAGCATTCTTTGGCACTTCCCTTCTTTGGGATTGGGATGTAGACTGATCTTCTCCAATCCTCTGGCCACTGCTGAGTTTCACAAACTTGCTGGCATATTGAGTGTAGCACCTTAACAGCATCATCTTTTAAAATTTTAAATAGTTCAGCTGGAATATCATCACTTCCGCTGGCCTTGTTATTAGCAATGCTTTCTAAGGCCCATTTGACTTCACTCTCCAGGATGTCTGGCTCAAGGTCAGCAACCACACTACCATGGTACCATGTTACAAAACTTACATGTGAATAGGGTCAGGGCAGCAACTTCCAGTTTATATTTTATCAGTTGTAATTTATAAGGATCTTAGATTATGGGATATCTAAAATGTTCTATGGCAATAAATATTATGGCATGTCCTCGAAGGAGGACTTTCAAACCCAAATATGCACATGTGAAAGTTAATCCTTATCCTTGTCATTATGCAATAAAGAAAGCAAGGTCATTATTTGTCATGCTTTTTAAATCAGTTAACAAGCCTGACAGAATTAAAAATTTGTCTGTAATCACCTTTTCATTTGCCCCAATGTCATAAACCATTGAGACAAGCTCCTTTCTAAATGCTGTTGAAAAATTAAGCATTCTGTGATACAAAAGGTCCAACTCCTCCATCTTAGCTAAATGTTAGTTAACTTAAAATAAAGCAAGCTAAAAAAAAGTGCAATTGCACAATTTATTTCTTTTACTTATAGCATGCCTGCTGTTACACATTCTTCTCATCCAGCACTATGAAAACTACCAAAAGCCCACCTAATTCTTTCCATGTGTCAGAATTTAAATTGATATATTAATGTGCAAGTGTCAGGTCATCCACACTATTTCATGATAAAACTGCAACCTAAAGGTTTTATCAAATGGTTGTTGTTTTTCCAGCTCTTGACTGCACTGATTCGAGGTCAACACAGATCATGGTGAATCACCTCTAATCTAGATCACAGACTATGGGCATCATGATGTCCAAATAAGTGGTACAGTCATTGCAGGGGAAGGATACAAAACCCCTACAGTGCCACTTAGTTTCTCATCCTTCTGTTAAGATAATCATAAACTGTACTGTAAGTAGTAACAGCAGATTATGATCCTCCTGAAACCAATAAAAACCCACACACATTACTATGATAGCCCAACACCTTCCATGTAGTAGCATCAGCTGTTATGTACTAGTTAATGTAAACACACAGTACAAAGTAACACTCTTCTCTCTATATCTTTTCTTGTCCCCCACAAGATTTTAATCAAGACCATCTTCAACAATTTAATTTACTGAGTGCTATTAAGGACTATTTTAGAAAACGTTTGTGCCACTATGACATATTTTGGATTAAACAGTGATACAGAATTCAGCTTGCCTTTTATCAGACGCTTGCTACCTTCTTTTCCTTGTAAATGACATTCAATGCACCTTCAACAGACTATTATTCTATTACCTTTTGTTGTTGCTGCGGGATTCTCTCTCATTAGTCATTTTGACTTCTAACACACCACTGTCATGGAAAGTTCACTTAACAACTGAGATAACATTTCACAGCATATGTAGATAATGTCTTTTCTATTTGACAGCCTGGAAGCTGTCCAGAAGAGCTCTTGTTCTTTTTAAACACTGTTTAGATAATAGTGGGTATAAGATGGCAAAGCTATTAAGTTACCCGAGGAGTCTTTCTAGACTATTGCTTCCCTGTGCAATAAGTACACAGTTATTACCCAGTTGCTGATTGAGTGCCAAAAGTCTTTACCCGACCTAGTGCATCTATTATTGAAGTATTGTTTTTATCCAGCACTCAGTGCAACATTTTATATAATATACTTTTATTCCTAATGCATCAAAGAGTGCAATATTTTGTTTGAGGAACAATGCAGTTTCCCCATTGCAATACAGCAGAGATTGCAAAAACAAGTGTTGTGTACAATGTTGTACACAGATAAGGCTATCAACGGTTATTAGCTGTGATAGTTGCATACTACCTCCACTGTTGGAGGCAGTATGCTTCTGAATACCAGTTGCTTGGGAACACGAAGGGGGAGAGTGGTGTTCTGCTCATTTCCTGCTTGCAGAGTTCCCAAAGGCATCTGGTTGGCTTTTGTGGGAACAAGATGCTGGGCTAAATGGGCCTCTGGTCTAATGCAGTTGGGCTCTTTTTCTTCTTCTTATGTACATCACTATGGAATCTTCCGATGAAGGTGGTTAAGAAATATAAGTAAATAAAATGTATCACTGTAAGTTAACCCTGGATCTCTTAACAACTAGAATCACAGGTCTCCCTGCTAGCTCCAGCAAAATAACCCTTTTGTGCTACCCCACATAGCTACAGACACACTTCTCTGCCCTCCATTATCATTACTAAAGTTTAGTACAGTGGTCTTGAAACTTATGTGATGGTTTGGTACTTGGGGTCCACACACAAAAGCAAGAAACACATCCTATTATAGCCTCTAATTTCATCCACTACTCAGTACTATACTTAGCAAGAGATAAAACCCACATGTCTTAAGCCAAACAGGTAACCAGTTAGTGGGCAACAGTTCTGAATGCACATTTGAAAACCAAACACAGAACCACGAAGGAAGACTGTTATTCACGTGAACAGAACTCTGCCTAATACAAGGTTGAATAAATTGTCCAGCTATCTCAGTATAGTCAACACTTATTGGCTGTTCTTCTCTAGGGTTGCAGGTTGGAGATTTTACCAGCCATACGAGGATCTTTGCATGCAAAGCATGTGTTCTTCCACTGATATACAACCCTTCCCCTACTACCAAACAGTGCATGGGGAAATGGGAGCTGGTCCCACTAGGTACTTTAAGCATGCAGCATATTGTACAAGCGTAGGCTCTGTATGTGCAGCCAGGGACCCTGGTCTCCCTGACCTCTAGAACACAGCTACAGTTTCACACATATGTAGGGTGTTTTTTTCCAGAAGTGATGCTGTACAAGCCTTTGTGCAATTAAGAACACACAAAAATACATGAGAGCAGTTTAATTTCATACACATTTCTGGGTAGCAGACACCATAAATACAATTGATACTGCACTTTACGACCGCAAAACATGAATTATAGCAGAGCACAATGCCCCAAGGTCATCAACTGAAGCACTAAGAGCACTTGGCAAAGATGGAGCCACAATCAAATATTCTGCACTCATTTGTAATGGCAACCTTCATTTTGCTGATCTCGCTATTGTCTGCGAATAATCAAGAGTTTGTTTTGTTTTCTCATTTACCAATGAGATAGCCTGAGGACACATGTTTTCCGTTCCCAGCACTCTTTCTACTACTCCTCTCACAAGGAAAACAGAAATCTGAGCAGAATTATAGGTATCATTTGAATTTTTGTACAATGCATATTTGTAGAAACAATGCTCCAACAAGCATTTCCTTCTGAAGTGATTACTTCCTTATTTCACCCAAGCAATTTTTTCCACACAAACAACCCCCCACAAATATGTGGTGCTAAAATCACAGAAAGCATTCTCCAACCCCAAAATGAAGCCATCAAGAATGAGCCCAATTCAGCCTCAACATTGTGTACAATGGAAAAGCCGCTTTCCTTTGCCTGTGTTCAAGCAAGACTGTAAAATCACAAAATACATCCATTTAATACAACAATGAATAATAAAACCACAAATTAAAAATCTTGAACCTCTGAGAAGTGCAGCCCTCCACCTAGCTCCTTCCATCCCACATAGTTATTAAATTTTCCACCCCAGATACAGTTGTTAAATCCAGGCCACACATCACAAATATTGAGGGAACAGAGTGGAACAGAGAGGCAGCTGTTAAATTGCTGCATACCTGTCCTGGAGAGGGGGGGGGGAGGGAAGGAAAATAATGGCTGTCAAATATGTTATAGCATTAAATTATCCCAAGCAGCAGGGCCCTTGCATAATAGTGCTATACTTCAGAGATTACTCCCATTTCACTAGTAGATTGAGCTAAGTTTTTGTTATATGCTAGTTTGAGCCATTATTATGTACCGAGCTCATCACTCCAAGTCAAATCCTAGCCTGCTTTAAGACATTTAATGAAATAGCAGGGTTTCTCGTGTGCTGCTCTGGAGGAGACCGAATTCTAAAGGGGTCATTTTATTCCTTTTACTATTTAATGCTTATTTCCCTCTCCCACTCTAGATCTCACCAGAATTTCAACTGCTGCAATCCCCCAAAAAGGCAGCCTACTCAAGACTGCCAGCAGTGATTCAGCTGGAACTGTACTGCAGTGATCTGCAGTCTGTTTCATCAAATATTCAATAAAAGCAAGCTCTCAAAGCCAAATACAGATCTTATTTGATTTGAATCTCCCCCCCTCCCCCGCACACATATACACCGGCTATCTCCCATTTCTTTATTCGTAATATCTACTTAAAATTCCAGTACTAGTTTTCTTTTAAGCCAGGGGACAGGTGGAGAAAACACCTGTAAACACACATTTTTGTAACTAAAGCTATATCCCACTGCAGGCCAGTTTTCATTCAACCCCATCAGACAGAATAAAGTCTGGACGTGAGAAACTCAAAAACTTTAATTCACTAGTGATTCCTTACTGCAAAACAGAAAAGCAGCAGAATTTGTACGAGCTAATGCTTGCTTCTGCATTGCAGCTGAATTCAGCTGATATTGGCCTTAGTGAAGATTTATTAGGCGGATGCTGCCTGGAATAATAAACCAAAAAAGCAAACAGTATCAAATTTAGTCTGACTTAATAAATGACACATTTAGGTTGTGAAAAAGAGAAAGCAAGTACCGTATTTGAAGTTGTGGGCAGCAATGCCTTCACCCGATGATTTCTTTCCCCATGCTGATCTCCAAGGCAGTGAAGCCGTCATCTGCATACAAACATGAGAACGGGCCTTTTCTGTGGTGGCTCCCTGCTCTTCCCAGGGAGGCTCATCTGGCACCTTCATTACATACATTCAGGCACAAGGCAGAAGCATTCCTCTTCTCCCAGATCTTAGGCTAATTAAAAAATCTATGGCCTTTTAAACTTTTGCAGGGCGGGGGCGGTATTGGCTTTGTTTGTTACTATGGTATGTATTTTCATGCTTTTATATTGTAAACCACCTCATGATCCTTGGATTGATGATGATGATGATGATGATGATGATACAAACAGCAGCAGCTTCTGCACAAAAGCTGTCTGGACTATTTCTGCCACAAAGGAACCATGGCTTCTGATTGCAAATCACAAGCTGGTTTGAGAAAAGCTCATCAAAGAGGAGTAATTTCATGTGAACCTGGCTTTAAAAAACCAGTAGTGGGAGTGTGCAGGAGAACTAAGAGAAATATAAATCTCAGAGTAATAACCCATGTTTGTACTTCTCTTTTCAGTTTACGGCTCATAATGATACATATTCAGCATTCTGGATAGAACATTTTTCCATAAAATGGTTTTAATTTCTATAAATGCATTGTTTCATAAATTTAAGTAGTAACATAGAGGCCACATTCAAACACAATGCTAAAAGGCCCCTCAATGGGTGAAGGAAGTGCCTGCCCCCACTAAAAAAATAAAAAATCATTATTGTCACAGCCGCTCTCACCTTCTCATCTTGCATTTTTTGACACCAACTCAAAAACAAATTAATTCAGTCTGCCAGTTTAACACTGAGAATTGCTAAAGCAAAAGGGAGGGAGCCCAGAAAACATCCATACTACTGGCTGTTCTGCATCTCAGCCCCAAAGTGTATAATGTAATGCAGTGTTTCCATTCTGATAATTATAGGCTCAAGCATATTATTAATTACTCTCAGTTTTTCTGGACTTAGTCTATAGAACCTGGACAAAACTACACCCCACCCAATAAAGCTCCCCCCCCCCCCAGCCTTTACAGTTTAAGGATTTCATGGACTCATAGGTTTCTGTACTGGTAGCACACATCTTGGGCAACACCGAAAACCACACTCCAACATGCATACTAAACAGCTTGGAACCAGTTTACTTAATTAACACCTTCAAACCATTTACCGACAAGATTGCCTTCCTCATATGTGCCCACTTAAACATTTCAATCTGTGGAACTGGCACTGCTGGAGGTGCCACATGATGCTCGTTCCGCACTTGTAAGAAATCAAGTCTTTTGTGTGGCAGTGCCTAGACTTTGGAAGTCCCTGCCTATTAACATCAGGAAGGTGCCTTCATTGTAATCTTTTCAGCGGCTGCTTAAAACACTTTCGCATAAGCAAGTCTATTCAGAACCTAAGCAGAGCCTGCTGGATCAGACCAATGGCCCATCTAGTCCAGCATCCTGTTCTCACAGTAGCAAACCATATGTCTGTGGGAAACCCACAAGCAAGACCTAAGCAGTTTCCTGTGTTCAGCAACATAACGTCACCATAGCTAGTAGCCAATGATAGCCTTCTCCTCCATAAACGTTACCAAGCTGTGATCTCTTTCCTCCTGCAGTTTCCAGCAACTCTGACCCCTTCAGCAGAAGCTTCTGCTTTTGTAGCTGGAGTCAGTCAGCACACACACACCCAATATTGTGGGGTGTAAAATCTGTGGGGGAAACTCCAAAACAGCTCAAAGAGGATAAGCATGCTCAGTGGATACTCATTTATTGAAATGTGAACTGCTACTACCAAAAGTAGGTAAAATTACTGTAACACTGTCTCTTTCTCACCCTGACAACTGTGCAAGCCTGGCTAGAGCAGAGAAAGTATTGCATGCACCACCCTGACCTATTGTTTTGCCAAGACCCCCTGCAGCCTCCTCCCTTGGATAGAGCTGCTTTGTGATGCAGACAATGAATTCCCATATGAAACATCTAAGGTCCCAGATTCTCTATACCAGCCTTTATCAACCTGTGGGTCCCCAGATGTTGAACTACAACTCCCATCACCCCTAGTTAGCAAGGCCAAAGCTCAGGGACGATGGGAGTTGTAGTCCAACAACATCTGGGGACCCACAGGTTGAGAACCGCTGTGAGTCTAGACAAACCGTGGGCTTGAATCCTGACATCTATGTCCAGCCATAATCCTATCCAGCTGGTTGCCTTATAAAATGGTAATTTTTGCTCGTATGGTACTTGTGTTAAGATCTGACTGCTGCTTCTTTGTGGTGTTGCTCAGTAGGAGTAAGTACTGCCTCCAGTGTCAGAGGCAGTGTATTGAGTATCAATTGTGGGGAGAATGCCGTTGTGCTCATAGCAGGCCTGCAGGCTGCCCATGAGCATCAGGTTGGCCACTGTGGGACAGAATGCTGAACTGGAAGTGCCTTTGGTCTGATCCAGCATAGTTCTTAAGTTCTCAAAGCAGGCCTGTATTTTCCATTTTTTAGAATGCAATGTAAACTATGCCACTGCTGAGTAACAGGGGAGGGGGTAGAGGACGGAGACATTTACACTTTATATCACACATAATTTGTATGTGCATGTTTTCCACTTTCGTTTCTTACTTCCATAATGAAAAGTGACGTTTAATTCTGTATTATCTAGCTTCGCATGGCAAAAGCCCATCTCTTCAATCCATGGAAGTCAGCTGATTAAATAACTCAACTATATTTCCTCTATTTATGATGCTTTGATCACACTGAGACTTCATTATCAATAGGCACCTTCTGGGAATGAAATCTACAAGTGCAAATCCTGAGGGGGGAGGGAATAGTTGAAGTTTGTGCTTTATTTTATTCAGAGGCAAATTAAATAAGCTTCAAAACAAAGATGCTAAGATGCATTCTGTAAAATTTAAGGAGCAAACCTGACACGCAAATATATATGGCGAAACCCCAACATTCTCCATTTGTGAAAAGCACCCTGAGGAGCCTACAGTTTTTGAGCAAAACAATAGCAGGGAGAGGGATGCTTAATCCTTTCCCTACAAAATCCCCCCATTTCTCTAAATATCACAGTGTCCCAAAATTGTAATTACTTTTCTAGAACATCACAGTAGAAGCTGTTGAGGCTTTGTTACATGCCTGTGTATCCTACATGTAGTTAGGCTCTTTAAGAAGAAGCAAGCGTTGTCTTCCCTCCTCAGGAAGGAAAACCTGAAGATAAAACTCTCAAGTATGTTTTCATAAACATTTACATACATTTCAACTTCAATATTTCAAACATCCACACTGTAACTTTGTTATGCAATGCTGTAGCACAATTAGAAAACACGTGATGCTCTTAATACAGTGGCAGATGGAGACAGCAGCAGGCACCTCCCTGTTCTAGCTGGACAACCCATTCTTCCACCACAGGGCCACCTAACACCAAGTGCCCCGTGAGTGCTCCTGCCCTACAGGATCTCTTTTGTGTGTGTATTTTAAGTGCATGGTTCTTAGAGCATCTGTTGTTTGTTATCCTGCAAGCCGCTTAGAGAACTGCAGTCTGAAAAGCAGAATACAAATCTACTCAATAAATATATGATACACACAACTGGCCAAACACAGAACTGACCAAAATGGAGAAAGCTTTCTTTCTGTTTTGCTCCTTCCTAAGCTCTAAAGTGGCCTTAACGAAGAAAAAATGCAACTTTGTAACATATTCATATATTTATTTATTCATTCATTCAATCAATCAGTTCGTTCGTTGTTTCTAGTCTGAATATGCTTGACCCTAATACTTTGCTTCACATTGCTTCCACTTTGCCTTTTCTAAAATGCTGGAGAGCTGTCACCAGTCAATGGAGTCAATACACTCCAGATGTTGTTGACCAACTTTTATCAACCCTGACCAATGGCCATGCTACCTGGGGCTGATGGGATTTTAAAAAATAATAAAAATAAATAAGGATAGGGAAGCATAAATGTTGCTGCCATCTCATAACTGAAAATTTTGTGTTTTTAAATGGTGTGGTGCACAATTTGTAATTCACCAAGCCAAAAACATTCCATCAGCAAGGTACTAGAGACCACAGTAGACATTCTGTTTTTCCTACCAGAGTCAAGTGCTTGGGCAAGGCATAATACAAGACTGGTACGCTGTGTGCAACATGTTGGATCATATAGATAGATAGATAGATAGATTCTTTATTGTCATTACACAAGTGCAACATTGCACAAGTGCAACGAAATTGGATGCCATCCCTTAAAAACAACAAAAGCAAAACAACAACAACAACCAAACAAACCACATTCCAGCCACACCCACACCAACACCCATCAAACTCCCAGGTCACACTATCGAGTTACAGCATTCAAAAAGGCCACAGCTCTTGGATAGAAACTGTTTTTCAGTCTATTTGTCCTTGACTTGATGTTTCTATATCTCCTGCCAGAAGGCAGTAGTGCAAACAGACTGTGTCCCGGGTGAGATGAATCCTGCAGGATGTTGTTTGCTTTCCTAAGACAACGGGAACCGTACAGTTCTTCCAAAGATGGGAGAGGATGACCAATAATCCTTTGGGCTGTGGTTATGACCTTCTGGAGCACCTTCCTCTCCCTAGCTGTACAACTGGAGAACCAAGCACAAATACAGTATGTAAGAATGCTCTCTATGGAGCCTCGGTAGAAGGACACCAGCAGTCTCTCACTCAGATTGTTCTTCTTCAAAAGTCTGAGGAAATAAATTCTCTGCTGGGCCTTCTTCACCAGAGCAGTGGTATTTGCGCTCCAAGTCATGCCCTGATCGATAGTTACTCCCAAAAACCTGAATTCCGCCACCCTCTCCATATGTTGTAAAGGTCTGCTGTATGCTAATCATTTTGTCTGTTTCTTTAGAAGCAGTAAACCTCTCTCTCTCTCTCTCTCTCTCTCACACACACACACACACACACACACACACACACTAGCCCAGACAGCTTTTAAGATAGGATTTTATTATTGAGCTCATGAAGTTTTAGCAAGTGGTAGGTGGTCACTTGAAATTCAAGGCAAAATTCAATTGGAGATACCAAAGTGAAATGCCAAACAGACGTGAGAGATCCATACTCAGATCTCTAGACAAATGCACACATTTGGAAGCAGCAAATCAATGAGTCCACTTTTGGTAGCTATCAAGGACTCCACTAGTTACTCAGCGAAATCCCCTCAGATGCACAAACATACACAAATGCTCTTAGTCCTGGAAAACAACAGCAAGTGAGCAATCATTTATCCCAGCAGGGCTAATTGTTTTTAAGAAGAGGACTTCTATCAGAGAAATGACATGGAGAAACAGGTCAAACAGCCTGTCCTCTAGCACTGGTGTGACAATCAAAATTAGACATGCCCTCCTACAAGCTACTTAAAAGTGGAGAGGGGGGATGTTAACTATTTTGGCCATGAAATATGTACATACGAAGTTACATAATAGTCCTCCTTACCCGCTAGGGAGAAATAATAGATGTACTAAATGGCCTTTAGATGTACTAAATGGCCATTAGTTTCCTTAACACTGTCCTTTATGTAAGTTACACATAATATTGCAATAAGGTTTTAAAACAGACTGTAGATAATATTGTTTAAGACTAAAGCAGTGAATTCTTGCTAAAACACATGATTAAGGTAACTGTAGCCTATTCCACTTTATTAGTGCACATGAAACACATTGACAAACACTGCTTATTATAAAGTATCTATATAACAACCCTACAAAAAACCAGCTTTTGACTGAAAACAAATGCCCTGTCTGGGAGCAGCAAGCAAGGACTCTTAACGAGAGACATCAAAAGTAGAAAGATTTGTTATTTGTTTGTTCCACTGTGCCCAAGGGCACTTGCAAACTGTCACTATTTCTGAGTGGGATTCAACCATATACTGGCAAATTCAGGTTGCACAATTAAAGCTGGATTGGAGCTCTGGAGCAGGAAATTCATTACAACAAAAGAGCAGGCTTTTTGCAATAAGTAAAGTGAGGAGAAAATACACTGGGAGGTGTGGAAGAATATTTGCAGGGTTGCAAATATGTTAAAATAATATACAGAAAACATGGAAGTCAGCTTCAGTTGACAAAAATGGGAGGAGATTCACAAAGTTGTACTGAAGGACAGAGGTGATCAAACTCTGCTAAGCATTCTCATCTCCTATCTGCTAAGCATTCCCATCTCCCAGAGAAGAAGACATAACAGACCCACCTGCCAATCTGTTCTCTACTGCTTATCTCAGTACTTTGTAAATTTGCAATTGACTTTCCCTGGATGTTCATCATACAATTTTCCATCCACACAAGTGTTGGTTTCTGTTTTCCTTCACTGTGCAGCGAAAGGGCTTGTCACGAGACAGGTGTTTACATTCCACAGTCTGTACTGTACTGTTGGAGTTTCTCACGGGAAAGGGAGACTGGATGTGACGTACACTGGTTTCCTGTTTTTCACTGTGTTGTTTCTCTCCAAGCTGTCGATGAGAGAGGATGCTTTTCTGCTCCGGCAGAGGCAAGATGTCTTTCTGTAATATAACTGCTTTGAACTGTAAATAAAGCAACCAAGAGTATGCAGCACGTACTCCTCATCCTTCCGCTGGGCACGGAACTCTGCTTTAACCAACACGTGGTTATGGGCTCCAGAAGTCGAATCGGAGTGCCGGCAAAGGATCGGAATGCAGAGGGACAGATCGGATTGGAATCTGCTCTGCGCATAAACATGATTGATGAGGTATGTTGCTACTGCTCCGGGCAGCCTGCCAGCTTCTAGTTAATGGCTTTATGGCTGGACTTTGAACTTTTAAAGCCGTTTTGCCGGGAATAGGAAAATGGCTCCCAGGCTCAAGTTACTATGCTGGGGAAATCGAAAGTAACTTTTAAGTGCGCTTTTGGAATAAAGCAGGTGCAGCAGTGACGCAGCAAGATTTAAAGCAGCATATATGACGCTGAAGGCTAATGCCAGAGTCATGATGGCCCTTCAGGATGCTTGTGGGATTTCTAAGCTCAACAAGAAAAATTATGCCGACTGGGTTTTGTATGCAGAGGCAAGTCTGCGGAAAGAGGGTTTGTTTGAGGTCATTACAGAAACCCCCCCAGCTCCAGTTACAGATGCATGGAAAGTTAAGGATTCCAAAGCACGGGGAACACTTACATTGATAGTATCCCCAGAAGAGCTCTGTCTATTGCGTGATAAGACCTCAGCCAGAGAAATTTGGGATTCTTTGAGAGAGGCTCACTTAAGGACAGAAGCTGGATCTACTATGTTTTACTTTAACAAGCTGCATAATATGGCTCTTGCTGAAGGTGGAGATGTGCGTTTACATCTGATGGAGATGCAAAATCTGAGACATGAGCTGCAACAGAGAGGACTCAACTTTCCAGAGGCTGTGTATTCTTTCATGATACTACAATCTTTGGGTTCAGGTTGGGAGTCTGTTGCAACCCAGATTGCTGTGCAGCCAACAGCTCAGCTAACAGTGGACTTTGTTACTGCCGTGGTGTTAAATGAAGCAGATCGCCGGGGTGCTAGCTGCATGGGCAAGGGGGAGTCTTCACAGACGTCATCCCATAGTGCAGTGGAACCACCAGATGGCGCCAAAGCTTTGAAGGCAGTGAAATGCTACTCGTGTGGACGTCTAGGCCATATGAAGAGGGAATGCAGATATCCCAGGGCCAAGACAGAGCAGCGCAGCGAAAGCTCATCGCGTGGAAAAGGCCGAGGCAAAGGCAAAGGTCCGGTGTCTAGGACAACGCAGCACAAGGCTATGGTTTCACGCTTCACTCCAAAGGTTGCAGAGGTCCAGAAGACGTCTAGATCTTTCTTCGTTGTTGATTCGGCGGCGACCCACCACATGTGCAACGATAAGAGACTTTTTGTGTCTTTTACACCGCAGGAAGGTGCGATTCACCAGGCGGATGACCACACTATTCCCAGTAAAGGCTACGGAACTGTTGTTCTTCACAGTTTGGACTTATCGATACAGAATGTCCTTTACGTGCCAGACGCCAAACATAATCTGCTCAGCGTTGGACAACTGAATGAGCGGAACATTGACGTTTCCTTCAAGAACAAGAAGTGCATCATCACAAAGAAAAATGACTATGAATTGCATGCTGAATATGTTGATCGTTTGTTTGTTTTGTATTATGATGATGTTGTGCAGGATGACACTTGTTGCATTGCAGGTTCTAACAAAAGTTTGCATGCAGGATGTATTCATGATTTTCATCGAAAATTTGGTCATTTGCATTTTGAGGCAGTATCTAAAATGCCTGCCTTGGTTGAAGGTATGACTATTAGACCCTGCAGGTACCACATGAAGTGCAAAGCATGCGCAGCAAACAAGGTGAAAATGGCTGCGAAAGGTAAGGTGTCTAGTAGGCAAGCTACGGAACCATACCAGATTATTCATGCTGATTTGGTTGGACCACTAGCGCCCTCTTTGGGTGGAAATAGGTACTTCATGGTTCTCATTGACGCATTTTCTAGATATATTTTTGTGTACAATCTCAAGCAGAAATCAGAGGCTTTTCCTAGGTTCAAGGAATTCTGTGCTTGGTTGGAAAATGTGCATGGTAAGAAGATAAAGACTCTTTTCAGTGATCGCGGGGGAGAATTCACTTCTCAGCAGTTTGAAGCTTTTCTGACTGAGAAAGGAATTCAACACGATTTGTCTAGTCCTCGCTCGCCATGGCAGAATGGACTTGCGGAACGGGCAAATCAGACATTGCTTCAAGGGTTAAAAACCTTGCTGCATGATGCCAATCTTCCAGAGAGTTATTGGGCCGAATCTCTCTCGTGTTTTGTTTACAGTTACAATCGCAGGTTATCTTCAGCGATTGGTTGTACCCCCTATGAGAAGATGTTTGGCAAGAAGCCATACATCAAACACATGAAAATTTTTGGTTCTGACATGTGGGTTCATTCACCACAAAATTCAAAGTTAGACAAGCGTGGATTGCATGGTATCTTTCTAGGTTATCAGAAAGGGTCTTACAGAATAATGATGACTGACTCTAAGACAATTAAGCTCTGAAACGCATAGCGCGGTATTTGAAAGGCACTATGCATTACAGACTGAGATTTAACAATCAGAAGTCTGGTGGTCTTGAGATATTTGCAGATGCAAGTTTTGGAAGTGACACTGAAGACAGGAAAAGTACGTCTGGAGTTTGCTACATGTACAATCAGGGTCTGTTTGATTGGTCATGCAAGAAGCAAACAACAGTTAGCTTAAGTACTTGTGAAGCTGAACTGAATGCACTGTCTTATTCACTTAAGGATTATGAATGGTTGATACAATTGTGCAAAGATATGAAAATTCCTGTCAAATGTCCAATCCAGGTTTACCAGGACAACAAAGCATGTTTGGCTTTGCTGAAGTCTGAAAGTTGTAAGCAAAGCACGAAGCACTTGCAATTAAAATTGCAGCATGCTAGGGAATGTATTCAGAAGGGACTCGTAACGGTGTCCTATATGCCAGGTAATAAAATTCCTGCTGATGTATTATCCAAGATTGTATCAAGGGATCAACACTGTACCTATGTGCAGAAGTTGGGTTTGTACTGATATTGTACGAACACGCTGCCCAGTGATGTTCACAGAAAGGGGGAGGATGTTGGTTTCTGTTTTCCTTCACTGTGCAGCGAAAGGGCTTGTCACGAGACAGGTGTTTACATTCCACAGTCTGTACTGTACTGTTGGAGTTTCTCACGGGAAAGGGAGACTGGATGTGACGTACACTGGTTTCCTGTTTTTCACTGTGTTGTTTCTCTCCAAGCTGTCGATGAGAGAGGATGCTTTTCTGCTCCGGCAGAGGCAAGATGTCTTTCTGTAATATAACTGCTTTGAACTGTAAATAAAGCAACCAAGAGTATGCAGCACGTACTCCTCATCCTTCCGCTGGGCACGGAACTCTGCTTTAACCAACAACAAGTGGGCATACAGCATCTGAGCAGGATTAGGAATAAAAAATTCTGAGCAAGCCTTTAAAACATGTTAAGTAATTTATTCAGTGCTAAGCATTTCTTTATTTAAGCAGGATTGTCTGTCACTACCCATCTCTCTCTCTCTCTCTATATATATATATATATGGATAGGAAGTATAGGTTGAAAGTATTTAGTCAGAAAAAACACAGACACGTTTTCTAAAATCTTTTCTGTAGCCTACTGAAGATGTTTCTCTTTCAAAAAGCATCCCAAATAGATATATTTATCTCGGCTGGTATCTGCACTAGATTTCAATTAATTTTAAGAACGTAAGAAAAGCCTGCTGGATCAGGCCAATGGTCCAGCACCCTGATCTCACAGGGGGCAACCAGGTACCTGTGGGAGACCAACAAGCAGGACTGAAGCACAAGAGTGTTCTCCCTGCCCTGGCATTCCCTACCTCTATGTGGAGGTAGAAGATGGCCATCATGGCCAGTAGCCATTAATAGCTTTATCCTCCATGAATTTGTCTAATCTGCTTTTTACAAAATCACAGAATTGTAGAGTTGTAAGGGACCACAAGGGTCATCTAATCCAACCCCCTGCAATGCAAGAATCTTTTGCCCAACATGGGGCTCAAACACGTGACCCTGAGATTAAGAGTCCCATGCTCTACCAACTGATCTCTCCAGCTCAGTCATCCAAGTTGGTTGCCATCACGCCATTGGGATTGAGTTCCACAGTTTAACTATGTGTTGTGTGAACAAGTGCTTATTTTTACCTGTCCCAAATCTGCCAACATCCAACTTCATTAGCTGCCCACTTCTTCTGGTGTTATCTTCTCTTATGCACTTTCTCCATGCAATGCATAATTCTATGAACTTCTATCGTGTCACCTCTTACTTGCCCCAAAAGCTGTGATCTTTCTTCATAGGGGACTTGTTCTAGCCCGTTGATCATTTTGGTTGACATCTACTGAACCTTTCCCAACTCAACATCCATTTTGAGGTGAGGCAACCAAAACTGAACACAGCATTCCAAATGTGGTCACAGATTTGTATAATGTCATTATGATACCAGCAGATTTGTGTATGTACTGTTGTTGTTTTAAACTGTTTTAATATCTACAACTCTGTATCATGTATGTAAATCATTTCAGGTTTCCTCATGGGAAGCAACAAGCACAGCGCCTGGAAACAGTCAATCTGTGTATCCACAGCAGTGACCAGAGGAGAAATGACCACTGGGAGGAGCAGAGAGAGAGAGAGAGAAAACCACTATGGTGCACATGTAGTAGCAAAACTGGATGCCTTCATCTGCCCCAGCTGCAATAAAACATGTCTCTCCCATATTGGTCTCTACAGCCACAGCAGGCACTGTAACTCTCCAGTGGTTTGACTTTATTCTTCCATTGTCACTCAAGACAGATGGATGCTAACAACATATATGCAACTCTGCATCATGCCTGTATGTTGGGAATCACTTTGGGATGCCTCATGGAATAATAATAGCGTCAAATTTGGCAACTGAGAAGGGGATTTTTGTTTGGGTGTTTTCAGACAGATATTGCAAACAGTTGCAGGGGGGTTTTACTTACTGGATTTTTCCTGGAAAAGGTAAGTCTACATTAAATGGGGAGGGGAAGGAATGCAGCCTGGTATTTTGAGGCCAGCTATGTCAGGTGAATGCTGCAAAAGTTTGCATGCACAAGGACCACTCATCCCACAAAAAGTACCTGTTTTGAAATACCTAATATTTTTTGAAAAATTACATGATAGCACTAGTTTTCTAAGAATTAGATAAAAGATAGCCACAAAGGTATTTGGGTTTTTTTTAAAATTAAAAAATATGGTTATAAAATGGTGCTCATTGTAAATGTGTACTGATCTGTAATAGGTTGTCCTACCAAATCACACCACCTAAAAAAAGCAGAAGACTAGCGTTAAGACTTTCTACGCATATGGAGATTATGCAACTCTGACCTCAGAAAAGTTGGATTTACTATGGTAAGAAAAATGAGGGAAGCAGTACTAAGAAACACGAGAGGATTACAAATGGATGGCATCACGTGGAACACTTGTAACATGTGAGCAAATGAAGCATGGTGTTTCCACACTAAAATTCTGTTTGAAAGCCATCCATTATCTGCAATCCAATGCACTAGGAGGCAAGTGGCTTTGAACATCAGGGAACTTACTTGTAAACAAACATGCATAAAACTGCACTGTTGAATACCTTTAATCCACCAGAATATCATGAAGTTCATCCTTAACAAGAACTGTAATGTTGGCTTCCTTTCAATATGAGCTACCATAAATCATAAAATAAGTCCTGATCAAAGCAATAGGTTTTTTGAAACAACGGCTTCTGCAAGTGTTTCACTGAAACATTAACCACCACTTCTGTGAACATGGAAGTACATCATTAAAGAACAACAGACTGACCTCAAAGAAATCAGTTATTTGCCTGTAAACAAGAGCTATTTATAGAATAAATAGCTATACTTAAGATGGTTCTTATTTTCCTTTCATTCCCTTTAATTACAGTATCAACATTTAAGTTTCCTCTTACAATGAACTTTGAAAGCCTTAATTGTTATCCTCCCTGGTAGTTCCTAGGCTCTGGAGTTTGAGGAAGGAATGCACTCCTGAAGCAGCTGATTTTTCTTTCCCTTCCAGCCAAGATGCTGGTGGATTGGATGCTTCCTGGCAAAGGACCCTCAGCTGATTTTTGTAATTTGTAATTGGTGGCTGCACCTATACTACCCTATCATTCCAGAAAGACAGCACGGCTGCCCCTCCCCATATTATTTGAATACAAGTAGATCCAATTCCTGAAAAGGAATTGTTTTTAACCTCAAACTCCTATCATTGTTCCACTTAAAAGAAGTCACCTCTAGACTACTTGCACTTAAACTTGTAAACCAATAAGTGAAAAGCTTTCTTGCACAAACAAACATGTACACCAACAATAAATCTTCCCTGTCAGTTCCTGAAGATTTGAAAATTACATGCAGTATTAACCGTATTATCATACAGGATTAGAGAATTTACAAACACAGATGCCTCCAATCACCAGGGAACATAAATCTTCCCACCTATATGCTGTGTAGTTCTTCTCCAGTCAGTAATTGTTATAATAAACTTTTTAAAGTACACAAAATGTATCACAGTGGTATGGGCATTTACTGAAATCTAGCCTACTGGGATTCATCATCCCCACCAGTAATATTTTAAAGTGACTGAAAAAACAGTATAAATACATAAATATAGGGAATTAGCTACCATGTTTGTTTAACTGATGAAGCAAGGAAGGTCTACAAAACAAATGAATAAAAATTTAGGGTTCAAAAATATAAACATCATTATTTTATTAATTTATTAATCATCTTCCATACCAGCTTCATGTCAATTTACATAAAGACAATTACAAATAGCTTTAAAGAAGTAAAAAAGAGAACATAAAATAGGTTTAAAAACAGTGCAAAATACCACCAAAGGAAACCTTTTCACCCAGCTGAGAAAGCTTGCAGAAACAAGGTCTTCAATTGTTCCTAGAAAGTGAGCACCAGTCCTATCTTAACAGAGATGCTGTTTCACTAAACAGGGGCAGCCATAGTGAAGTCCCTGCTCAGTTATTGTAGAGCAGACTTCTAATAGTCTACGGCAGGCTTCCTCAACCTCAGCCCTCCAGACATTTTTTTGGCCTACAACTCCCATGATCCCTAGCTAGCAGGATCAGTGGGCAGGGATGATGGGAATTGTAGTCTCAAAACATCTGGAGGGCCAAGGTTGAGAAAGCCTGGTCTAGGGGCTCCCCTACTTGATATAAATGGGTAAAGGCTGGCTCTCAAGTAACCTATTCCTCTGGCATATGTTAGTACCAAATCCCTGAGCTTAGCTCAGCAGCAAATTGGCATCCACTACAGATCCGGCACACAAGGTACTATATGCTGGCAAGTAGTTTTCCCCTACAAATTCACAGAGAAATCTCTTGTGGGAGTGATAGTATACAGAGAGAAGGGCTGAATGGGAAAGGCACTGCTTTGAATGTCAAAAAAAGGCACAAAGTCTAATATAGAAAACTTAAAAGGAAAAAAAATTCCACAGAATCACACTTGGGTGATAATGTTAGGCCCAAAAAAGTACTGGGAACTATTACCCATTGGCCAAAATGTTGAGGGCGGTTTTGAGATGTAGAAAGAAATCGCGGAGACTTCACTGAAGGTCAGGGACACTGCTGAATGCAGTGAGCTATTGTGAAAGGGTAGGGGGATCCTCCAAAATCAGGCAGAGGCGACATCAATGGTATCTGCTTCTGGAAGGCATCCCTGTCCAACTTCCAGGGATCTCCCTCAGCAACCTACATCACCTTCTCAAGAATAGGAAGAGACACCATTGGCTTCCGTTATGTATTCCACATTCAGTCTCAATACAATTTAGCTGAATACAGTGGTACCTCGGGATGTGAACAGGATCCGTTCCGGAGCCCTGTTCGCATCCTGAATAGAATGTAAGACCTGACTACGCGTCTGCAGGTCGCATTTTGCCGCTTCCGCGCATGCGCGTGATGTCATTTTGAGCGTCTGCGCATGCGCGAGTGGCGAAACCCGGAAGTAACGAGCTCCGTTACTTCTGGGTCACTGCAGAGTGCAACCCGAAAATACTTATCCTGAAGCATATTTATCCCAAGGTATGACTGTATTTCATTTCTCCACCCCAATATTGTAGCTGTAGTCTGCCATGTCTTTTCTCAATTACATTACATTGCTACAGGCCTCCCCAATATCTGCCAAGCAGTAGCAAGATATTCCAGAGGTCTAGGCACTAACCAGAGTTTGTGTTCCCTTGGGGGAAAATGAGGCACAGCAGAGTCTGCAGTGTCTTAGAAATACGGTTTATTCTCACATATTTACACCAGAGTATTATGAAGGGAAGGGATGTGGGTGGCGCTGTGGTGTAAACCAAGGAGCCTTGGACTTGCCGATCGGAAGGTTGGCGGTTCGAATCCCCACAACAGGGTGAGTTCCCGTTGTTCAGTCCCAATTCCTGCCAACCTAGCAGTTCGAAAGCATGCCCAAGCGCAAGTAGATAAATAGGTACTGCTCCAGCGGGAAGGTAAACAGCATTTCGCGGCTCTGGTTTTGCCAGAAGCGGCTTAGTCAGGCTGGCCACATGACCCGGAAAAACTGTCTGCGGACAAACGCCGGCTCCCTCAGCCAGTAAAGCGAGATGAGCGCCGCAACCCCAGAGTCGTTCGCAACTAGACTTAACTGTCAGGGGTCCTTTACCTTTATTATGAAGGCAGTTTGCATCCCGAGAAGGGCTTGTCCTCCCCAGCAGTGCAGCACTGGATTCAGAGACATCCTAAGCTTCATCCATATCTGTCTCTCTCTGTAACAGCTTCTCCAGCCAGCCAGTATGTGGGCTGCCCTTCAGTCCCCACATGGGGTTCTGCCCACTTCCTGCTCCTTCTTTCCACAAACCCTTGCTCCCAAAACCTCTGTTGTAAGAGGACACCCTCTCTTTCTGTGGTGACATCACGCCTCTCTGTTACCCTGGCAACCTCACTGGGCCTGGCAGAGCCTTGTGCCTGGTTGATGACTTCCATTGAGGGGCTAATGGCTGGCCATCAGCACCATTGTTTCTTCAACAACCCACCAACACAATTTCTGTTCCATGGCTTTTGTTTTCAGATACAAACAATTAGAAACAACCAAAACTATATTTTAAAGAAAACATATTATAAAAATACTGTGAACTAAGACACACTCCTCCATGGACTGCTGGGGGTAATAAACACATCCCAATGCAAAATTCAATGCATTTCTGCAGTATGTTATTCCTCAGGTTTTTTGGGTTCCAGAAGGAAGATGGTAAGTGGTAACTGGCTAAAATTTGGGGACATAGTACAGGTGACAATTTGTGACAATGTACTAGGAGGACTAACTTCTAGGTGTATCTGTATGAAAAGTGCACAATGAAAAGTTTTTCACCCCAGAAAACTGGATGAAGGTAAGTTAACAGCTAGAAGGTGTTTTTGTTTTGCTTTTTAATGAACCTTAATTCTCAAATTCTTACACAAGCAGGAATAAATAAATAAGGATTCTATGAGGTCATAGCAGTTTCTCAGCTAATGACATACATGTTTTCTTTTCTACTGCACAAGCTAAGTTGGACACACTATTTACCAAGTGGCAAACCCAGTTATTTTACATTTTTACATCAATAACTGTTTAAGATAACCCAACTCTCTGGGCTATGGTCTGATATTTAAACTTCAGCAGTATACAAAGAAACAATTTAGATTTATCTTTCACATGGCCGGAATCAAAGTAAAATGCACCTTAGGAGGCTCGCACAGTTCACTTTCTCCAGCATTGCTGTACTAGGAGATCATCAGATAAACCACATAGATAATCCCTTCAGCAGTGTCACAGTAAAGGGCACACTATATTGGCAGCTTGAGGGTCTTTCCAAAGATTTGTGCAGTATTTTCCAGAAGGTTACATTTAGAGAATAATAAGTACCCGCAAGCACAAGCTTTGCTTGTAAATTAGCCTGTAGGCAGCTTTTCATATGTAGCAGAACCTCACTACCTCATACCAATAGAAATATATACCACTAATTTTACAAAATGGAAGGCAACATAAACCTTACACTGAATTATTGGAGGACATTGGCTGCTTTTTATTAGTTGAGGAAGGGGTTTTGTTGTTGTTTTGTATAAGTATGCTAGATGTGAATCCTGCATCTGCTATGAGAAAACAAATCTTTGGATGCTGTGGGGCTAGAGTATCATTTCCTTCCTCTGTACTCCCATTATCAAAAGAAACTCAGCTATTCAACAAATTAAAAGGAATATAGTGCAGTTCTATATATGTCTACTCAGAAGCAAATTCAATGAAATTCAATGGGCTCCAGGATTTCAGCCTCCAAGTTACACCTTACTGATGAATGGAAATTTACAATGTATAAGCATAAAGAAAATTCCATACAGATATAGCCGTTCGAATCATGTTCCCAAAACAAGTCAAAAATGGAAAAGCCTCTGCTTTAAGAATGAGAGAACACATTTTTATAAAATTCACGCAGCAGTTTATATAAGACATGGCTTCCTGCAATCTTGTTCAAAACATACCAAGCAAGCACACTAAAAAAAACCCCAAAACGTATGAGTAGAAATGTTTATAATGTAGAGAAAAGAGTATAGAAAAAGCATGCTTAGGAAGGAGGTGTTATTGCTTAATAGATTGTCCCATTTATTTCAATAGAATTCACGTCTATATAATCTTGTAGCCTCAGTCATTTCAAAACATTCTAAAAATGATAGTCCTATAAAATATAAATTAGAAAAATTTCACTGCAACTCAAGCTAACACATTTTTATTCGTAAGATTTATTTACAAATGATAGTTTAGAATCATAAGCAAAATACAGGGCATATGCTCAATGATATAGGAATATAAACATCCCATGTATGACCTGTTACATCATGACACCATTTTATCCTTTTGACATGGAGGCTTTTCTGAATTTCCCCCTCAAATGTTTCAGTCCAAATAGGTCTGGCTCTCCAGATAACTCTCCAGATATGTTTATACAGAACAGAAGATTAGCAGGGTGTACTTTTTAGTTTTGTCTGCTAAGTAGTTCAATGAGCTTGTTAAATGAGAATTCCATCAATTTAGTGCAGGGATTCCCAAACTCTTATCCATGGGCCACCAGTGGCCCACAACTTTCATTCCAGTATTCCATGAAGATGGGCACATCCATCACACAGAATATTCATACTGATTCCTAATTTTGTTCTGATTGCTTGTTTTATTTATTATTTATATTGTATTACACACTGGTTTCTATGGAACTACAATTGCTATGACAGGCAGGGGGGGGAAATCATTAAGTGGTCCACCAAGACTCTCAGCCATTTTCAAGTGATCATGAGGGGCACAGAGTTTGAGAACCACTGATTCCAGGTATTTTCCCTGGAGATTTTTGGAGAATTTCTCCTCAAAATCCCCCCTCCCCCCCCAAAAATGAGATTCAAATATTCTGGAAACCCCTTATCACTGACATGTTTTGATGTAATGCTTGAACCACGGTTTAGCATCACAAGAACAAGCCATTGCCACCCCTAGGCCTGCAAGCTCCACCCGTCTTCTTCCAGGGTGACTGCAAAGAAGAGACTGCAGTTTGGGACACATCCAAAGCCATACAGTGAATCAACAGGTGAGATGTCATTTAAACCCAGGATCATTAACCGTAACTATGCTGAAGGTATAAAAAAAATGCATCTGGAACAGTTTGAAAAATTATACAATAGGATCTACGTCATAGGAAAATGTGTTTATGCCATTGCAGTGCTGCTACGTGCCATTTTAATACTACTAGAGCATCATGGCACAACAAATGTGTTATTTTCGTGCTGTAGTTAAACTGATCCATGGCACAAACAAATAAATAGTGAGATTAAGGAAGGGAGCAAAGGGAGCCCTCGTTTTCTATTAGGAATTCACATTTCACCCAGGCCTCTGGGAATCCTACATTAAAATCTTCCTACTGCTTGTATTTGTCCCCTTGAAGGTCATTAATGTTACCAATGAAACATTCTGAGGATTTTAAAAAGATAATCCCTGGCTGGGATTTCCAGATCTTTAGTTCCAGCTCAACACATATAACCAGAAGAGTGGTTTTACGTAATGCGCTTTTGCTGTCGAGTGCTGTTGCTTGAACATTACTTTATATGTCCATAGACATAAGCATGCACGTTACTAGTTTCTCACTGTTAAGTATTCAACTCCACGGTTTTCACTCAGGTTTAAACCTGCAACAAACCTGTAATTGCATAAGCCTTCCAGAATATTTGGGCCAATGAGAACAGTGGGAAATAAAACAGCATCCCCCTACGTAAATCCTTTATTTGTTTTTGATTACTAAGCTTTCATCAAGTATCTTATAAACAGACATGTTTAGAAAACAAAAAGTTTCTTGTTTTATTTTTGCACCGTCAACATTCATAATAACTAAACTGATGGTGCTGGGACATAAATATTCATTTACAGAACAGGCGTGCAAGGAATCCCTCAATGAGGATATAGCAAAACAAAAAATTCCAAATCAGCACCTCTAATTTCTGTAACATTGTGCGAGCCAGAACAAAATATCAGTAACGTGGGTTGTTTCTCCTTATTTTTCACAGTTTCGCGCATGCCACTATTTTCAATACCAACTAGATTATATAAAAATGAAACCAATGCAACATCACAACATCACACCCTTTCCAATGTCTGTAAACATCCAGTACTAAATCAGGTTATTCCCAAAACTATATAAATGCATTTGCAAAAGCATCTACTTCCAGAAAAACCCTGCTTAGGCTTGTGTGCCTAAAAAATCACTTGGGACATCTTAGCAAAAACAGTTATTATCCAGAGACCTATTCCCCACCACCACCAAAAAAACCCACCCATAACTGCAGTCTTAACACAAGACCATATACAGGAAAGTAATGGTTCAGCAGTTTGAAATGCTTTCAATTTAAGAACATGGGCTGCTGCCACCAACACATGATCACTAACAATTCTTCAGAGACAAGAGCTGGATGCCTCTCCAGTCTATCCCTCCCTCCCGCCCGCCAGCCCCTCTCGCTTGCTTTTGCCAGGAAATAATACTGTTGCAGCTTTCTGGCTGAGCAACGTTGCTTGGTGGCATATCTGCAGTACCCAGAACCAGATCAGAGGGAGGGAGGAACGAGTGTGGGCAGGGCAAGGGGGGAGAGAGAAGGGTGTTCACTCGGGAGTCCCCATAACCTGTCCCTGCTCACTTGCTAGCAGTAGATCATACCCAAGGGGAGGGTTCCTCATGCCCAAGGGGTGAGCGGGGGGGGGGGGGCGGGAGAGGGAAAGAAAGAGACAAACACACCAAAAGCGCCTGACTACGACTCATTCCCTCGTCACCGCAGAGTAAGCACGGGGAGGGGGGGGGACCTTGCTCCCCGTCCACCCCGAACAGCCCCACACACAGATCGGTGGGGCACATTTCCACGGCCACCCGAGCCGTCACCTCAGCCTCTTCTAGGAAAGGGGGTAGGAAACCGGGGCTATCCCTCATTCCAGAACCCACAGACTTCTCGTTTATTAAACTTCCCACGAAACACCCCACCCCGCAGAACACAGGTGCTGCGGCAGGTTTATTTGCTGAAAAACTGCCCCGAGACGACACCCCCACCCAGCCCAGGCACAGGTGAGGCGGACGAAACTCCTCCGCCCGGTTCCCGCCACAGCCCCCTCCCACCTCCGAGACAGGCGCGAGGGGAGGGGGCGCCCTCAGGTACTCGGGATGCCCGTCACGCAAAGCTTGTCTACTCGCGAAACGCCTGTCCGTGGGTCCTCCCTCCCTCCCGCCGGACCCCACCATTCTCCCCCCCCCCGCCCCCGTCGCAGCCCCCCGAGGCTCCCGCCTCGACGCCCTCCCGCCGCCGGACGCCCTGAGGTGAGGGTGGGGGAAGGCAAGGCAAGCGAGGCGCTTACAGTTCGCAGGAACTGGATCTCGTCCTCGCCTTCGCCCGCTTCAGCCATAGCGCTCCGCCGCCGCCGCTCTCGCTCGCCTCCCGGGCGCTGCTGCTGCTGCTGCTGCCTCCGTTGTCCGGGGTCGGCAGGTGGTGCGACGGCAGTAGCAGGAGGCGGCGGCACTGCCGCGGGGGAAGGAGGGAGAAGGGCTGCCAACTGAGCAAGAAGAGGCTCCCACGCCGAGCTGGTGCTGGAGAGGGGGGAAAGGAAAGTGAGACGGGACCGCCCGGAGCCCAGCCGGCGCCGCTTCTGACGACCGGGCGCCGCTTTTCTCTCTGCAGCAGATGGGCAGCTCAGCCTCAGTTCCCTTCCGCGCGAGTGCGTGGAGGGGAGAAGGGGGGGGGGGAGCTGTGATTAACAGGGGCAGCGGGGGAGGAGCTCCTCGGCGGCTCCCCCGCTACTGCAGGTGATGCTGCAGCCGGCTGGCTCCCTCCGCAAAGGAAACCTGAGGCGCAGCGCCGCCCCCTGGCGGCTCGCGCGCGCAGCCAAGCAAGCAATCAAGGGGCGGGCGGGCGGCCGGGCGCGTTCCCGCGGCCTCTCCCTCCTCCGCCCCGTGCGCGGGGGAGGCGGGGAGGACGGGCCCGCCCGGCGCAGAGAAGAGCTGCATGTCGACGTGCAGCAGCAGCGAGCGAGAGGGACAAGCAGGCGGCAAGCGGGGCTTGTTAGAACGAGGGAAGCCCAGTTAGCAGGGAAAGGAGACAGAGGCATGTATGTCTGTGTATGCGCGCGCGTGCACGCCTGGCTGGTAGGCTTTGCCGCTCTCCCCGCTTCTGTCGGGGCGCCTGCGTCTTCCGCAGGCAGAAAACCAGCAGGAGAGGCTGCACTGGTTGCAGTGGGGCCCGCCTGTTGTGTGTTTGGCTTCTGATCACGCCGCTCTTAAATGCACAAAAGGTCTTCTTCGGGGAATCTTGCCAGGCAGGGGAGGGAAGAGCCGTCTCAAGAAGTCTAGGGTGTGTTGTACACGCCGACTGCATGGTCGTGTACATTCAGTGCTGGGTGCACGCACCTTTGGGGCGTGCTGTGAGCTGGACGTCCTCCTTGCCCGACGCTGTTTGTCACAGCCGATGTGCATCCTGCAGGAACGGCTTTTTGTGCGGAGAATGCCCTTCTCAAGTACTTACTGCATACACGTGTACACAGCGCTTTCCCGTTTGGCGCAGGCCGGCTGACGTTGCAGGGCTGTGCCACTCCCCCTCGCCGTCCTTAACTTGTCTGTGAATGAAGGAGGCAACACAGGAAGCGGCACAGTAACTTAGCCGCCTCTGCAAGCCGATATAAATATCCTCTGTATACCAGTGTATCAACACACCCGTTTGCAACACCTCTAGAAAGATTGCATAACACACATACATGCATTGGGAGAATTTCTCCCACTGGCTCCTGTCTATAAGAGGAAATTGAAGTTTTGTTCTGAGATTGACTCATTTTCAAAAGTGGTAGAAATCCCTACCACCATTCCAAATAGGACATGGATATGGGACCTGTGGCCAGATGTTGGATTCCAACTCTCATCAGTCCTGGAGCAAAGGTTCGCAGATGGTGAGAGTTGTAGTCCAGGAACATCTGGAGATACACAAGTTTCTCCATCCCTTAAATCAGGGGAGAACAGATGGGTGGAGGAAGTAATATGAAGTGGGTGGGGAGACCAAAGAAAGGATCTCACTCACCTGCTCCATCAACTACACCTATCATTCATATTTGTTTTTCTGTCCAGTGTAACATACGCACATGTGAATGCAAGCATGCATGAACATGTGTCAGAAGTTGAGGGTCTGAGAGAACTGGTGCCAGTTGTTCACAGTCTCCACTTCTGCTTCTCCACCACAACTGGTCCGATATCTCCATTTGTAAACTTGAACTTGTATCCACAGTCAACAGAAACTGCAGGAATTTACAACAAAGTGCTATGCAGAGTTCAACAGAACAATGAATGTTTGTGTTATCCACGTTTGCAGAGCTGCTTGAAATGTAATTGCCAAATGCTATTAGTATTATGTGGCTGCAATCCTATACCTACTTACCTGGAATTAAGGCCCACTGAAATCACCAGGACTTGCTTTGGAGAAAATATGTACATAGCTGTGCTGGGTAAAACCTGCTGTGTTTCATGTTGCACATTCAAGGGCATTTGGGGGGCAAGGATTAGACGCCCATCTGCTGAAACCAGTGAAACATCATCAGTTCACGTCAGGGATGGACAACCTGTTCAGCCTCAAGAGACACCTTGGAAACGTGTCATGAACCAGATGGCTGCTGCAGTAAGAGGGTTTGTGTTTGTTTTAAAGTCATATAATTAACATAATGTGCATATATTCACCTTCTTCAAACATACAAGTTCAAAAGTTTCCACTTTCAGTTTTAAACTTATAAGTTCCATGATACGTTTGACTTCAGGCAGCTGTGGTTTGTTCTGTGGTTAGTTAAAAACAAACCAGGATATTAAATTCTATGCAGTTTGATTCAAAAGTGAAAGGAGAATCTCTTGATCTTTCCCCCTTTACTTTCCCTTCATTTGAGGACTGGGCATGTATGCCCAAGGCTTGGGAATATTTGTGTGCATAATGACAAATCATGGGTTTATCATTTACACCTTAAGCCAGCTTACTGGAGCTCCGACATCTAGCTTTTTTCTTGTTTTTGTGTTTGCTCTTTATCAACCTCGTAATTTGCTATAACAATATATGCCTAATTCTCTTGTGTGCCTTTATTGCTCTATGTGAATCTTTGTCTGCTCCACACATTTAACTGCTTTTAATCTCATTAGATTTCTGTTTGTTTGGGGGGATGGGAGAGGCATTATAATTCTCATGGGAAATTAATTATAAGGAATCACTGGAGGCTGATTCTGACCTTAGTACTTATTTCTTCATTTGTTACCATTTCTATTAAACCAATAGGATATGCTGTGGTGTAAAATCCAAGCAGCACTTCATGCTTAGCCCTTGTTATTTAAAAACTCTCTGTATTTATTTTCAGTTGTTTCTATAGCTATCCTACACCATTTCTCAGATTCATTTTCAGCTATTTTAAACTATTTGACTAAAAAATAAAATATGAAGGAGATGTAGGAGATCAGGTGTAAATTAGTTATGTGTAATGGTATCGTTTTACACTTCTTGGCTGAAGTAATCTTGATTGGTTCCGGGGGATTTTCTACAGGAAACACAGTATGTAATGTTGCTGTCTGCTAAGATGAGACAACTAACCAGCAATTGAGATGTGGGAGTAAAATAAAGTGCTAGAATGCAGATAAACATAGTCACCCTGATTCAACCATATATCCTCTGTGGGAGTAGCAATGTTTGAGTGGAGTAGCCCAATCTTTGATGGATTTCCTATTAATTTAAATTAAGGAAACCAGTTCGTTCACACATTTCTTTAATTATGCAGTGATACTATACTTGCTATCATCATCTTTCCCCTGTACATCTAGGAACAGCTATTCTTGGGCAGCACTGACAGGTCAGAAAGGGAGACCACTAGCACCCATTAGGGTTGCAGAAAATATAAACCCTACAGTGGTAGCAGCACAATCCTATGCATGTTGATTCAGAAGTCTATTCCTGGTAAACAGGACAAACACAGAAGGCTATGACATACTTGGCAGACTTAGGATCCTGCTTTAGCCATAGCAGCACAGTCTTTGGCTTCCCCCTTGAGGAAAAAAAATGATTTATTCCATTAAGCTGCAGTGCATCCTTAGGCACTTAAATGGCACTTAGCTCAGCCGAAATTAATGAAGCTTATATAAGGCCTTTTTCAACTCTTACCACAAGGAAGGGTGTGTGTGTATGTGGCTAAAATTGCCTGAATTACCTGGGAACCACTTCACACAAAAGGCTTTCCACATGGAGCAGTATTCATGCAGTTTTCCTTCCCCAGCTGCCAGTGCAATATATGTACTAAAATCAGGCCTTACCTCCAAGTAACTTGTTCTGGAATTGAATGTGTAAGGCTATGGAGCTAGGAAATTTGTTACAGCATAAGATTTCCTGGACCTCAGACTACTTCATAAGATGCATCTGGTTGAAACGGGCTTCCACAAAAAATTATGCCAAAATAAATTAGTTAGGTACCACAAGACTCGTTGTTGTTGTTGCAACAGACCAAACACAGTTACCATGGAGTGTTTAGGATTATGATGCATCCTTTTCCCACTTGAAATGTAAATCATTTATCTTTGATACAGATTATAAGTGGGCAAATGTAAAACCCACAAATTTGTAGCACTACCCAGACCAAGTCCCACTATCATTTAACTGAATGGGAGTTTTGTCAGTCTTCAAGAGGGTTCTCTAAAATTATCTGATGTTTGTTGACTGTGATCATGCTCTTTCAGAATCTGCCAGACCTATTAAACGGTACTCACATGAATAAGAACACATTTATTTAATGAACAGCAGCATTTCAATCACATTATCAGCCTCTCTGTTTTACCATCAGCTGTTTTACATATGAAGCTTCTGGTTGTTGTTTTACAAACCCCAAACTCCCACTAAAATCATTAGTTTTCCACTCTAAAGGAAAAGGAAATCATATTTACTTTACTGATGATGCAATTTTTTGTTACACAGAAATATTTATAGCACAATTCTGTGCATGTTTACTCAGGAGTAAGTCCTGCTGAGCACGTTGCAGGGTATGCGGACATCATGTGCACCTGGCGTATGGCCCCGTCCCCCTCAATTGTGCACGAGTAATGATTCCTATTATGCTAAATAGGACTTCCAGTTAGGTGCATACTGTATAGCAGGAATGGGGGAACCTTTGGTTCTCCCAATGTTGCTGAGCTACAACTCCCATCAACCCTAGTAAGTATGGCCAGTGGTCAAGGATGATGGCAACTGTAGTTCAGCAACATTTAGCTAGCCAAGGGCTCCCTATACTTGCTGTATTGGATTGCAGTCTTAGGGGCTTCATAGAAGTAGAATGAAATAAAAGTTTGTAGTACAGTATAAGGCTGACCCTTTCCTATTTGATCATTGGATTCAGTTTAATATTTTTTCCTATGTGCTATTGACTAATGCCTTGAAAATCACATCTATGCTTAGTATTCTCAATATGAAGTTTTAAATTTTTGGTAACATTAAAAGTTTTAAACTCGATAAAGTATGCAGACCTTGGGGCTCAACTAAATAGGTTCTAGATAGAGTGTAGTTGTGTAACTTCTGACTGCTGAGATTTCTGCAAAGAACAGTAAGATCAAAATTAAAAATAAATCTTTTATGAAGTATGCGCATTTTAAGGATTCCGCCTCTGGCAGACGTTCCCATTGTGTCACACCAACATATCATAGTAAAGGACATCAAAGTTTTGATGACAGAAGACTTGTTTTATGAAAATTCCAGAAATTTTGGTATGAATTTCTAAAAATGTTAGTTGGAATCCATAATTTTGACCCATTGTAATACTGTAAGTTTATTGGTCACTTTGGTAGCAATATACAAAATAATAAAGTTATTATTATCCGGTGGCGGATAACTCATTCTGAAGCTGACCGGACACGGGTTAGAGCTCAATGTCGAGCCTACCAAGTGGCGGTAGCAACGGTGAAGAAGACTTTGTTCACCGCCTCTATTCCATCTGCAGAAAACAGCAGCAGGAAACTCTTTCAGGTGGTTTGCAATTTAGCGGAACCACCTGCTACATCAGGGCCCAGTACGGGCCACATGATCTCCTGCAATGATTTTGCAAAGTTTTTTGCTGATAAAATCACTTAGATTCGGGAAGAGGTAGACTCCACCATGGGAGCAGGGCCGGGGCGGGAGAATGCTAGAGTCCTGTCCAGTCAAGTTGCGTGGGATCAATTCCAATCTGTTACCTCTGAGGATGTGGACAGGCTGCTTGGATGAGTGAAACCAACCACCTGTCTCCTTGATCCTTGCCCATCCTGGCTTATAAAAGCTAGCCGGGAAGGGCTGGGCGATGGGCTTTGTGGGGTGGTGAAGGCTTCCCTCCATGAGGGAGCCTTCCCAGACCCGCTGAAAGAGGCGGTTATTAAACCGCTTCTTAAAAAACCATCTTTAGATGCGGCCACGATGGCCAACTATCGCCCAGTCTCAAATCTTCCGTTCTTGGGCAAGGTGATTGAGTGAGTGGTTGCTGAACAACTCCAGGCACGCCTGGAAGAAGCAGACCATTTGGATCCCTTCCAGTCGGGATTCAGGCCTCATCATGGGACTGAAACTGCCTTGGTCGCACTGGTTGATCTCCGGCGGGCTAGGGACAAAGTTGAGAGCTGTTTCCTAGTTCTGCTGGATCTCTCAGCGGCTTTTGACACCATCAACAGTAACATCCTTCTGGACCGTCTTGAGGGGCTGGGAGCTGGGGGTACTGTCATACAGTGGTTCCGCTCCTTCCTCCTGGGCCATGTTCAGAAAGTGGGGGGGGGAGGGATGAGTGTTCAGACCCCTGGGCTCTCACTTGTGGGGAGCCTCAGGGTTCTGTTCTCTCCCTCATGCTTTTCAACATCTACATGCAGCCGCTGGGAGAGATCATCAGGGGGTTTGGGCTGGGTGTTCATCAGTATGCAGATGATACCCAGCTCTACCTCTTTTTCAAATCAGAACCAGTGAAGGTAGTGAAGGTCCTGTATGAGTGTCTGGAGGCAGTTGGAGGATGGATTGAATCCTGACAAGATTCAGATTGAGGTTGAATCCTGACAAGACAGAAGTACTGTTTTGGGGGGATAGGAGGCGGGCAGCTGTGGAGGACTCTCTGGTCCTGAATGGGGTAACTGTACCCCTGAAGGACCAGGTGCACAGCCTGGGAGTAATTTTGGACTCGCAGCTGTCCATAGAGACGCAGGTCAATTCTGTGTCCAGGGCAGCTGTTTACCAGCTCCATCTGGTACGCAGGCTGCCCACAGACTGTCTCACCAGAGTGGTGCATGCTCTAGTTATGTCTCGCTTGGACTACTGCAATGCACTCTATGTGGGGCTACCTTTGAAGAGTATACCTGAAGGAGCATCTCCACCCCCACTGTTCTGCCCGGACACTGAGGTCCAGCACCGAGGCCCTTCTGGCGGTTCCCTTGCTGTGAGAAGCCAAGTTACAAGGAACCAGGCAGAGGGCCTTCTCGGTAGTGGCACCTGCCGTGTGGAACGCCCTCCCACCAGATGTCAAAGAGGAAAACAACTACAAGACTTTTAGAAGACACCTGAAGGCAACCCTGTTTAGGGAAGCTTTTAATGTTTAATACACTATTGTATTTTAATATTCTGTTGGAAGCTGCCCAGAGTGGCTGGGGAAACCCAGCCAGATGGGTGGGGTATAAATAATAAATTATGATGATGATGATGATTGTTATATTATCTGCTGCAAACCTTGATTTTTCTAATTGACATTCATAACTCTTCAGTGTTAGTGTTATTACAGAAAAAATAGATAGATGATACTTTAATTATTATTCATCGGGAGCCTTACCTCATAAGAGTTTCAATGTTTATTATTTATGGGATGTGATTAATCACCAAATACCATTTCTGCTTCCTGTCAAAATCAGAAGGCTGTGTATTGTTAGTAATTGCCTGTAATTCTAAATGAGAATCCTAGTACATGTGCCAAAATTGTCCCTGAAAAAAATTGTTTTCTTCACAAATGTTCAGGAGAACAAAAGCATACATGATAATCCTAGTGGTTTGATATAGTTACCTCAAGACAATGATCAAGAAGGAAACTGTCTCTGCTGATTTAATGGGTGTGTTCTAACATTTTCCTCCCCTCTTTGTAATTTTTGAGAAATTGAAACTTGACCTAAATTACATTTCTCTTTCAATTTCACCTCGGTGCTCAGCTCTAGCAAACCACTATTCCTCCTATTTTGGAAGTTCAGAGATGAGTATAGATCCTTACACAGCCAAAAAGGCATCATACATACAAGAGGGAGGGGGAGGTATCAGCAGGCTTGGGGGAACCCCTAAGTTTGCAGAAGTACAAGAAGAAAGGGAGACGACCCAAAGGAGGACAATCTAGTAAGCTTTGAGCATGCTTAGAGAGCATGCAATTCTGACTTATTGGGGGCAGGGGGGTGGAATGGAGTATTACGGAGGAAGATAGCGTTGGCTGACCAAAACACTGAACAGCAGCACTCTAGACAGCACTACACATTTTGTTGCAAGTTCCACTTGTTAACAAATAAATGATGGACAAAGAAGATGTTACCTTGAATCAAAAGTCACAAGATCATTCAGTTGCTTCCCTCCAACCAAAATAATACTGGACATGCAAAATTCATACATGACCCAAGTTATCTGGTTTACGAACTGCCGCTCAAGCCACTTTGAGAACTCTTCTTAGCAAAGCCATCTCAGCATTAAGGTGACTGTGCCAGCCTCAAATGGATCAGTCTGTACAACTATGGCTTTACAAACATGCCCTGAAATAAAGGTAGTATGAATCTTCAAGTATGTTTTGAGCACTGTATGTATCAGTTACCGTCATTTTATGTCTTATGGAATTATGGGAAACCTTTGATTCCAGTCAAGAGAAAAGTAATAATTGTTCTTGAATTTGACCCTAATGGAAGAAGTCCCATTGATTTAAATGGACTTTCAGCCTTTAAGCACTTTCTCTGGTTGGAAGTTTCTTTAGGTTTCCATTCTTTTCCACTCATTTTGCTCATCCTGAAGTGATCCCTCTCCCCTGAAGGAGAGGTGAGTAGAGAAGAAAAGAAAAGAAAAGTAAAGAGTATATATTTCAGATGTCTAGTGACAGAATGGAACTTGCTACTGGTGTTAAGACACTCTTCAGTAAGCATTTCATAATAAAAGTATTTTATTATGGCAGCTCAAATGGAATATCTATGATGTGTTTTAATGACCAGGAAAAAAAAATCTGTATTTTAAAACATATTTTTGTTTTTAAGGGTCACTGCTGCCACGTGTTCAGACTTTCCATACACGATGGCTTACACTTTAAAAAAGTTTTTTTCACTTTAGGGTTCAGAAAATCACCAAAATATTTGGATATTCTCCATATACAATATTGCATGCTTCTGTCCCCCTTGTTTGATGTACTCCATCTGACCTTTGAAAATCAAGGGTGACCTTTTCCTCCTCCTTTGCACTGAGTTAAGAGAGTCATTGATAGAACACATGTTTTCTATTTACAACAGCACCTATCTCTGCTATCATTAGCTCAAGAGGGTCTTTGGCTATAGGACTAGGAAAGAATGCTACATGACAGCAACTGCCAGAGAGGACTGACAATCCTTAATGAGATGGATTATTGGTTTTACTCTATAAGGCTGTGGCTAGCAAAATGTAAATTCTTAATGACTTGTGCAAGTGGTGTGCATATAGGGAATCTCTGTGCTAATACTACATTAAATGTTTGACAGTCTCACATATTTTAATATAAATGGCATATTTTATTCCTAGTTTTCTCCAAATAAATATTTATAGAATGGTCATAATGCCTTGATGTTTAAAGCATTAATAACTTGCACTTCAATCCAAATCATAGTTACTCAGAAGTATGTCCCACTTATGCAATGGGTCTTTTTTTCTAGTAAATGTGTTTAGGATTTCCGCCTTGAGCAACCCAAAATGACAGTATTCAGGTACAAATTGGGCAGCTTTTCTTTTGCATTATCAAGGTTTGCAGTTTGCAGACAGGATTGTTTTTGTGAAATTTACCCATATGCAAGCAGTAAAAGGTAACGGTAAAGGGACCCCTGACCATTAGGTCCAGTCGTGACCGACTCTGGGGTTGCGGCGCTCATCTTGCTTTAGGAGACAAAAAAAAAGGTACCCAAGCAACCAGCTTCTTCTCAAACTCATTCTAAATTGACACTGGGTGATTCTTGCTAGATATTTCAGACAGTCACCCGTGAGTGCTACTCACCCAAAGTTAACCTGGGTTTCTCAGGTGAGTGTGCTTGGAATCACAGAATTGTAGAGTTGGAAGGGGCCCAAGGATCATCTAGTCTATCTTGGTTAAGATGATATTGAATGAGAAATGTATATTTCACAAGCTATACAAAAGTTTATGACTTCAGTAATTAGTGGGTTCCAAAAACAGCACCAACATGATACCATTTTAATACCTCAGGATAATGCCCAAGCAGAGAGACATACATGGGAATACTGACGTTTAAAAGGCGCACTGAAAATTATTGAGATAATTTGTATGAAACAATTTGAAATGAATTATATAAATTGTTGTTGCTTTTATACCATTAAGGAACTCCTGACCATTAAGTCCAGTCAGACGACTCTGGGGTTGTCGCGCTCATCTTGCTTTACTGGCCGAGGGAGCTGGCGTGCAGCTTCTGGGTCATGTGGCCAGTATAACTAAGCCGCTTCTGGCGAACCAGAGCAGCTCTCGCTGGAGCAGTACCTATTTATCTACTTGCACTTTGACATGCTTGAGAACTGCTAGGTTGGCAGGAGCTGGGACTGAGCAACAGGAGTTCACCCCGTCGTGGGGATTCAAACCACCACCTTCTGATCGGCAAGCCCTAGGCTCTGTGGTTTAACCCACAGCGCCACCCACATCCCTTTTATACCATTATAAGCACACAAATACAGATTCCATGGTACTTCTACCTCAGGCATAGGCAAACTCCGGCCCTCCAGATGTTTTGGAACTACAATTCCCATCATCCCTAGCTAACGGGACCAGTGGTCAGGGATGATGGGAATTGTAGTCTCAAAACATCTGGAGGGCCGGAGTTTGCCTATGCCTGTCCTACTTTATTTGCTGCACTAGTATTTTATATGCTGATGGGGCTACCAATTAAAATATTATTGCTACATGCACACAGAAACTAGTACCAGTTTTTGTTTGAGACAACAGCGCTTCTTAATAGGGTAGCAAATGGAAATGTGCTACATTTGTTAGGCAATATTTGTTGGTACAATCCGGTGTACAAATATGTGAATTACAGCTAACCAATGAGTCTGAAGTGCACAACTCTGTCCTGAGTCTTGGCCATAGATACTATACAGCAAATATATCACATTCCCACTTGATGACCTACTAAGAAGAGCTGTATGTCAGATTACAATTGTTGATGTTTTCTACAGGCATACATTACTACGGTTACTGCTTACATAATCCACTTTTTGTACTGGGCAGAAATCGCATTGTACAGTACTTTACTGAGGATGGTTTGACACTCCTGTATACTTGTATAGCAATGAACAGAGCTACAACAAATTCTAGCTCCAAAGCGGAAAAAGCAGGAAAATCAATGAGGATTATACCCAACAGGAAAAAAGAAACACAATTTAATGGAAGATGGGGATTATATAACCTCAGTAATTACCTTGTCAACCAAAATAGATTGGGTTTTTCCCTACTGAATGATACTTTCCATTGATTATCTCTAATTTAAATGGAATTAGGGTCTTTCAGACAATCAGACTCAGTAGAATTTTGTTCACACCTCAGTGGAAAACAAATCGCCCTAATTAACCAGAGTTCCTTTCTGACTTGAAGTTGTTTTGTCTGTGGTTTTCAACACACACCAGGATATATAGTGAAAAGATACAAAATCCCAACAGAGCATGTAAATACTTCTATATTGTATTATCTATGCACATGAAGTGTATAGCATGCAAAAGCAATACACTTTAGGGCAATTGATTTTCACTATACATTAAAAAAATATCCATGCTTCATAACCTTGATTTTGAAAAATTAATTATGAAATGCTCTTCCAGCCAGCTATTATTCAGTATATTATTCAGCAGAATAATATCAAAGGTATTTGAAGCATGTTGACGCATCCTTCTTAAATTTATATTTATGCATAGAGCTCAAAATAAAAAGAGAATACAATACCTTAGCTTTCTCTGGTGAACTGAATGAGGCTTAACAAGGCTTTCAAATTTTAATATTGTATGCAATCAAGTACAGGGGAAGATAGGAGACAGAAGTAAGATGCTAATAATTACCATACCTGTCCTAAAGAAAGGAGGGCAAAGGCAAGCGATCTCCTGAGCTTAACCATGTCCTGCAGTAGCACAGTTGCAGCTGGCTCTGGGTTTTCTGGAAATGATTCAAAAAGCAGGTGATCGGTCCTTTTTAGATAAACAGAGACAGCTTGCATATTGCCTCTGCTTTCTTGAAGAACATCAAGCAGATTCAGTGAGGATAAGATGGTTCTTGAGCCAAGTCGAGCTCTCACACTTGATTCCTTAAAACAATTCAGATAAAGTTCCAAAAAAACCCGACATTTCCTTTAATCCGGAGTAATTCAAGGAAAATAACAAACACCACTGATATTCAGGGAGATGGGAAGAGGAGGCAAGGGAAGGGGATCTATGAAGGTTGAAAAAGTCTTGCTCCTGCAGGAACCCACAAAGTTGGTGAGCAGCTTCCTGGATGATTCCAAAAAGCTGAATGGTTTGGAGATCTATGAGGTGTCCAATTACAGGTAATAAGTTCCTTGTGGGCATAAGTATATGCCCACAAATAGAGAGCTCATTAAGGACAGCACTGGACAGAAATGAAACCCATTGACAGAAGATGCAGGGGAGTGTAAGCAGGTATTGCAATACAGTTTTTCCACTACATGGTGGCATGCATCATGCTACTGAGCTCATTGGAGCATACTTTCAGGTGACTGGCATGTCCACTGCGGGAAAGGTGGAGGTATTTGCTCAGGGAATACAAAAGGGTACGTAACCTAATTATCAGTGGAAGGTACTTGCACAGGAAAACCACCTGTACAAACTAATGGTTATCTAAGGGTGCCCACTTGAATTAGATGTTGTTATATGGCAAAGGTTCTGGGGCCTATGAGACTTGTACTTATGTGGTAGTCCATGTGAAGATTTAGTTGCATGCACAACCATTACAATATGACAAGAGACAGCTTAAACCAATTTTGCTTTTCTGGTGCCTTACAGTGGCCCTGTGCTCATTGCACAGAACACACTTAGAAAAGGCACATGGTTCCAGGGGATCTGCAGCGTTCCATGTGAACTGAGCTCCTTGGTAACAATATCTAATTGGGCAATCAGTTTTAAATAATTCATATTAATAGACTCTTGCATTTTATTCATAAATGTAACATGATGTGTGAAATACCGCTACAATTTTGTCAAGGGAAATACACAATCGAACCTGTTAGAATGTTTACTGCACTCTGGCAGTAAATCCAGTTCACTGACTTTTATTTATCTGGCTTTATTGATTTCCCTGCAGTGACAGTTCAGCCCTCTTCATGCTGTTGCTTAGCCCTTTCATATACAGAAAATTTCAACACAGACCTTTGCACAAGAGGTTAAAACCCAAGACAGTACTATTGAATGTCTCAGTGGCATAAATGCATTTTTTCCTCTTCACAGGTGCTCATTTTGCATTTGATGCATTTAACATTCAGTAGGAGTGCTAAGCTAATTATACTCTTATTAACATATGTTGACTTGACATTGCACCATAAAAATCTGATTTTTGCCACGGTTTCAGTCTCTAGAGACCATTAAATTATAAGGTTTTCTAGTCACTTAAATAAGAAAGTGTAACATCTCAATGTTTAAAACGTCTAGCATAATGCAACAAAACAATTTGCAGACATAATGCAACAAAGCAAGTTTGTTCTTCATGGGGGAGGGGGGAGACAGAATCACATGTGACTTATGCCAATTTATGCATACAGTTGTTTTCTGACACACCTTGTACCAGACAAGAGATTGGTAGGTATTACTAGCTACCATTGCTGGAGGAGACTCTTGAGAGTCCCATGGACTGCAAGAAGATCAAACGTATCCATTCTTAAGGAAATCAGCCCTGAGTGCTCACTGGAAGGACAGATCGTGAAGCTGAGGCTCCAATACTTTGGCCTCCTCATGAGAAGAGAAGACTCCCTGGAAAAGACCCTGATGTTGGGAAAGATGGAGGGCACAAGGAGAAGGGGGCGACAGAGGGCAAGATGGTTGGATGGTGTTCTTGAAGCTACCAGCATGAGTCTGACCAAACTGCGGGAGGCAATGGAGGACAGAGGTGCCTGGCGTGCTCTGGTCCATGGGGTCACAAAGAGTCGGACACGACTAAACGACTAAACAACAGCAACAACTAGCTACCATAGAAAATCCAAGAGAGGCAGGGGAATATTAGCTATTCTCATTATTAAAGGGGTGAAGGAAATAAAATAGGTGAAGGGCACATCTTTTGTGAAGCATTTTCACGTTCCACAAAGTGGACTAGAGTGGGGTGTGATCTAAACACAAATGGGCAAAGTTTGATTAGTATGAAACAGCTGGGTATGAGAATGAAAAGCAGAATGACTTCTTCAAGGCAAAGGAGAGCATCAGATGTCAAAATCTGCCTGGGGCTAGAATTCTAATTTTCCTCCCTGATGGACTGAATGCAACATTTTGAAGTGGGCATATGTGTGTTTCAGAAAAAGTGAAATGAGCTAAGATTTCGAGACCAAATCTTGGGAAGGACTCCACACGGAAACACAGAATTCTGTCACAAGTTATTTGCTGCCACTGTTGCATAGATTTTCTGCAGCATTCATATGCAAAAAGCACTTCAGATAACAACCTGTCACATGACTTTTTGAGCTACCTTGCTGGGGAAAGCACTCTAAATTCTATTAACTAGTCTTATACAAAGTGGTTATAATATACATTAGAATATTGTGAATTCTAAAATTCACCATTGTAAGGAGAATAGCATTGCATTTTCTCCCCAACCCCCAAAGCAGAAATTTCTCCCAATTATTTGGAGACATGCAGGAGCCACAACTGGTGGAAAAACAACTGGGGTTGGGCCATGGGAAGAACAGCAGGGGGAAGTGGTGGCTATGTGACAGGTCTTAAGTCCCACCAGCCATTTCCACCCTGAAAATAATTCTCTTCCAGTATGACTTTGCATTGGAGAAGAGGCTGCTGGAGGCTGGGAAGTGTGACCTGACTGTGTAATGTGCAGTGCCAGCCTAATACATAAAGATGATTTGGGGGGGGGGGGAATCTCACCACTAATGGGAAATAAGAAGTGTGCATAATTGCAACAGAGCTAGCGATGAACTATTATGTAAATCATGGAACGTCATGACAATACCCCCAAACAAAAAAGCTTTATTTTTTTAATAAAAAAAAATGGAAAATTCTGTGACTTTCTAATTGGATGGCTTTTGCTTAGAATCCAGTAAATAGTTAACAGAAAAACGACAATGATATGTAAGCTTGAAAGTCTGGCTGTTGTGTTTGCGTTCAGAAAGAAAAGACACTCCCTTTATGCTGAAATACTTGTTATGTGTTGAATCAGGAGGCTGCTACACCTTCATCAATCAGGCTGCAGCCCAAATCAATAGCTGTGCTGCTAGGTTTTGTGAGGTGATTACTCTTAATTTTTCTTGGATGCTTTGAAAAGATTGCATCAAGCCATTAGCTGAAAAATTACATCTGCGGCAGACATGATAGGGTGGTATTTTCTGCCGGGAAAAGGGTTAAGTACGAGGCGGGAGATATTTATATGTGCTTCATCCTTTGGCTATCATTACACAGAACTGTAGATGTGATGTTCAGCGGCACCATGGAGGCAAAAGAATCAAACTAGATGTGATGTCAGTTGCATTGAAGGAATGACTGTGGCAGAGCCCAATCAAGATTGGGATTGCAGCAGGCAGAACAGGAGTTAAGACTTTCTTCTGCCATAGTCCTGATGACCACCACTGGTACTATTAGTCTCAGGAGGGAAGCATTCACTCCTTGCATGTTAGAGTTCAAGCTCTGCTTTGACCCCATCTCTTCATTTTAATTAGGCATTACTTGGCTAAGAAGAATGACATGCTAATGCCAATTTGCCCAATACCGACAGCTGTAGACTACTCAATCCATTGTGTTGACTACTGATACAAACAACCAATGGGGCAACCTGTCATTTGCAGGTGTTTCAAATGCTACACTTGCTGCTGTATTTTGCACTAGCTGTGAACTCTGGAATGTATTCAAATGCAACCCCACATAGAGCGCATCCCAATAGTCTAACCTGCAGGTTACCTAGAATCACAGAATCATAGAATCATAGAGTTGGAAGAGACCACAAGGGCCATCGAGTCCAACCCCCTGCCAAGCAGGAAACACCATCAGAGCACTCCTGACATGGTTGTCAAGCCTCTGCTTAAAGACCTCCAAAGAAGGAGACTCCACCACACTCCTTGGCAGCACTCCTGGGAATGGGTAACAGTAGACAGGCTATTCCCATCCATGAAAAGCAATAGTTGGTGCATCAGCCAAAGCCACACATGGGAACTCCTAGCCAAGTCTACCTGAGCCTCTAGTGACCATGATGGTTTCAGGAATACCCAACTATTCACTTGCTCCTCCAAGGGGAGTCAAATCCTGTCCAGAACAGGGAGTTTTACCAATTCCTATATATGAGAATTGTTCACATGCAACAGATTCATCTTGCTTGGATTCAATTTCAATTTATTGGCCCATATTAAGCCCATTACTGCCTGTAACCACTTGTTAAAGATTTGAACTGCATCTCTTGATAGCAATGAAACAGAGAGAGAGAGGGACAGACAGACAGACTGCATATTGATGATACCTCTACAACTCTTCATATAAGTTTTCATATCAATATTAAACAAGATGGGTAGGTTTGTATAGGATTGCAGTCCAAACCCCTGTCGCTTTCCTGATATTGTTATCAGCTTTTGGGGACGGTTAGGCTGAATGCCTGGGTTTTCTTCTAATTCTTGGAATAGCCAGGCTAGCTTCCTAGTGAGGTAATGGGTCATTAAGGGAACAAAGGAAGGGGCTCTGTATGAGATAGCAAATGGGTGGGGCCCCTTCCCGCAATTCACGGGTAATTAGAAAGACAAAGCAGAGAGCATAGTGTTTTTGGAGTGATGTGAGCTTGAAGCAAAGCAACAAGCTCGGAAGATAGAGCGATGTTTGATTTCTGCTTGACTCCAAGGTTGCGGCTCTGGGGGATGCAAGACCCTCTTGGGGTGTTAATGCTGTAAAGCTCATCAGTGTTTATATATAAACCATAAATGATAAAGACACCGCAGTCTTTGCCATGCCTAATTCTGAAGAAAACATGAACCTTGGGTAAGCACTTGGAACCCCTGAAATCTCATACGGCTCAGAGTTTGGGATGGTGTGCAACAATATTGTAACTTTGACCTAAGGGCAAAGAGAGTGGTTAAGTCGGTCTTAGCCCTTGGATGTATGAGGCTTGGACAAGTGCCTTTTGGAGCTATGATCTTTTATGCAGGTTATCCAAATGCAAAGCCCATGTTTCTGACAACCGTCCTCCACTGTGAAAAATACGGGGGAGGGGGGAATACTCCATTTGGCCTATGATGGAATGAAACCCACTAGAACAGAGTAATGGTTGCAAAGACTTTTATAGGATTTAAAAGCTTGCCACTTTAGGATTAGTTCTCATTAAACCAGTAAAGCTGTACCTGGGCTCAATAATCCTCCCAACAAGCAACAGAGTTCCCACAGATAATAAAAGAAAATAGTCAGGGAGAAAGGTTCTCATACGGAGCCCCTATAGCATCTGGAGGATTTCTTTTTAAAGGGCAAGTGCATTGAATTATGTGCATCCAGTCCAGACAATGGTGTACCACCTAATTCAAAACTAGACCTTTGAGACAAGTTACATCCTGAATTCCAAATCACTTAGCACAAGCAGTCCTGAAAAGTGCTAGTAAAAAGGCAGCGTAATTTATAATAACTAGAGTACAATTTGTACCAACATGTATCTAAAGCGCAGTTTGTTAAATGAGCCCTGTGATCAATGAGACATCTATCTCAGTGCTTGCTGCCAACCAGCCTTCCCCCTAAATAGCTGATGGATTTTCTCACAAGGTCACAACTGACACATAAGTGCATAAAGGGTGTCGACTAGATCAGGTTCATGCTTTCTCAAAAAACACACACAGCTGAATAGCAGCATTAGGCTCAAGTACTTTGCAGCTCAAAACAAGCTTCAGCATTAGCAATGCAGTATCCAACAGATACTGCACATGGTGTCTGCTGAAATGAATCATTTCCTGTATTAAAGCACACACGGAGAGGAATTTTGGTTTAATTCGCAGGGAGATAAACACCGACAGACACCGCAGAGGTTTGTACAAGACACACTGAAATTCAGCTTAATGGCATAAAGCATTCACAAGCCAGCAAGCATGTGAAAAGAGAGCACCGGGGAAGTCTCCAGAGGAGTGAGAGGCTGCAGTGGCAACCAGCTAGCAGGATGATCAAGAAAGTGGGTGAAAGCAGCTGGAATGATGCAATTTCTGAGAACCTCTGGATCCCCAGGAAGTAGGACATTATTGCCACTTGCCAGGCACATGTGCTCCCCTAGGGAACAGGGTTAGCCAAGGTCAGCAGGAAGGAGCTAGTGGTAGACTTGCAAGGGCAAAATCCTGTAATACTCTTTATTAGTGCCCAAATTAAAGTTACATATGGGAGAGACAAATGTGGGAAGCGAAAACTTCTAAGTGATGCTTTGTGGTAATCTTTGCAGCCACACCGTTACCAAAGGACTCACTTCAGCTGGCACTCTGTGAATGCTCTTGAATGTTCAACCTGCAGGCGACACAACTCCCATGAGTGCAGATTCTTTCCAAGCGCAACAGAGAAAGCAAACCTGGGTGTACCCTGGCTGCCCTCATCAGAATGAGACTACTTGTTTCTCATGGGGTTGAGATATATGCTAATACCTAACTCAACACCTGATCAATTTATCAGCTGCCATGAGCCAAATATGGCATGCTGTCTTGATGGGCTCATGATCCTTACCTTTGCTCCCTGAAAATGCTCAGTTGTACTGTCGGAAAATTGTACCGCTCTATGTCTACAAATTTTAGTCTTGAAGTAAACTTTCCTCTAGCCTCTGCTTCAATATAATTACATTTTTTTCCTCAGGTAACCTTACTTTAAACCACCTTCTAAGTCCCTTATGGTTTGTCCCCAAGAAACCACTTTCTAAAATCTTTATGGATCCTCACCTAAGCTGTTCCAAGCACTTGCTTACTCAAACCACAAAGCAATTACACATTCAAATTTTAGTTCTGTAAATAAGCATTTTTCTCTTCAAACCCACATCGGTGGTCCTTGCTAATTCCTCTAAATAATTCAGGTAACGGAAGTTACTGTGCAATCTTCATGTGCAACAACTCTGGATAAAAGATCTCAAAATATCAAAATATCTGTCTACAGAATCAACTTCAGGTTGTGCGACTTCATAGGTGATCTCTCAAAGAACATCAGTTACATGTAAGCAACCTGCTATTTTTCCTTGAGGCCTCTGTGTAGTCCCACATATGGATGACAAGGTAAATGCAACTGTCCTTAGGAAAACAGGAAGTGGAAGAATCTGCCAAATGCCAGCTCTTGTGTGCACAACCAATAGGGACGCGGGTGGCACTGTGGTCTAAACCACTGAGCCTCTTGGGCTTGCAGATCGGAAGGTTGGCGGTTCAAATTCCCGTGATGGGGTGAGCTCCCATTGCTCAGTCCCAGCTCCTGCCAACCTAGCAGTTCAAAAGCACGCCAGTGCAAGTAGATAAATAGGTACCGCTGCAGCGGGAAGGTAAACGGTGGTTCCGTACACTGCTCTGATTTCGGTGTTCCGTTGCGCCAGATGACCCAGAAAGCTGTCTGTGAACAAACGCCGGCTCCCTTGGCCTGAAAGTGAGACTGGACTTAACTGTCCAAGGGTCCTTTACCTTTACCTTGCACAACCAAAGCACAATACTTTATGGTGAAAGGGGTGGGTGAAGTTGGAGCGCTGCATTGGTCGGTGATGGAAATACCTATTGAAAGGACAAGGGATGCAGCCTTTTCTCCAGCAGAAGGAAACAGGAAAGGAAAATGTCCCATGATAGTTCAAAGTCAGATCATTTGGCTGGGTTACAGTACAACATTGTCTACAGTGGTACCTCGGGTTACAGACGCTTCAGGTTACAGACGCTTCAGGTTACAGACTCCGCTAAGCCAGAAATAGTACCTCGGGTTAAGAAGAGCTCACAGCCAGAGGCTCCATGGGTTGATTAGAAGCAATGGCTGGCGATGATACAGTTTCTTTTGGAAGTTGAGGCTGGAATTCCAGCCACCTCCACCTCCATCCATCATAAATAACTTGTTAATTTTTCTTTCAGTCTTATTCCTGAAGATTGTGGCTCTACAGTGGTACCTCGGGTTAAGTACTTAATTCGTTCCGGAGGTCCGTACTTAACCTGAAACTGTTCTTAACCTGGAGCACCACTTTAGCTAATGGGGCCTCCTGCTGCTGCCGCGCCGCCGTAGCATGATTTCTGTTCTCATCCTGAAGCAAAGTTCTTAACCTGAAGCACTATTTCTTGGTTAGCGGAGTGTGTAACCTGAAGCGTATGTAACCTGAAGCGTATGTAACCTGAAGCGTATGTAACCCAAGGTACCACTGTTCTTACATTCATTTAATAAAAGAGAAACAAAAATGGACAAGGGTATCTTTGACTGAATCAAAATTTAATGGTAAACTTTTGAAACTCAGTCTCAATATGCATTTATAATACAAAACATTATGAAAGTCAGAATAATGTACCGTTACATAAAGCACGCACACAAGCTTTGACTATTTAAACATCCATTTTCATATTTCCTGCTGCGCTTCACAATGCTCTGAATCTGTTCTATTGTTTGGCAGTTTAATAATCAAAGTTCTTGTTTTTATTGACATCAGCTGCTAAGCAAGTTGCATTGCAGATGCACCAACACCTAAAGGCAGCTTTGCTGGACTAGGTAACTGGAAAACAAACTTTCAGGAAGCAAGCAGAAGATTTTCCATTCACAGGCCTTGTTCACATGTCAAAGAGCCAGACTATGGCTTAGTGTGAACACACAAGCATTAGATTAGATCATTGTGGCTTCCTTCTCTGCCATTCTGCTGCTCCATTGAGCTAAGTCATGGTTTGGCATGTTGTCCAAATCCAGGTTTGTCTTAATAGTTCATGGCTAGTGATTGGTCCAGGAGAGCAAAACTATGATCCCCTGACACACTGAGGTAAATGATAGTGTAGCTCAGTGCAGTTGTAGGACTACTGAGGACAAGAAAAATGGCTAAATTCTCTTCTTTGGAAGCCTGTGTATTTGCGCTAAGCCATGTTTTGGCTTAATGTGACACCGGCGTGCAAACCAGGTCACTGTCTTATCTACGCAGCTAGTATAACATTGATCCTTTTGTGAACTTGTCCTTCTGTAGTCAAAAGAAATCCACCCCGAGATATATTTCTGTTTCCTCTGTGGAAATTGCCCTCCTGATTGCCTTATCTGACTCTCAGTCATGTTATAGGCAAGGATTTCGTAAAGGGGATCACCTGCTGCATTTTGATTTTACCCAAGTGTTTTGGGTAAAATCAGAAGTCCAAGATCATTGGGGGGGGGAGGGGAATCACAGTAACGCAGCTTCCCATTCCAGCATGGAAACAGGGGCAACGCTCTAGTGCTGTAGTGAGGAACATCATAGTCCTCCAGATGTTGTTGGATTGCAACTCCTGTCTATCCCAAACAGTATGACCAATGGTCAGAGACAACAGAAGTTTTAATGCAGTAGCACTCGGAAGGCTAAAAGCCCTGGGGCTATCTAAGTTATTCAAGAAGCCATGCTGCGGCAGCTTCCATGATACTTGGATAATGGAACCAGGGTACTCAAAGAACTTTTCCTCAAGCAGTACTGAATACACTTATTTCAGCTGAGCACATCACACGCTGACTGGCAGTCTGAACCATTGGGGACATATCCATATGTCCACTCATCAAGAGCAACCTGTTAAGAATTGTCCATCACATTTCAACTGTTCTTGAAAGGATACACCTGACCTTTCAAGAATGTCAAACTTAGTCCTGTTTTTTTACCTTGTTTTCTGGAGTCAGCTCTAATCTATTGGTCTTGTGAAGTATAACAAAACTAGACTCTTCTTTGTAGCTTAAGAAATGTAAACTGTTTACTTTCACTTTATTGAGGCCCTGAGCAGAACCTATCAAAACCTGTTTATAAATGTTATTTATGCTTCTTTGAATAAGAGTGCTATTCTCATGCTACAAGATAAAATGCATGAAATTCTACTGCAGAAGTCTAATCTCTCAAACTGGGAAAATTAAAAGAATCGCACAGGTCTTCAAAAATGCAATTGGGTGGGGAATTTCAGTGGAGATTTCAAGCGAACGACCTTATTATGGCAGCTGGTAAGCTAGTGTGGTGCCACATTTTAAGAAGTAAACACCTAAAGACTTAGAGCCTAGTACTGTGGCAAATGTTGGTATTTAACAAAAAAGACAGGCAAAAAGACTTTTCTCAGTAGTAACAGAACAGAAAGCTTAGCTACCTGTGAATATAAGTAGAAATTAAAAATTCAAAGAATTACATGATTTTCCTGAGTGTACCAGATAGTTGAGCTACAGTGAACAATTGGGTAAGCTTATTTAGAAAGACAAAGGCTGAGAAGAGAAATTACTGTGGAAATCAGAATCAAGGCACTTATAATCTCTGTCAGATTTGACTCTATTTGCCATTATATATACACACAGTCCAATCAAAGATCAGTGTCCTGTGATTATATTCATTTTCCTGGGCAGTGGGACATATCAGTGCAAATATTTGTCGTAACATAATTTTTTATGGCTACAAATAAATAATAATGGCTGTGCTCAACCCAGTAACAATATTCGCACAGGGAGATAATTATGGGTTATGGGCTCTGTGTAGCGTTTCATTAGTGCTCCTCTAACAGCACATTTAAATACTAAACTTTTCTGATTAAAAGCCCCAACATCTTAGCGAGTCAGGAGCATTTCATGTATATATTTATCTCTTTTACATAGGGCTGCAAAAATCAAGTGGGAGGACCTTTTAATTTGAAACATGATACATGCGAACCTGTATCTGTACACCACATGTTGGGCATTTTAATTGACTTTCTATGGTGACCAAGCTAAAAGATTTACTCCATTGCCAATATTTTTTTAGCTTTTGCTGCGGCAGACACTGCGGCTTGTTGGGGGCAGGGATGAGGTGGTTGCCTCCATATGGTACCTGTTTCTTGTGCGTGAGTCCTAAGCTTTGCCTTTTCTTCTCATTTGTGTCTTTCAAGACAAAAGCCCTAACGCGCCCCCCCCCCCTCAATGCACATACAGTTATTCTGGATCATATCCAAGAATGGGCCCCAGCCATTTTTCCACATCTGCCACAGGCATCTTTTTCCTTAAGGCATAATCTTCAACCTGCAGAATGAACCAAGAGAGGGATAATTTAGCATTTTAACAGCTAAGGATTCAACTTCTCTGTGCAGTCAAAGTATCTGGGAAATTAAGTCTCACCACCTCTGCTCTCTACACTTGCATCCTTTTTTATTTAAAAAAAATGCATATCTACATATAAAGTATAACACAAAATAAGACAAAAAACTAGACAAACTACAAAGACTTCCAAACTACTGCATCAAACACAAAATGTTCAAATTAGAATGTCAAAAATTGCAGATCCAATTTGGACATTAAAAAAATGATCCCAATGTATCTGCTTCTCCCCAAATAAACTGACTTGGACTCTGCAATCATCATCTGAGGCCCTTCTTTGTGTGCCTCCTCCATGAGAGGTCATTCTGCAGAGGGTGGCAGCACAAGAATGGCCTTTTCTGTGGTGGCTTTCCATCTGTGGAATGCTCTCCCCAGGGAGGCTTCCCTGGCGCCTTCATTACATAACTTTAGACGCCAGGAAAAAAATTTTTCTCTGTAACTAGGCCGTTGGCTCATTAAACAATCTATGGCCTTTTAAATGTGTTTGTTGGTTCATTCCAGTGAAACAACAGGTCCAGGGCTAGTTGGTGTGACTGCAGTCCTGTGTAATGTGTGTCTGCAGAGGCTGAAATGGAATACAGGGCAACTCACCAGCTTTGCCAAGAGACGAAATCCACTTGGCTCCACCATGCCCTGAACTGTTTCTATTCCAGGTGGTATTTATAAGTATTGCTATGTAATTTTGAGAGTTTCTTCTTCCCTTCTCATCTCCTTTTTTAGGCCATAGTATGCCTTTTAGATTGCCATGTCTTTTAGACATTCCCTGCCCATCAGCTTAACAATCTTGGGTTTTTTTATTCATCTTATGTAAGTTACTCTGAAAGCCTTTTCTGCTAAGGAGCTAGAGAGTGTGGGCCTTTAAAAAAAAAAAAAGTGTTTGTGATACTTCTTTTGGGATAGAAATCTTTAAAGACACAAAAGGTCTAAGGGAGTTCATGTCAGAAAGATCTTGTTTACAGATCTAAGAACTATTTTCAAAAAGCTTGTGTGTTTTACAGCATCCACCACATTTAAAAGAAATGGCTCTTATCAGATTGAAATATATAGTACTGGGAAGGCAAGAAAGGATGTCAAACAACTGCTACGGGTACTCAGGCCTTACCTGATCTTTCAATATTTTCCCAACAGCAAAGTACTTGGATTCAGGGTTGGAAAAGTAGAGACCTGACACTGCTGAAGCCGGCAGCATGGCTAAGGATTCTGTCAGCTGAATACCTGCAAGCATCAACAGAAAACATTTGTGGTTTATTACTTAGAAGAGTGTGTTGTGGCTGGAGAATGAGCTGTGTGATGTGCTTTGATTCAAATCCCACCTCAGCGAGGAACTTACAGCACGGCAAGCTACAGTGCTACCCCATGTTACCCAATGTATAATGTGGATGTTACGACACTGGCGTGCCTCACCTGAGGGTTAACAAGATAATTAACAGAATCATTTCAAGCACTTAAAGAGGTACTGCTTTGGAAATAGGTACTTATGCTAATAACCCAATTTAAGGGCCATGGATCAGTGGATCCGAGTGGCCTGTTAGCTGGGGGTTGATGGAGTTGTAGTACAAAACAGCTGCGAGGCAGCAGGATGGAGGAGGCTGTCCCCCAGCATTCTTATACATTCTTATTTGATTACAAAAAAAGTATATTCAGTGAATGAGCTATTGTCATGGACTGGCTGAATGCAGAGGAGTGGTGGGAGGCACCGGTTGGGGAAACCCCCCCCCCAAAGGGAAGAAGGCTCAGAGCCAGGGGATTGGTGGTGGGATGACAATGAGTGGTCAGAGGGAGTAGAGTGGGAGGAGGTGGTGTCGGATGCTGAAGAGGTAACAGGGTTTAGTGAGGAGGGAGAGTCCGTGGCAGAGAGCAGTCCAGGATCAGAGGCAGAAGCAGAGGCCGGAGAGGAAGGGGTCAAGAGGCAGAGATGAGCAGGTTGCTAAAACCGCCAGGAGGTCCCCGTCCTGCTGCAACCAGGTCTATTCTGTGGTAAGAATTTGCTTCTCCACCACTTGTTTGTAATCCAGGTGAGAGTCCTTCTAACTAGCAGCAGAGCAGTGGGTTGGCAAGGCTGTCCTATTGTAACAGTTTTAATAAATGCTGGGTCCCTCCTGGATGCTGGGCTTGAGTTTACTTCCTTGGTTCCATGTTTTATTTAATGTTCCCTCAACTGAGTATGAACAAGGTGGTGGTGTAGAAGGTAATTCTTATCACACCTCACCCTCCCCCCCCGGTCTCCCAGAACCAGAAGAGGATGGAGTAAAGACAGGCAAGGTGACAGAGTTATCAGACTGCTTGGGAAGGACCCAGGGGAGGTGTTGGAAGGCCAAAAAAGAGAAAATGTAAAAGGTTCTTTAAAAACAAAAACAAAAAAGTGAGTTTAAAATCAGACTTCAGCTAAAGTACCTGTTGCCTCCTCAATGTTTGCAAGTCTCCACATGGTGAGTTTTTCCAGGTGGTCAGGTTGACAGGGATATCCCGGGGCAGGACGAATCCCCTCATATCTGATCCTACGCAGGTCTGAAAATTCCAGCTGTTCACCTTCAGAGTAAGCCCAAAATTCTTTCCGGACCCTTTCATGCAGCTCCTCGGCAAATGCCTTGGAACAAAGCAGAAGCAAGTTGCAATCTGAATCCAAGTACTTAACACACAGTTATTTTTATCTATCACTTAAATGTGTTTCAGTATACTTTACTCATGACTTCAATTCATTACAGACAAGAGCCTTGAAGAAACCAGGTTCTTTCCTACATCTCCTTAGTTATACTGAACTGTTCATATAAAAATAAGCGAGGCCATTATTTCTGCGCTTTTAACATAGTCTTAAAAAATTCAGAACAGCTAAGCTGTGGAAAGACACAAACCCTGCTCCTTTGGCCTCCTGATAGTCATATATTTGGGAGAGTATGATAACAGAAAAACTACCTCAGCAAATTAAATTTTCCAAAAGCCTGTTGAAACAGGAAAATTGGTATACTTTTATTTATTACTATGTTTATAAGAAATATGACTCCATAGGGACTCTGGAACAACATGCTCTTTTTCTGGTCCTTCCAGATGCATGTAAGTGGCAAGTCTGATTATTCCCTTGCAAAAAAATTAAAATCTCCAAGAAAGTGTACTTATTTGGTTGTTTTCTGTCCATGAAACCAGTTTTAAATTGCTTATCATGTCTGCTTCATTGTTTTCAACACAGCTCAAACAAAAAAAATTTGTCATTGTAACAATCCAGCAGGAATTCTCTTAACTGACAATATTGATCACAAAATTACTAGGAGGGAAGGCAATGTGTGCAAAACTTGTAAGGCAAAAGGTTTCAGAAACAGGGAGTACTAAGCGGGTTTATGTTGCAAGTTCACAAAATTATGGATGACTATGGTATAGCAATGTTTCCTCAGAGCAATAAAAGCTACTAGCTTAATTGGTCTACCAACAACTAGTAGTCATAATAATGAAGAAGACGCCCTTCCACATTCTCTCGTGTTCACAGCAACATACCTTGTTGGGGAAATCCCAGTGCGAATTTGATGTCTGATTTGAAATTGGAAGATTTGTTTACCTGCATCCTTTCTTTCTACTTGTTCACCAGACAGAAGTCCAGAACGCTTGGGAGCTCCCCATTCAATCTACTTTAAAGAAAGCACAGCTTGGGGCTGGACTAGGACACACCTCCCACCAACTCTTTAATCCCTCTTGTCAATTAATTCACCTGGATCTCAGTCTCCTAGAAAACTGTTACATGAAACTTAACAGAAGTATAATTACCTCTGCTAAGCGATCTCCCAGCGCTTTCACCATTATGATATTGTAATCGTCAGACTGCTTCTCGTATTCTGTGCATAGCTCATCTACTCCAAAGCATGCCACAGCGAAAAGACCCAAATAGTCAGGTGTACCCGACTCCAGAGGGGATATGAAATCAGACAAGCAGTAATAGGGATCAGTAGAAGAAGAGTCTTTCTCAGCCTGCAATAATAAATGAAGATCTAGTTGTATTTCTCACCCAATATGTTCAAACATATATGAAAACTTTTATGAGGTTATATTAAGATGGTGCATAATGCCAAAAGGCTGCACAAGATAAACAGAAACTCACAATTCTTCTTCCAAAATTAAATATATAAAAATAGAACACATATCAAAAGACTATGATATACCACTTACAGCCATATGAACTGTAACAAACTCATCATCCTATATCTAATTCAAAAGTTAATTTAATGGTGTTTAAATATTTATTGAAAAGAATTATAAACAGATCTTTAACCTACAAGGCAAAGCAAAGCAAACACACACACAAACACACACACACTGAGAACCCCAAGGTCCACCAACCAGATGCAGGTGCAAAATAGTGGCTCAGGCAGGTGTACATACACTAAGAATTAAAGAAAAGGGTGCCTCTGAGCACATATTCAGTCCAAGAATGTGTAATCAGTACCAAAAACTAGGAACCAAACTCTCAAGTCCTTTCACATGAAAATCCACTCCAGATTTCCCCTGCCAAGTGCTCCTTTCCAGTAACTTAATTTAGCATGGAGCTTTTTAGTTGTGGCTATTGTTAGAAAACTGGATGTCAAAAACTGTTATAGATATCCTGGCAGATCACCCAGATTTCTACCACTGGGTCCGAATATGTCAACCTCTGGTTTACCTGAATGAACACCTTAATTATACAAACTCCAAAACTATTTCGGGCACACAAGTCAACATACTTTTGATGTTAAGTAGAAGAGTTTTACATCCTACCTGTTGCCTTAACCCACAGAATTTAGCTATTGGTTCTGAAGACTGCACTTCCTCTTCTGTGGCATATAAATAAATGTCATCTTGAACACTCCGAGCTGGCCAGAATCCAACCAGACCTTTAGCTTTAAATCTGTTTTGCATAATCAAAGTTTTCAGCAAATTCTGCGCATCATTATAAACTTTTTTTGCCTCTTCCCCTAATAAAGGAGAAAGAATCCTTAAGCACACACGAAAAAATTAACTTAAAAAACGGTTGGGTGATCATTTTTCATTGTTTTGCAGCTATATCATAAAGTTCACGTCCTTTATTTTCACTGTTATAGTCTATTAATGACAACACATGGACAAGTCTAAATACAGTACGAACCTGGGCTAGCATCATATGTTTCAGAGCAAAACAAATTTACAGCAAACACAGTAAATGTAAACAGAACAGCATTGTAACCAAGTCTTCCATAAAAGCTACTAGGCTGCAACATTTTATTACACACTAGTCTATCAACACACGCCTACGTTAATAAAATGCGGCCTTTTTAAAAAAAAAGTCAAATACTGCCTGGTCTTCTGAAAGTGATTCATAATCACCACAAGCAACTAGCTGAGTTGTTTATTCACAAACCTTTCATAAGATCTATTTGCTTTAAACCAAGGGTGGGGAACCTTTGGCCTGGGGAGCAAATGAGGCCTGCAAGCCTTGATCCAGCCCTTAAGACTCTTTTTGAGCCATGGCTCCACCTGAACGCCATGCCCTTCACTGCTCTATATGTGCTTTAGGCTGTCTGGAATGTGTCCTCCAGCTGGGATAATAAGCCTTTTTGCTTGTCTGGAAGGAACATGTGTTGGGATACAGAAAGTCACATCCATTGCCCTCCACTTTTGTCTTGCCACCACGGCAGTGTGGCTCCCAGAAGATCTGTCCTGCGTCTACCCTAAGATGAATGGGGTATGGGTGGGATGTTGAATTCTTTGCTTTCGCCTGCTCCTGACCGTTTACAGCTGATGTTTCATAGCTGTCACAATTTTCCTACTGCACCAGCACATTAGTGAGCTTCAAAATGACTGACCAATTTCTCTCTCATTAACATGGCTCTCATGTGTACTGTTGGTTCTACTTTGTGCATAGTCACACAATTTGAAGATACAGTGGTACCTCGGGTTACAAATGCTTTGGGTTACAAACGCTTCAGGTTAGAGACTCCGCTAACCCAGAAATAGTACCTCAGGTTAAGAACTTTACCTCAGGATGAGAACAGAAATCGTGCGGCAGCAGCAGCGGGAGGCCCCATTAGCTAAAGTGGTACCTCAGGTTAAGAACGGACCTCTGGAACGAATTAAGTTCTTAACCAGAGGTACCACTGTATTCTATCTACCTTTTAGATTCTCCACCACAGGACGCTACTGTGTTACTCACCCACTGTTTTATCGTTGAAGATTTTAGGAAATCCCCGGTTGGGATATTTGCCTCTGAGCTGCCAGACATCGAAAAAGGGCTTCCAGTCAATGTATTCCACCAGCTTCTGCACATCATAATCTTCAAAGACTCTAGTGCCGAGGAACAGCGGTTTAACTGTAAAAAGCACAATGTGCAGATTTTGTAATTTGGAACATACTATGTGGGCTGCATCTACATCTGATGCACAGTGCATACCACTGCAGGTATTTAAAGCCTCAATACTATGGCAACTAAAATACAATCTTAAACTAGACAGGCAGGTTTACAGAAAATGTCTGCCTCTTTGGAAGGATGGCGGAATAAGAGTGTGTGGAATATCCAATGAGTCCAGGTTATAGGACAACCACTGGTTTTAAGTTTGACTCCCTCATACCAATTGATCTGTTTAAATATTACCAGCTAAAATTTCAAGAGTAAGCTGTGCTGCTCTGCAGCAAGAGTGGCAAAACAATTAAAATTATGGAATAACTTGTTTATGATGGCTTGAGATTTTGTAAAAAAACAATTTGCTCCAACAGATGAAGTAAGCCATTGTTATGTGAAAAATCATGCCAGCATAAAGCCATTGGTCACTTGGGTAGCCCCCCTTACATGCTGTATTCTGCAGTGCTCAACTGCAAACTGTAGTGGAACGTCCCCAATGTGCTAAGTAATGTAAATCTCATACAATCCTCTCTACATGTCCATATTTGAAAAGACAATCTTGCTTTGATGCAAGGCTGCTCATAGCTACCATTTGCTGATTGTCACTTCACCCTGGACCCTGAATCTGCATTGAGGAGGAAAAATGCAGACTTGGCTCTACAGTATGTCCAAAACTAGTCCTATTCCTAAATCAGGTCATAGCCTCATGTCAGTATCACACAGCTAAGTTTTCAATAACTATACAGTACATCCAAGTCTTCTCTTAAGAAGATAAGGGTCTCCAGCCTGGAGTTAGCAAAAGTGCTCCCTCGATGCAGTTATGTTCTGTGAAGAAAACCGGACAAAGAGAGACTCAAAACATCTGCCTTTGCTACAGGTATTCTGTAGTGATATCTAGAACCTACCTGGCAATTGTATCTATAAGGAACTAGAACCATGTTGTCCTTTCTGTTTCATTAACTAACTAGGGACATAAGGCGCTGCCTTATACTGAGTCAGACTATTGGGCCATCTAGCTTGTCTACACTATACTACCTACACTGACTGGCAGCAGCTCCCCTGGATTCAGGCAAGGAATGTTTCCCAGCCTGACTTGGGAGATGCCAAGAATTGAACCCAGGACCTTCTTATATGAAAAGCAGATGCTCAAGCACTGAGCTTGACGTCCTTACCAAGCTCTCTCTCTGTATGAATAGGCCTAACGTAAGCAAAACTATGTTCTGATGCAAACAGATTTTAATGATTTTTACTTAGCCTTTTCAGCCATTACTGATAATAGTGTATGGTAAACCTTTAGGGAAGCTGACACTTAGTAGCTCAATTAGATCTCCAAGCTGAGGAAGTCATCCACTCTTCAAAACATGCAGGAGCCGTACTAGTCTTGAAACTCAGCAGGAGATATAGATAGAACTTCTAGCCCAGGGGTGGGGAATCTCAGGCCTGGAAGCTGCTTATGGTACTCCAGGCCTCTCTATCTGATCCCAGGGATTCTCTCTAGGACACACCCTCTCCCTGGCCCTACTCTGCATCCTCCTAGTGTTTCTTGCCTGGCTGGAATGTGTCCTTGAACTCCCACCATACCTGGCTGGATGATACACAAGGTTAGACAGACGTGTGTAGAAACTAGCCTATTGTACAAAAGGTAACATTTACAGACATCTGGCATGTGGCCCCCAGAAAATGGTCCAGATGGGAATATATCGCCTGTGGGCTGAAAAGGGTTCTCCATCTTATCCAAATCACCAAGTGACTCCTTAGGGAGGGAATATGAGGGGAGGGTAAGGAGAGGGGGAGAACCCTCCAGACGATCCCAGGGATGTAGCATAGGCATTTGGCTTCCGCCCGTAACTTAAAATAATTATTTGTAACATTTTGTGACAAAAAGCTAAAATCCGAAGAAATACTCAGATTAACTGAAGTCAAGATTGGTTTTCAAATCGGTTAGTCCTCCTGAAAAGAATAAATCTTCTGGTAATCTTATAAGGCAGAAAATGGTTTCTTAAAAGGCAAACTAACCTGGTTTTGATTCAGTTAGCCAATCATAATAAAAGCCCTTATTCCTCGCCTGCTCTAGTGATAAATATCTCCTTTCCTGTGTAGGGAAAAAAAGACAGGTTTTCAGTTCTGAGCAAGCAACTATATCAGTTGATTTATCTGTTTTTTAAAAAAGAAATGGCATGAAAGAAAAGCTAGTAATGACTAATGACTAGTACACTTGACATTAAGAAGGTCTGTTAGTGCTCTTTACCTTGAGAGAATCATAGTGGTCCTGTCTAATGTCTTCATATTCCTCTTGTATTTCTTCAAAGAAGTCATCCTTTAGATTCTCATCTAAAAGCTGAGAGCACTGAAATGAACACAGCATGCTGATTAGACTTGAGGGTGATGTAATGCAACTCAATACCTCTCCATCTCTCTCCGTCAGGCACTTAAATTCCCTCATGAAGTTATCAAGTCCATAAGAATATGGCTAATAATGCCCACCCCCAGCAGAAAAAATAAAAATGAAGTCAAACTGCCAGGGAAAATATGATTGCTTTGAAGTGCTTCTGGGTATGGTTCCTCTTTATCTTTTCTCAAGAGGGCTATTTAACACACAAAGCTTGCATGTGAGGTGCTGGAGCTCACACAGAGACTTAAAAAATAAACATGTGAATGAGTTCCGACAGTAAGACTGAAAGGGAGGGAGTGGTATGAAGGGGGAGGTTTATCTTTAAGCTTTTTCTACTATAAACTCAAGTTTATATGAAGGCAAAACGTCACTTATTCTTGTCCCATTAAAAAACCTTTAAATAGGCCCAGGTGCCTTCTTACTGCCACTTAAAAAGGACCGAAGGCTATAGATTCCATTTACAGAGCAGTAAGGAGTGTCAATATTTCCCTCCACAGAACTGGAAAACCATTTAACTCTATACAGAGGCAGCAGAAGCCATTTTAAATCCTAGTGACACGGTTTAGAGGACTTGTGTCTCATCTGTAAGAGGGAAGAGTCTGAAAATGCAGTAGCTGAAACATAAGCCTAGCAAAGCATATCAAATATATTTCCAAATCACAGGCAAGCCACTTCTGAGATTTCTATTATTCATTAAGCAAGCTGTTATAGTCAGATTTAATTAAACCCTTGACTGCCTTAAGCATTCAAAAACAGCACCCCAAACAGAAAAACACGGTATGATATACAGAAGTCTTTACAAATGCAGGATTTGTTTGGTAATATCTTACATTTTCTCGTGTAAATTGAGACATTTTTAAAATAGTTATGACCAAATGTATAATAAGAGTTCAGTTTCATGGATACTGCAAGTTCCAACTGTTACAAGCTCATACAAAGCTTCAAACCACTGTCTGCCTCATGAAGGCAAAGGCAGGGGCCTGTATTCAATTGCCCTGCTGGGGGGAAAAAAATCCTAAAGCATAATAATTTGGTCACTGATGGAAATATAATGCTGTGCTGAATGAGCTAAATCTGGTCCACTACAATTAATCTTACCTTTGTAAAATACATTATAGGCAGCAACCATTTTGTGTGGGGGTTCCGTTCCTGCCCCCCCCTTCCATGTGTCATGCGGGGCGCACATAAGCCTGCATCACCCTACCCTTCCGGGTCCAAAATGACCCGCACATCCGCTGTCACGCATCAGTTGGACATGCAGAAAATGTTCACCGCCTGTACTAAAGATGGGACTAGAAATCACAACTTACAACCACCACACTCTTGGAGGCATCTAGGACGTGGACAACAGGAGCACTGTATCGTGGAGCAATTTTTACAGCTGTATGTGTCCTGAAACGACAGAAAAGGCACAAAGGAAAGCAACAGTATGAGCACATACAGACTCAGCATCAAGCTAATGTTCAAGCATTTTTGTGCCCCAATGGGAATGCTATAACATAAATCACGCAAAACTCTCCCGTTCTCCTTTTCATGATAGTCCATCTGCATGTGTAAAGGGGCACACTCCACACTTTTTACAAGATCTTCAAGGACCTGTGCTGTTTTGCTAATTCCTAACAGGGTACACGGCAATCACAACATGTCAAGATTGGGTTAGCAGAGGTTGTCTTAAGGCGTCCCTATCCCTCTGGCAGGCCTTCAATCCTTAAAAGAATGTCAGAGTTTCATTTGTGAATATATATATTTTTTAACACCACTGGTTCTTTCGGAATGATTTTCTTAGGGAGAAGTGTCTGCTGCAAATGAAAGCAATTTTACACTGCTGCATTTCCTCTTTTTTTGGCATCATTCTTTAGCTGTGCCTACAGACACTCCAGATTTTACTTAGGGGGTGGAGGTTGCTAAGCTCTACCTTCCCCTCCAGCACATAATGTTGTACTGTGCACGACAATGGAGTGGGAGGGAAAATTTGTGCCTAACTGTTCTCAGCCAACATCTTCAGCTGTCACGTTCATCTAAGTCTCTCTTCTGACAGCATATCCCCTTCAGAGCAACCTTTTTTCCCAGTCTTCTAAATGCGTTCCCCTAGGCTTGGATAAAGCTCCTTTTTGACAGTCCATTGAGCCCTTCATGCCAGGATTTAGAATCCTGACACGCAAAATCCTGAGAATGCCAACTTTAATTTATTTTTGAACCATGAATTAATTTCCGTGGCTGCAGCAGCAGCAAGAGTAGATGGCAGCAAGTATTTCTAGCATGGTTTTCAAGATAGAATAAGTTGTCCCAACTTCACATTCATAAATTGATATCTGGACTACAATGCAACTGGAAGAAACTATTTTGAAACTTTGCGGCACAAATATATTTGCTGTTCCCATCAAGTCGTTTTCCTCATTCAACAACATATTGGATAGGATCTAGACTTCACAAACTTCTATTGAAAGAAGGGAGAAAGATCCAGCGGAGCCTCCCACTAGAGGAAGGGAAAGGAAACACTTATTGCCTATTTCCCGTTCTGCCTACAGCACCACCTGCCAGATCCTTCAGAGCAGATTTTAGAAAATAGCCTCTCATTTTCCTCCAGTAGTAGAAGAAGAAGAGTTTGGATTTGATATCCCGCCTTTCACTCCCTTTAAGGAGTCTCAAAGTGGCTAACATTCTCCTTTCCCTTCCTCCCCCACAACAAACACTCTGTGAGGTGAGTGGGGCTGAGAGACTTCAGCAGCTGCATGTGGAGGAGCGGAGACGCGAACCCGGTTCCCCAGATTACGAGACTACCGCTCTTAACCACTACACCACTGGCTCTCACTGGCTACTCACAGTAGAGTACCCCATGGGTAGAGCTCCACCCAAGTGCAGTCTGGATCAGGCCCATTATATTGGTTAATAAATGATCTTCTTCTGTTCTTCATGTTTATATTTAATTATTTCTAAATGCATAGGGTGATTATTTCTTTTAACTGTTTTTGAAGTCTTAATTTTGTTACAGCAAATCTGTACTTCTGAAAAAAGAAAAATTCACACTGTATATCTCATAAGTCGTCTACTTAATCCCCTTGAAATATCAGCTTCAACATTACTTTTTTATTAAAAAACCCCACTTTTTTTACTTCACTTTAAACACGCTAGAGCAAGTACTTGAATGCATTTTAATTAATAAATATTGGTTTAAGTAATGTTAGTTATCCAAAAGTTACATTTAAAAGGTTAAATTAAGAATAATACTGCCTAACATTCTGGAGAACAACGTATTGCATATTTACATTTGCTTCTCCGTTGGGCATACCAAAAAGGACCCAACTTACTTGGAAGTAGTTGCTCCTCCAATCAGCAAAGGAATCTTGATCTCTAATCTCTCCATCTCCTTGGCAACAAATATCATCTCATCCAAAGAGGGTGTGATGAGGCCAGACAAACCAATGATATCTAAAAAATAAATGGTTAGAACTCCTTTTATCCACAAGGTTCAATAGCCATTTCAGAGAACAGCAACAAGAAGCAACCAGCCAACTGTGCAGTGAGCTCATGGCCTTTTCTAGATGCTTCCACTAACATTTCATTGCCCTAGACATAGTTCTAGGACAGTGGCGGGAAAACCACTGTCCCTGCAGATGTTGTAAGAGTCCAATTCCCAACAGGCTTATGCAGGGCTGGAAGAAGGGACTGTGACATTGCCCCCCACTATTCCATCCTCCACAGGGGCACACTCCACCTCTTCCTCAACCTGTTCCCCATTGCCTTGGTTTGTTTTTTGCATTGCCACATGATAACTTCAGAGGGAATGTTGGGGCACACCATTCTGCTTCCCCAAACAGTTGAGAAAATTGCTCCATTCCACCTCATGACTGGGCCAGCGCTGACCCCAGCCAGTATGGCCAACAGCCAGGGATTGTGGGAATTGTAGTCCACAATGTTTCCAATCCTGCTCTCAGCACTCTATTAATCTATGAAAGGGGTATCAATGAAATATACAACATCCAGAATATCTGCCTGACACCAGCATTGTTATGCTTTTGCTGCCAAGCAAATATACTTTTATTCCTCCAGGAATTTGATGTAACATGATGCAACTTTCTTATAATGTTGATTTCTGTACGGTGGTATACAAATCTTTTAAATATATAAAACACAACTGTAATGTGTAACATTTTAGGAGGTAAAAGGATTCAGTACACCTCTGAATTAAAAGGTATTAAGACCAGAAAAAACACATACAAACTCCAATAGATTCAGATCAACCCATTATTTGTTACTCAAAGTCACAGCATGCCTGTTTTTTCCAACCTCCTAAAGGCATCTTAGTAATTGAAGTTCAAACAAACCAAAGATTGTACTGATCTATCTGCTCAGCATTTCCCCAAGATTACTGAAAATTAACCTTTCAAGATGCAAATTCAAGATCATAATTTCAATGTGTGGGTTTTTTGTTTTGTTTTTTAAGATTGACGAATGGTGATGAAGCTCTCCTACCTGCTTTGTTCTCAAGAGCAGCTCTGAGTATCTTGTCACATGGCGTCATGACTCCCAAATCAATAACTCTGGAGGGGGAGGGAAAATGGTACTTTGCTAGTCATCATGTGCATGTGCTTAATTAATCCATTTCTGCTATAAGGTATTATGAAGATCACTTATCCTGTTAGGAAGGCCAAAGGGAACAGCATTTGGCTTTTAATCTTTCCAGACAGCTGAGCAGCCAGACATCAGCCTTTCCCCAGCACTTTATTCCCCCACTCCATCAACCTCCCTCCCCATTCTGAGCTGCTACCACATTTGCTCAAGACAAGTATATCTGGCCTGCATCTGAACCTGATTCCATGGCCTGCAACTTCTTCCCTTGGAAACAACAAATATGACTGGGGAAATACTGTGGTACTAGGGGAAAAAATTCCTCTGCAACACCTGGTTCTGTTTAGGACAAATTGCTCATCTGTCAAGCACAGCTGACTCAGAGAACTAGCAGCTTAGTCAAAATGTTGTACACCCCACTCGAAGAAGGTGATTCTAATATTCCCAGTGACAACACAAAGCAAGCGGGGTGTGGGAAACGGGACCCACAAGGGCACGAGGTCTAGTCTAATTACCTGAAATTATTGCAGCCCAGAACAACTCCCACAATGTTCTTGCCAATGTCATGCACGTCACCTTTCACAGTAGCTAAAACAATTGTGCCATGGTAGGGGTCCTGCAAGAGTTAAAACAAAATCTGCAGGATTTATGAATATTTCCCACCTGAGCAACCTGCACAGTATAAATGGCTGGTTTATTGAAGCAGCTGTTATTACCAGCTTTTTTAAAGGCAGAAACAAATATTTATGAATCACGTAGCATAGTTGTTTTTTGTATACAAATATACATCTTCCTTATGGGCTTCTCATAGGCATCTATTCTAGATGGCCACTCCATCAAACAGAATGCTGGACTAAGTAGGCCTTTGGTCTGATACAACTATTACTGTACTATTACTATTACTATTACTATTACTATTACTATTACTGCACACATAATTTAACTAATCACAGGATGGAAGGCATAACAGAAAGAATGAGCATGGCTTCAACAAACAACCCATTTGGAGAGCTCCCTCACTGGTCACTGAAAGAAAATGTGTTCATTGAGAAGAAGTAGCTGCTAATACTTTATAGCATTCCTGTGGGGTCATCTACAGGGGTCCTTCATTCTCTTCTGTAATATTTAAGGGATAGCCAAGGATGTGCCCTCCAGATGTTGTTGGCTACAACTCCCATGGCCCCCAACCATTGGCCTTGCTGGCTAGAGTTTATGCGAGTAGTCCCTACATCTGGAGGAGACCAGCATTGACTACTTCTGAATTAGGCCTTTGGAAGAGACCTATTCCCCCCCCCCCCCGCCCCAAGGCTGTGCTAACTCAATTCGTGCAAAACCCTTTTCGAACTGCACCTATTGATGGCGCATCCAGCTGTTTAAACCTGCATCTGCCCCAATCATGCAGATGGCAAAGAGTGGGGAGTCCAGTTTTAAAAGAGACAGGTGTGCATGGATGAGGAAAGGTGAACCTCCCCTCCCGAATTACATGAATTCCCCCATAGCACTTTTTAACAGGACTCACATTCAAAATCCAACGGTGGGGGGACAGGGAGGGGTAGGAATTGGGAAGTTCTGACAATGTGGCTTATTTGCCCCATAGCCCAGGATGTGCCTGAACACTTTTTGTTGTGCATCCATTGTGCTTTCCAAATATGTGCCTCTAGCCCATGTTTTATACATGGCTGAAACACACCTGGGCTCAAAACAAACAGATCTGGAGCCATGATGTGCAATCTGGGCCTTCAAAATATTTTACATCACCTATAATATTTAATAAACAAACAGCAGCAGCAGCAGCAGCAGCAACACAACAACAACAATGATAATCTTTGATGCCTGAGAAACATTGTATTTACTACAATGATTAATCTCCTCTGTCTTCCTAAAATGTAGAGGTTTGGGGAGAACTGAACATCCGAGACTATGCCAAGTGACTGCGCCATCCAGCATCATTCTGCATTGTATTCATGAACACTCAAAAGCCTGCACAGCTGGGGCAGAAAGGCACATTCATTTAATCAAGCTGAAAGAAAACAAGTAAGTATAGTGGACCGGTCCAGCAATGATTGCAGATCTAATTGGTGATGGAAATCCTACAAACAAACAGGAACGAAGTACTGAAGGAGAAGGGGGAAAATCACCCAACCGCAGACAGTGCTGCAATGTGGACCAGGGCATGCGTTTGATTTAAAGATGTCTTCTACGTAAAAACAAGACCATTTCAAGCATTAAATGAATTGGAGCATTCTAATACTGGGCAGAGAACCAAATAGCTTTCCTTTTCGATCCTGGCACAAGCCTGCAGGCACAGCCATTCATTCTAAAACATAATAACCAGTGCTCTGTATGTGCTGATGTTCTGGCACCACGGTTACTGCTCTGGGGGTAACTGCACTCCAGAGAGAAGCCATGCCAGCAGATATGTATATTATTTTAATGCAGGACAGCAGTGTTTTCTCATTGTTAATGCACACCATTTAGGGGCTAACAGAATCTCTCTCTCTTATTGTTTTGCTAGCAATAGCATCCAGAATTTTCTGTAGCACCAACCAAGCAATAATACAGGATTGGCCAAATTCTGTAAACATACATACATTTCCCCATTTAAATACCAATATGCCTATAAGATAAAGACACACACCCCAGTAGACACACACACTCCTAAGCTAGCTATCAATTGTTTTAAATGTTTCCCATAGCCTTTTTCTTTTTGGTCTTAGCTCATTCTGGTTTCTTACCCAAATGTCAAAGACAGCATAACTGTCTCAGTTTGTTCCCAAATCCAATACAACCTTTGCAACAATTGGAACTACAAGAACAATTGCTGTCATTTAATTTTCACGCTTGTTAGGAATGAAAAATCCTGCTATAGCAACAATCCTCAGGTTCTTTCGAGCCCTATGATTATTTCCAATATGGGAGCAACTAAACACCAGTTTGACATATGCTTCCCAAGGAGGCACAGATATGTATGTAAAAACAGGAGGCGTTCCATTCTGGAGAGCATTTCACCATGTTGCTGTCATGTGATCAGTCTCCTCTTGGGAATCAACCTCAAGCGGGGGGGGGGGGGGGCGCGGAATGATGCCAGTCCAAGGCAGATGAAGCTGTGCAAATGGCTCAGCCCTTGTGCTGCCAAAAAGCACCCTCCCCACAGTAATTTTTCAGCTTAAAAACAAACAATTGTGCTGTGCTGTGTGTTTGTGTGTGTGTGTGTTTAATAAATCAGCCTCTTGTAAACTGTTTGAATGTGCAATCGTACAAATAGCTCTTCAGAACTACATACACCATAAAAAGGCAGACACCAATCAGAAGCATAGGAGAACAGGCAAAACAGACAAGGTTTTGCTATGGGAGGTGTGTGTAGCATTTGAAGAGGGAAGATGGAGGGAAGCTGGGCTCACCCCACTGAGACAAAAAGCCATGCTTTTATATCTGCTGCACACGCCCCAAGGTATTTGGTGAAAGTGCATGCAATGTCCAGGACAATTAGGTGCAGAGTTTATCATGATGGATCTCTGTGCAGCAGTGGCTACCGTTAGTTACTGGGCATCTGTTTTTATTGGGGAAAGTGTCAAAAGGCAAATTTTATATGTTACAACCAACCACTTGTTTCCAAAACCAAATCTACTTGTCTTTTTTACAGTGATTGCTGCAACCAGCCTCACAAGAAACTTTGCTATAACCTGCAAGGCTCTAACACAACCATGGGGAAAAATCATTAAAGAGAACCAAACAATGTAGTGTGCAAACTTGCCTCTTCTTCTGTGGAACCTGACAATGCACGCATTTCCTCTCTTTCCTTTTCCATGAAGGGAATCAGATGACCAACAGCCTTCTTCATAACACGAGCAGATTTGATAACCTGGATGCCCAGATTCAAGGGAAGAACCAATTACAGCTATGTGTTTAGCTAAGAGTTCATTTTTAAAACAACAACAACAACAACAACCTCGATCCATCATGCAAATTAAACCAGACTATCAATAACCTCCAATTAAAAACACACTTTAGTATCTTCCCTATTCTCTGCTGCCTAGAAACTCCTGCACTGATCATATTAACATGCCTCCATGCTGCTTAGCCCATTCACAAATCCATCTCTATGGGCTTGCTCAATCATTGTGTTGGGCTGTTGGCCAAAAAATGTGAATCAATATCTGGATTAATGGAGTGCCATTGGACAACTGTCTGCAAATGTAAGGAGAGCCCACATCAGCTAAACTGGCCCTACTGTGAGGCACAAGTGCTTTTGAGGAACTTATAGATAAAACTAGAAATAAATTAACAAACAAAAACAACAACAACTCTGTGAACACATTACCACTATACTAAGAGTGAATACCAAGAAAAGGAATAGACAAATTAAAAGAATTATGTTGCAGGCTGGCCTGCCAACATATAGTAGTGGATAACAGCACATCCAGAAAGCTACTAGTCTAGAAGGAATTGTTGCTCATCCTGGAAGGCTGAATATAGGAATGCCCGTAGCTATTAGGGAAGATGAAAACAGCATCCATTTCACTGTTTAGGGTATGCCTAGATTCTTGAACTGTGGAATGGTGGAGGGACTATTGATCAGTGGTATAGCACATTCTTTGCATGCAGGAGATTCCAGGTTCATTCTCTGGCACCTCTAGTTAAAATGGGCTCAGTTAGCAGGTGACAGGAGAGTCACTGCCAGAAATATAGACAATGCTGTTTTGTTTTACTGTTCTGCTGGGAGCTACCCAGAGTGGCTGAGGGAACCCAACCAGATGGGAAGGATATAAATAATACAATACAATACAATACAATACAATACAATACAATACAATACAATACAATACAATACAATACAATACAATACAACACAATCAGTGCTTTTTTCTGGGGGAACACAGGGATACGCATACCCCTAAACATTTTGTGAATCTAAGTTTGGCCTCGTTGAGGGGCAGTACAGTGGTACCTCGGGTTAAGAACTTAATTCATTCTGGAGGTCTGTTCTTAACCTGAAACTGTTCTTAACCTGAAGCACCACTTTAGCTAATGGGGCCTCCTGCTGCTGCCGCATGATTTCTGTTCTCATCCTGAAACAAAGTTCTTAACCTGAGGTACTATTTCTGGGTTAGCAGAGTCTGTAACCTGAAGTGTCTGTAACCTGAAGCGTCTGTAACCCGAGGTACCACTGTATTTCAATATGAGTAGGAAAATGAGACTATCCCTAAACATTTTTTAAAGAAAAAAAGCACTGAATACAATACAATGCAATACAATACAATACTAATACTAATGATGATGATGTAGTCTGATCTGGTATAAAACAACTTCTGTGTTCTACTGGTACAATTCAGATGAAGCCACTCTCTGGGGCACACCCTAGGTGGAACAGGCTATTGGTCTGGTAATCAAATTATCTATAAATCATTCATTTTCATAGATAACTTATTAATGGTTAATAGAAAATTCTCATCATTCTTCTTTACCTGTGGTAGAAACATCTTGCCAGCTCCAAAAAGATCACCAACTGTTTTCATGCCGTTCATCAGAGGCCCCTCAATTATATGCAGAGGTCTGGGATACTTTTCTTTGTTTAATCTAGCTTCTTCTGTGTCTTCAATCACATACTTCTCAATACCCTGGGGGCGGGGAGAGAGAGAGACATAGTATTAGTGTGCTCATGCACTGCTAAAATAAGCATAATCATATTACACTAACCAGAGTGGGGAGCTGCAGAGTCTCCGAAAAACGAGGAAAGGACAGGGGCAAAGCAGAGAGAGGAAAGTCTCCCTCCTCTTTATCAACAGCTGCTTTTGCTGGAAGTCTGCAGGGGGAAGGACTGGGTCTTCACCAGCAGACACAAACACAGCCCATCTCTATGAAGGAGTGTTAAGTCAAAGAAAGTCATCAACGAGTAAAACAAATCAGCGTCAGAAACCAAACATTATACAAGCAACATCAAATCAAGTTGAAAGCAGCAGAAAACTTTTTCAGGAGTGAGTCTGACAAAACAGGAAGTGAGAAGGCCACTCATAGGTATCCCAGGAGCAAGGTGGCCCTGTTCTTAATTGCCTCAAATCAAAAGGGAGGGGGCACTTCAAGCAAGGCTTCTGAAGGAAGTTTTAAAGAGTGACAGATGGTTCTTCTGTTCTTCTGTTGATACCACATCCCTCTTCACACTTGTAGCCAGAGGTACGCTCAGTAAGGCCAAGTGGGTAAAAAACCAGTTAAGCCAAAATGAGCTTAGTCTGTTGCTTTCAACCTCAGTTTAAAATCTGTACCACTTTCTTTCCTCCTTGAGCATAAGTCTGGATTGATATTTAAGATAATTAAAAATAAAGTTGGGAAATTAGATTTTTGTTATTATAATAAAAAACGACTTCTTTAAAAAAGAAAGACAGGCAGATCTGTTACACCTTTGGTGATTTTTCTCATATACTGATTTATGTTTTAATATCAGCTTTTCATTTTATATGTTATATAGCAAGAGTTGACTTGCGGCTGATACAGCCTTAGAATAACATAATCTGCAAAACCATCCATGGTAGGAGTCAGTAATCAATACATTTACAATCACCATGATTGCAAGGAGTTGTTGCAAAGTTATCTAAGGTGAGCAGATTTTCCAGATTTCATTACCTGTGAATTACAAGGTTGTGTGTCTTGGAAAGCTGGCTTGTGCAATTTTGTAACGTTGTGAAGTACATGGGTTGCATCTAACATTAGTTCTGCACAGAATGGACCCACTGACATTAACGGACATGACTAACTCAGGTCCTTTAATTTCAGTGGATCTAACATAGTATAACTTGGTACAACCCTATGTCTGTAAGAAGTGGTTAATACTCACTCATTTCCATCCATTAAGATAAGTCCTGCCAAACACGTTTATACCTGAATTCTATCTGTATTCCTCCTTCCATCACAAAGAAATCCTGGGAGGATTTAAGTTGGACAGGCTAAGAATATTACACTGACACCTTCCAACAACCTTCTCCTCAAATCATTCTTCAATCAAGGAATTCTACTCTTTAGAGGTTCAAAGTGCTTGGTAATAAGGAAGTATACAAAATTATAATTTAAGTAGAGTCTGTTTGAAGAGAACAGACACTGGCTTTGATATGGAAAAACACATAAAAAATCACCTTGACAAGGGCATACTCCAGTCTTTCCTCCACAGAGCCATTTCTCCATTCATCTGTCTGTACCACTTTCTTTCCTCCTTGAGCATGAGTCTGGATTGATATTTAAGGTAATTAAAAATAAAGTTGGGAAATTAGATTTTTGTTGTTATAATAATAATAATAATAATAATAACAACAATAACAGACTTCTTTAAAAAAGAAAAAGAAAAACTTGAAAGCATTTGCCATTTCGAATCATACAGCTTGAACCCCCTCTCAAGTGGAGACTTCTGGCCCAAGGAAAAGATACAGACTAAAAGTCTCCCCCCCCCCCAGCATTCCAGATACCTTCTGTAGATGGAAGGCTGATTGGGTGAGGACTTAAGTAGGTGGTGAATGCACAGTCTTCCATACATTGTTAAATTACAACTCATATCATCCCTGATGATTAGCAGGCCATCTTAGCTGTGAGTCCTAGAAGACCTGCTCCCTCCTTTGCAGATCTTTTTACAACTAGCCCAGGAGGGTGACTGACTCCAACTACAAAAGCTGAGGCTGCCGAACAAGATTCTTGGGCTGACTACTTTTGTTACTGTTTGCAGTTACCTAATTTTTTTCATGCTGTATGCCACCTTGAGCATGGCTTGAGTTATGGAAAGGCGGCATACAAATAAAATGATTGATTGTGTTCTCATTCAAATGAATCTCAAAGCGGCTTACAAACAGAAAACAACAACAACATTCTAGAGCCTAATAGAACATTATAAGTACAGCTGAAAACATATAAAATAATTAACAAATCATCAGTAAAACAATTACAATCTATAAAACACGATTAACAAAGCAACAACTAAAACAATAAGCTAAACACAATTGCAGCAAAGTCATATTATATTAACTAAACAATGCAGCATTTACAATCCATAAAACAATATTAAGATTAGCTAAATAGCAACTAAAAAAACAAGCTAAGCACTGTTTAGTTCATACACGTCCCTAAGACTCATAATAGTTCACTCTATTCCGTTCATTGGCTCTGCCCCTGCATGCATTCAGGATAAGGGCTGAAGTGCATACAAACTATATATGCAAGTCTCCATCTGCATGACTGAGAAGGCTCAGAATACGAGTATTCCTGATCACATGCTCAGAACCAAGGTACGTACAGCAGCAAGGAGGAACCTCCAGCCTATGGGCCAGATCTGGCCCACCAGCCTTCTCCATCCAGCTTGCTAGGCCTCTGCTGTCATGCTGTGCCTATTTTGATCCTGAATAAAGCCTTTTCTCTGTGTGTGCTGAAAAAAAGACTCCCTTTTCCCAATACACAAAGAGAAAATGATGCAAATCTGGCTATGTAGAAACCCTCTTGCATGGTCAATACGCTTAAATGAGTGAGTGAGTGAGTATGTGTGTGAGAGAGAGAGAACGAGGTGTGCATGTCTGAAAATGTGATGCGCGTGAGTGAGAGAGAGGGAGAGGAAATGTGATATTTGTTTATGTGAGAAAGGGTTGCATGTTCTGGCTGTGCCCACTTTTGTGTTTGAGCACCGCCCACTTTGAGCATGTTGTTTCTGATTATTTCCTCTCAAGGAAATGTGACCCTCAGGGAGGTAAAAGGCTTCCCACTCCTAGCATACAGACCCTTTCAGACCTTGTACTGAATGTGTGTGGAGGGTTGGGATCAGCAGGCGAATTATTCAGCTGCCTTATGTGGCTCTCCTATACCTGACACCTGAACAGATGATTCCCCCTCCCCACACACACACCAGCCAGACACTGGGAAACCTGGATCCCTGCCTTCCAATAGCTAACTTGTGCTCAGGATATTTTAATGTAGATGTTTTTGAACCCATGTAAACAGACGAGGCTAAAGATTGCTTTACACTAACCATTTAAAGGTATTTCCTTCTGAAGAGGCAAGGCAGTGAACCATAAATGGCTCATCAATAGAAAAAGAGATGCCTCAAGGACTGAAGTTTTGGATTTTTATTTCCGGGAACTTAATTTAAATTAACTTTATCCCTGGCCAACCTAACAGTTTTATTTCAATAACCTAACAAATTAATTTGGCTTTGGTACAGTTCCTGTTGGCTATAGTTTATATTCTGTCACGTAATGGATCACTAATGAATCAAAACCTGTACTTCATCAGCTTAAGAAAGCACCTCATTCTAAATCCCCTTCAACCTCACATTACCTAAGGCACCTTCAGAGAGAACCCAGGGAACTTTGGGAGGCTGTTTGGTGGCAGCAAGTACTTCAAACGGGGCGAAGGGGGGAGGCAGGGTACAAGAGAGCGGTACAACCTGTTGTGGCCAGATGGGCCTACGATGACACTCCTCATGAGGGAGTTGCTCCAACCCCCTTAATCGTCCTGGGTGCCTGTTGTGAGCCTTTCAAGTTCTGTAATAGCCATTTTGAGGTGAGGCGATCAGAACGTACACAGTATGCCAAGTGAGGTCCCAACATAGATTTGTATACTGTAATGGCATTATGGTATCAGCCGTTTTATTTTCAGTAAGTTTCCTATTTATCCCTAACATGGACGTTGCCGTTTTCACAGCTGCTACACACGGGGTCAACATCTCCATTGAGCTATTCACCGCAACTCCCAAAGCGTCATTGCTGGGCCAGTCATTGCCAGTCCAGAGCCCATTAACATATATATTAGAAATCTCTATCAGCCCTCTTAGGCTGGACTGAGGGGAACTGAAACTGTTCCCCTTATAGCAGGCAGAAATTAGGGTCTTTACAGTGTCCAAAACTCCAAGCACATCTCTAACAGGAGAAAAAGCAGCTTGGAAGAAGTCTGAGCTGTTTTCTCATTAAATAGGCTGGGGTTTACCAAAGGAACAGTAATTTTATTCCCTCCTTTGAGAGCTTCTAAGCATAATTATTCTTGCCTTAGGGGGGAAATGCTCATTTAACAAGCTACAAAATATTTACATCAAAACACACGTTCAGAAGAATCCTATGGTATAGTCTTCCTGAGTCTATACCAGTTGAGAATGATGGGGGGAAATTGCATGACTGAATGCTCAAAACCTCCCTGCCTGTGGGTAGCTATACTATCAAGGAGACAGATACTAGTTTAGAAAGTTAGAAGAAAAAGGCATAGTATTACTTAGGGTAATATTCAAATCATATTTGTGAGCACATACACACACACACAGCATTCTGAAATGGTATTGTCACTATGGGCTAGACATTGAGATTCTTCAGAATGTGTGCCTTGGTTCTTAATAACATTGAATGTACTATAAACAAGCATGTATACACTTGCATATTAAAACAGTATGCTTTAATATAACAACAGCGCACACAGAACACAGAGACTGCATAACTATCAAATATGGGTTTCTCTAGGTATTTCTTGCTATGCTTATATCTCGCTCTTTCTTTGGAAAAATTTCCACAGGGCTGCCAGACAACTTTCCCTCCAGGCTCAGACCTGCTTATCTTTGACATATAACATTATCATGTGCCCTCAGAATATTCCCCCCACCCCCACCTCCCAATGTGATTTTGCATCTTGGCAGAAAAATTGCACCACTCACGAAGGAAGACAAATACATAAAGCATTTTTTTTAAAAAAATCCCCAAGGTTCAATGTTTGAATGCCACAGCTTGCATTTTTAAAAAGAAAGAAGGCAAAATATAAAAATTACCTGGGCGTAACGCAGAAGCTTCTCTGTGGCCTCTGGATCCTTATTCCAAATCAAATCTTCACACAACTGCAACAGCTCCTTGTGGATATCATCATACACAGGCAAGTTTCCCGCATTCACAATCCCCATGTCCAATCCATACTGACGATACGGGAATAGGAGAGGGAAGATAATGAACACTACAAGATATGCATTCTGATCAGAAGCTGTTTTCTCAAAATGCTCACATTACCTTAATGGCATGGTACAGAAAAACTCCATGCATCGCTTCTCGAATAGCTTCCATTCCCCGAAAGGAAAAAGACAGATTGGAAAGGCCTCCACTTATTTTGGCTCCAGGCAGAGTTTCCTGACAACAATAGGATAAGCAGCAAGCTCATGATAAAAACCTATTTTCATACAAGAGGCCTAAGGGCCATCAGTGAATTCATGAAGCACATCTTTGTGGTCTAAAGGACAGTAAGCTACCCAGGCACACAGCAGTGTCTGGGCACCATAGAAACAGCAGGTGAAAAACAGCTATCACTCCAGGCAAGGTTTCTCTCAAAACATAGCCTATTCCACATTCAAGGCTGTGCATTGTCCCACTTGGATTATTTTAACATTCTATTTGCTATTCCTCATGGATAAGGTGTGAAAATCCTTGAAAACAGGAGGAGGTCAGTCTACAGATTACCATAGATTGCTCATTGATTTCCCTTAAGTTAATCTTACATTCATTAAACTAAGGAATTTCACCTCTGACTTTAAATGGCCATATTAGAGCCAGATGTATCTGCATGACTATGAGAAATATTAATCCAGTAGATAGAAGACTGTAACTAGACAGAGGAAATATGAGTTAAGAGTCCTATCTCAAGGCTCCTTCACTACAAAATTCCTAAGATGATTAATTCACAGGCTGCAGAGACAGAGCGACAAAGATCCCAACATGCTATCATACATAGATGGAAATCACTGCACATGTGCCTGCAGAGGAGCGGCAATTAGCTTACTAGCACATGCAAACAGAGCTATTTATATGAACATAGAAGAAGAAGAAGAAGAAGAAGAAGAAGGAGAAGAGGAGGAGGAGGAGTTTGGATTTGATATCCCACTTTATCACTACCCGAAGGAGTCTCAAAGCAGCTAACATTCTCCTTTCCCTTCCTCCCCCACAACAAACACTCTGTGAGGTAAGTGGGGCTGAGAGACTTCAGAGAAGTGTGACTAGCCCAAGGTCACCCATGTGGAGGAGCGAGGAATCGAACCCGGTTCACCAGATTACGAGTCCACCGCTCTTAACCACTACACCACAAGTTACTGTGTGCGTTTATATTGCAAAGAATTTCTACCCAACCATTGTTGCTTGTGAAGCACAAGCTGGCCAACCTGAGCTCCTTCAGAAGGAAGGGTGAGATAAATCAAATAAATAATAGTAACAGTGGTTGCCTTTTTGGGAGATCATACTCCTTTGTCGTATATCAGGATCTGTCAAATCATAACATTGGCCTACCTCACAGGGGTGGTGCAGAGATAAAGAAAGGAATTATTATCCTTGCTTTTATCCCCCCTCAGCTTTAGAAAGAAGGTGCGTTATAAATCCACACCAATAAAGATGGTAATAGGTAATTACTATATTTTTGCCCTTTATTTACAGGTAACATACGCACACGCGCATTTGTAATAAAGTATTTGAAGGAGATCCTGTTCAGAGTACAATCAAACTAGAGACAGAATACACTGCAATAATGGAGCTTGTGCTAATTAAATGAGGCAGCTTTCACGTAGCTTGTCAAAGACCTTTTGGCTAATCTGCCAACATTTTGCTAAAATTGCCCCATTTAATTACTATAAGTATATTTACACTACAGATAATTGTCTGGGATATTTTTAGACTGATATATAATTTATAATATCTTTGCTATCCGAAGCAGGGCTGAGGAGCTAGTACAGTACGAAGAGAGCTGCATCATTCCACACAGGCCATTGATTGCTTATATTCTGGTGTGCTCCCCTTCTCCCTCCACCACAATACTTTAAATAATAATAATAATCAAACCCCACCCCACCCTCCATTAAAGAACTCCCCAGACTCACTTTTATGGTTTTAGTCGCATTGATAAAGTTAATTGCATACAGATTGTGTTCCTCCATTCCAGTACCTATGGTAAGAATGTTGGGATCAAAAATGATATCGTTCGGATTAAAGCCCACTTTGTTCACTAGGAGGTTGTAGGCTCTGGTGCAGATCGCAATTTTTTCATCAGATTCAGTGGCCTGAAAAGGGGGAAGGGGGGGGGGAGAGGAGTGAGAAGGAAAGGTAAGTTTCCTGTCTGCAAGGTCTGACCAGTGAATCTCTTATTTTCCATGAGTTACACCAAGGCACCAATGAGCTTATTATTATCTGAGTGGATGATAATTTCAACACCCCTATATCAATTCTGTTACTCAGGGGTGTATCATATTCTGTTAGTTCCTCATTTCCTGCTGGTTTGATTCCCAGATGGCATACATACCATATATTTAAAGCTCATCACTTCCCCCACTTTCCTGGGAACTGCAGTTTAAGAATTGCAGCTCTGTGAGGAGTAAATGACAGTTCAATTTTTTTTTTGGGGGGGGGAGACATGCTCTTTCAGTGTGCAGTAAATGTGTGATATGTATGCTGCCCCCCCAGCTCATTTACTACTCCGGATTGTGGATATAACAAAAAATATTATGGGACCTTCCTCAAAGCCAGTAAGGTATGTTCAAGTGGTACTGACCTGACCCACTTCATCAAAAGCCATAACCACCACAGCTGCTCCATATCTCTTTATCTTTCTTGCTTTTGCCAGGAAGTCTTCTTCGCCTTCCTTCAGACTGATGCTATTCACTATGCATTTTCCTTGGCAGCACTTCAACCCAGCCTCTATCACTGCAAAATTTGAAGAATCGATACAGAGCGGCACCTGATACCGGGGAGTGCAAATTTACAAGTTAGCATAGCTAAGTAGCTACTTTTTTCTTTGTCAACAACTAAAACATCAACAGGAAAATGTCACAACAGTGTTGATGTTTTCTAACCTGTTATGTAGTTATGCATATAAAAAATAATGTTAACAATCCACAGTTAAAAAGAAACACGAAGGAACTAACATGCAACTTCCAACAGCGTGGTTTATCATCCCAGTTTGTTTCCCCTATACCATAGACCAGACTAGCTACAGTTTCAGGTTTGAACATAACGCTTTGCTTTTCATTTATGTAGTATAGTCGTACCTTGGATCCCGAACGTCTTGCAAGTCAAACGTTTTGGCTTCTGAACACCACAAACCCGGAAGTGAGTGTTCCAGTTTGCAAACATTCTTTGGAACCCAAACGTCTGTCAGGGCTTCCAATTGGCTGCAGGAGCTTCCTGCAGCCAGTCAGAAGCTGCACTTTGGTTTCTGAACGTTTTGGAGGTCGAACAGATTTCCGGAACGGATTCTGTTCAACTTCCTAGGTATGACTGTACTCTTCATGGTGAGCCATCTGCATTTCAAACTGTTGCAGTCCTTCAAAAGAAGAAAAGCAAGAATCCTCCCCGCCATTAATAACCCAGCACTTTGAAATGTTTCCCTGCAACACAGGTGCTGTTTTTCTGCATGGGCTCATCACACAGCATTACTGCAACATTTAAGTACTCTGCATCACCACATGAGCAGAGACAATTGCACAGGCTCTGACCACACCATGGTCACCTTGCTAGGATCAAGGGTAACATTTGGGTGGCTGAGAACCCTTGTACATCTTGGTGGGAGCTCTGGCATTACAGCAGTGCCATAGGATGAACTTTCAGGAAAGTGGCAAGTCGGTAGAAATGCAGTCACTAAATACTGTCTGTAGAATTAAAAGATTATTCCTAATGCTGTATACGCCCCTCCCCCAATTTGCAGCTCTATCTACAAGAACATCTGTTTTAATCTGACATCAGAAGTTGTGCATACAACCTTGGCAATGTCAGGTTCTGAAGCAATGAAGTTGCAGAATCTGGCCATAGCACATGGCCCATCTAGCATCCCGTCGTCCATATTGAGATCCAAAATTTGAGCTCCCATCTCAACCTGGGCCTTGGCTACACTCAGGGCATCCTAAAAAGGGATCACAAAAAAAAATAAATTGTAAAAAATATAGTAAATGCCCAAGTTGGCCTAGCATTAGTGAGTCCTTTTTATATTCCTCTTTTTTGGTGAATTCTGAATTACATCAAACTGCTTCCCACTCCCTTAAAACAAAACATTAATATAAACGTGTCTCCCATCCTCTCTTGTCTTACGCAGATTCCTCTTCTCTTTGTTAAGGGCTTGGCTTCACACAGGATATTGGACTGAAGTAGTTTCTTGGGCCGAAACAGAACCCCATTTGCACATAACCATAGTAGTTTGGAAGCTACTTTCCTGCAGCTTATTCCCACACTGCCCTAGTAATATATCAATTTAGAAACCCTGCAGGCAGAAGCAACAGTGTGGAACCTGTGTGGAAGTCAGGAATCCATGACTCCATTTCTCCTTTTCAGCTGTCCAAGAACAGCTGAAGCTCAAACTTCCAGAAATTCAAATGTTTGAGTACTGTGATGCCTATTAACAAAAATGCTTCCATGCTAGGCCGTTAAAAGAGAAGTGCCTAGACACTTTTTTTCATGCTGAACCATATTAGTACACTTCCACCAACTGCATGGAAAAAAGTTCCCTGCCGATAACTTATCTACTACAGAATGAATATGCAAACTCTTCAAATATGGTAAGTCAGAGACAAACTAAGTTGAATGCTTACTTCATAATTGCCGGCCATGATGAGTTTGGCAAACCTTCGTGATCCTGCAACATTGCAGCGTTCACCAATGTTCACAAAGTTGGTGTACTGCCCAATCCTGAAGGGTTCCAACCCTTGAAAGGGAATAACAACAACAACACAGGTTAAAAAACAGAACATACAACCTACTCTCAATTCACATAAAGCCCCTGTATAGCAGATGTAACTCATATGCAAAGCAGAATGAGCTATGCTTTAGATTTACAAGAATATACAGGCAACTCTCATTTTCCAAGCGTTTGATGCACGTGCAACCACGCACATGCATGCTGTGTTGAGCACCAGAAGAGGGTGGAACAGGGCAGGCTGACACATGCATGATGACCCAGAATGTAACCCGCACATGAATGGAGGGTTGCCTGTACTCTTCTTTATATTTATGTGACTAATGAAACAAGTCTGTCCTCTACATGGATGGGGGGAAAGCACTAATTCCCCTTGCAACTACAGAATGCAGTATGACTAGTGTACCAAAGTTTACTATTTACTGATAAAAAATACTTGTAATGTATTTTGATTTTGGCGGGATGCGGGTGGCGCTGTGGGTAAAAGCCTCAGGTCGGCGGTTCGAATCCCCGCAGCAGGGTGCGCTCCCGTTGTTCGGTCCCAGCGCCTGCCAACCTAGCAGTTCGAAAGCACTCCCGGGTGCAAGTAGATAAATAGGGACCGCTTACTAGCGGGAAGGTAAACAGCGTTTCCGTGTGCGGCTCTGGCTTGCCAGAGCAGCGATGTCACGCTGGCCACGTGACCCAGAAGTGTCTCCGGACAGCGCTGGTCCCCGGCCTCTTGAGTGAGATGGGCGCACAACCCTAGAGTCTGTCAAGACTGGCCCATACGGGCAGGGGTACCTTTACCTTTTTATTTTGATTTTATTTGAATGAAATAGCAGCATACAACAGTTATATAAAGACCACATAAAAAGTTAAAATCACAGGTCATCTGCTAACTATTACAGACAATGTTTTCATAATTGTCTGCATAAGCTTGGCAGCATAGAAAAGTTTTCAACAAATAGTCTGAAGACTGAAACAGAATGTGCCTGTTGAATCACTATCGAAAAAGCACTCCACAGGACTGGGCCAATGACAATTAGGGCTTGGGTTTTGTGCCGATATCAAATGAGTCTCTCCAGGGGTCAGAAAATGACGCTCCTACATGTGATCTCAGTGGTCAAGCTGGCATACAAGGCTCAAGTGGTCCCTATGCTAACCCGGCTTGGTAGTAAATGGACAGCCAGTGTTGATGTTCTAATAATGCTGTTGCATGTTGTCAGCCATGTGCCCCCATCAGCAGTTTGGCTGCTGCATTCTACACAAACGGCAGCTTCCGGAGCAGGTCCAAAGGCAGCCCCACATAGAGTGCATTGAAATAACCAGCCTTAAGTTTACCAATGCTTTGATTACAGTGGTCAGACATTATCTAACTACATCCATCCATTTCTCTCTCTTGGTTTTGTAAACCCTCTCAATTTAATAGCTAGTCTGTAACGACATAAATGACATATCCATTCCCAGTAAAATATAGATATCTCAAGGTAAATCAGCAAAGAGAGGCATTCTAAAACATACTTTAACAGAATGCAAATCAGGGCAGCTGGCTACATCAGTCTTTCTCACCTGAGAGCAGCATGTAGCCTTCTGAAAAAGAGGAGGCAGGAATGCGAGGCTTGCATGTCTTTACTGCTTCAGCTATCGCCCTGCATTACAAAAGAGCAAAACACAAAACAGCAGCTCAGGGCTTTACAAGTATGGATTATATTCAACTGGAACATGTTAAGAGACCAATACATATTTGCTTCTTACAGTCCCCTCTCACTTCTCCTCTAAGGAGCTCACAGGAGTGTACTAGATCGATAGATAGATAGATAGATAATGCAACTCTTAGTAAAAACAGTAATTAACATACTAACCTTTGAACACCACCCAAGAAATACTGAAGAGTGCCCAAAATTGCCTGTATAATTAATTTTCGTGACAAGAAGGCATTGCTTGCAATACCTGACATGCAGAAGTTAACTGCTCCAGATAAAATGATTATGTAAGCTGGCTCTTAATCAGGCAGAAGTTATTAACAGTGAAAAGCTATGTGCCCTGCATCAACACCCATTCTCTTCAGTTTTCCACCATATTTTAATTTTATTGACATCCTATGAGCATCCAGGCATACACAGTAATACAAAATGCTTGTGGTCACTTATGACCTCAAGTACTGCCTCAAGTACTGCCTCCCATTCCCTCATGAAGCCTTAAAATTCACCTCCATCACTTTTTATTACAAGAGAAAGATGGCTAAACTCTTGCCATCAGGAAAGAAATAAAGAGGTTTTCCAATTAACTTTATAAGGAGATTGCTGAAAAACATTTTACCAAAGTAGCTATAGCTGAACAAATATTTAATTTAATTAACTTAATTAGCAGTGGTTTCATGCATCATTCAATCAACATTTTCTGCAACTGGCACACAAGTCCTTTAAATCCCGAAGGGGAAAGAAAAAGATTGCTTAGCCTGAAGGACAATGAATGTAAATTTCCCCAAAATGGTTGTCACCACACATCTGCAGTCTGAAACTCCTGGTTCTGGAATATATCTGGGGGCTGTTCCTCCTCTTAGAACATGAATCACGAATGTGTGACCCTCCAGATGTTGTTGGGCTCCAACTCCTATCAGCCCCAGCCAGCATAACCAATGGTCAGCATTGTTGAGAGTTGTAGTCTAACAACATCTAGAGGGCCACACATTCCCTACACCCAGATCCCTCATACGTTGATGGATTTCCCCGGTCCACCCATCAGGTGGACTGCATGAAGAAACCTCAGTGCCTCGTGAACCTCTACACAAATTCCAGATTAGTCCAGATCAGGGTAGACACTTTGTACAACACTGATCAGAACCAAAGACATGGGCCAGTCCATCAGAAGATTCCTCTGCCAGAGGCCCCATGAAGGAACTTGCTGAGCTACATAGTAGTTGCTGTCACCAACACACTTGGCGAATAGCCTTCCAAGGACATGCCTGCTAGCTGTGACTAGTCTCTCCAAGCCACATTTTTATCAGGGCAACCACAAGGTTTGCAGTGACCATTACTGACGAAGTGCTCAGCCAGGGATGTCCCAAGGCTGATTTGAACATAATAAACACACCGTTGTAGTGGTTGCTATGTGAGGAAAACAGAATCAGCTTCCCTTCATTTTCCAGCAAACCTGGAATTTGTCTAGGACCCCTAAACTGTGCAGCAACCCACTACCCCACCCTCCAAACAGCTTCTTTGGTTGTCTGCATAGATGGCTGAAGCTGATGTTACTATATCAAGTTACCAGATATGCGCTGGAGTGGTTCCACAGCAGCCACCAACTATGTTCACCAAACCATCTAAGGCAAAATCCTGCAGATAAGGAAAAACAGTATTTAGATATAATTGAACTAGGGGAGCTGGTGGGGATGAATTAACAGCAATATAAAAGTAGCATGTCATATATTACTGGTATGAGTCCAATTAGTGCAGTAGGACCTTCAAATGATTCCTGCTAGCTAGCAAGAATATAGCTGGAGCTGCCCACGCAACCACATTTGGAAAGAATTTTCTCATCTTCAAACAGTTTCAGTCACCCTTCCCCCCCCCCCAAGTGTGTGTTTGAAATACAGAGCTATATGATTTCTGGGAAGCCTGCCTCAAGTTCTGCTTGCTTAAGAGCTCTACTTCCTTCCTAGTCACCAATGTAACACTTCAGGATTGGAGATGAATTACTACGCTGGGAACGCTATCCTGAACCAAGTCACTCTTTGCATAGGTACCTCCTTGTCTTTTACATAGCCCATATCCTTCAGCACAATCAAAGCAAAGCCCCACAATGCTTTTATAAAGCAGCTGTCTGGGTCATGTGAGGCTCCTATAAACCATTTCCATCTGTCCTTCTTGTGAGTCCACATGTCTACCAATATGTCTTCCATAATCTGAGATCAACATGGACAAACTTGAGATCCTGAACCAGCAGCCCCATTCCATAAGGCTGCAATCCTATAAAATTTATTTACCTATGAGTAAGCCCCATCGAACACTATATGACTTACTTCTGAGTAGACAAATACAGGATTTGATTTACATGCAAATATTTCCCCCCTCTACAGTTGGAAGAAATAAATACACACACAATAAATATTATCCCCTACCTTTAGGTGCTTGGCAGTCACTTCAGGTGTTTCATCATAACCACCAAAGGTGTTAGGAAGACCTGAAGAAATATAAGAATGTGCTTGAACCTCATGTGATCTATACATAACTTTTCACGTGATCTATAGGTAACTATAGGGGAGTTTTGTTTCCATTTATTATTTCAGCTGGATAATAAAATTTATAATTTGCTCGATAACACACATCCATATACATAAATCTTAGGAAGTTTTTCTTCTGAGAGGTTTGGTAAAAGGTCTTAACTTCTAACGCTTTGATCTGCTTAGAAAGAAAAAAACATCACTGCAGCTGTAGTTTTCAATGGGATTAATGAGTATGTGCTACATTGCTAATAAATAAAAAACTCATTAGTCTTTTCTTAATTAGATTTTCCCAAGTAACAACCTGCCTTAGCTTTAAAATATTAGCTTTTCAAGGTTATTTATTATTTCCAGGTTTTCCCTCCCTTTCTTTCTAAAAACAAATGTCCTTTTTTACTAAAACATCAGCAAATGCATTAGCAGAATGGAGAAGCAGTTGTTTCAGTGTTTAAATGGTAGCCACCAATTTAAGTGTCATCCAAAGATTCATTTACATCTTTTTCCACAGAAAATGTTTGCTTACCACAGAAAATAATAGTATGTAACCAATTATAAATCAAAATTAGCGCTTCAAATTTCAAGCACACAGACTTCAGAGGAAGACATCACAATACCAAGGAAGTATTTATAAGATCAGGCTCAAAATGTTCATTCATATCAACTCAGCTCCTAAACCTACTATCAAGAGTTTTTATCAAGGCTCTTTTGATCATAAATCTGCCTTGCTTGGAGGTTTAATATCTGTCATGAGCTTCTGGACTGAAGTCACTTTCATTCAGATACTGGCAAGGCAAAGTGGAAATAGGGTCCCTATTCTGAACAACATTATACACCATTTTCCAGTTCTGGCTGCTGACATCATACTCTCCAGTGCTCACACACACACACACACACACAAACATAGAGAAACAAAGATCTTGGATAAACCATATACAAACTGGAGCCAGTATGGGGCAGACTATTTTAATACTGATTGTGCTACCTTGGATAAAAAAGCAGGACATAAAATTGGTTGGCTGATATATTAAAAAGAACCAGTGTATCAAAATAGACCAGGCAAATCCACACAACCATGAATTTCACTGGGGAACCTTGTGCCAGTCACTGTATCCCAGCCTAATCTACCGTGGATACAAGGGCAATATAAAGAAAATCCATTCATTAAGTCCTAAATTACGTCAGGTCTTTTCTGTAGAAGAAAATTCCTAGAGCTGCCCAACATGATGAGATCCAAAGTACATCTATGCCCCTGAGCTTGTGTGCAATGCTTATTCAAAAGGATCCAGGATAGTTTTATAAGGGGATGAACACACATGCAGTAGTGGTGGAAAAGGCGGGGGGGGGGGGGCTTTCCATCAGTTCTGCTCTAAGACCAGCTTCTTCTGTCCCTGAATGGTTTCCATTCCAGTTGGTCATTGCAAACACACACACACACACACACACACACACACACACACACACAAACCACTGTTTAATTTTAAGAACTGGTGCCAGTTTGTTTTGTCCCCTCTTCCCTCTACATCTCTTTCTCCTTTTGTGTCACGTGGTTTGGATTGCAAGTCTGCAGGCAGGGTCTGTCTTTATTTTAAGTAAACTGCTCTGGGGATCTCTTCAGCTGAGAAGCAGGGTAAGAAAGACTCTAAAATAAATACAAGAGCAGGGGTAAACAAATTGCAAGGCAAGAATTTTCACTCTGTGTGAGCTCCGGTTTACAACCTTGAAATGTATCACCGTATCCCATTTTGCACCTTGCCTATACTCTAGATTTCCTAAATGCAAAGAGGTATGAAGAATGTGGCTGCATAATGGACAGTCTAATAGCACCTGGTCTTCATACAGCTAAGACACAGCCACTGCTCATCTATCCCATCATGGCGTAACCAGACAGTGGAGAGACAGAAAGGTATCAACCAGCAGCTGAAAGAGCAGGCTCCCTCCAAGGATGCTTCCACATGTTCAAACCATAATAATTGTCTTGAATTTGGCAGGGTTTTATCATGCAGCTTCATTTGCATAACAATTAAGTTGACTGCAGATAACATAATTATGAAGTAAGCTGTTGCAGCTGTGCTAGAAATGCACATCATGTTGATTTACAAGATTTATCACTTAATGATAAGCAAAAACAGAAAATTCCCACAAATCTGTCCATACCTGCATTGGGATAGCAAATAACGTAGGCTGTTGTACACTTCCCAATAGCTTCAATGAAGGGCCTCATTTCCACTGCCCCCAAGGCACAGTTTAGTCCGATGCTAGAAAGACCAATATAGATTATAGGTATGTATGTAGATATATTATTTGTTTTGATTGAGACACAACCCCCCCTCCCCGAAAATACTAGTTTGTTAGCTTGTTACAAACAAACTGCTGTTAAAAAAAGAGAACCATTCAGACACCCACAAAGTCCCAGGTTGTGATCTGAGGGCACGATGCACCCACCTTGCTGAAGCTAAGCAGGTCTGTCTGGTCAGTAGCTGGAGGAGACCACTTGAGACCACCACATATATGAGGTCGAAGTCACAAAAGCCTGCTATCAAATCGCCTACCTGGTTATTTTCCTGCTTTTGATAATATTTTTAAACCAGGGAAGAACTTGAGTGTACATCTGCCTAATATGCCTAGGGATAGTGTTAAGATTGTGTAATTGAATTATTCACCTTTGATTCTTTTGAGGCTGATTTATTTTATTTTTTACACAGAAAGAGCCTCAGCAGCCTCTCACCAGGTTATTAAGTGTAAACATCTGCATCAGAAATATGAACAAAGTCAGGTCTTAAGCTCAAATTCTAAGCATAGGTTCTCTCCTCAGATCTCAAATACACTTGAATAAAAATACTTTTCCTGTAGTCATTTGTTTCATCCTATCAAATTCAGGAACGCAACAATTAAATACCAACACCAGAACTAGAAAAATTCTTAGGCCCCATCTGAACTGTATGTTTAAAACAGTATTGTATCACTTTAAATAGTCCTCGCTTCCCCTAAATAATCCGGTTAATTGTAGTTTATTATAGTTGCTGAGAGTTCTTATTAGACCGCTATTCCCCTCACAGAACTACAATTCTCAGAGTGGTTTAACAATCAATTCCTCTTGCCAGGAAACTCTGAAAAGATTAATGATGAAAACAACAAGCTCGTAAGTCTGACAAATTGTGCATCTAGCCCATGAGTGGCAATATGTTTGTTTGTTTACTGACATGTTTATAAACTGCTATTCATTAAAAAAAATATCAGAGCTGTTTACTATTATACATAAGACAATACAAGAAAGTCCATATAAAAAAAAAAGTTAAAATCAGAAATCAGCTATTATGGAAAAGTGTATTCTTAATTGCCTGCCTAAGCTTAATGGTGTAGGGACGCAGGTGGTGCTGTGGGTAAAACCACAGTGCCTAGGGCTTGCCCATTGTATGGTTGGCGGTTCGAATCCCCGCAGCGGGATGAGCTCCCGTCTTTCGGTCCCAGCTCCTGCCCACCTAGCAGTTCGAAAGCACCCTAAGTGCAAGTAGATAAATAGGTACTGCTTAATAGCGGGAAGGTAAACGGCGTTTCCGTGTGCTGCACTGGTGCCGGCTCGCCAGAGCAGCTTCATCACACTGGCCACGTGACCCGGAAGTGTCTCTGGACAGCGCTGGCCCCCGGCCTCTTAAGTGAGATGGGCGCACAACCCTAGAGTCGGACACGACTGGCCCATACGGGCAGGGGTACCTTTACCTTTACCTTTAAGCTTAATGGAATAGAAGAGTTTTCAGCTTAAAGCGGAAGGGTTACTGGAGACCACAAACAGAGAAATTATTGAATACTTGCTACCTAAGATTCTGGAGTTCAAATTCAGGAGTTCAGATATGCAATATGTAAACTCTTCCACTAACAAGCATATTTTCTGTTCTGAAAGCCAACAACAGCAGCAAAATCCTTCCTGGGGATACGCTGGAAGGAACCAACAGTAAATAAGAATCCTGAGGTGTGTGTGCCAAATGAATAGCTCCCTGCAGTGTTAGCATACTCATTCCTCTTTCCCAGTAAGGCATTATGATGTCTCTGAGCACCAGAGACCACCCTGGTCTAAAGATGCCCAGTATAGTTCCTTCTCTGAAGCTAGGCACATTTGATCCTGGACCTGGCTAGTACCTACACTGTACCTACTGCAGAGCTGCTTCTTCTGGAAGCTCTGCAGTAGCTTCTCTGCAATTGGTGGAAGCTTCTTCAGCCCACACTGTCCAAGATAAGAGGATGTATGTGGTTATCAGCATAGCAAGATCACTAACAACATTTCTGACCTCAGCAAACAGCTGACATATTTTAAACTAATCAAATAGTTTACAAAAGTGGTTTTATGCAATTACTTGTAAAATAGGTCTCCACACAGCTGTGTGTGTGTGTGCGCGCGCACGCACACACACACACAAACACACTTATAACATTGATTAGAAAGGCTGTCCAAAAAAAGAGAAAAATGAACAAGAAAGGGAGGCCATTTAAAACAAAACACACAAAAAACAACCCCTGAATTTAACTTATAGACCCATTACTCAACAAATGCTGGAGCACAGATAAGGATAGCTAATGCTGTCATCCTTATCAAACCACAGATAAATACAATTTCACTCTATGCTGCTAAGTCATGGTTGATTTATAAGCTTCCGCCTTCTTTCTCTTTGGCTCAGGCTCCTTTTTCACCTTAAGCTGCTGAATTTCTCTCTGCGTCATTTCACCACCATCTGTCTCTGTCTGTCTCTACAAGCCTCATCTGGTGATCTCCCTGAAGCTCCAGGGTGGCAAGAGTAAGGTAAGGAGGAAGGCAGGCCCCAAAATGACTCAAGAATGCTTGTATTCTCACTGTGCATCGTGTACCTAGTCCTTTTCTGTAATTCCCACTGGAAGTTATAAAAGGTTGCACTTAAAAAACAACAACAAATCAGTGCATTGGTCCTAAGCACTGGCGGAAGGAATGAACAAACATTTTGCCCCCAAGAGACATACACGGGGCAGTAGGTGGGCAGTTGGAAGCCCCATGTCAGCAGATGTGGTCAGAGCGGGTCACATACTCACACGATTAACAAATGGAGAATGACACATGGGAGTGACCTGCCTACATGTTCATCCTCCACAACCATCTCACACTTCCACCTAGCCCAGCAAACAGCTATTTGGCAGGCTGGATGCAGCATGATTTATATGGGGAGAAAGAAGAGTAGGGATGACAATCCGTAATGGGATGCATTGAAGGTCACTGAGGGCCAAGGACTGCCAATATGCAATGACAGCAAGAAGTAGACAACAGATTGGCAAGGGCAGGAAATAGGTTGATGCTCTGCCTCCTGCCCATCAAGATGCACACCAGGAGAGAGCTGTGAGTGACTTAGGTCTACATGTCCCTAAGGAGGCTGTCTATACACTTTGAAAATCAGTGCTTTGAAAAGCAGAACAGATGGATACATTAGACTAGGGTCCAAACATTGTCCGCACAATCCTACCGCAACCCCCATTCATCTGAATCGATTTTAGAAAAACTGGCACAGAGCCTATCAATACTGAATAGCTTTATTGTAAGTAAATTTACTTCTCTCACCAAAGTGGGTCACAGTGAGATATACTGATGACGAAAGCTTCCCCAGTCTGGCCAGAGAGAGTACGGCCGCTTTTATCGACAATGGTTCCCGATACCTAAACACCACAAGGGAAACAGCGAGAGAGACAAAAAAAACCTTGTATGAAGACGGCTGCAACAGCAGATCTGAAATGAACAATGCCTGATTAAAAATTAACAAGAGGCAATCAGAATGATGAAGGTTCTGTGCAACAACCTCTGCAAACAATGTTTTAGCTGTCACAAAGATTGATCTGTAAATGAATAGCTCCCTTCTCCTTTTGAAGACAAAGGAAGGGAGGGAGGAAGAAATTTTTATCTGAATTTGCACTTGGGATGTTAGGAAACTGTACAGAGAACACAAATATGCTAAAAAAATTAAACAGATTTTTGAGATTCTGCTCAGCTTCCCACCCCTCCTTTAAGAGGAATACTCACCTATTCTATAACAAGGCAAAGAAAGGAAGAAAAAACCTCCTCCTCCTCCCCCATAACCCTATAATTTGGCATTTGAGGCATTCATTTTCACATTCTTTTGAACACCACAGGTCCTCAACCCTTCCCTTATTTAATACTATGCTTCCAACGTTGCCTATAACTAGAATCTGATGGCTCCAATGTTCTCATTATGGAACAATCTTCAAAACCACAAAGAATTTCCATGGAAACAATAATGTATTACACAACTGATGCTAGCTGCAACATAACTGCAAAATACTAGCCTTTTTAATTACACGATGGTCACATTTGCACGTCACAATAACCCAGGGTTGCTGGCTTATTATGGTTTATTGGGTACAAGCAGCATACTGGTTCACACTCTGCCTGATCATTCCTACTTCGCTCCTCTCCTGGCACAAGTAGGGGGAATAAACTAGGAAGACACAATTAAGCTGGGTTTCCCATGACTACTGAACTGAGGATGGTTTTTCTCCAACAAGCCAAAGGTCGCAAGCCAACAATAAGAAAGTTTATGGCATGCTAGTGATCCTGGCTTATTAGGCAGAAACAAACCACGATTCTGGGTTCAGACTGTGACTTCCTAATTTGTTTCAACCATCCAAGCCAGAAATTATTGTGCACTGTGCCCCAGCATGCTGTTAAAACATAGTAAGCAGGCAAACTAGGATCATGACATATGAATGCAGTCAATAAACCTGTAGTTCAATCAATTATAACTCCTCCATGTTGCAGCCTTAAGATGCTGTAAGTGTGACAGACAAAATACAATGGTACCTCGGGTTACATATGCTTCAGGTTACATACGCTTCAGGTTACAGACTCCACTAACCCAGAAATAGTACCTCAGGTTAAGAACTTTGCTTCAGGATGAGAACAGAAATTGTGCGGTGGTGGTGCAACGGCAGAGGGAGGCCCCATTAGCTAAAATGATGCTTCAGGTTAAGGACAGTTTCAGGTTAAGAACAGACCTCCGGAACGAATTAAGTACTTAACCCGAGGTACCACTTATAACCCGAGGTATAAGGTATCTTTTACTGAACCAGGCTGACGCATTTCCTAACACCCTGATCTAATGGAAGCTCTCATGCGTGCTTCTAATGAATAAGAACCGCAGTACAGCTTTTGGTATCTGAGATACTGAGAGACATTGGGGTGAACCAGTATGTTAGATATATATTATTTGAACCACATAAGTAGTGGTAGCTGAACCACATAATAAGTGGAAGTTAACCCAATGGTCTATCTCAGCTTGGATCTCAAGGGATAGCTGTCCAAAGTGATAAGGCGTTCATGTGACAAGAGAAGCACAATGGTTGTTTCCCACCTTCCTGTCACAGTGGGCAGAAGGCTTCCCACAGGACTCTATGACAAACTTCTCCCCCCCGCCAGCTGCTCCCATGTGTGCCCTTCTCAGCGTGCTGCAATCTGCAGGGTCCATTCAACAGCACATTTTACTGTCCGCTCTTGTCCCAGGCACGCAGGCTTCTCCCAGCAGGAGCAGACAGTTGTGCATGGGGGCCATATGGAAGAGCTGGCAAAAAAAATGCTGTTGGTTAAAGACACAGGAGGCCTTCAGCTGCTATTGAAGTATGCCCAGGAGAATCTCAGCACACTTGGAAGAGCAAACGTGACAGCAGATGGCACGGAAAGACAGAGTCCAGTGAGAGTCACTCCGTGAACACGGAGTGCAGAATTGCACACTAGAAGTTTGCACATTTACATATATATCTACACAGCAGAACCAGAGGGGTTCCTGGCAGTATATTTTGACTAACATATTTTAAACTCAAAGAACAGCCAAATGGGGAAAGGTAGTATAGCTTCTGAAACTACAGCTTTTCCACTATTGCTGCTGTGCTGTGGAAGGCCCTTTCGCTGCAATATATGAAGAAGCAACCATTAGTTGCTTCAGACATCTTTCAATGACCTCCTTTTTGGCCTCAGCTTTCTCCAGCCGGCAAGATAGGACCCTGCTTTTATTTGTTCACAGTCTCTGAATTCCTATTTTTGTTTTTATAATACTGTTTTACTGGCTCCATGTTGCATTTTTTATTTTAATTACATTGTTGTTGCTTATTTTGTATACCGCTGAAGAGACGTTTTAAATATTAAGCGGTTTCTAAATGCCAACGCATATTTATTTATAATTATCATAAGAGGATACCGATGCTCTAGAACATAGGTCGGGAACTTTAATGAAAGGAACCTCGAAGTGCAAGGTAACATACAAGACTGTATAGTTTGTAAAACAAAGTGTTCATTTCTTAGATGGTTGAGCATTAACTAATGAATTACAGAGATGCGGTTACTCTTTCAGTTCTTATACTTACAAACAATGGTCTGGGGTCATACTCTTCCTCAAACAACTTCTGGAGCGCAAAGAGAGCTGCCTGTGCAATGAAAACATCACAAAAATTAAGGGTGGGTGATATGCCTTCCTTCCACTTTGGAGTTTTCAAACATCTTACACATTTTTAGGTTTTGTTTTGTTGTAGGGAGGGAAGGATTAGACCAGCACCAACAGCTTTTTCTTTAGAGGAGACCAATGACCCCCTAAATAAAAACAAGACCAACAACAACAATATAGTCTCTCATGTGGCTCTGTGACTGCAGGAAAAGTTGCCCAACAGCAATTTCACGGTGAGAAGAAATCCAGGCCAGACTTCATGAATCTATGGCAGGTGTGGGAAACCTTTTTCAGCCTGAGGTCCACACTGCCTCTAACCTTCCAGTCAGTTCATGTCAGTGGTGGGTGAGGCCCATTCAAAAGGTTGGTGGGAACACTGCCTCTAGAATCAGAGGAAGAATGCTGGTTGCTGGGGATCCCAATGAAGAAAATGCTATCACACTGCTGTCCTTGTTGTGAGTTCCCTAAAAGCATCAGGTTGGCCGCTGAGAGAACCAAATGCTGGACTACAGAGGCCTTTAGACTGATCCAGCAGCATTCTTCTTATTTCCAGCCTCTAACTCAGGGCTTCAGCAAGCCTGGAGGAGTCATGTAGTCCTGTTCAGGCTTCACCAAGGGGAAGGAAAGGACACTTCTCTCATTCTACATCCACCCAAAACACTGCCCCTCTGTGCTATGTAACGCTAAAGGGCTCGGATTTGGAGCACTGTTGTTTAATTATCAAGAGAAAGGTCTCCATAAAGTGGGGGAAAGGGCTCGTTGTTCTCTTTTCCTCTTTCCTGAAGCTTCCCCATCCAGTGCAAGGAAGAGGAGCTTCTTAACTTCATGTCATACATGGCATCCCCTTCCAGGAAATTTTAACCGTCCCATCCAGAATACTACAAGCTATTAAGGACTCCAGCAGAACAGTTCCAGCCCCCCCCCCATCGTTCCTTGTTTAATGCACTTGTACAAAGAGAATCAATATTATCATTTTAAATAAAATGAGTTTTATCTGCTTTTGACTGGTGTCATCTAACTTTGTGATCAATTAAATTATAGTTCACATGGGGTGGGGTGGGGTGGGGTTTGTTTGTTTGTTTGTTTGTTTGTTTGTTTGTTTAAATGGCACTTTCAAGAGTTTGCTTTGAATTCTCACCTTGGCATTGGCTGTATCAAATATGGTTTCAACTAACATGATATCTGCTCCACCATCAAGAAGTCCTTTGGCTTGTTCGGTGTATGCTTCCACAAGCTCATCAAAAGCTGCAGCACAATAATAACAGATTCCCTTTTATGCTAGAAGTGACAATGAAACACCTATTCCGACTTCAAATGTGGTTCTCATATCCTCCGCAACTGGTGGACATGGAAGGTAACTTTGCACTGCAATTCTTTATTATTTGGCACAATGTACAGCAGAATGAGATTAGTTATTAGGCTCTCAAATAATTCTAATTAGCTTCCTCAAAGATATTGTGGACACCTCTAATATGGAATTAGAAATAGATTTATGAACCACAACAAAAGCTTGAACTGGCATCAAAATTGGAAGTCTCTGGACTCACCAAAAACACGTTAATGGGTCAGCCTATATTATAAAAGTGGTGTTGGTGTTAAACTGATAGGAACACAAAAAGCAAAATAAATAATATTTGCCCTCAGTCTTTGGAATAACAATCTAAATACTTACTGACATTTCTGTAATCTGGCTTTTCCACTGAAGGGGAGACAGAAAGGGTCTTGTTTGTGGGACCCATCGCACCAGCCACGTATCTTTTCCTTCCTTTACAAAGAAGAGACATAATATTTGAGAAACAGGCTTTGGATGAAGGGCAGAGACACAGCAGTGTTTCATCATGTGCTATCCAGACCAATTGATAAAAGTATGGCACTGCACTTGGGAACAATTATGAGAGGGGCAAAACCTGCCTGCCATGCCGATGCTGAGTGGCACAATCCTGCAGCAAGGAACTTCAAAGGATCCAGTGGGGCGGAGTTCCAAAGTACCAATATAGGAAATACATTTAAAAAATAATAATACAAAAACTATTTAGAATTGTAGTTTGGGTGAGCAGGTGTTGTATTTTGGCATAGTTCAGCTGCTCAAGGAATACAACTGTTTGCAGTCCAGCTCCAATGTGGGGAAGGGAAGTTATCATTTTGGCAGGAATTAAAACAGCATCCAGCATATGGATGACAACTGGGAAGAAGTCTCAGAGAAACAAAAGAGCCTAAAGGAAAGGTTAGTGAAGAATATAGCTTGAATTAGGCTAATGAGAGAAGCGGTTCTGACTAAACTTTGTGATGCTATTTGCTATAGGGAAGGAAAAAGGAGATACAGGCTGTCAAGAGACAGGGTAGCTATAGGAAGTGGGACACAGCAGAAAGTGATCTGAAATGCACAGAACTGAGGAAACAACAGGTGGTGAACAGGCAGAGTTGGGGGGGGGAGGAGGAGCCAAAAAGAATATAGGGCTGGACAAAACTATACATAGGGACTTGTGGGGTGTTGGCAGGAAGGACAAGTAGATAGGCAGATGATACAAGGCAAGAGCCTTCACTCTACGCTTTTCAGATCTGCTAAAAGCACTATTATTTTGATAAGCCTATCCAGATATGTAGAATGTAGACATGTGTTTCAATCTGTTTTTAGCCTATTGTTGATTTTAATTATTTTTGTGGCTTCTATTGTCACAACAAACCTCAAGGCGCAACAAGGGCAGAAAGCCCAAATTTCACATATTGACAAACTTAGCAATCAGCATTTGGCTGAAGGCTTCTACAAGAAGAACCGAGATTCTAATTAGAAAGACTAGTTAGATACTCCAAGATCAAAATGTGCAGTAGATTCTGGAGATTTTTTTTTTAATAGTCTCATAGGTGAGCTAGACTGAAGAGATCTCTCTTTAACTATTACTGGTCTCTTCTAGTCTTGGTTTTGAGAAAACAACACCTTCTCTTTAAAGCTATTAAAGCCTTGAAACCAGACAGTGGGTTTTTGCTGGAATTTAAGAAAACCATGTTTTCCAGTCAGCACTTGAGTTGCCTATTGCTGGAATCTGCAAGAAACTAAAGCCGGTTTACTTGACCTTCAGGTAATTTTGTATAAATAAGAAACCAAGTATGCAAGCTGCAATGTTTTGGGAATAGCACTGACTGACACTAACATCTGGAATCTAAGCAGAATTTGGAACCCACAAGAGCCCCTAACGAATAGTGCCTATTTTATTATGCATTATTATGTTTCACTGAAGGACACCTCCAGCATTTACATACTCCAGCCTAATGAGAAACAGTGATCCTAGGCTAATGTGTGAACTAATTGGAAGCCAGTAGGTTAGAAATATTGGAATGTTATTTACCTGTCTCAGCAGTGACATCATCGGCTGCTTTTCGGGCTACCTGTGCTGATATTTTGTTTAACCGATAAGCCTGGGAAGTACAGGGGTAGGAGAAAGTGGAGAAGACATCAAAACAATCAAGCATCCAGAAAGCATCCATTATATTCAGAGTTTAACTAACTCTATTTTGAACTACATTTTAGAGTGTTCATTTGCAATGCATTTTATAGCCAATTCACAAGTCATGGTATATACAGAAGAAGAAAAAACCCCACCACCGCATGTTTCCAAAGAGCTGGCCTCCATTTTGGATCCCTAAACTATCAACTTGGCTCAAAAGTCTCTACCTTGCTAGAAATGTTAGCTGGCAAGGGCTAACACTATGACAGGAATTTTTTTGCAGCTCTCATCAACACCGTCTACTGAAATGTGAAAGAGGAAGAACTCTAGAAGACACAAAAGCCTAATCTCACCCCTCCCCACCAAATTCAACCAAGGCATGCTGTACCAATGGGTTACTGAGAGTGCCCAGTTAGTATGTGATCCTCCAATCAGGAGCAACACATATCCAACCTGGAGTCAAGCATCCCACATCCTTGGTCATTAGGAAGAATGTACACTCATCTTCCTTTTTTATGCAATAGCAGATCTTTCTTCCAGTGTTCATTCTGATCTTGTTAGTCTTGTCTTTCTAAGACAGCAGCAGAGAACGTCAGCCTGTGGGTCAACACAGACCCCTCCAAGGTCATCAGAGGCGCTCTTCTGATTGCCCTTTTTGACACAAGCTTTAAGGGTAGCAACGAGAGAGAGGTTCTTTTCAGTGGTGCACCCTCGCATTTGGGGAATGCTCTCCCCAAGGACATTCATCTAGTTGCCTACATCAACACATTTTTGGTACCAAAGACTTTCCTCTTCTCCCATGCATCGAATGATTAACATTTCTGTGGGTGCTTTAGCTTGCTCACTTTTTGATGATCACAATCATGTGCATGTGGTTGGGAAGAGGTGAATGTTTCCATCTGTTGCTTTTAGAATTAAGCCTGTGGTTATTTTAGTGCCCAGTAAAGTGTAAAGTACTTTTTGTACTGTAAGTTGCCTCAGGATTTTTTTGTAGTAGGCTTCCAACAAATGATTGTTTAATGTTACATGCAGAAGCCTTAGGCTGTGGGCTCTCATTTTCCTTTCTTCTGATATTGCCATGTGGGGTAGATTGAAAACTGATGTAAAGCTTCCAATTAACCATGGTTTATTGTTGCATCTGAACCTAGAAGTGCAGTTAATCTTATGTTTAGGGAACAAAACAGAATCAGCAACCACAGTTTTGAGTTGGATAGTTTCCCTAAACCATAGTTAAGGTTTAAGGTTGTTGTTGTTTTTTTTAAAAAAAAACAGACATCATGGGTAAACACAGATAGCTGGAAATTCTCACTTTTGTTTTCAATCTCCTACTAATTTTGGAGAGCTGTGGGGAGCTCAGATGTCCTTGTCCATTTGCATAAAGCTATGCCATAGTTTAGCTTTATGTCTGAATGTGATCAGCGTCACAAATTTACTTACCTCAAGAACTCAGGAAAGGATTTCATTTTTTTTTTTTTTTTTTTTTATAAATATTTATTAAGTTTTACATAAACAATAAAGAACAACATAAACAACACATAACACAGAAAAAATACACAAACATAAAACACAAAAACAACAGTAATAAACAATAAAAATAGAGAAAATTAAAAAAAAAATACCCTTTTTATCTTCATAATGACCTTGCATTTACTTGTTTCTGCGACTTCCCCCAACCTCCCTACTCTGTATTCCAAATCAAATGTTCTGTCTGCAAATTCTTTCCCTCTATCATAATTTAAATTTCTCATCATCTTAAATCCATATCCCATAATTATATTTCCTTCAGTCTAGATTTTAGATCTTTTTCTGTTCACCTTTCTTGCTAAAAACCAGTCACCTTCAGTCCGATATCTTCAAATGTTCGTTATCTTGCAGTATTTCTGTAAATAGTCTTTAAATTTCCTCCAATCTTCCCTCACCGTCTCTTCTCCCTGGTCTCTAATCCTGCCGGTCATTTCTGCTGATTCCATGTAGTCGATGACTTTCATCTGCCATTCTTCCAGAGTGGGTAATTCTTCTGTCTTCCAATACTGTGCAATAAGTATTCTTGCTGCTGCTGTAGCATACATAAAGAAAATCCTATCTTTCTTGTGCACCTGTTGGCCAACCATGCCCAGGAGAAAGGCTTCTGGCTTCTTCGAAAATGTGTATTTAAACACTTTTTTCAGCTCATTATAAATCATCTCCCAGAATGCCTTAATCTTAGGGCACGTCCACCAAAGGTGAAAGAATGTGCCTTCAACTTCTTTACATTTCCAACACTTATTATCGGGCAAATGGTAAATTTTCGCAAGCTTGACTGGTGTCATGTACCACCTATATATCATTTTCATTACATTCTCTCTTAGGGCATTAGATGCCGTAAATTTTATACCGGTGGTCCATAACCGTTCCCAGTCAGCAAACATTATATTATGGCCCAAGTCTTGTGCCCATTTAATCATCACTGATTTCACTTCCTCATCCTGTGTATTCCATTTTAGTAGCAAGTTATACATTCTTGACAAAATCTTAGTTTTGGGTTCTAACAATTCTGTCTCCAATTTTGATTTTTCCACCTGGAAGCCAATTTTTCTATCCATTTTAAATGCTTCCATTATTTGATGATAATGGAGCCAATCTCGGACTTTACTTTTTAATTTATCAAAACTCTGTAGTTTCAATTTGTCTCCATCTTGTTCTAAAATCTCCCAATATTTTGGCCAGTTTGCCTCCATATTGAGCTTTTTTAGTGCTTTTGCTTCCATTGGGGACAACCACCTTGGGGTCTTGGTTTCAAGCAAGTCTTTATACCTCATCCAAACTTTAAACAATGCACTCCTAACAATGTGGATTTTAAACATTCTATGCACTTTAACCTTGTCATACCATAGATATGCATGCCAACCAAAAACATTGTTAAATCCTTCTAAATCCAACATGTCAGTGTTTTCAAGAAGTAGCCATTCTTTTAACCAACAAAAGGCTGCCGCCTCATAATAAAGTTTCAGGTCTGGCAGGGCAAAGCCCCCTCTTTCTTTTGCGTCGGTCAATATTTTAAATTTTATCCTTGGCTTTTTGCCCTGCCAGACAAATCTGGATATATCTCTTTGCCACCTCTTGAAACAATCAATCTTATCTATAATTTGCAGTGTCTGAAACAAAAACAACATTCTTGGCAATACATTCATCTTTATCACAGCAATACGACCCATTAAGGAGAGTTTCAAATTAGACCATATATCTAGATCTTTCTTTATCTCCGACCAACTTTTCTCATAATTGTCTTTATATAAATTTCCATTTTTCGCAGTCATAGTAATACCCAAATATTTCACTTTTTTCACTACTGCCAATCCTGTCTCATTCTGAAATCTTTCTTTCTCAATTTCTGTTAGATTCTTTGTCAAAACTTTGGTTTTTGTTTTGTTCAATTTAAACCCTGCCAGTCGACCAAACTCTTGGATCAGTTCTAAGGCTCTTTTCACACTGGATTCTGGCTCCTGTAATGTCAGAACTAGGTCATCTGCAAATGCTCTTAATTTATATTGTTTAGCTCCGACCTGAATCCCTCTGACCAATTGGTCCTTTCTAATCATATTCAGCAACACCTCCAGGACTGATATAAACAGCAAAGGAGAAATTGGGCAACCTTGTCGCGTACCTTTCTCTATTCTGAACTCCTCAGTGATTACACTGTTTACAATTAACTTAGCTTTTTGTTCAGAATAGATTGCACCTATACCATTTTCAAATTCCTGACCTACCCCCATACTTTGGAGATTTTTCTTCATAAAACTCCAAGAAATATTATCGAAGGCCTTCTCCGCATCCACAAATATTAGAACCGCCTTAGTATTTATTTTTTCTTGTAAAAATTCCAGAATGTCTATTATATTCCTTACATTATCTGATAGATGTCTTCCTGGGAGAAAGCCTGCTTGGTCCTTATGAATCTCCTCTATTAAAACCTTCTTAAATCTTCTGGCCAGAATATCTGCAAAAATTTTGTAATCCACATTAAGTAATGATATTGGGCGGTAGTCTTTGAGTTGGTGTTTCTGAGTCTCTACCTTTGGTATAAGTGTAACAAAAGCTTCTTTCCACGTATCTGGTGCCTTCTCCCCCTGAAGTATTTTGTTACAAACTTCTTTCAATGGCTGAATTAACCAGTCTTTCAGTGCTTTATAATATCTAGCAGTCAGTCCATCGGGTCCTGGAGACTTGCCCAGTTGCATATTCTGAATGGCACTCTCGACCTCTTGGTCTGTTATGCTATAATTCAATTTCAATCTATTCTCTTGAGATATTTTCGGTAGCCCATTCGCTTTCAAGAATTTCTCTATGTCTACTTCCTTCTGGGGTTGTTGAGAATAAAGCTGTTTAAAATATTTTTGAAAAGCGGTCCTTATTTCTGTAGGGTTCTGAATAGTTTTTCCTTCCACTTCTAGATTTGTTATTGTATTCAACTTTTGTCTCTTCTTAATTTGCCAAGCCAATAATTTCCCACACTTGTTTGCAGATTCAAAAGTTCTCTGTCTCATTTGTCTGATCTTCCACTCAATCTCTTGATTTACCATTTGCATATATTCCACTTGATATAATTTAATCTCTCTTAGAGTTTCCTTTGAATTTGGCTTTAATCTCAATCTCTTTTCTCCTTCATTGATCTTTTCCAAGATCTTTTCCCTTCTTTCCTTTTGTAATCTCTTTTTAAGCGTATTTTGTTGTATCAAGAACCCTCTCATAACAGCTTTACTTGCATCCCATACGATTCTTTTCTCCACCGTCGTGTTCAAATTTATCTCGAAATAGTCTTTCAAAGTTTTCTGGGCCTTTTTGTTCACTTCCTCATCCCTGAAGAGAGAGTCGTTCATTCTCCATCTGAAAGAACCAGTTGGTAGTAAGTTCATTCCCATCTTTACTGCATTATGGTCGGAGCAAGTTTTTGGGCAGATTTCCACCTTTTTTATATTTGGTGCCAGTCCTCGGGTGATCCATATTTGGTCGATTCGTGTCCAAGTCATTTTAGCTTCAGAATAGAAGGTTCCCTCTCTTCCTAACGGGTTTTTGGTTCTCCAGATGTCAATCAAGTCCAGGTTATCAGTCAAATCAAAAAAGGTTTTCGGTAGTCTACCATCCTTGGTGACCACCTGTCGTTGCGCCTTGTCCATATTTGTTGAAACAACTCCATTCATATCTCCCATCAAAATCACACTGTATTCCAAATATTCATTCAGTGTCTCATGCAGCTTCTTAAAAAACTCGGATTTTCCCTCGTTTGGTGCATACACTCCTACTATCAGATACTTCTGTCCATGGTACTGTATTTCAATTGCCAAATATCTTCCATGTTCATCCTTAAACATAAATTTTGGTGTAAGGCTCTCTTTGGCATATATTACTACTCCTCTTTTTTTGACTTTGTCAGATGAGATAAATTCTTGACCCAATCTTTTGTTAATTAAAATTTTCCTATGGAGCCTGGTCACATGTGTTTCTTGTAAGCAGATCAAGTCCAATTGTTCTTTCTTTAAAATATGGAATATCGATTTCCTCTTTCGAACTGAGTTGAGGCCATTACAATTCCAGCTTAGAAGTTGCAGAGACATGATGAATTTATTCTGTTATATTCCTCCAGATGCTCCCTCTGTCTTGTCTTTATCTGTCAAGTCCGGCGTTGTCCTCTTCTTTCTGTTTCGTTTCGGCCTTGCTCCTGTCTTGTCTTCCTCTCCCTCCTCTGATGGCTCCAAGGAATCTGCTACTTTTAATGTTCCTTTCTGTAGGTCCTCTCCATAAACTTCTAAAAAGACGTTCTTGTCTTCCACTGATCTTACTTTTGTCTTTCTTCCCTTGATACTGAAGGAGAGTCCTTCCGGAAATTCCCACCTGAAAATGATGTTGTTTTTTCTTAATTGAATAACTAGATCTTTATAATTCGATCTAAGGTCCAGAAGATGCTTTGGAATATCCTTGAAGATCTCGACTTTGGATTGATTAATTATCAATGATTTTTGAAAATGTAGTCCCAAAATCTTGTCTCTTTCTTCTTTGGTTCTAAATGTAACCAAACAGTCTCTAATTTTGATCTTCTTGCTTGTTCTTCCCAGACGAAAGGCACTCAGGATCTTAAATTCCTCCTTCTCAGGCTCCAAAGTCCAAAATTTCTGAAATTCTTGTGTCAGAAGGTCCCGCAGGCTTCCTTCCTCGATCTCTGGAACGTTTCTAATTCTCAGATTAGTTTGTTTATCTTTTAATTCCAGCATAGAAAATCTTGCTCTATACTCCTCCAATTGCTTGCTCATCGGTGGCAATTTCTCCTCTGTAGCAGCTGCAACCCCCCTTGCCTCCTCAGCAATTTTTCTTGTCTCAACCGACGCCTCAAATAATTCCTTAATTGAGGCTGTATTCTGTTTTATACTGGCAGAGTTCTGTTCTATCTTTTGGAAGGCCTCTGTTACCCCTTTGTTTGTTTCTTCAACTTGACTTTTTACTTCCACAACTTGTTTTTTAGTTTCTGACACTTCTTGTGTCAGTTTGTCTAGGGATCCCTGTACCCTTGCAAATCCTGCAGTAATAAGGTCTTCTGTCCCAGACATTTCTTTTACTTTGGGTATAACAGAGGCACTTCCTGTAGGTTCAGGGAAGGATCCCCTCCTTCCCGTGTGAAAAGATTTACCAGATCTTGTTGTCACAAGACAGCATAAAGGATTTCAAGGATTTCAAATGTCACAAGACAGCATAAATCAGTCATGACTGTCCACATTTATTAATTTATTTAAAAATGTGTATTTAGAGCTCGGTTGAAACCAAGCCACAGGAGTGTCACGGTCTTGCTATGAAGCAAGCGTTCTCCATTAGAGAAAAATTTTTCAGAAAGTACTCTTTTGAGAAATTAATGTCCCTCAAAGCCACACTGATAAGTCTAAATAAGCCCCTCATGCCACATTGCACCAATGATGGGGGAACTCCTTTATCCCCTTTAACAGAATAAAAAGAACCGAAGTGAGGCACTCTTGTTTCACTGATCCTTTAGGATCCTTTGATGAGTAGCCAAACAGGGCATGGGCATGTTTGATTTTGATCCAGAATGTATGCTAAGGCAAGAATGCATTACAAGAGATCACTCAGCCTTGTAATTAGGCATTGGCTTGGCTGCCTAGTAAAACTGCTTCTAGGGGATCAGGCATGCCCCCTTAACACTACTGCATGCAAACTCTTCTTCTCTCAGCAGAAACAAGGGACTGCAGCTGCTGACCTTGAGCTGCAAACATACAATGGAGTACTATCTGCTAATCCTTGCACGTTCTCTCTCCTACTCATTCAATCTTCATTTGCTAGGCTGGGCCTGGGATAATCTTTCATCAGAAAGAAGCAAATCAAAACTACGTTACCTATAACGTCTCAGACAAATGTTGTTATTTTTATATAGTGCCATGATTGTACATGGCACAGTGCAGAATAAAATAAGCAAAAGGGGCAGGCATGTGCCGCATCTAAATTTCAACAGGGGGTGGCGAGACAGCCACGTGAAGGAGAACAGTAAATGTGAACAAGCTAGAAAACCCAACCTTGATTAACAAGAAATTCAAAATTCTTACAAGATGTTCAAGGCCATAGTCAGCTTGTGCTACTCTGGTGCTGCTGAAAGTGTTCGTCTCAATGATATCAGCACCAGACATCAAGTATTCCTGCAAGAAAAAGAGAATGATTAAAGGGGTTCTTTGGGAGCGGGGGGGGGGGGGAGAACAAGTTGTTTTTCAAATGCAAGTTAAGCCTCTTTACAAATGTCAAACAAGGAATTTAAGCTCTTCTACAGTCCTTCACAGTAGAAGCCCATCTGCTCTCTGTATTTAAAGTAGTGCCATACCGCTTTAAACAGTCCTGACTTCCTCCAAAGAATCCTGGGAACTATAGTTTGGGAAGGGTGCTGAGGGTTTTTCAGAGACCACTATTCTCTTCACAGAGCTAAAAATTCCTCAAGTGGTTTAACAACCAATCCATTTTCCACACAGAACTCTAGGAACTGTAGTTCTGTGAGGGGAACAGGTTTGCCTACCACTCTCAGTAAGTAACCAGGTGTAAAATAGGGCTTTCTCTCATCACTTTTAATTCTGCAATTAATCTTAAGAGATTAGAGGGAAAGCTTAAAAAGTCCTACCATCTGCAAAGTCAGCTAGTGCCTTTTCATTATTTGAACAGCAGGAGAGGAAAATCTACCATATATTATGTAATTAAATTATAACTGAAAGTGGCAATAGCAGTAATTCCTCTTGGGTACTCACGCTGTTCCCCAAAATGAATACACTTCAGTTCCTTAAAGAAATGTGCATACTTCTTTCTAGACTTTCTAGACCGATGTGACTGTTTAGAATATCAATATCATGATGTCGTACGGTTTAAACCCTTGAGATTTTTCTCAGTGAAAAATAAAAATAAATGAGGACAAGGGTAATTAAAGCCAATTATATTTTAATCAAAATGCTAGAAGAGAAATTCCCAGCTTAGATTTTCAAGGAAACTTATTGATAAGTGACAAGGTTTCTCTAGACGCAAACACACTTTTCAAAAACTAAGGTTGAACTTGCATGATTATTTATGACAGGAAATGACACAAAGAGGGTTGGGAGACAGATTGACCTCCCTTCTCTGGTAATAACTTTTTTTCTTTTCTTTTTTGCAAATGCATCCCTTGCACTTCAATATTTAAACAGATGCTTACCCTACTGCAGATGAAACCTTGCCTGTCAACTGGGACCCAGTAACATATATAGATTTGCATGTGGGCCTTGAATGTGCTGCTTGTCTACCCCTTTCCCACCCCTGAGGTGGCTGAATTGTGCAAGTGAGACCACTCATTTCACATGCAGTGAGAGGGTGCATAGAACACTATTGTGCAGGGGCAGCACTACATCAAGGCAACACAACCTGGGAAGCCTAACTTCGGCAGGGTGCCATCATCACCTGCACCAACACACACAAGACAGGAAGCTTCTCTGTCATAGCTTCGAGGTCTCTCTTATGGATATTCCCTCTGCATTTGCATTGGTTTCTCCTCTGCTGGACTGAATAGTAGCAGCAGACCACATTCAGTTTCAGCATTTGTCAACAATAGTAGAAGCAGCAAATGAGAGGTAGGGCATGGAGATATTTTTCAATTTTTTCAGTAAGTGATGGTGTCAGAAGGGATGGGGAGGAGGAAACCCCCTCACACATTTGATGGGAATTTGATGTTGCAGAGCTTAAGTTTCCTTTTCCCCCCTTATTGTTTCTTTAAACACAAACACCAAGTTGCACTGTAACATATAACAGATTTATCCAACACATATTCCCCCATGTCCTTATCCCAAGTGAATGGAGTGCAGCTGGAGGATGGATGGCGGTTAACAGACTGAGGTTGAATCCTGACAAGTACTGTTTTGGGGGGACAGGGGCCGGGGCAGGTGTGGGGGTCTCTCTGGTCCAGAATGGAGTAACTGTGCCCCAGGAGGACTAGGTGGGCAGCCTGGGAGTCATTTTGGACTCACAGCTATCCATGGAGGCACAGGTCAATTCTGTGTCTAGCACATCTTCTACCAGCTCCATCTGGCACACAGGCTGAGACCCTACCTGCCTGTGCACTGTCTTGCCAGAGTGGTACATGCTCTGGTTATCTCCTGCTTGGACTACTGCAATGCGCTCTACATGGGGCCACCTTTGAAGGTGACCTGGAAACTACAACTAATCCAGAATGCAGCAGCTAGACTGGTGGCCAGGAGTGGCTGTCAGGATCATAGAACTCCGGCCCTAAAGAATCTTCATTGGCTCCCAGTACATTTCCGAGCACAATTCAAAGTGTTGGTGCTGAGCTTAAAAGCTCTAAATGGCCTTGGCTCAGTATACCTGAAGGAGTGTCTCCACCCCCATCGCTCAGCCTCCATCACTGAGGTCCTCCTCCAAGGGTCTTCTGACGGTTCCCTCACTGCGAGAAGTGAGGTTACAAGGAACCAGACAGAGGGCCTTCTTGGTAGTGGTGCCTGTGGAACACTCTCCCTTCAGATGTCAACGAAATAAACAACTATCTGACTTTTAGAAAACATCTGAAGGCCACCCTGTTTAGGGAAGTTTTTAATATTTGATGTTTTATCATGTTTTTACTATTCTACTGTGAGCTGCCCAAAGTGGCTGGGGAAACCCATCAGGTGGGTAGTGTATAAATAATAACATTAGTAGTAGTAGTACTAAACTTAACAGGGAAAAGAAATTTATTCTCAGAGGTTCCATACGTTGTTTCCCTATGTTCTCAGTTATTAAGCAGCTCAAATCCCTAGTTTTCAACCTTTTCAGCTTTCCCAAATTCACCCCCCACAACACACATTTTCCCTGCCTTTCAACCTGCCACTGTGTTGCAGATCTTTCCATCACCTGTTTTTTCTTATAATGAGCCAAATCCTCTTTTCTCTTCTCATGTCTGCTTAGCTTCCCCCCTCTACCTAGCGATGCTTCTAAACTGGAGGCTCCTAGCAGTATCCAATCAAGGCTCTTCCATGGCAAACTGCATGTGAAATTGAAATTGAGTGGCAGGTACTGCACTTTGTCTGCATGTAAACCTCTCAATATTCCACCCACACAAATGGGCTGACATAAGTGTGTAGGTGGGGGAAATTCAATTCACTCAAGCACACCATTTCCAAAGCACTTACTCTATCACCTTTTAAAATGTACACTCAAATATTTTTGTATTTACTGCTATTTAACCATTACGTAAGTAGCTTTTTTAAGAGTTGGAAGTATTTTATTGCTAATTATAGAGCAGGGGGGATAAAAAACTGTGCTAAAATGGAAGACAGCATATGTTTCATTTTAATAATCTAAAAACATTACAGGGAACCAGGCAGTGGGTCTTCTCGGTAGTGGCACCCACCCTGTGGAACGCCCTCCCAGCAGATGTCAAAGAAATAAACAACTATCTTACTTTTAAAAGACATCTGAAGGCAGCCCTGCTTCGGGAAGTTTTTAATGTTTGATGTTTTATTGTGTTTTTAATATACCGTTGGGAGCTGTCCAGAGTGGCTGGGGGAACCCAGTCAGATGGGCTGAGTATAAAATAATAATAATAATATTAATAATATTATTATTAATAATAATAATAATGACATAAGAAGATCCTGCTGGATCAGGCCAATGGCACATGAAGTCCAGGATCCAACCAGGCAACTGTGGGAAGTCGTCAAACAGTCTGCAATAAAATGTTTTGTTTTATTTTATTAAAGCATCAAATACTTTAAGAATTTCTTTTGAAGGTGAAAAGATTAAGAGAATTTTTAAAAATCAATTAAAAATAAAATAGATACAATGATAGAATGATACCAAGAGACCAGACAATACTGAAAGTGATTCAGGGTATAGATGCATGGTAAAAGAGTTATATGCCAAACCACATCTCATTAAAAAGAGAGAGAGAGAGAGAGAGAGAAGGATACTGCTAAGATGGTTACCACCTGCAGAAGTTGCACCACCCTATCATTCTTTCCATTGGAAACTTCCAGGCTGAACTACTGCAATGCATTCCACATGGGGCTGCTCTTAAGAAGCTCCAGTTGCTGCAAAATGCACTAGCTCAACTGCTTGTCAAGGCAGGGTATTGCAAATATGCTGCCCCACTGCTGAAAAAATTGCACCGGCTGCCAATTAGCTACTGGACTTAGCTCAAGGTGCTGGTTTTGGTGTATAAATACAGCTTGAGACCATGATATCTGAAAAATCATCTCACTCCTTATATATCCAATCAATTAAAGTACTATGTTCTGCAGGTGAGGGCCTCCTCCTGCAGATACCATCTTTATAGTAGGTTTGTTACACACAATATAGGAATCAGGCTTTTAGTGCTGTGGCCCCTACACTTTGGAATGCTCTCCCCTGGAATATTAGACATCTTTGTTGTCGTTTTGGTGCCTAGTGTGAAGACCTTACTCTTCCAACACACATTCCTAGTTTACCTCTGTACTGTAAATGTTTTAAATTGTTTTCCCACTTGTTCTTTGACACCCAGGGCTCCTTCAGGAGGAAGGGCAGGATATAAATTTATTCAGTAAATAAAAAGCAAGAAAACAATTCTGTAAAGAATATTCAGTGAAATCACAGTCCATTCAAACTGATAAAAGTTTTTCAGTCCAATGAAGTGGGGTTTTATTGGTTGTTACAATTATCAATTTTTTACTAAAGAAAGAGAAAGTATGCAACATACTCAGCAATTATTTCTACATACATTATAATTCACACATGTTTTTCAGCAAAAGGAACCATGATAATTATTGTCGTCTAAGTTATGTGCATATGCCTTTGCAAATAATCAGTATTCTCCCAGTGAAATCCTCATAAAACAAACAATACTGACCTTGTGAATTTTGTAGATTATGTCGGGCTGAGTTATGCTTAACAAATCATTGTTTCCCTTTAGCGGTTTCATATGATCCTTAAATTCTTCACCTTGAAATTGCTCTTCTGTTAAGTTATGTTGCTGGATCATGGTCCCCATGCCTCCATCCAAAACCATAATGCGTTCCCGCAAAACCATTTCAATTTCATCTTTCAGGCTTTTCTTCGTAGCTGTGTTAGGAACAGGTCAGGGTGGATAAAAATCAATGATTTTAAAAAATAATAATAATCATTTTTTTAATTTAAATCGGATTTTTAAAATCAGGATTTAAGTTTTTTATGTGTGTTAAAACTGAGTAAGTTTTTTTAAAAAAACAATTGTTTAACCACATGAGTTAACAAACATGGATACATATGATATAACGTTATTGTTTTAGTTCAATAAATTGTTTAAATTGTTATTAAGGAAATGATTGTTTTCCTTCTTCCAATAAAGTACAGCAGAAAAATTATCCAAATATAAAAAATTAACTTATTAAATTTCACAATAATTTCATAATTATCTGTCTATGTATTTCTAATAGTATAATCAAATCAGTAATTTTTTATATAACTGTAAAAACTACTCTAAAAATTAATTATTCCAAAAATGAAACCTTCATCTGGTTGCAAATATTAATGTTATACCTGCAAGAATGAGTCTTTCTGTAAATAACTGATTAAATCAAGTCTTCCTGACTAGCAATTTAAATCAATTAGATTTAAATCAAATCCACCCTGTTCAAAGCAATCAGCGGTATCCTCTATTGCAAATATCATACCCTCTCCTTTAAAGAATTGTACAGTCAAACCTCGGGTTGTGGAAGTAATCCGTAATGGAGGCACATCCGCAACCCACAGCATTCACATCCTGAAGCGCAGCGTCTGCACAGGTGCCGGCACAATTTGGTGCTTCTGCACATGCGCGAGCGGCGAAACCCGGAAGTAACCCATTCCGGTACTTCCGGGTTTCCCCACAGTCCTCAACCCGAAAACACGTAACCTGAAGCGTCCATAACATGAGGTATGACTATATACTATAGAGCTAGATGTAGAACCAGCTCCTAACTCAGCAGCAATGCTTCTCCCTGTGTTCTTGCAAGCCTGTAGATTTTAGGGCTTGATTGCTTGAGGACTAACAGTGCAGCTCTACCATGCTGTGATATCTCCAATGTTTGTCATACTCAGAGTGGACTTTTTGAAGTCATTTTCAATTTCTTTCAATGGGTCTACTTTGAGTATAATCCTCTTTATCACCCATGGAGTGGAAAGAAAGAGCATAAATTTCTAATTACAGTAGTAGGTAAGCATTTTTGCACATGCTCTGTCACACTGTCAAGACATTCAGGAGAGATTACCAACAATTGTGAGCTGTTACGGACACAACTAAAAGATTAAACAACAACAACAGCAACAACACACAGCACACAGACCCTCGTGGCTGTTGTGCCGCCGTAAGCCCTGCCCTTTCCCTCCCTCACTCAGGAAGGCGGGGTTGCGCTGACAAGATGGCGGCTGCAGCTCCTAGTGCTGCGTGAGGAGGCAGTGGCGATGGAGCCTCTTGTTATCGTCCGCGGGAGTTCCCTCAGGACTTGCCGCTTTCCTGGTCGGCCCTGAATAGGAATTGTGGTGAGAGGAGGCTGGGCTCACCGCGGGCCGGGCCTCCCCTCATTCTTCCCAGCCCTCACAACCAGCCTTTTCTTTTTGGAGGAGGGCAGCCCCTTCCTCGTCTTCGCCCAGCCGGTGGCTCCTTTCCCTGCCGACCCCGCAGCTCCGTCCCCTCGCCTGCCAGTCCATGGATCGCAGCCGCCATGCCTGGGCCCTTCTCGGAGTCCATGAAGAAGAGGGTCTGCAGGTACCGTATTTTTTGCTCTATAAGACTCACTTTTTCCCTCCTAAAAAGTAAGGGGAAATGTGTGTGCGTCTTATGGAGCGAATGCAGGCTGCATAGCTATCACAGAAGCCAGTACAACAAGAGGGATTGCTGCTTTCACTGTGCAGTGAGATAAAACAGAAGCTTAGAAAACCACACTGTATCCAAACTGGAATACACAGTTTTACCCTGCACCTAGAAAAGATGCTTGGCACATTGTGTCCCAGGTTGATTTAAGAGAAGGAGAGCACAACTATACAGGGATTTCTTCAGCTCCCATTAAGAAAGCATCACCATTAGAGGTAAAATATGGCACAGAACCTATCACCAGGATTGCACACATTCAAAACAATGCAAAACACGGGAGAAAATGTGATTTTCACTGAACTAACCTTGGTGAGTCTTATAACACAGGGTTTTGAGTCATTTGAGCCCCTTCAAGAGGCAAATTTTAAAGAGAATGAACTTTTACCTATACAAGGAATAAAACATTAAATGCAAAAACCCTACTCACTTTCTTGAACTCATTGAGGGTTACTTCTAAATAAACATGCACACAACAGATTTTTGGACAACCTTCAGTAATATTGTGGACTATTAAGAAACCCTGGGACTCATTTTAGTTCCCAAATGTGTATCTCTATGATTACACCTAAGGGGCAAGTTCTATGAACACCTGCAAGCCTGCTTTGTTTTACTCTTTAAGGTGTATATAGATTTAGTGGTATATATGAAGCATGGACCATAGCTATGTCCAAGATGTTAAGTCTGCTGGTCCTGCTTTTTTATATTTCTTCCATGCCTCCCTAAGGTCCTTTAAAATACTGTACTGCAAGATAAAGTTCTCTTTCGAAACCCAAGGCATATCAATCTAAGACACGGGCAACTAAGAACCATGTTTCATTTAAAGAAAACAAAAGCAAGTAGGCACCACAGTACACGTGGTTCCCAAGTGTGTTGATGTATTTTTTCCTGCTGCCAAACACACAGGCATATATAGAAGGCAAGTTACTGTGCCTCTTAATAATGTCTCACAGGGTACTAATGAATACAGAAGATCCATTTATTGCCTACTATCCATTGTCCAGCTCAACACATCCAAAGGTTATTCAATCCACATGCTTTATTGCATCATGTTCTGTCCACCACGACAGCTACTAAAGAGAAGAAAGTTACAAAAAAAAAACACACTAATAAGTCTAAATAGGGGAAAGAATTAGGAGTGGAAGGCAACTAACTTTACCCTCAGAGCAGACCTACTGAAATGAAGGGACCGAACTTTGTCGCGCTCCTTAATTTCAACAGGTCTGCTATGAGGCAAAGTTAGCTGGAAAGAGTTACCCCCCCCCCCAACTTCTTGTTCTGCACCCAGAAACTGCATGAATTATCATCCATTACGTTCTCTGCAAAAAATATCCCCTCTCCCGACACACCGTTAAAGCCTGCCTCAGCCACTACTCTCCTCCCTTAATTGGCAAATAAAACTTTGCTGCACCAGCTGCAGCGGGACACGCGCGCGCGCTCCAAACCCCCAGACCCAGCGGGAAGAACGCGAGGCCAGGACCCAAGCTGCGCACCGCGTGACCTGGAGGCTCCCGGCAAACAAACACGCACCGTCCGACTGCTGGCCGCCGGACTGATGAGGCGGCTCGTGGATAGCAGGCGACATCCCGCTCCGCGCTCGCCTTCCGACACCGCAAATGGGAGAAGAGCCCCAATTCGCTGGCTGGGGAGGCCGTAGGCAGGGCAGGGCGGAGAAGGCGCCTGCGCGTCATCCGGGTATTGTACCGGGCTTCCCTTCTTCGCTCGATCGTGAGCTCCTGTTTTCGCCGCCTCGGCTGTGAGGAGAGGCGGAGCTGAGCGGGTGGACGGCGTTCCTCTGTGCTCGGTTTCTCTGTCTATTAAAGGCGCCCTCTTTCCCCAACGGCTATTGGTTTTTATTCTTCTCTCCCTTCCCCGAAACCACGTGCAGTACCCAGATTTAATAAATGAATCAGTGCCGGATTTAAGTATAAGCTAAACAAGCTATAGCTTAGGGCCCTACTCTCATGGGCCCCCCCCAAAAAAAATTAAAGGAAAAAACCATTGGATGTACATTTCCAAAATATAAGAGGAAAAAACAAATAAAATAAAACCTACATACAGCAACAGTGTTTTGTGTTGTGTAGGCTCCTATGGTGTAAGTGATGGGCCCTGCCTGCTCGCCTGCTCCCTAAAATATCCCTGGTTTGCTCATTTCTATATACAATGGTACCTTGGTCTCAAACTTAATCCATTCCAGAAGTCTGTTCCATATAGCATATATTCAACACAAAAACAGCAACAATTGGTTCTTGACAAAGAACGACTGGACATACCTTCAGTAGCTTAGGGCCTCATCAAACCTAAATCCGGCCCTGGTTCAAGGACAGGTTCCCAGAAGAGGCACCATGGCCTCCATCCAAATTAGGGGGGAAGGCAACGCTAGACCTCTCTTGCAAAGGATGCAGAAATGTCAAAAGGGCTCCGTGTCCTAGTTCGGCTTCCAGCACTCGCTCCACACACACTGCTCCAAAAGAGTGTGCCATGTAGTGGTTAGAGTGTCGGGACCAGGACCTGGGCTAGCAGCGTTCAAATCCCAGCCAGCCATGAAGCTCCCTGACCCTGGGTGACCCTGAGCCAATTGCTGCCTCTCAGCCTAAGCTATTCCACTGGGTTGTTGTGGGGTTTAAATGAGGAGGACCGCCTTGAGCTTCTTGGAGGAAAGGTGGGGCACAAAATAAATAAAATGAAGTGTAGCATCTTGCTTACGAAAGCTCATGTCCCCCAACTTTAATATGTCATAGGGCTGTTTTTACACTGCTGATGAGTGCATTTTAAATGTAGAGCCTATACTTAGGTATACAACTCTTGCTGGGCTGAGAATTGCTGTGGTCGTTTTCCATCCCATCTACTTACCATTTTTTCTCTTTTGCTTTAGTGCTCTGAATGCTGGATTCTTTTTATTTCTTCCAGGAATTAGTTTCTAGAACTGTCCTTGCCAGTTTCCTAATACTGGATTGATTGATTGATTGATTGATTGATTGACTGGCTGACTGACTGACTGGCAGGTCAGACTGCTGGAAGCAAAGGTGGATCTAGGGGAGCACAACCGTTGGGACGCACCAGGCGCAGAGATTCTGGGGCGCCACAACAGGTACCACAACTATGAAGTCCAATGGAAGGCGGGGGGGACAGATTTTGGCGTTGCACAGGGCACCACTGAACTTTGAGATGCCACGGTCCACACTGCTGGAAGATGGGAGCCAGTTTGCTTCGTACTGAGCAGCTGGGTAGAATACTGCCTGCACATTTCCCCCTTACACCTCTGTGCATAAAAGTTTAGGTAAGCAAGAAGCATCTCAGTTCAACGACACATTCCAACCTGGCAGAACCACTCAAGAGGAATACAAAGCAGGGCTGGTAAGCGGTGTGGAAAGTCTCACAGATAAGATATCTCACATCCCTGGTTTAAACTAATGTGCAAAGCAGGCCTAATTCAGTTTCATGTCCTGTGCATATCTACTGTAAGATGCATGACAACTCAAGCAGGCCTCTTGTTCATATTTTACATTTAAGTCATCACAATCTCTTAATAAATTAAGTAAGTTTGCTGGAAGGCTGTCATTGGATAAGTAGCAAATTGACAGAGTCATTAGCTCTCCCATGTAAAAACTTGGCTTCTTGCATAAACTGTGAACTTGTATCATGGTTCTGGTTAATTTATCTGTTAATTGTGAAAGTATCAGGTTGTTATTTACTCTGAAGAGCAATATCTTTCTTGGCACATCCCCTGACCGCACCCCAGATCACTGAGGCACAACCTACCATATGGGCAGTTTTTGAGAATAAGGGGTAACTGTTCCACAGAAACTCATTTTGTATGTGAATCTCGTGTTACTGAGTAATCAGCTACTTGGCAGTGGCTTACAGCTTAAGAAATTATCTTTGTCACTGATAAGGGTGCATATATTTGAAGCTATTTGAAATATTTCTTGATCAATGGGTGGGAGTTTTCACTTACTGGGAGCAAGTCAAACTAAAATTATTACAGGTAGGTAGCTGTGTTGGTCTGATGCAGTCAATATATATATATATATATATATAAAAAATTCCAGTAGCACCTTAGAGACCAATTCAGTTTGTTCTTGGTATAAGCTTTCATGTGCATGCACACTTCTTCAGATATGAAGGGGAGATACGGAGAGAGATATCTGAAGAAGTGTACATGCACACGAAAGCTTATACCAAGAACAAACTTAATTGGTCTCTAAGGTGCTACTGGACTATATATATATATATAAATTACATTTATATCTGTTATAATGATTCCATATTCTAATGATATACACACAACACACACACACATATTTGCAAGTTTGGGCCTTTGATGATACAGAAAATAACAATATATTAAAACACTTTGCTAAGGTTAAATGCCAAGGATCTCTCCCTAAATAGTATTGGTATTTGATAACCAAAGATTATTCACCTACAAATCCATTTATATCTGTTATAAGTTTTGGGGAGAGGGATCCAGCAGGTGTTAAAATATAAGCCAAGCTAGCTTTCTGTATTGAGGTGATAGCCTGGGTAATGAGGCATTAAGGGAAACAAAGGAAAGTGGATCTGTGTAAGATGACTGTTTACTGGCTGGTAGTTAGAAAAAGACAAAGGCAAAAGTTGGGTGGTAGTGGTATGACCTGGAAGTAGAGCAGCAAGCTGGAGAGAGAGCAATGCTTGAGAGCAATGTTTTATTCCTGCTGGAATCCAAGGCTGCGATTATGGCAGAAACAAGACTGTTTCTGATGTCCATGCAGTGAGCCCCTCCATCGCAGGCTCAGATTGTATACGTATATGTAAATAAACCATTTATCATAAAGACACCATCATCTCTGCTGTGACTAATTCCCAAAGGAAACATTAACCCAGAGTAAGTGCCTGGAACCCCTGGGATTTCGCACTGTTCAGAGATTGGGGTGGCATGCAACATATCTAAATAAGAGAAGGACAAACAACAGGAGATCTTGTAGTAGATAAATATTCTCTTTCAATAAAGGCTTGAGGTTTTCCATTTATTTAGATTCCAAAAGAAATTGTATCAAAGAAAGCACTCAAATCTTATTTATTTCTGTGATTTTTAAATATAGTAAACTTACAATCCCCAAAACATTAAAAACAGGGCTGGAAAGATTAAAAATCTGGGAGGGCTCCTTGATCTTTTCTCTGCCCCTTAATTTACCACCGCATCTCCTTCCCCTTGCCTTTTATTCTCAGCTGTCTCAGAAGCTGAACATAAGTCTAGGTGAAAGAGAAAAAGGCCTAGAGGAGAGAAAGAATCAGCGTGTGGCAGACTGGTTGAGCATTCTTCTCCTGCCTTCTCATTCGCCTTTGCAGACGTCCTCCCCAGGCAAGTTGAAAGTTATGTCAAAGGAAATATGTGTGTTCGCTGGCATCATATGTAGTTTTACAGTAAAAAATATGCAAGACACAGCAAGTCAATGAGCATCCCATTGCAGGAGAGAGCGCAGCATTAAATCTCTGCTTGTGTTTTTAGTGTAGAACACCAGCTGTCATTTGCCCTGCAGTCTTCTTTGGGGATTAGAAATCTCCTTCATGGATCAGAAATCACATGTCAAAGGCCGTTTTCTGTTGGTGTTGGCAGGCTTGCTACTTTGGGCGAGGATGTTGGATGGATCAATCATCCTGTGGGAATAATTCCAGGAGAAGGAGGCAGGTAGGCAAAGATCACCTCAGGGCTTGCTCTCTGGCCAGACTTTTATCTCCCCACCCTGAGTGATCTACCATCAACTGCTCTGGGGAAAGGGTTTTTAGTATGTTAAAATTGCTTATTGTGCTTTTAAAATATGCAACTTAATTATAATCTGCCTTGGAAGAATTTGTATCCTGAAAGATGAGATACAAATAATCGTAACAAATAAATGGAAAACGGAAAATCAGTTTGGCAATATCTTCTTCAGCGGGGTAGTTTTTAAAACAAGACAAAACTATCATGGTTTCTGGAGCAACCCTTAGCTCTGAGTAGCTCGCTAGAGTGATGTGGAATGGACAATTTTCCAGTGCTTTATTTTTCCATGGAAACTCTTCCTTAAGTTCATCAGGAATGACAACTGGATGCCAATTGCAAATACAGTATTAGACTAGTTTCAACATTTTTAGCTTCATTAACTAAATACAAGTAAAATAAACTTGCTAAATTAGATAACTGTCTAGAGCAGGGTGGTCCAATGTGCAGCCCAAGGGCCACACACGACCCTCAGTGCCTCTTTTGGCAGCCCTCAGCAACTTTTGACACCCCTCCAGCCCTTGCACTGCCTTCTGAAAGCTGAGTAAGCAAAGCACTGGCCTTTGGGAAGGAGGCATGAGGGCTCTGACAGAGTCCTAGAGTCCTTTCCAAAGCCTGGTTAGCGCTTTCCCAACTTTGGGGAGGAGGTGGGAGGGTTCCAGGACCCTGCCAGAGCCTCCCTTAGCAGGCTTTGGGAAGGCAACCCTTTTCCAGAAAACCCACAACAGTAACTCATTATTATGTTAATTAAAAGACATTGAACTGTCTTTGTGTTAACAAGCCCAAGCATGTTTTATGCTTATATGCAGTTGGACAATTCAGTTCTTATGGGCTTAAAAGTTACCAGTTATACACCTGCAAAATGGGAGCCAAATTGATCTTTGTGTCAAGGCTGGGCTGTTATATGCAAACAGTTCATTCTGTAGAACTCCACATATTCCTTTGCAATGGAGGCTAGTGACACTAAATGCAGGTGGTGTGGACAGGGCCCGAAACCTTTTTGAGGGCTGTTGTAATGACCTACCTGTGTCTGCAGGAGGTTTTAAAGGGGAGCTCAAATCCATCCACTCTATGGTGATAATTTTGATTGACTAAGGGCTGGCTCTCACAAGGTAATTGCCACCATGTAATGGGTGGTGGTGGACCTGCCACTATGCCATTCTCTGATGGAGACTCTGTGTGTGTAAACTGGTACCTCTGTGTGGTGATCTTTCAAGCAGTGCCAGTTTGTACAGTACCTCACATTTGTCAAATGTGAATAAGTTGTCAATACAGTGTGGATAAGGAACACATACTGTAGTATATGCCATTGACTGCATACTCAACATGATTCCAAAGATGTAGCCTGAACAGAATAATAGGCATAGCATGGTTGAACTTGATATATTTTAACAAATATACTGTCTTCCCAGTTGTTGCTGTTTAGTCGTGTCCGACTCTTCATGACCCCATGGACCAGAGCACGCCAGGCACTTCTGTCCTCCACTGCCTCCCGCAGTTTGATCAAACTCATGCTGGTAGCTGCAAGAACACCATCCAACCATCTCATCCTCTGTCGTCCCCTTCTCCTTGTGCCCTCTTCCCAGTAGCTACAAGTAAAAAACCCCTACCCCACAGCATTCTTTAGAGATGGAGTATTGAGGATGAACTGGAGGCATTTTATTCTAAGCTGGGTGTGAAGAATTTCCTGCTGATAACTGCAGACACCTATACACTTAGATTGTGTTTCAAATGCAAACAGGTGCACCATATCATGTGTGTAACAGATGCTAGACTCAGATACCTCTCTTGGCACCCACCACCCTGCCCTTTTAAATGTTTTTAAAATGTCAATGAGTTTTTCCAAATGTGCCCCAGCTTCCCAAAACGCTGGAGACCATGTGCTGCTTCATGATAAAAACAATGTGTAGGGTTTACCCAACTCTCCTGAGTCAACACCTTTGTTGAGAAGGAGTTTGCCACCACTCCTTATGCTCAAATTATTACTTATAAGCATAGTTAACATTTTCTATGTAAAAGAAATAAAAGGTGGTCAAGTGGCTTGCTAAGTAAAGTTCTCCAAAGGAAATCAACTAAATTGGGAGAAAATTTGGGGAAAGACACCAAATATATCTAGTTGCGCATTGTTTTGAAGGTATACTGAATGAATCTCCATAACTAAATCCATTTTAAGGTTTGAAAAGCAGGCTTTATTTAACAGGCACATTTTAAGAATACAGGGCTGTATGGTGTTCTTTGCCACTTGCTGATACTTCTAAGTGCTTGCATTGCATCCCCCCCACGACTGCTTCAAGTAAAAAAGTTTATTGCTCTATATAGGCTTCTAAGATGACAAATGGTTACTAATAACCTGCCATACAATTGCTGTACTAAGGTAAAAAAAAAAACCTGACTAAAAACTGACATTCAGCATTAATCAAGAACAAATGCAGCAGAACAATGAACACAGCATAAAGCAAAACAGTTTAACACAAACATGTTGAGCTTCTTTATATTATCCTGTTAATTTTGTGCCCATTCAGCTGCCCAGGTAAAAGCCAGGTATTAGGTGATAACCAATATTAGTCATACTCAAGAGCAGAGCCATTGAAATAAACAGACTTCCGTAACTTGTCTGCTGATTTTAATGGCTGTGCTCTGAATATGACTTAGCTGAATATAATCTATTGCTTTAAATCATCCATCCGTTGACATAGAACTCCTGAGGCTCTGTGACTTTTATGCCAACAGAAAGCCAAACCAAAATTAAAAACAGAGTTACACATTAAAATAAATTAATTAATTAGAGTTCAGTATGATATTAGGTTGTATGTTCTTGGTTTGATTCATTTCCTTGTTTCTCTCATATATGCAACTCTACCGGCAGAAGCGTGCCAAATCTGGTCTCCACAGATGAGAGCACTACTTCAGCATGAAAGTAAAAAAACAGGAACCTGGAGGGAGACTGCGAAAGACTCGCATAAAGCATGGATAATTCTTAAGGAAAACATTTCATGAATTTTAATGTTTTAATGGGTTAAACTTTCAAAAGGTTTCTATATTTTATCTTTTTCCTGAGGCTTCCTAACTTGACACTGAGAGAAATACTTCCTACAGGATTTGTTTTTTTACTTTAAATTACAACCAGGTAAGGCGTTAGGCAAATGCAGTGGGTAACTATATAAGGCTGACAAACTACATATGAACGATGTAAAAAACTATCAATGCTGCACACTTTATTTGATATACTGGTTACTCACTGAATGTACCTGCTAAACTTATTTTGAAGTCAGCTTGCCACACTTTTCAATGAGCAAACTGGAGGGTAATACATATATATTCACTTAACATGCCTAAGGTGACCGGTGCTCGTTACAGGTCACTTTCGCCATACAATGCTGATGAAAATGAGGTATAATCCAGAGCTCCAGGAACACCACCTGGACCTTTGTAGGCTGGCATTCTTTTGATGCAGTACTGAGCTTGCTCGGGTGGCAGTTCTCGAAGCAGCTCCTCAGCAAGAATATAAGGCTGCAAAGATTTATAAAAAGGAATTTCTTCAGAGGTTTTCCTGTAACTTCTCAACATCAGAAAAAAAAAAATGAAATATTTATTGTTTATACCCTACAGTGGCAATTCTATAGGGCTGGTCAGAAGCCCAGGGAAACCGTGATATGCCATAAATATATCATACTGCATTCTCATAGCTTTTCCTACCAGTTATGTTAGGGCATTTCTACATATTTTACAGGCCTCTGATACAATTGATTCACACAAGCCACATGACACCCATGTGTAGCTCCTCTGATCCTTGGCATTTTTCACTGCAAGCTAGGATTGTGCAGCAACCTGCCTGGACAAAATTGTGCTTTCCTCATTAGAAAATTTGAGCTTGTGTGTACTTTTTAATTTCAGCTGCAGAATTTGGGGCCTGTAGAATTTGTAAAATTTAGGTCAGGTTTCTCTAGAATTGCCATGAGCTGACTTGTCACTCTGGTTTGCCAAAACCATCCTGCTGCTATCCTTTATTTAAGCCATGTGAATATTATTTAACCTGCTGTTTTCAACCTAGGTTATAGAACATTTTGTTCAGCTTTTCTAGCATTTGGGTATCCTGCATGAGCTGAGGGACATGGAAAATCCCACCATCTGCAGACAAAAACACTGACCTTATCTGAAGCCAGGATCTTGAAAGAAGCAATAACTTGTTCAGCAGTGTCAGTGTCTGCAGTCTCTCTGGTCATGAAGTCAATAAAAGATTGGAAGGAGACTGTTCCCTGACCGTTGGGATCAACTAAGGACATGATTCGGGCGAACTCAGCTTCACCCTTGGGTACGATTCAAAATCAGTCATGGTAGAGGGAAAAATAAGAAAGAATTATATAAGCAAATATATACAACCTCACAGTTTTGCTTTTTAAAATACAAAATTCACTTCGTGTGTCCAAATTGTCATTATTTTTATGTACGCAAAAATTTCTTTTAAGTATTTTCAGATAGGAAGGGGCTATTTCATAGCCATGGGTCACAAGGAGAGCTAAGCAGGCTTAAGCCCACTGAAATCTGGTGCTTTATTCAATTGTGGTCTTGAAGCATAGCACAAATACCAAAACTAAGCATAACAAACCAGAGGTGGAATTAAAAGTTGCGCTATTATGATAGTTTGGTCAGCACAAGTGTTTCTGCTTGCCATATGGAACAATCTCCCCTATTCTCCCCTGTATGCTCTTCCGGGGGTTCTCCTGACCACCCAAAGCAGGTGGGGGCATGCAGAGGAGGAGACCAGGGAAGTCTCATTGCAACTCATTGTGCTGGCTCCTGTTAACACAAATATTCAGTTGAATCAGGTCTCATGAAATTTTAAACAATCAGTTTATGGAGCTGCTTGGTTTTATAAAAAAAAAAAAAAATTAAAAGATTTACTTTATCCAGAAAAGTAATAGAATATATTCTGATGTATTTGTATGTCTTTGTGAACATAAAATTTATCTGTGGATAAATAATGTTTAAGTTAATGTCTATGTCCACAAAGGCATACAGATACATTTGTACATGGCTATAGGGGGGAAGAAACAAGTTTGGTAAACTAAGATTTTGAGTAACTTGAGTTTGGCTGTGGGTGTTCTATGAAAGCATCCATAATTCTGCTAGGGCACCTGTAGTGTAAAATGCTGTATCTGTAGCACATGGAACACTTTAACAAATCAACTATGTCTTAAAATTCATACCAGATCATAGCCCATGGAAATTAAGCAGGCTCTGAAGTCATCATGGTCCATAAGCCCATTCTTCTTCTGTAGATGGGAAGAAGTACATAGAACATAGCAAGAAAGGTTTCACAAATCACAAGCAAGCAGTTCATCAGGATTCCCATGAAGTTAAAATAACCCCACCATCAATTGCATGATACACAGGGTGTTTTTTTGACGGACCAGTCCAACCATCAGTTGAAGGGAGGAAGAAGTAGATTACATGAAAGCAAACATCACTAGAAATAATGTCAGAAAAGGGCCAATGAGATGCAGCAAACAGAATCAAAGAAGACAAAGTAGCAAGGGGAAAGGAAAGTTTAACACTGGAGTGGCATACATTTAATTGTTTTTAACATTAGTGTTGTAACATCTGTCAAGAATTACAGTGCTTTTAAAGACTGATTTGTAATATAGGCATTGTTGGCATGTTCCCCCAAAACTGATTTTTTGAGCAGAAAGTACTTATTTGTGGGACTTGGAATTATTTTATAGTTTTATTTGTTGGAGTGATGGTTTGCTTTGCATCCAGTTATTGGATTCCTTTGCCTGGGATCAGGATAAGTGGAATTAAAAGGTTGCATGTTTTACCCTGTGGTGGTTTTTTTAAGCTCCACTGGAAGGCAATTATATTAATTAAAGTAAGACTATTAACTGCCGAGATCTAACTTTAAATGAGACATTGATGTGGAGGTTACTTGAACTGATTGCCAGAGTTTAATTTACTATTTAGTTTGTTTTCCTGTATTCTTTCCACCTTTTCTAAACTGCAGACGCAAGCTTTATTCCATGGACGGGGTAGTAATAATAATAATTTATTTATACCCCACCCATCTGGCTGGGTTTCCCCAGCCACTCTGGGCGGCTTCCAACAAAATATTAAAACACAGTAGTTCATCAAACATTAAAAGCTTCCCTAAACAGGGTACCTATGACCTCCAGGTCTTGTTGGACTACAGCTTCTAACATCCCTGACGGTTGGCTGGGGCTGAGTTCAACATCTGGAAAGACACAAATCTCTCATATTTGCTTTAACTGCACTGGTACCCAAACTGCCAGATTGTCATGTCATGCAGGGGAACCACAGAAGAGAAGAAAGTACACAAAAAATTAATTTGGGTTATTAAATCAGACCATTGATCTATCTAGCTCAGTACTATCAACACTGACTTTCAACAGTGTTTCAGATGTGACATTCCCAGCCCTATCTGAAGAAGGAATTGAACCTGGGACGTACTGCATGCAAAATGATCCCCTGCCACTGAACTACAGGCCTTCCTTTACTGACCCAGAGAGCAGTGAGAGCAGTTAACACTTTCTGCTTTACCAACTGAAATCACTTGCCTCCTCCATAACTGTTCATCCAGAAGGGCAAACCTGGGTACCACATAGATAGATGACAATAGGGGAAGAGGTGTTCCTTGAATTGGTAGCTATGCTAAGGGCCAGATGGAACACCTGCGGAAGTTCCATCAGGGAAGGACTGAGGTCTCTGACCACCAGTTGCTTATCTCTATCAAATATAAGCATGTAACAAAAATGAACTCAAAACAACTCTACTCTCCAATAGTAGGGTCCAATGGTATCTAGGGAATGGTGAGTTCTGATGCTCATTGCTTCATGTCACAAGCAATCTATTCCAAAGGGGCTCAAAAACACAAACAGCTTTCCACAAGGTAATTTCAATTGTAATGGCTGTTGTATGTGAGGAAGAATTAGATTTCTATCCAAATTAGTTAGAACTTATTTAACCATCATTAAATTACCGGTATATACCAATGTCAAAATCATTCCATAAGAAAAGGTATTTGGACAAATTACTAGCTAACAAAAGCACATTTATTGTCTGGATAAACAATGGTGTGAAAAGGTCTGTTCTCTCTGACAAACACACATGCAACCCTTCCAGCTATTACCACCTAATTTAAATGGAATAATCCCTAGAAAATCAGATCAAAGACATTAATAATTGGATCCAATATGCACAAGCGTTTAAACCATATTTATCAGGCAGAATCTTAATTTTATGGATCTTTACTGATTGTTCTTCACTGAATTAAACACAGCATTTCCTTTTATTTTTCTGCTTAAGTACATCATCCAATCAAAAGCACTTTTAGAAACAACAGAATTAATTAGCTTGAAAGCAATTTTCTTTTGCAGCTGTTTCTAAACAGGAAGAGTAATACATTCTAGGAGCTGCTTTTTTTTTTGCCAGGCATGAATAAGCACATGCATAAGAATGTTATAGAACTATGTCTGAGAGATATGAGCCAGCCAGCCAAACACCACTTAATAATCTAACCCAGTGGTTTTCAACCAGTTTGTCATGGCACCCTGGGGTGCCTTGAAGGATGGTCAGGGGTGTGCAAGCAACACTGGCTTCTGTCCCTCTTTCCTTCCATCCCTCCTCTGATGCCCTCTCGTGTCTCTGCCTCCCAAAATCTTGTGTGGCTGTTTGTCGCAGCAGCCCTGGCTACAAGCTCCCCAGGCGACTGGTACCTCTGGGGCTGGCCAAGGGCTGCTGGTTGTCAGAAGCTGAGGTGGTCTCAGAGTAAGCAAGCATCCAGCGAGGAAGCCCAGCCAGCCAGTCCACCAGCTCTTCCTGTTGGGAATGGATAGACAAGTGGGAGGCTGGGCAGGCAGGCAGATGCTGCATTGGCCTTCCTTGGGCTTGCTGTGTGCAAGGCCTGCCTGGGGCTGAAGGGGAGCCTTTCCACCATGCATGCCCGGCAGCGCTCCTTGCTGACACTGCTGCCTCCTAAGGTAAGGTGCTAGCCTCACGTTGGCCTTTGGCCACTCTCAGTTGGAGGCCACTCTCCTCTTCCCAGGCCCTTGTGGGGCAATGTGAGGAGGCACCTCTTTTTGGGGCAGTGGGTGGGAGTTCAGAGAACAGGGGCAGTGGCAGTGGCTGCCCAGAGGACTCTCAAGAAGAGTAGCTGATAGAACACTCCACAAGAGAGGGTGTTCGAGAAAGGGTGAGAGGCTGCTAGCTATGCAGGCAAGGGGTGACATAACTGGGTTCCTGAGCCCCACAGGTGTGTTGCAGAAAGAATGGTGGTCGATCAAGGGAGCCATGGACTCAAAAAGGTTGAAAACCTCTGATCTAACCTATTAATCTGTGCAATTTCTACTTGATTGGCCTTAGAGACAGGCCTCAACTACTTCAACCATCAACCAATCCCTTTGCGCATTTCACATTATGCTTTGTGCAGCACCTAAACACATGGTTGGTGGAAAATACAAATGAAGTTGTAGAAAAAGTAATAGGCTGCTGTCTGAGATTATGGATGAGTTCTGGGGTGGTTGTTGGTGAGTTGTTGGAAGGTATTTAGCAGTTCAAGAAGCTGGTATGGAACACTGGAACAGGAAGTACAGGAAATCAATACAGAGAAGATGACCTTTAATTCAACTGGATTACAGACGCAGACCGAGCACTTCAGGGACGGGAATGGATGCTTAGACAGATGTCTAATTTCTGGAAATACCTGCTAACTTCTGCAGCTTAAATCTAAACAGTCTATATCATTGAGGTCACTAGTATTTTGATTAGTTGGAAATTGGGAGTGAAAGTTACTTCCAGTTTCAAAGCCTGCAGAGGACTGGGGCTCTTTTTCAAATACAAATCCCAACATCGTTGTTCCCTGCACTTTTCCTCTGCCTCCCTGACTCAATTTGTATACATCTTACCAATTTATGCTTCAACATTTCAGCCTTCATTTCTTGATAAGGGAGTATAGGATCACACACAGAGAGAGTATTCATCCACATCCCAAACTACTGAGATATAAAGTGGATTTCTTCAATAATCCTGACTAAACCACGTCATGCACACCCCTCATGCTTTGGAAGTATGTTTGAAGGTTTTGTGGGGTTATGCTGCCTAGAACTGCCCCTGCAGCCACCACATTCTCTAGCCATGGTCTGGCGAAAATCATGTGGAAGAACACTATGTACATACATATGTTAGTCTGCATATAGAGCCCAGGCCCACCCAAAATACAGCTAGAGGGGGCATGACTGGCATGAGCAGGGCTATGCAGAGCAGTCCCATTCACACATTATTTTGATGCACACAGGGGATTTGAATTAAGCTTTTTTCACAGAAATGGGGAGGAGTGGGGTGGAGAAAGAAGACAGTGACTTGAGTACAAGGAGAGGAGTACTGCCAGGAAACAGGAGAGACGGGAACTATATCAAGGCTGTGAGGAGACATCTCTGGAATGTTTATGCTTCTCTGGATGAGAAGCTGTGGTTGGCCAGGAGTAAGACCTTCCAAATAGATTTGGGGTTGCCCTGAGTGGGCACTTCTTGGATAGAAAAGAAGATGTGAATTGCAGGTAGGGGCTTAGGGGAGGACTAAAGGAAGGCTTAATAAACAAACATTAAGACAGTAGCAGAGAAGCACACACATGCTTTCTGGCACACCAGTTTCAGGTTAAAAAAAAGAAAGGAAATGGGCTACTGTACCCTGTCAAAGTGATTAAACGATGCTCTGAATTCATTCATTTGTTGCTGGGTGATTCCTTTGGCATCTCTTGTAAGAATCTGATTCTCAACTTCATTGATCGTTCGGGCAATGGTGGTCAGTAACAGCTCCCATCCAACACGAATATGCTGTGGCAGAGAAACCAGGATGCTTTAAAGACAGCCCAAGAGAAAACCGACTGGCAGATTGATTGAAACTATTGATAAGTAGAACTGCTACCAAATACATAAAAGAATGATAGGTCAGAGGAAACCTACTCACTTAAACCAATTTGTATTCTGGTTTTCTATTTATCTGCATTGTTCAATTAGCAACTGAATTTCAGACAATGTTTTGACAAGCTTATTTATAAAACACCAGTTACTGGCTAATAAATATTGTAGAAATATTGCCGTAAACAACATTTCAGGATGAGGACTAACCTGGCAGATTCGGAAAGGCTATGATGGGTGACTGCTGGAGAGATCCACTGCTAGGAATATTTGGGTTTGACTGTGAATAGACCTGCCTATTATTGTGGTGTAGCAGAAGTGACACAATCCCTAGATTATATGATCGGAGGTGGAGTCAACGGGGGGGGGGGGGGCACTACGACAGTAACACAGTGACCAAGGGTAATCATGGGGGTATATAAAGCGAGATTCAGCATTTTATAGTATAGGGAGGTACAAGGTGTGCCCCTCAGGTAAGCAAATCCTCAGCTACAACAAGCCTATCCCTGACTTCATTATCAGTGAAATACAAGCTAGGTATGCTCTTCCTATGTCTTATTTTCAGAAGTAAGATGGAGGTTGAGGACAGGAGGGTGGGGACAAAGAGGAGGGTGGGAGTCAGAAGTGAAAACAGGCTTGTGTGTGCCTTAAGTGTATGTGTGTTTGTGATGTGTGCACTGGGGGTGTGTGAGGGTGTTCTGTGCATGTTCATGTGATGTGTATGTGTGTGCACAAGAGAGTATGGATTACCACAATCGTTTGTTTTGGCCACACCCACTTTTGCTTTGGCCACACACCCCACAAACACGTGGAGGACTGGCTAAGGGACAATGTAGCCCTCAAGCCCTAGTCTAGAAGGAATGGGGCACCATCCCTGCATTTTTCCAGATCATGGGCAATGCTGGGGACTACTTTTCACAACTTCATTTGGTAAGGAAGCTATGCCTGAGGTTTGGATGTAGCAAATGCCATTCCTCCCATCGCAACTTTTGATATTCAGTCTTGCAGTGTGCCTGAGGTTTTCTAGAAGATGGGAGATGTTACCCAGCTTGGTGCTCATCTACATGATGAAGAAGACTCTCTGGAAGCAAGTATGGCAGTACTCTAGCATCTGCACTGGTTTCCTGTGGCTTTTAGGGAACAATTTAAGAGAACTGGGTGTCCTCCAAATGACCCAAAAGACTGCTAAGGGGAGAAAGAGAAGTATGCTTAATGGCTGCCTATTTCTCAGCTCTGCTACTGCCTTCCTCTGGGAGTCTGTGACAAAACAGTAGCATCTTCTGAAGGCAGCTAAGCCCATTCTATTTTGCAAGCATTTAGTGGAGATAAATAGAGGGTTATTTTAGCTGTTATTTTTCTACAAGACACAATCTTTTACGATCCCATTTCATAAATCCTGTTTTATTGTTGTTGTTTTCCGACGTGAGCCCTGAGGGATATTGGGTGAGATATAAATCAAATAAACAAATGATTTGTTGGGCTGTCTTTCCATTGTGAAATGCAAGAGCAAGTTCATGGTTCATTTTTTAAAATGCCACCCATTTAAAGAGTGAAGGGGTGAATGCATTCCATTGCTATTTTTCCTATGCAACTATCTACATTTAAGATCAGAAGCTGCCAAGGTACACAGCAACTTAATCTTCTTAAGCAGCTTGCAATAGGACAGATGTCTTATAGCAGAATTAAAAAAACGTAAAGGGCTTTCTACAGCAGAAAGCATTCCATAGCTGAACCAGCTTTAGAACTGAGGCAGCAAAAAAGCTAAATGTTAAAGCTATGAGACAGGTATTTGCCATGAACTGACAAGATGGGCTTAGGCTAGGCACACTTCAGTCTTAGGTGTGCAGGATGGTGACAGAGTTGAGCATTTAAATGTAGATCTGCCTCAATTACCAAAAGAGTGGCAGGTGCCCATTTTTAACAGGGGCATGAGTTTGAGGGAAAAGGACTGGGGAATAGTAAAGAGGCTGGGAGTTCTTCTCCGGGAGCCCACTCTGGGAACCCTAGTTTGCTGTGTGAACCAAGCCACTTTCTGTGAAGCTCACTGAACAGTCTAAAACATTATATAAACACTAAGTATTGTTCTATTGGAATGCACATTTTCCTGTTCTAGAACTGCATGAAAACACCCTTGATTTCTCGTTTGAATTCACACAAGAATGCACCATAAAGTTGTGACTATCACCTTGAAAATCATGCAAACAGCAGTGATGCTGCAGATAGGATACATAACTAAAGAATGTGCTATGTAACTAAATGGCATAGAAAGGACTCAGTAGCTACCTCCATTGTGTAATTGGTGTGCTTATTATCGAACACCAGGGCTTCTTGAATCAGTTGATGGTCTCCTTCTAATTTGTCAATATTAAGTTTGTAATTTATGATATTGTGCTCAAACTGCTTTAATTGGTTCATCTGGTCCTCTAATGGCCCTGCTATGTCAACAGAGCTCCGGGCAATTTCCTGCCAAAGGGGGAGAGTGAGAGAGAGAGGAAAAAATGTTAGTTTGCAAAATATATTTCTTCGTGGTAAATACATTTTAAAGCAGCAGTAAACTTAATTTACAAAAATCACAAAGGGAGGTAGGAACACTCATATTTGTGCACTGGCATAGATAGGTATCTGTATATAATAATCAGACGTGTGGGGAAATTTTGGTGCTCCAGGTGTCATTGGGCCATAGGCCATGCTAGGTGGGCTGATGGGAGTGGGGGGGGGCAACAACATCTGGAGAGCCACAGGTGCCCCACCCTTGATCGTGACACTTGTGGATGTTACAGAAGATGGGTTACTGCCTAGTTCCTATTAGCTGAAAACCATACTGTCCAACTCAAAGAGTGGGAAGGTGTGCCTCCAGGAAGGATTTGACACTGTGGTCATGGTCCTGCTCACCCACCCTAGTAGCAATCAGCATGGAGATCACCCACAGATCTGGAACACAGAACACCTGCAAAACCCTTCATCTGGAAACACCCCAAATTGTGCATGCTCTACTTAGAAAGCTATTCCAAAATGTTTCTCCACCTGCACCACCCTCTTTGATGGTATGAAAGTGTTCACTTTTTTTTACTGTGAGGATGAGTCATAACACTATTATGACCTCAAGCAGCGTGTAAAACATATACAGACCTTTCTGCTTCTGTTTCCGCTCCACATCTTCTCTTATGTACCTTGTCATTGTCTCTGTTCTGCATGTCACATCCCTCTTGGTCTCCTTCTTTCAATCCTGTCTCCGTGGTCACATCCACACCATGCATTTAAAGCACTCTTAAACCATTTAAACAGGCATGGTTTCCCTCAAAGAATCCTGAGAAGGGTGATTGTAACTGTAGCTCTACAAGGGGTTGCCTAACAATTTTCAGGACCCTGAACAAACTACAGTTCCCAGAATTCTTTGAGGGAAGCCACAACTATGTTTGGAACTGTATCCCCACCATTCAGTTGGGCTATGTACCTTTCATTATGGAGGCACTCCTCAGCAGCAAAATTGCTCTGCATCAACCACACTAGTCTCTCCTTCCCTGGACCTCCAGTACAACAAGATTCTCCCCATAATGCCTTTGTCAAATTCCCAGTTTTCTTGCTTTGGACTTACGCTGCCAGACGCACCCACTCCTGACAAGGAGTATCCCATTTTTTCTGTTGTGTAATTTCTGGCACTTAAAAAAAGATAGTAAGATAGCGAGATAAAGTAACCGTTCGTTAGTTTAGCACCTGTGGAGTGATGGAACCTTTGGCATTCTGCATACACCCCTAAGGAAACAGTAAAAGCTGCACATCTCAGTCAGAATTACCTCCATCTTGGTTTGGATCCAGGGTCCAATGACATTGGCCTGAGCAGCAAACTGGCGACGCAGGCGTTCATTTGCATGCTGGCGGGCCAGCTCCTCTTGCAGTGATTGATCCCTTACTGGGACAAGCTGTTTTACCTGCCAATGTGCAAAATTGAGTTGGTATGTAGGAAGTCAGATGCTGAAACATAAGAGGATTGGGGGCAGCAGGGGGCTACAAATGCATGTGGCTGATCGTACTGAAATCGCTGACCTCGCTAAAAACATAGGCCATTGACTATTAACAACTCATTATCAAATTGCCCCCCTGTGTGTGTGTGGGGGGTGCCCCATGTTGGGATCCACGCCTTAGATAATTTCACACATGAAGAAAGTAGTTTTAGGAAAGAATGACCCTTTCCAACCTTTCTTTCTTTTTTTTTTACGTAATACAGAGAAAAAGGGAAATGGGATTTCTGGAATCTGCTGCCTAAACTGACAGCTTCACCTCGTCTTATCGCTTTCACTCTTCCCACTGAATGCTTTGCACCAACTGCAGCCATAGTAGGTGTGGTAGCAGCAGCCTATTGTCGAGGACCATTTAGCACAGTCAGTTTTTAATTAAATAAATGCTTCTACCATCTGATATCCAAGCCCAGAAGTCTGGCTTTCACATTTTGCTTCAGTAGCCCAAATGTATTATTTTACTTCAAGGAAAAAATTTCTACCGTGAGCATATTACAATTACCATGTGAAATGCAGGTGCAAACAAATATTGGCTTGTATATACGATATTTTTGGTGACAGCAGTACAGCCTCTCTCACTATCACTGCTGTTTTGTGAATTCTTACTTTTAATTCCCCCCCTTTAAAAAAATTCCTTAGTGTGTTATTCACTCAGTATTAGGGTTTTTCTTAAGTTTTGAAAAGCAGCAAGAGCAGTCTCTGCTCCGATACTTCCCTGCCATTTCAAGCCCTTTTCTTGAAATGTTTTTAAAACCAATATCAGAAACACTAATCGTAATCTGGCTGTGGGTCTCACTGCTGTCCCTACCTGCAAAGCCATCCCCACAACAGGCACCCATAATTATTTAAAAGAGCAAACAGCTTCATACATAGCTATAACACCCACTCCAATCCTTTTTACTAGCTTCAGACCAACACTAAAAATACAAAATTCCATTTTCAGGGTGGAATATTACCCCACCTGTATGGAATCGTTTGTAAAGTGTTAAAAATAATGTTAAATTCTGGAAAGGATGCATTTTCACTACACTTCCATGAGCTATAAACTACATTATTTTTCTGCTTACAGTACCTTATCCCATTTGGTACGGATCTCATCCAGAGTGATAGTGGAGTAAGGGTTGTTAGGACTTATCCTGAGGCTGTAACTGTTAATCACTTTTTCCACTTCATTATGGATTGATACAATAGCTTGCCTTTCACCATCTGCCTCAGGCAAAGTGGCCTTAAACTGTTCGTGGGCAGTGATCAAACTCTGTAATCAGAAACAAAGGAATAAATGAAAGGATACATATAGTTGCATTGCCAGCTATATGGGCCATCTCAATATGTATGCAAATATATATTGAGCCCGGCCTTGGCTGGGCAGGGCAGGGTATAAATAAAAAATTATTATTATTATTATTATTATTATTATTATTATTATTATTATTATTAATATAAGCAAGGTTGCATAGCTGATAAATTCCACAGACTCAATGTAAAGCCACCACTTCATCATTATTGGTAAGACAAACAAGAGGAGGCCCAGAGCTGAACACTAAGGGGTTAACTACATGTTACACAGAAATGCATGTAACAGAGTCCTGTTTTCCCCCTTGGAAAAGCAACTTGGAGAGGTAAGTTGGCTCCTTACCTCTCTCGCCCTGACCTAGCCACTGTGATCCACGCGACGGTCACCTCCAGACTGGATTATTGTAACTCGCTCTACGTGGGGCTGCCCTTGAGACTGACCCAGAAACTCCAGCGAGTGCAGAATGCTGCAGCGAGACTCCTTACGGGGTCTTCGCTGCGAGATCACATTCACCCGGTGCTATACCAGCTGCACTGGCTCCCGGTGGAGTACAGGATCAGGTTTAAGGTGCTGGTTTTAACCTTTAAAGCCCTATACGGCCTAGGACCCTCGTACCTACGGGACCACCTCTCCTGGTATGCCCCACAGAGAAACTTACGGTCTTCAAATAAAAACATCTTGAAGGTCCCAGGCCACAGAGAAGTTAGGCTGGCCTCAACTAGAGCCAGGGCTTTTTCGGCCGTGGCTCCGATCTGGTGGAACACTCTGTCACAAGAGACCAGGGCCCTGCGGGACTTAACATCTTTCCGCAGGGCCTGCAAGACAGAACTGTTCCACCAGGCCTTTGGCCAGGGCACAGCCTGACTCCCTCCATTGGCAATCTTCGCAGAGCTCTGGCCCAATGGTTGCCAGTGGCTTGAATTAATTAATTTTATAATGAATGATTTTAAAGTGTTGTTTGTACTGTTTTATTGTTGTTAGGCGCCCTGAGCCCAGCTTCGGCTGGGGAGGGCGGGATATAAATAAAATTTATTATTATTATTATTATTATTATTATTATTATTATTATTATTATTCTGAGTTGTTTAAAACACATGTTCTGAACCTTCCAAGGCGAAAATAATTATTGGGAAACTACCTGAAGTAAAAACAAACAAACAACAACAACATCAACAACAAAACAGCAGGCAGAGAAAGTGTTAAGAATCCCTGAAATTGGGAGCACTTGTGTGTTGAATAGGGTTGTCATACTTCAAACAGTGAAAATCCATACAGAAAAGTTGAGCTTTTCTTAGTTTTGCCCAAATTTGGCAAATTAGCATGTTGTTGAGCTATTTTTAAAGAAAACCACCAAAGACATTGCGATACATCTGAATTTTCCCATATTCCAGCTATGTCTGGGAAACACATACATAACATTTAATTAGCACATCAGTACACTGGTGCATGAAAACTGCTGTATGGGCATGAATTTAAGGGAGTTACAGTACTTGTGGCCACGATTGATTGTTCTAAGTTGTTCATCTCAAACTAAGAAGTTCTGCAGAAAATATTTTCAAGGGAAAGTTAACTAACCTACCCAGAACTCTCAAAAAGACAGCCCTAGCAATTAGTAAAAAAATAAAATAAAATAATCATATATCCATTACTGGTAAAGGGTGTGGCCTTGTCAGGAAGCTGCCACACCCCACACCCCAGCAGAGGGCCCACTGAACCCCAAGAGCCTCTTCCTCCTTGCATGCTGCTTGTGAGCATGCAAGTAGTGGCAAGAATGAGGAGATGGAACAGTGTCCTACACTGTCTCTCTGAGCATTTGTGTGGATTAGGCGAAAGTGAGGGGGTCAAACAATGTACAGTGGATGCAGTTTAATTCCGAGAGGGAGGCCAGCTGAGGCCCAAAAATCTGGAGCTGGTGCGAGACGGAGTTCTCTCCCAAACCCTGAAAGGCCAGCCAAATAGCACACTTAGCTGATGATTAGGTCTGTGCTGATCTCACAGTCTGTGCTGGCTCCATGCAGAGAAGAAAAGAGGACGTCCTGTACTAAACATTATATTGAGGCTTGCCCGATGGCAGAAGCGCTACATTTACAAATTTGGAAATGGTCCCTCCACTCAGTTACAATGACCTCCCCCTGGGCAGAGAAGGATGGGGATATATCTGTGCAACATGGGAAATAATGAAACGAGCAGGACTGAATTCAAGTCTCCCTGATGCATGTCTGGCAGTCTAATCATTACAAAATAGTATCTCTTGCCTCTCCGCACCCCATCACCACCGTAAGATCCTGAAGTTTCACGTGTCAGGATGAATGTGCCTAGTCTTTGCACATTTATAAAATTCATGACCTGGGATTTATTTTTCCTTCTAACACACAAATAAGGACAAGCAATATCTGAAGCGTCTTTTAATAGGGCTGCAATAGTATAGGCGCTTTCTTCACAGTGAAAAGGGAACATCTTCTCTAGGCTCACAATGAAAAATAAGAATAATATTATTACCTGGATCTCCTCTATGCTATGAACAATAAACATGTCTTGCAAGTCTTCCATTGCACCTTCCATCCAGTTGTTGAAGGGAGCAGCTCTCTTAGCAAACTCCAGGTGAAGCTGGTCAATTGTTTCCAACAATTTCTCTGTCCTCTGTGAAGTAAATATACAGAAATGGACAAAGTGAGCCTTGCTTTTAGAAGCGTACACTCACTTTGGCTTACAGTTTGGATAGGCTCTGCAACCCTTTAGAAAACGCTACCAAAGTTAAAGGAAGTTCCGAGTGTACACGGGTAAAGGAAAGCAAAAGGGATTCCTGGGGACAGGCACTTGGGAGGTCATTGCTGGCTGTGTCACCACCAGTGCTACTGGATTTGACTGCTGTGGCATTGCTGTGTGTGCTGCGATTCAGAGGTTTGCACTGGAAGCATGTTCACATCATCCTGAGTTCACTGACTCCTTCCATATATCACCATTGCCACTTGCCCTTCTCCTCACTGGTGACCTTGGCTATGTTTCCAGAGAGGCATGTCTCTTTCTTTTTAAGGTTTTCTTTTTGTTTGTGTGTTGTCTGCTTTCTCCTCCATTTCTATGCTGAGTAGGCATGGATGTGGCAGCCATTCCCTCACTCCCCCAGCACAAGGGGCATATAGGATTGGGAAGAGCCATAGCTCAGCGGCAGAATACATGTTCTGCTTTGCATGCAAACGGATCCAGGTTCAATCCCCAGCATCTCCTGGTCAGACTGGAAATGGTCCAATTTTGAAAACCCAGAGAACCACTGTCAGTCAGCGCGGAGAATACAGAGCAAGATGCACCAATTGTCTGACTCGGTATATAGAATCACTGAATTTTAGTGTTGGAAGGTACCATGCGGGTCATCTAGTCCAACCCCCTGCAATATGGGGATCTTTTGCCCAACATGGGGCTCGAACCTACAACCCTGATGTTAATGTTCTCAGGCTCTATCAACTGAGTGGTGACAGCTGCCTGCATTCCTGTACTAATATGCAGTTGATTTTTGAGGCGTGTTGATTCTACGTTTCATTGTACTCTGAAAATTATCATGAGCGGCTTTGTGATCCAGAAATGGCAGGGGAAAGGATACAGATTAGTTAAACTACCGTATTTTTCGCCCTATAGGACGCACTTTTTCCCCTCCAAAAATGAAGGGGAAATCTGGGTGCGTCCTATGGGGCGAATGCAGGCTTCGCGGACCTCTCCGCTAGCAGCGGGAACGCTCCCGCTGCTGGCGGAGAGGTGCCTGCATGCAGAAGCCTGCGCGCGCTGAGCTCAGCGCGCCCAGGCTTCGCGGACCTCTCCGCTAGCAGCGGGAGCGCTCCCGCTGCTGGCGGAGAGGTGCCTGCATGCCGAAGCCTGCGCGCGCTGAGCTCAGCGCGCCCAGGCTTCGCGGACCTCTCCGCTAGCAGCGGGAACGCACTGGGCTCCCACGGCTTGCAGAGAGCTGCCTGTTTGGGGGCTGGGGTCGGGGGAAGCTCGGGCTTCCCCAACCCCGCGCCTGGGGGGGAAATAATTTTTTTCCTTTATTTCCCCCCAAAAAAACTAGGTGCGCCTTATGGGACGGTGCGTCCTATAGGGCGAAAAATACGGTAAATCAGTCGTGAATTGTAAAAAGAAATTCGCACCATGCCATGCACCAGCTTTCCAAAGGGTGGTGCTAGAAGCATCCCCTCAACTCTAACATCCACTTGTGTAATTTCTTTTGGCAGTAATGTGGGGACAAGTCTTTTATAAGCAAGTCATCCTTTTTTTATACACACACACACACACAAACAAACAACCAAAAAAGAAGACGAAGTTAAGGGTAATGGAGCACCATAGAAAACGTTCACTCCGCATCACTCAGTAGTCTACCACAATCTGTTAAAAACCCTCAGCCAGCCTGAGAAATCCAAGCTGCACCTTGATGTCAGGTTTACCTCCAATGCTTCTCTCCTCTTCTGAGTGAGTGTTCCCAGCCTGTCCCACTGATCACATATCTTCTGGCACCGATCGTTGACACTTGCAGCATCATGGTAGTCCAGTTCACTAAAAGAAAAGGACCGCCGTCATTAAGAACCAACAAAAGTAGGGAATGTGGTGGTAGAGACCATGCACCAAGACATGACCACACATTCTTCTTATTCCTACTACTACTACAGTGATACCTTGGTTTACAACCATAATCCGTTCCAGAGGTGTGCTTTTCTGGTTTTTCACAGCAGGGAAAACTGGATCAAATGGGGGGGGGGGGCTGGCATGGGCTGACACTGCGATGATGACATTAATGTCCAGCGGACGTTGCAAAAAACTTGTGAGCATGAGCAGCACCAGTTCCACCATCATCTCCAGTCTAGAATAGTGCTGAAACCACTTTTCAACCCGTTTGCCTTGGAGGTCTGTCGTTTGAGAAAGTGGGGGAAAAGTCTAAAGCCCCTAGAGCTCATGGAACAAGTTTCATGGTTCCTTGGATCCTACCCTTGATTTCTGAAGTTTGAGACAAGACTTTATCTAGACTAGTTTTCTGCCAGATTAGCTGTGCGATTCTAGTGAGAGCCAATACATGCACTTTATCCTCAAGCTAGTTGACTTTTATGACTGGCTCATCATATGCTGCATTTAGCTTTTGGCTGCTACCAGCATGCTCTCTGCATGCCATTATCTAACACAGACATTGTTATGGTGTGAGTACATCCATACCAATTTGAAATTTAATCTAACAGGAAAACACCCTTTAAAATCCAGACAAGGAAAGGGGTATTTGATGCCCTACACCTCAAAGGGGGAATTCTTAAGCTATATTACAATGAGCTTTAAGTCAGGGCAAAGAGTTTCACGTGAATAAACAATAAAAACAAAATCTGGCTGGACTTCTGCTTGTGCGATGAGACTTCACCTTCCTCTCCTACCTCTGTCAGCTACCCCAAAACTGTGAACCCCCAAAGCTTTCTCTGGGAGGTTCCTCAGCCACTTGGATATTTTTTGAGGGTGCACAGAGGGCTGCAGAAGGGGGGAGGGTATAAAGTCCATTGCATGAGCATAAGTCTATTCTGCTCACATATAGATAGCATTGGATACAACCCATTGTGCCTTGCATTGATTTTTACTGGCATCTTAAGGGGACAGAACATGTTAAAATAAGTCACTGATTCCCAGTATCATTAATCAAATGAAAGAAGCCACTATTTCACCTGTGTTAAACACACTAATGGAAGACACTACTAGTAGGGATCAAAGCAAACACTTACCTTCTCTATATGAGAACATTGGACCAGCATAATTTTATTTCTATGTGAGTGGAAAGAGATATCCTAGCAGTATTCAGAATATGATAAATGTGTAAGCAAGTACTATATGAGATAAATTCCAAAGGGAGCATATGCAAACCCTTACAACAAATAAGCAGTGCTTAGGACTATGAGTCAATTGGCTATTGGTATTCAATGTATTAGTATTCAATTGTTTTAGGTTACAAATGGGGAATCCATTGCTTCATCCCTTCACGATTTTGAATGGCTTTGCAACTGGAGTCTTGTCACTTACACATTGTCTACTATTTCTGGGACTTTACACTCTGGCAGTCAATAGTGGTTGTGAGTTGAAGCAGTCTTGCTCACATACACATGCATGCAGGATGTAGCCAGACACCCATCGGTCAACAAGCCTTTAAGAACTTTAACCTTTATGCTCTTAGCAGCTCTCAGCTGCTAAGAGAAAATGGTTGAGCTGACACTGAACTGTAACCAGTGTAGCTCAAGGTCACACACTCCAATTGTTCTCCAAAAATAGCAACCCTGCACTGCCAAGAGATGAAGACCAGAAAATATGGAGCCATGCCGACCCAGAAAGCAGAAAGGGAATAATTATCTCTCCAAAGGCCTGATTCAGTAACCAGCACAGCTAATTGAAAAGCTATAATCAACATCATGTCCCAAGTTTCTTAGACAACCCATCTTTCTCAGAACCATTTCCAGAGAGGAAGACTTACTTTTTATATCTCCAATCTGCTATTCTGTGAAAACTGTTTTGGGAAATGATAAAAAGGCTAGTTTAAGTGGAACTAAATTCTTGTAGCAATGACTGATTTGCCACTGATATTTAGCACTGTTCAACTTACCATCACATGGGGAAAGAAGTGCTAATTCAGGCTGCAATATCCTATTCACTTACTTGAAATTAAGACCCACTGAAATCAGCAGCAATGATTAACTCTGATGAATTGTGCTATTCTTCCCAAGTACTATTTGTCTGATTATCTATATGCAGATGAAATGAATAAACGATTGAATGATAACAGGAACCATGGCACAATTCAAAACAACTGTAACGGGTCCATTTCCCTTGAAAAGCATTCAGAATCTTCAATTAGTGCAAAATGCTGGAGCCAGGAGCTTGATGTTTTGAATTCATCGTGATGGTTCTACTTGATTTGCACTGGCTGCCAATTAGTTTCCAGGCTCAGTTCAAGGTGTTGGTCTTAAGCTTTAAAGCCCTTACTGGTTTAGGACCTGGCTATGTTAGGATCTGTCTTTTCCTATATTTTTCTCCCCACACCATCTTATAATCTTGGGCCCTTCCCCAAATCCTCTGACCTCGGAACGTGAAGCTGGTGTCAGCTATGGGTCGGGCCTTCTGCCATTAAGTTCACCAGCCCTATCACTAGACTGCTTCAGGCCTTTGGCTAACTCTGCCATTTTTTCTGCATCTGTTCTATGTTACTTATTGTGCTGCTGGAACTGGTTAAAGCAGATTGGATATTGTTAATTTATAAATTTAAATATGCATTGGGATGTTTTAGGGATTGTGGTCGCTTTACTTTGTGTTCATTACCACCTGCTAGTCAACCATCTTCAGTTTCCTTGCAGAAATAGTTGATGCAGACATTTGTAAAATAAAAAAGTGAATTCAACCTTTCTAAGTCCCACTGACCTTTGAAATCAGAATGTGTTAAAAATGTTCCTTGTTGAAATCAATGGGGCATAACACAAGTGTAACAAGTGATGAAAAAGAGCAAATGAACACAAAAATAAAAATATGCACAGCTTGTATTAATGATCAACAAGACCAAAAAATATACATGTCCTAATCAGAGAACTCCATTATTCATGTACATAGGTTTGCAGATTGACACTTTAGGTGGTATTCAACTTAGATTTGTTCACAATAGACCACTTTAAATTAATGGACCTCCTATAGTCATGGTCATTATTTTAAATAGGTTTACTCTGAGTAAAATTAAGTTGAATTTTACTGGGCTTTTCTGGTGACCTTATTAATTTACAACTCCCTATATCACATCACAAGTGGCATTTCATATTTGTGCAAGCTTGACTATGACATAAGAGAGAGAAATTTGGGAGTGCCAGGGCCATGGTATTAAAAAGGGCATTGATTATGTCTACAAACCTATTTGACAGCAAGGGATCTCTTTGCAAACAATACATTATTTTTAAATTTGTATATCTATATTTAACATCGCTACACACACATAAAACAACAAACCTCTTTCAAACTTCTGTTTGGCTCTTTCTCCCTTTGGCATCCCTCAAGCAAAACATGTAAAATCAGAAATGACATCTCACATGTCAGAGTTACTGATGAGGAAGCGGACAGAAAAGAAGGTTTGTTATTAGCCTTTGCCCTGCAAAGGCTTTTATTTTTAGTTTGGGAAGAAATAAGGAAGGTTTTCAACGAGGAGGCCAAGATAATAACACTTACAAAGCTATCTGTGGAATTCTTACATTGTACCTATGACACTATCGAATTTATTGGAAAGAGTTTATCGGGTAAATGTCAGCAGCTGCGTGCCTCTAAATGGAACATACTTCAGCTCTTGGGCTATGGCAGCGATCTGTTCCACTCTGTCCTGGTGAGCAGCCAAGTCGCTCTCAAAAGCCTCATGTTTCCTCAACAAAGCACGGATCTCTGTCAGAGTCGCAGCTTCATAATCCTTTTGCTGCAGAATCTGCTCTTTGCCTGGCAGGAGGAAAGAAAATCCAAAACCATTTATGTTTCTCATTAGGAAAGCTGATTGCTAATGGCTCAAGTACACAGAGAAACAGACCTTTGAAATCTGCTCATCTTTGAATTTTGCAATGCAGTTTTCCAACCAAATAAAGGTAAAGAATGTATACATTAGGGGAAGCTTGCATAAAAATGCATATATTGGTGAAAATAGCAATAAAATACATTATATAGGCAAGGTCAGTTTGTAAAAATGTGTAATTTAGGGGAAAATGTACATAAATCTTCACGAGGGCCTTTTCGTTAAAAAATAAATCACAGGCTGATGCAGAAATGTGGAAAACCTAAGAGAAAGAGAAATGAGAAACTTAAGAGAAACCCAAACTGATAGATTTCTCCATCCCTATATGTCTTCTGAATGACCCAACTGAACACATCTCATCAGTCATGTTTGAATAGGTGCTTGATAAACCTTCTGTTTCTCTGCCTTCTATAAAAATCAGGAGGAATATCAAACCAAATACATGCCTAGTTGGCTGCACCCCATCCCCCTTGACAGGTCAAAGTTTTCACAGGCCAGACACACATGGAAATGTTGCCTCACCAGCACCAGCCAGTGTGGTGTAGTGGTTAAGAGCGGCAGTCTCGTAATCTGGGGAACTGGGTTCGCGTCTCCGGTCCTCCACATGCAGCTGCTGAGTGACCTTGGACTAGTCACACTTCTTTGAAGTCTCTCAGCCCCACTCACCTCACAGAGTGTTTGTTGTGGGGGAGGAAGGGAAAGGAGAATGTTAGCCACTTTGAGACTCCTTAAAGGGAGTGAAAGGCGGGGTATCAAATCCAAACTCTTCTTCTTCTTCTTTTAATATCTTCCATCCTTAGTTTGGTAGTATCAACTTGCAAAAATGGGTACTTTCTGCAGACTTGTAAAATAGCTCTTGCTCTCTACGACTGCTTTGAACATGCAATATATGGAAAAACTGGGGGCTTTGGATAATGTCACTGTCTGTCTAGGGAAAGGTGGGAACAGGTAAAAATGTCTGAATTTTAAGGCACACTATTCCAGGATAAGAACATTCACAGTATGAAATTTTCCTGTCCTCTCCCCCACATCATACAGAAAAGCCTCTCCAAAGGGTTAGCTGAACAATGTGTGATGGGACACCAGGAACCCGTTGAGTGAGGAGGAAATCAGGCAAAACCAGGAGGAGATCTGTCCAATTCTGTGTGTTTCTTAACTCCCCAGGTTCCAGGTGTTCCACACAGGATAAAAATGAGAATAACAGCATAATAACATTTTTTTTAAAACTGGGATTTCTTCTTGTTGCACTTACAAATTATATTTAATTGAAAGGTTTCTTTCAATGCTTATGGAAGCCAAATAAATCTCTCTGGCCCATTTAGCCATGTTTTTGACTCCTCCTACCAAAAAAGGTTTTAAAACGTTGTAAAACTTATTCCGTCTCAGCAGGGCTAAATAAGAACATAAAGAGAGGCCAGTGTGGTGTAGTGGTTAGAGTGTTGGACTAGGGTCTGGAAGACCAGGGTTCTAATCTCCACTTGGCCATAAAACTCACTGGGTGTCCTTGGGCCAGTCACTACCTCTCAGCCTAACCTACCTCACAGGGTTGTTGTGCGGCTTTATTGAGAGAGAAGGGAGAAAACCATGTATGCCACTTTGAGCTCCTTGGAGAAAAAGGTGGTATATAAATGCAATGAAGAAACAAACAAAGAAGAAGAAGAAGAAGAAGAAGAAGAAGAAGAAGAAGAGGAGGAGGAGGAGGAGGAGTTTGGATTTGGTATCTTGCTTTATCACTACCCTGAGGAGTCTCAAAGCGGCCAACATTCTCCTTTCCCTTCCTCCCCCACAACAAACACTCTGTGAGGTGAGTGGGGCTGAGAGACTTCAAAGAAGTGTGACTAGCCTAGAATCATCCAGCAGCAGCATGTGGAGGAGCGGAGACACAAACCCAGTTCACCAGATCACAAGACTACCGCTCTTAACTACTACACCGCACTGGCTCTCAGCAGGCGGCCTACTTTAGACCAGCAATCCATCTAGTTCAGCGTCCTTTTCCCCACAGTGGGCAAGCAGCTGCTTCCACAAAACCCACCAACCAGAGCCTGAAGGCAGCCACCCCCTCCCTTCTCTAGGAAATGGTATTCAGAAGCATAAAGCTTTCAAAACCAGAAATTCCATACAGCCATCATAACAAGAGGATGTGAAATTGGGTGGATATTGTAGTTAACAGCAGGCTTCAAGCTTACCATAAGCCCAGGTTTCATGCGAAGAAGCCTTTTGCCTAAATTTGGCAGCCAAATGTTCAAGTCGCTCAAGCCTTCGAATTTCATTCAGCAACCATTCCTCATAGCCCTTCTCAGCCTGCTCAAGTCTTTGCCAAGCGCTAGCAATGTCCTAGGAGAGGAATGCAAACAGAACACCTTTAATGGTTTAAATTGTGTGTCTCAAGATTTCCGGGTCTTCTGTGCATATAATCAGCATCTTCCTTGACTCTACTATAATTCCCAGTGTAAAAATTTGGATTGCAATATGCTTGGGTCAATCACCTATCTTTTTTGCTATCTTAACTCTGTAAAGCACCATGCATATGCTGTTTCCAGGCTTAATGAACCATTCTAGAACCAACAAGGAAGATTCATAGGCCCCTTTACTTACTGAAACCATCTTCCCTTCTGATGGCATGAAAGCTGGCCTATTGCTGATCCTCAGTTTTGTCTGCAGTGTATTGAAATTGATCTCCAGCTGACATTTTTCTTGGACTTTGGGAGGCTTGTGTTTACGGCGATAATCTCTGAAGTCCTCTAACTTCTTCTGCATAGCCGCCATAGTATTCTCTGGGGTCCTGTTTTCCAGCCAAGGAGTTGTGCGACGAATCCATTCTAAAAGCTGTTTTGCACGTACATAAAATTACAAACAAATGATAAAAAAGATAATTAGAAGTGGCTTCTTCTTTGCATGCTATAGAGAAACATACTGTACACCCTGAATTTAGTGCTATTGGAACCCAACAGACAAAGAAGAATGATTTCTTGATGCGTGAAATAGAAGGAAATATTGTTAGCAGGGCTGGGGCTACCTTTAGCTGCAGTTGAGTCAATCTTGGCTTCCACCTATTGTCTGCATGGAGAGGAACAAACCCCATGCCAGGTTCATGCAATACAACAAGTCAGAGTCTAGCTCATTTCTGGCTTGTTTCCTCCATGTATGGAACAGTTGGGAGCAGGAGAAGAGCAAAGCACTTGTGCGTGTTTATCCATAGATTACTTTAAACCAGGCTTCCTCAACCTCGGCCCTCCAGATGTTTTGAGACTACAATTCCCATCATCCCTGACCACTGGTCCTTCTAGCTAGGGATCATGGGAGTTGTAGGCCAGAAATATCTGGAGGGCTGAGGCTGAGGAAGCCTGCTTTAAACTATGTTTTATCATGCTGTCATGAATCCTATTGAGGTGTCTCAGAGGGATCGGTTGGCTCATGAGGAGGAATGGGAGGAACTCAGGCAGTTCCTAGCAAAATGTGGGTGAGTGGAACTGGGATCCCAGAGAGGAGACCTGTAGTCTAGGGACTGGAGAGCCGGATCCAGAGGAAGGACCAAGCAGGTTGGCAGAGCAGTATTCTGCTCCTGTGACACAGGAGACGCCTAGGGACACCTCCTGCTGTGGAACCACCCAGCGCCATCTCCTGCCTGTGTGAAGCCTTCTCTGAAGCAGGTAAAAGTAATGGAAAGTAATTTGTATGCTGGCCCAGCATCAACCTCACCTCCAATTCAAGGGACACAGAGACGCCAGTGTGAACAAACATCACAAGCCCAACACACTTGAAAGAGTGCCCATTTGCTTGCCCAATCCCCGGACTTGCTCGGTGAAGTGCTAGGGCCACCCATAGGTCACTTACTGGTCACTTACTGGGTCAGCAATTGAGCTTATACGTAGCTACGAATCTATACCTCCTATGAATCTGATGTACCTTGTAAGCTGCTGCTTGTCTTTGTACTGCTCTGAATTATGGGTATTACAAACCAGCAGAAACCAAACTGAGAATTCTAGTTCTTCATCCAGCAGTGAGAGGCAGAACAGCTGCAGACAAACCAGGCCATTATCTCCTAGTGGTCTTGATTCTCGAACAGTGTGGTGCTGGCTGGCCAGTGTACAGGACATGCTGGAGCAGACTAAATACTGCTTCATTTTGGCCTGTCTCTCAGTCCCCCCACAGACCTAGCTGTGGCCTCTCAGAAGTGATGCCCAAGAGCTATCACTTCCCTGAGAACTCTCAAGTTGTGCTTGGTGGTTTTCCATATGTGAGCTGGGATTACTACCTCAGGCAAGAAGTAAAGGCTGTCTTGCCTATATCACTTCCCTATGAGTGCAAGAACTCCCTCTCTGTTTGGCCTAGAAACCAAAGCCAAACCTAGCCTCGTAGTCTGTATCTGCAAATTATTATAATTTAGGAATCATCAGTGTGAGTGACTGAAATCCTAAAGCTCATTCACGATGCGGTAGCAAGTGTATATGGAAGCTGCAATCAAGGAAGAACATCATCCAAATTAAGCTGCAAGCATAGGAAATCTCCACTGCATTTAACATCAAGAACATGCACTTTACAACACTGGATAAAAAGGCAGCAAATATATTTTCAATTAAAATACAGATCATGTTAAATGAAAAGGAGCTTTCCTCTCCTCATTTAATGACTATGTTTGAATAAAAAGAGCCTCAGCAGTAGATAACAGCTTTGGGTAAATGTTCTTATTAAATTGCTTATTCAAGCCATCCATGCTTTATTATCAGAATAATTATTTCACTATTATGTCGGTTTCCTTTACCTCACTTGCTAGCCTTTCATATTCTTCCATCAACTTTTCATTTTCTTGGTTCACAGCAAGTACCTTACAAATCCGATTAGCTGCTGTTTCCGCCTGAAAAACACAGGACATAAACAGTGTGGATATATCATTGCATTCTTAGACTGACACAAACTAAAGAATGACCATATATTGGCTTCTGAAAAGTAAAGTAGCTGTGTTTACTATTGTAACCTTCAGCTTATACACACTTTCCTTGGAATAAGATCATTTAACTCATTGGGACTCACTTCTTACATAGGCTTGCACTGTGAATTTATTAATCTTAAAGGTGCCTTAGGACTCTACACACACACACACACACCCTTTATATTAACTTGCTTTTTAACTAATTTAGCTTAAACATTAGCAAAATACTTGTGGGGAACTTGTGGAGTCATTACCCACAACGACACTGCAATATATTTGATGAATTACTCATTTTCTGTAAGGGCTATTTTGGTTTTCATCTGTGTCAAAGTCGATATAGATATGTTGGCTCAGCATGCTGTGATAGTCCGGCAAGATGATGCTAATTCAAGGTAACTCTAATGATGCTACCATCTGGGCACTGTCAGAAAAATAGTGAAATGTAAGGGAGGGGGATGCAAAAAATAATGACGAACATATTTTTTTTAAAAAGCAAAACGATAGCACAGCACCAAATTTTTACCTAGGAAAATTTCAGAATAGAAGGAACATAGTGGTGGTGGGGGGAGGAGTTAATGACAGCCCACTTTTAAACTTTTTTGTGCAGTTTTAAGCTGCTCTCTCCCAGTTCCAATCTGCAACTTTAGTGTTGTGGCTTGTTTTGGTTTTTTAAAAACAGCTTCTTCCTGAGGAAACCCTAGTCAGGAATCACTTAGGCAGCCTGATGATATGATGTCATCAAATGTCAATCTGATTTGGCGGCCTGATGATATCAGAAGCCGAATCAGGATTCCCTTCATCTGGTCAGACTTCATGTTGATACCACATAACCAGTTAGATGGGACAATGTGATGCCATCGCGAAGCCAAAATACATTGAGGCTAACATTTCTTACCATCTTACCTTCACCAGTGAGGGTCAACTGTCCTGTTTCACAGTAGTATTTCAACATGAGTAGGAAAATGACAATACCCCTAAATATTTTTTTAAAGAAAAAAAGCACTGTACACAGGTAAGGCTGAGAAAGAAGAAGCTGACAGCCAGTGTCATTCTCTGGACTTTTTGTAAAAAAGAAGGCAGGCAGGTGGGAGATGTCAGAGAGGAAATGGAGGATGATGAGGCAGAGCCCCATCTGCTCTTATGGAGCAGGCTTGACCACAGTTTGAAAAATACTGCCATACAAAACATCTGTATGGAGCCTGACCCTCTCATAAGACCCTATTAGAGAAGGTGGAATAATATTTTGTTCACTTCCCTGAAAACTATCATTTTAGGTCAGATAATGTTGCTTCTCATTATAAAGGGTTGTGGTGAGGAAATGCAGCCTTTCTAAAATGGATTGAATGCTCAGTGCAGTTATATTTATTTACGTAATAGGAACTAAAGATTACTGCAGTGCCTGTAATGCCAACAGAGTCAAAAGCAGATTCTGATTAAAACACACAGACCGAGCACGCTCACTTAACATATATTTGTCCATGTTAATTAAAGAACAAAGAAACTGCAGGGCAAATGATAAACCCAATGGAAACCTGAAACACACAGAGCGACATTCAGAACGGCAGTCCGAAGGGGACAGATGATGAATACCTGCTCTGCTCCAGCAAAAGCATGGTAGAAGCAGGAAACATAAGTCATGATAGCTCTCTCATCAGGCTTGGGGGTGTTCACAATATCTGCAAGGGAAGAAGAAACAAAACAAACACAAGGAGTGGAAAACTGCTGCCATCCTGCTTTGCTTTCTGTACGCAAGGCAGGTGCTGGTCTGCCAGGCTTCAACAAGCTGAAATTAATCATCTGCTATGTTAATACATGCCGGCTGGAAAGGCAAAATATTGAAACTCAAACTGAGATCCTGGGGCACAGAGGGGACTTGGAACAATTCCACTGCTTTTATGAATAATGTTTGCAAGGAAACATAATCACTGCTCATTGGAGCAATCCCTGATTCAAGGCAAGCTATCTTTACCTATACAGCAAGATGGCTTAAATGAGTAATGTTTGCATGAGTGAACCATCATGCATGAGGTTCAAATGAAGCACATCTCGAAATGTATATGTGTGACTTTCCATCTGACAAAGGTCTTCCCTGAAAAAGACTGTGCTTAATATCTTCACAGTGTTATGTGATTTTTAAAAATGAGATAGCACATTTTGAAGTGCTCTCTTAGTAGCACTTGCATTGTTCTTTTTCTTTTATTATAAAATTTCAGCTTCCTGGAATACTTATCCAAATGTCAATGCTATTATGCTTTATTATCACATCATGGAGGTTTCTCAGTACTGACACAACTACAAATAGCAATTAAAATGTAGGTTTTATTATATATAGGAGATCTATACTATATACTATGAAACTAAACAGAACATGCTGTTGCATTTTTAAGGAAGCATTGAAAACTACTGGTGGATGTTCTGCAAAAGCAAATTCAATCCTCTAAAACATTTCCAAAATAGTCATATAAGATCAGACTGGGAGGAAAGCTACAAAATATCATGGAAAGTAAAGAGCAAAAATTAAGCTCAGAACTTTACCTTCTGAGCACCAGCAAACACATGGTACTAAGAGGAAGCATAAATCATAAAAACAATTGAATTGGATCTGGCAGCTTGAGGCAGCTATTTAAATCAAGCAACTTGCAGCTGCTATTTAAATTTCTCACTATTTCCCAGAACAATTTCCTATGGTGGGGGAGTATTGTGGGAAATGAAAATGGTGGCTCCCAGATCCAGCTGCCTAATAGGGGACTTCAGAGCAGTATCCAATACAGTAGTCAGTCATGTCAGGGTGTTGTGTTGCCAACAGCGGAGGAGACTGAAGGACAAAGTTCAGAATGACTGCTCCCCACGCCTTTTGCGTGGTTGCCTGCAGCCCCCTGGATCCCAGTGTGGCTCCGGGTAGCATGGGCTGGCTTCGCCCTCCCCAGGCTGGATACCTGGAGGTCTCCACCTACCTCAGCCAATCGCCCAATCCTGCCTGGGGAGGCGTTGCCAAGGGATTGGCCAGGTAGGGGGAGGGACCGCCCTGCCCACACAACAGAAGGTGACTCTTACCTGCAACGCGTCAGTTGGCTCCAGAGCTTCTCCCACCCTGCCCTCCCTCAGTTATGCCTTCTTTTCCAGGTTAACCTCTTCTTCACAGGTACGCAGGCGCTGCTACATCATGGTCGCTGTTGAAGGGCCGGAAAGGAATTTTCCTGCATTGGCAGGTTTTGCCTTCCCCATAGCAAAACATCACAACTTTGGCGGTTTCAGGCCTTGGGTGGAATCCTTTAGTCTATCTTCCCTAAATGGGGGGGGGGGGCGTGAAGTGATGACCCACGCCCCCCTTGCGGCGGTGATCCCAGGGTTCCCAGTTAAAGGGGTCTAGAGGGGAGGCATTGGCCATACGCCGAGAGGTTGTCATTGCTCTCCCCTGCAACAGTGGTGGCAGGCTCTTTGCTTGAACATATGTTCTCCAGAGCCAGCCGAATCCCTGCACATTCTGGATAACCCTGATGTCCCCCAGATCCCCGGCTAGGGACTGGGAAAGATAAACGCCCAATGCCTGAGCCAAGGTCTCCCTACAGCTGAAACTTAATAAAGTTGTGGCCAATTTTAATGCCACAGCACATTATTAAAGTTGTGGCCAGTTTTAATCCCATAGCATGTTAATAAAGTTGTGGCCAGTTTTAATCTCATAGCACGTTGTCTCGAGTCATTATTCCACTCGGGAGTCGACTGGGGTTGGGGGGACTCCGCCTATCCATGCAAATGCCTTGTTCAGGACTTCCCATACTATGTGCTGAGGCAAACCACTCATAGCCTGTGATGTGGATATTAGTTAAATCAAAATATATTCTGCATACGCCAGAATATATAGGACCCAACTACTGAAGTACTGTTTCACAGACACTATGTGAAAAGCTATCCTTTTGAATCCATGTATGGAAACAAAAGATGTTGAAAGGTTACTCAGTCCACTGCTTCTTAAAAGGATGTTAGCTCCCACCTTCTGCGTCCAACATCTTTGGGATATCCAAATGCTTTTCAGCAACTTCCATGGCAAGATTTATATTCCGCAGTGGGTCATCCTGCATGAAAGAAGACCACAAATTATAATTAATCATGAATAAATCTATGAAGCATTATACAATCAGAACCAAAGGACAGAATATTTGAGATTGTTGGGTTTTTTTTACTGAAAGGTATCAAATAACTTTTTTAAAGTTGCCACAAACTTCCAACTGTAGTTTCAAAGCAAATCCTACATAAATATCAACAGCCTGCCACTTTTTGTTTACTCAGAAGAAAGTGAAACATAGTACAATGGAACTTAATTCAAAATAAGTGCATCGCAGGATTGAAACTCTAGCATTACTAGGGAATTATTTCAAATTACTGATGATGATTTTGCAGTTATCATTTGACATAATAAAGGCACCATGAGATTTACTTACCACGTGAGCAGATTTATGGTCAGACAAATGCCAGAAGCCATCACATGGAGGCATATTCACCATAAATATTCAACTTAATACTACGGCACAGGAAAATCATCATGTGATGACCTTACCATATTTAAATCAGACCTCATAGAACAGCAATGGAAATCGCCACAGGAGGTACAGAATATAAAATAAACTGACCACACTGATTCCTAGACTATTCAAATTTGATTTAGTTCCACTGAATTCAGTGGGATTAAATCAACTTAAATCCTATGGTTGCAATCCTATGCGCAAAGTTTGCTTTAATGATCGTATGGTTTATTGTTAGGTGGATTTCAAACCAAACCAGTTCAAAACCATTTTGAATGTCCCTTTTGATGAAAAGGTAGTGTGTGTGTGTGTGTGTGTACATATACATATATATTCATATTCATTCATTCATACCATTGAAGTCAATGCGATTTACTTCTGAATAAACATGTATAGAATTGCACAATATTCAGTTTAACTGGCTTTGAACTGGATTGTTACTCAGAGCTTTGCTTGTTAAAGTCACAATGACCCATTCACACATCACATTGGACCATAGTTTAAAACAAATAAGGTAAGCCAAGAACAAACTTTGGTTACTCCTTGAGATTTGTTTGGCAAAAACAAACCAGAAGCCTTGGTTCAGGTGGTGCAACAACACAGACTCTGGCTTGTTTCATTCATGGCGCAGAAGGAGCAAACCTGAGCAGCGTGCACAAGCACACAGCTTGTTCAAATTCATCCATAGTTTTAAACTGTGGTTCAGTGTAATGTGTGAATCAGGCCAGTGTTTCCAACATAGAATATTCAAAGCTGCAGATCTCCTGCAGAGATACACAGTTAAAGTGTTGTAAGGAAAACCAGCCATGCCAACCGGTGTTGAAGAATTTTAATGGCAAGGCTATTATTCCTGGTGCAACACAAAAGCCAGGAAAGGCATGCAGGAAGTAAAACCACACAACACACTCAAAAAGGCCACAACAAAACGTTTGTCAATAGATTCAAAAAACAAAAGAGGAAAACAGAAAGCAAGCATCTGTTGTGTTCAACGCATGGTTAATATGTTAACCACCCTGGGATCTTCGGATAAAGGATGGTATATAGATTGAATAAAGAAATATGTTGTTATTGATCATCAGATGTGGTGTGTCCCATTTCACTGCTGGAGGCAAAATAGGAAGTGCTGCCCCACCCTGCCGCTGCTGCCACCGCCACCAACACTGCCATACCTTTCACTGCCGCTCCTGCACTACCACCTCCGGCATCAGTACTGATTTTAGGTAAGATCTTGCCTATTTTCCAAAGCCAGCAGAGGGCAGTAGCCTCACCCTGCCTAACAGCTGGGCCGGCCCTGCAGCTCCTTACAAAGTAACTGTCATGTGCTCTCAGGTAGCTTTAAACATGTTTCACACACACAGTCCAGCAAATATTCAGCTGTGATAAAAGCCCCACTGAAATCAGAGGGACTTTAAGAGGGTGGAGAGAGAGTTTGCACTGGGCTTTCCTGTGAAAAGAGTGGTACAAATTGGCAGATGCCTCCAAATGGTGGTATATTTTCGTGGCATACTTCAGCTCCCGTCATGGCGCACATTTGGGAATCACTGGTGTAATGAGACTATATATACGTAAGCAGCTTGAAACGCAGCAAGGTTCCCTCATCCTGCCCTGCATTTCAAGTCACACTTGCTGTACACAACTGAGGGAGGAGCAGACGTCTTCATCCAAAGCACATTACCTGATTTTATTTCCCATGCCTGCAATCCTTCCCCACAAAAAACTATTCAAAGAAGTTGTCATCTGTGCATGCACAATGGTTGTCTGAACTGTACAAACCTCATCTTAACTACAACTTGTATTTTCAAAATGGATGGAAGTTAGTTTGAGGGAGAATGATAAAACAGCAGTATTTCTTTAAAATCTACAGGATGCATATGGATTGTGGCTGACATAATGTGTATTCGGCTTCCAACACCAGCAGTGGGAGCACACTGGGGCTGGAGTAAATGGTAATGTGTACACAGCCTGACTTAGGATCGTGTATTACCTCATCTATATTTGTTGGGAAGGAGCCAGGAAGGAAAGCCACTTCATATTACTAAACATACCCCACTTTACCATTAAGGAGACATGCTTAGCATGCAGGAAGTGAGCCAAATCACTGCAAATCACCATGCTCTTTCACCCAGATGGATGACCTTAGATAGCTTGGAGTAGTCAATAAGATCAGGTCGATGTCTATGGATAAGTGCACAGAGGGCAAGGCCGTCTTTCCAGCTTCACAACAAGCAACCAAAAATAAAATGAAAAGATGTTAATGAAATAATGACAACTGATCCTAGCAGCTCAAGGTCTGAAAACATGCAGAAGCTACACAATGTACCCAGTAATTATGTCATCGTCAAATTTGCTACAATTCCAGCGCTTGCTGTGTTTTGTTTTGCAAAACCTCATTTAATGCTCAAAAGCACATTGAGAAGATCAAAGCATGAATTTATGAATCTGGTAATCAAATGGGGTTTATTCTGCTTTTGGCGCATAGTGAAAATGCCCAAATATTTTGAATGACATTTCACATCTACTTTGGGACTCTGGGATGTATCAGACTAAGTCATACTCAGTGCAGACCCATTGTAATTAATAGAAATGACTAACTTAGGTCCATTCATTTCAATGGGTAGAGTAGAACTTAGTTAGATACACTCCATTGATTTTAATGGGTCTACTCGAAATATGACTTAGTACAACCTCATATTATAGAAGACCAGTTTCCTGAACAGTGGCCACTTCTGTGTAGGAAGGAACCTAGATAAATTGCATGCATTACGAATGATGAATGGATATGTGTTTAACTTTGGCAAGAAGCTCTAATTGGTAGTAGTAAGACACTTGGCTGAATGGACTATTGCTTTTACCCTGCAATTTGTCTATCTTTAGATGTACTGTATATGGTACTCTTAAGGTGTCTCAGAAAACTATACCAATGCTAAAAGATTAAACCAGCAATAAGAGAATACTGACACTTCTTCTTGGTATGTACCGGTAACTTGAAGAATTGGAGTGAATCGTGTATACAAGCATTCATTGCTTTTGAAACACAATACAGTGTTTAAAATCAACACTGAAATCTATTCATTACAACTGTCTGTAAAAACCTAACTAAAAATGCTAGATATTTGATAAAATGAAAATATTTTCAGTCACCTGAAATCCACTTTGTAAATAGTTTGTTATCCATAATGCATATGTTTTCTGCTCTGTTAATGGTCTATTACTAGCAATGCGGATTTTTCAGTCCCTTGAATCTTAATTTGCTCTCTCTATATCCAGAATTCTGCTGAATTTCCATTTTATCTCATCAAGAGTTCTGTGAAGTTTGAAAGCTTGCATACTCAACCTAATTAAATATCCTACTGTATTAAAGTACAACAAAAAAAATCTAAGTTGCCTATCCTATGGAAGTTTCCCAGGGAAAAAATCCCCACTGAGCACACAGGGACTTGCTTCTGGGTAAACATACATAGGATTGTACTGTTACACAGCAAGCACTGGGGGGGTGGGGAATGTTCATTAAGCGTTCCATAAATGCCCCCATTTTATCCTGTTTATGCTATGGTACCTCTGCAACCTTAATGAACCTCTGAAGCGAATCTTAGTTCCCGTGTTTATGGAAGCATTGCCATTAAGTTCATGCTGGCAATGCTAATTAATTTACGAGAATCTATATACTGTATATTCATTTCATGCAAACTGGGGCCATGATGAGAAAGAAATATGCAGAGAGCCTTGGGGTTGATTCTTACATTGTAAGAGCAGTGTGGCTGCCAGCTCCCTATGTTACAATATGGAGTGCTGGCATGTGAGTGAACACATAGTTGCCCCCTCCCAACAATGGTCTTGCTGTCTTAATGGCCAGAGTAACATGGGAAGCATGGAGAGGAATAACAATCAGGCCACCCCTGCAAGTTAAGAACCAGCCCTTTCATCAAACTGCAAGGACCAAGGGATGCTCTCCATTCCATCGTTGAAATGGATGGCACAAAATGGCTGTTACCTCAGATGGAAGTTCTGAATGTTCACATTTCTATACGGTGCTGTTTTCCTCTGGCACCACAGCAGTAGTCCTTCTTTGGCAGATGTCTCTGGAAAGGAGATGTATGAGGGAGGTAATGAAGCTTCGGGTCAAGATCACTTTATGGTGGTTTTTAAGTGTGTTTTGTTGAAACTGTTTAGAAGCCTCTCCAAGACTGGGAATCTTGTGCTTAGAAGTCCCCTTCTGACCTTGCCATTCCATACAGGAAGGTCAGGGTGGGGTGGAGCCAGAACATTCACAGATATGGACTCGCACTCTTAGATCACCCCTGCATGAGTTGTTTGAACACAGAATAACACTTGACTGTTTTGTGTTTAATATAAGCGAATCTCTGTTTCAAAACATTGTGGTGTAATTCTATGAACAAGTAATGCTTGGGGGGATGACTGGGAGATTCTGATCACGTAAATTCAGGGAGACTTCCCTCATCAGGTAAATATCCATGATTTATTCTTCTAATATTTATATTTGTCTTCATTAGCTCAACACAGGTTTCTAGGGCTGAATATGTACTGGATGTGCAGACATCCCCCTTCTATGCTGCTTTGGGAATGAGATTTTAGTGGAACTGAACCAAACCGTCAAGCCTCTAAGTTTGTGCCTTCTAATATTTACTGATCAATGTTCTCTCTTGGAAACCTGCAAAAGCATAATTCATATTCAGAAAGAATAGATCAGAAATGCTTGATAGATTTCTTTTCCACTGTATGGTTTAATTGCTACAGTACAATCAAGGTAAAATAAATTTGTCAAGAATAATTATTCTCTAAATCAACAAATGAGGTGGAGGAAACAGTTAATTTGTTACATATTGTACTGCATAATGAAGGACATCTGTTTGCTCAAGCAAACAGTGCATAGCTGGAAATTAATCTACAGCTGCCCGAGTTCTTCATTTAAATATTTTATAAGTTGTTCTTTTATATATATATATAAAACACTTGTTGCTTAGAGGCAAAAATAAATCTTTAAAACGTAATGGAGTCTGCAACAGAAATCGTTCAAGAAATAACTTTATGATTTCAACACCTAATGCTTACATAGTACAAAATATCCTATTTTTTCCAGACAATTGACAGTTTTAAATTGTTTAATTTGATCAAAACGCATACCTGCAAGGCTCGACAGCCCAACAGCAAGTGCTTTTCTGTTTCAGTGAATGTAAATCTCAACCAAAGGCAAATGGTTTCTTAGGATTTTATCAGTGTCCCTTCTGAACATTCCTTTTCATGTGCACCTGATGCTTCCTATGACTCATTATGCTTACAAGATGGCTGGTCATCCATTAGAAAATAGAAAGCCCATTCCAGGCACTGTCAAACTATCTGACTGGCTGAGCTACATACCAAATTCTTATGTTTCAGAGGTGCCTTAGAACTGTTAATGCTTCTAATTTGTCTGAATGGAGATTTTATCTATCTATCTATAGATGTCATCTATCTATATCATTTATTTTTATACTGCCCTTCCTTCATCAATCTCAGGGCAGTTCACAACATAAAAATGTGTGTAGGTATAGAAAGCTCTAATTTTTGTACAGCTGGAATGTAGTCAGCTGTAGAAAGGTATGAGAAAATGTATCTATTGAGGAGGTATTCCACCATGAAATCCCCTGTCTTCATTCTGAAGTGAAACTGTTCCAGGAGGGTTGTATCACACATGTCTTCTTAATGTTTTTAAATGGGTGGTGATATTGAATATAAAGAGAACACAGATCTGAGGCTTCAGAGTAGTTAGTTCCTTTACTCTCCCCATCAATAAACAGTTGCCATTTAAGTTCACATTTAAAAAAAAAAAAAATCCTCTGTTTCTGATGAGAGCTTCCCCTTGCCATAGGGCAGTACTGTGGAGCATAGTCTTACCTTCTACTGAAATATCTTGAATTGCAAAGCGAAGGATGATTGTCCAGATCATGCCCAGGGTCATTTTCACATTGCCATCTACAATTTCTGGTGTGAAACAGAATTGAAATTTTAAGCAATATGCTGTGATCAAAGCGTACATGCCTGCTATGATTTACGTTTTGTGATTTTATTCATACAGTACGTGTTTATTTCTCAGCAATTGCTTCCAAATTGTTCCTTCTGAAGATGTCTTAAACCAGTCTCACCTAACATGTTATTAGAGGACACAGCAGCAGAGAATTGCTTCTGTTGGTTCCATACTCTTGTTCACTCCTTGAAATCCCCATAATTCATTTTTATTAATGCTGTTGTCTCACAACTTTCACAGAATTCTGCAAATAGTTATACCTAAGGTATAGAAACTAATCATAACTGTATTGAATGAACTGAACATGAATATGAACTGAACATCCAAAGATGTTGTTGATAAAAGAAACAATTTGGAACACACAAATGTGTGTGTGTGTGTGTGCGCGCACACACACACACACACACACACACAGTATTGCTCCTGATTTCCTAGTTGAGTTTATATGGCTGTTCCATATAAACCTTTATTTCCACCTTCATTGCTCTTTCCCATCCACAGCAGACAATCTCCCCTTTAGGTTTGTTTCCCAATTTTTATTAAAATTGTTGAACTGATTCATGTTCCCTAAATGACCAAACTCCAAGACCTGAATTAAACATGGTTCCAGGCTTGTTTAAAAATACTACAACCAATCCCAAATTTATTCACAGAGTGTTCTATGCAGCTGCCTGTTGTTTAAACCAGAGCTCTTTGCCTATGTATGAAACATTACTAAGCGCACAACTGAACCGTGAGCTGATGGCCCAGTTCACAAAATGCCTCACAGGTAAAGTCCTTGTTGTTACATGATCTGCATCACATTTAAAGCTAACTTAAGCCCAAACTCTGTGTTTTCCTACCTTTTTCTTTCCAACATCTAGTTTTATGCAGTTGATCATAGAGAGGAAATTATAACTAGTGCAGAGGCTATGCTGTGAGTTTTCTTTTAGGTGAAACGTATTAAATTCACAACCTTGGCTGATAAGGTGTAAAATAGTCAGTCTGACATGGAGTGGTGACAGTTTGAGAGAAGACAGAAATGAATGTTCCAAAATGCCCTTTGCCATATACTGAATCAAACCAGCTCTCAGAACTGTAATACATCATGGCTGAAAGCCAAGCCTTGTTGTTGCTATCTTCTACATACCTTCTGCACCAATCGAGACAAGTTTGACACCTTTGCTAGCTATAAAATCCAGGGCTTTGTTGACATTTGCAATTTTATGGAAACGCATCTTTCCTCTGTCTGGCTTTGGAAGTCTTTCTCCTGCAGGGAAGCAAATCAGATATATTTATTGACATTGACATGTGGCTCCAGGCACAGGCTAGCGACTAGACTGGTGAAGGGAGCATGCTGTTGCTGTAAACTATCTAAAACCATATACCAACCCGCATTACAGGTCTGTCTTATCTCCAGAGCCCATTCTCCCCTCCCTAAAGGCAAGTATAAAAGCGACTCACTTTGGAGATTTTTTTGTGTAGGAGCAAAAATCCCCAGGCCAAATTGTTTTATCTGTCCAAAATATGTCAAAGAAACTGTGTGCTCCCTTTTCAGCTTATTTTTTGTTAGCACTTCAGCGTTGAGGAGTGTTTTACTATTAATAATAAAGCACTGAAGTCCTAATTCACAGCTCATCCTATCATTGTGCTCTAAGGATCCAGAAGGGCATCAAGCCCATCCTGGCTACACCATTTCAAGGCATAAGAACAGAGCTATGCTGGATCATGCCCAAGCCCTATTGAGTTTAGCATTCTGTTCCCATGGTAGCCAACCAGTTGGCTATTTGAAGCCCAGAAGCCAAGGCTCACTGGCAACTGATATTCACAGGTATATTGCCTCTGTCCTGCAGGTAAGATATACCCAAAAAGAGTAGCAACCTTTGATAGCCTTATTCTCCATTAATTTATCCTGCCCCTTTTAAAAAATCCAGGTATGCAGCTTTAAAGCCATTTTTTGTCTTGTAATTTTTGCCATTATATGAAATAGTTCAATAAAAAATGGGACAACTCTTTGCCTGTCTATCTCTCTACACACACAATAGACATATGCAAATAAACAAAACAAAGTTTAAAAAAGGAACAAAACTAATACTCAATAGCATCTTTAGTTTAAATTACTCTTTCAGTTCATAGTATCAGTATAGTATCAGACAAACCCTTAAAAAAAAAAGTATTCTTCTTCAGCCAAGTAACATGTACAAAAATGCATATACTAAAGTATAGCATGCACAAAACACATATATTGGTGAAAATAACATAAAAATGTGTGACATTGGGGAAAGTTGCTTTGTGTCACAGTTCACAGGCTAGCTGCCTAGTGAAATCAGAGACGTAGAGAGCTTCTTCCAGTTATTTTATTTAAATTAACAGAATACACAGAGAGACCACGAATTATGCTCCCCACATCCTCAAGATGTGGCTCAGAGTACCTGCTCTACCCACCCCCTTGCGGTACTTCCTAGCTTCCAAACCCCTTATTACTGCCTACGGTAGCAGGCAATGGAATCTTTCTGTCTCTGTTCAGCCTTCTGCTCTAAGGTGCAAAGGAATCACTTGATCCTCGGAGAAGGAGGAGGTTCTACCAGGCTTTCAAGTGACATAGTGTCCACTGGCTGCTGTGCTGTTTCTCCCATTTCTGAGTCCTGTCTCTGTTTAGGTCTAGAGCATCTGCTAGCTTTCTCCTGCTCTTCACCCTCCATTATTTCTGTTATGTACTGAGTTGAATAGTATTCAAAATGCAGCAGTCTGATTGGTCCTAGAACAATAGGATTCAGAATACAGCAGTCTGATTGGTCCTAGAACAATGCAGCAGCATGATTGGTCCGCAGAAGCCACCCAATCCAGCTCCAGGTGGAAGTGAATCCACAACCTGATTGGCCTACAGGAGAATCCCAGAATTAGCCAATCACGTGCAGCCCATTGTGTAAATAATGTATATAAAGCAGATATTGTGGGGGAACTTTCATTCCTCCCCACCACTATGAGCTTAATAAAGAGCATGAAATCCACTCTCGACTCCGAGTATATTTCAATTTCCCAGCTCTTTGCTTCTTCTTCTAGAGCGTGTCCTGTTCGCCACCTCCTAGAACTTGGGTCCATACTATCATCATCTTCCTCCTGCCTGGAAGTCTCTTGGGGTGGAAGTCTCCACCAATGCTCCTCATCTGCCCAGTCCCTGACACTTTGCTAAAATGTGTGTCTTAGGCAAAAGTGCATTAAGTAATGGGCATATGATTCACAGTAAATTCACAGTAAAATACTCGTCAATTTTCATGACAACTTTTAAAAACACACACGCACATGCCATAAACTGATGTGGAAATGTGAAACTGGGATAAACTAAAATGAATAAATTCACCTGCTTCTAAAGTGACGGTGAAATACATTTTGACAAGATACATATCATTTGCTGCCTTCTAAAACTAACCTGAAATGACCTCCAAGAGCAACATCAGTTTAAGGCCATTCCTGAAATCCTCTTCAATGTTCTCGATCTGCGTGCCTGCTTTCCGTAGGTGGGAATTGCACCATGCTGTAAATGTCTGCAATCACAGATTAAGTGTGTTAGGAAAAGATGGTAAACAGCTATTAACAGGAAATGTTAGAGCCTTCGATAATTTTTTTTAGGAAACTTAGTTTCAAAGCAATGCTACAGCTTAAGTGAAGATGCTAACATTCCTGAATGTTTAGCTTTGCTGTTGACAAATGCATGAAAGATATGCCTTGTGTATTTATCAATAGCAAGGCCATTTATGGTATTTTACCATTCTTATGTACATATTAAGCATCATGTCACACATTATGCTGTGGGTCTCCATTGGGCACCCTGTATTGCCCTCATAGCACACATATGAAATCAACACACATTATCTGCCTCACCTGTTACGGTACATCCTATAGATTACATGTGGTGTACACACTAGTGGCACAACAATATCTAGTTGGAATTAAGTCTCATGGATTTCGTTGGGGCTTACAGCAAAGAAAGCATGTATAGAATTGCACCCTAAATTTGTGACATGTGAAGTGGCCTTAAAGTGGGACAACAGATGCCTGGTGATGTGGTGATATGCTTATAATGGGCAGGGTCTCCTTCCACTGAGAGACCTCAAAAACCACAACATGGTAGAACAGAAGTGGTTTGCCTGGTGGGGCAGAGCCGCTATGGTAGCTTCCTGGGAGGTGGGTCACTATTGCTTACCAGGAGGGACAGTGGGAGGGGCAATGCAGTGCAAGCCAATTCTGTGATGGGAGTTTGAAAAGAGTAGGTTATCAAGTGATAATTTTAGTCACTTAGTGCCATAAGAATCAGTGCTGCTATTAAAAGCAGGGCAGACCCCAAATACTGTGCATGTATTAGCAAAAATGACATACAAAAATGTATTACATTTGGAGAGATTTCCTGGCAGGGATGTGTAATTAGGGGGGAAACACACTAAAATGCTGAGGAGTTTTCATGAGGACTTAAAAAAAATTCTAGAAACATCGGAAATGAAATTCGTAAAAGGCCCAACAAGCCAAATGTGCAGAACTGAGGAAATTCCATTGCCTTTTGTGCTATGTAGTCCTCTTTCTTGAGCCTTTCATAGAATCATAGAGTTGTAGAGTTGGAAGGGATCACAAGAGTCATCTAGTTCAACCCCCTCCAATGCAGGAATCTTTTGTCCAACGTGGGGCTCAAACCCACAACCCTGAGATTAAGACCTTCATACTCTACCAACTGAGCTATCTCTTTATTCTGTTTCCATGTGCTGGGACTGGGAGCATGAGCTGCTGTCTCTGACTAATCTATTCTATTAATAGTCATTGCACAACTATTCAAAATATGCTCAGGTCTTAGCGATCAAGCTGTGGCCAGCATCTAGCACTGTGCCCTGCACATTTTTAATCCTTTAGGATTTGAAAAGGTATTGCATTAATTAGACAGAACAAATGCCCCTCCCTCACTGCTCAACACACAGAAGCAGAGCAGGGTATCAGATGGAAGTGAAACACCAGGTGGAACTTGGAAGTCCATGTAGCAACCATGCTGCAAGCTAATACAAGGAAAACTCAATTTTTGCACTTAGTCTCACAAAGATCCCCCCCATTCAAGCTAAACACACCTGAGCACATCTTTAAAAGTGTGGTACTAACAGAAGGCAGAGGAAAAGCCAAAGCCTTTCTAGGATATCAGGATATACCACAACAGTTTTAAGTTTCTTTTCTTTTCTTTTTTCAGTCTAGAATCATAGAATCATAGAGTTGGAAGAGACCACAAGGGCCATCGAGTCCAACCCCCTGCCAAGCAGGAAACACCATCAGAGCACTCCTGACATATGGTTGTCAAGCCTCTGCTTAAAGACCTCCAAAGAAGGAGACTCCACCACACTCCTTGGCAGCAAATTCCACTGTCGAACAGCTCTTACTGTCAGGACGTTCTTCCTAATGTTTAGGTGGAATCTTCTCTCTTGTAGTTTAGATCCATTGCTCCGTGTCCGCTTCTCTGGAGCAGCAGAAAACAACCTTTCTCCCTCCTCTATGTGACATCCTTTTATATATTTGAACATGGCTATCATATCACCCCTTAACCTCCTCTTCTCCAGGCTAAACATGCCCAGCTCCCTTAGCCGTTCCTCATAAGGCATTGTTTCCAGGCCTTTTGACCATTTTGGTTGCCCTCCTCTGGACATGTTCCAGTTTGTCAATGTCCTTCTTGAACTGTGGTGCCCAGAACTGGACACAGTACTCCAGGTGAGGTCTGACCAGAGCAGAATACAGTGGCACTATTACTTCCCTTGATCTAGACGCTATACTCCTATTGATGCAGCCCAGAATTGCATTGGCTTTTTTAGCTGCCGCATCACACTGTTGGCTCATGTCAAGTTTGTGGTCAACCAAGACTCCTAGATCCTTTTCACATGTACTGCTCTCAAGCCAGGTATCACCCATCTTGTATTTGTGCCTCTCATTTTTTTTGCCTAAGTGCAATACTTTACATTTCTCCCTGTTAAAATTCATCTTGTTTGTTTTGGCCCAGTTCTCTAATCTGTCAAGGTCGTTTTGTGTGATCCTATCCTCTGGGGTGTTAGCCACCCCTCCCAGTTTGGTGCCATCTGCAAATTTGATCAGGATGCCCTTGAGTCCATCATCCAAGTCGTTGATAAAGATGTTGAATAAGACCGGGCCCAAGACAGAACCCTGTGGCACCCCACTAGTCACTCTTCTCCAGGATGAAGAGGAACCATTGATGAGCACCCTTTGGGTTCGGTCAGTCAGCCAGTTACAAATCCACTGAGTGGTAGCATAGTCAAGACCGCATTTTACCAGCTTCTTTACAAGAATATCATGGGGCACCTTGTCAAATGCCTTGCTGAAATCAAGGTAGGCTACATCCACTGCGTTCCCTTCATCTACCAGGCTTGTAATTCTGTCAAAAAACGAGATCAAGTTAGTCTGACATGACGTATTTTTCAGAAATCCACGCTGACTATTGGTGATCACAGCATTCCTTCCTAGGTGCTCACAGACTGTTTGCTTAATGATCTGCTCCAGAATCTTCCCTAGTATTGATGTCAGACTGACTGGGCGGTAATTATTTGGGTCCTCTCTTTTCCCCTTTTTGAAAATAGGGACAACATTTGCCCTCCTCCAGTCTGCCGGGACTTCACCTGTTCTCCAGGAATTCTCAAAGATGACTGCCAGTGGTTCTGAGATCACATCTGCCAATTCTTTTAATACTCTTGGATGCAGTTCATCTGGCCCTGGAGACTTGAATACATCTAGACTAGCCAAGTATTCTTGTACTATCTCCTTAGTTATTCTGGGCTGTGTTTTCTCTGCTGAATCATTTGCTCCAAATTCTTCAGGTCGGGCATTGTTTTCTTTATCTGAGAAGATGAGGCAAAGAAGGCATTGAGGAGTTCAGCCCTTTCTGTGTCCCCTGTTTGCATTTCACCATCTTCTCCTCTGAGTGACCCCACTGTTTCTTTGTTCTTCCTTTTGCTAAGAACATACCCATAAAAGCCTTTTTTGTTGCTTTTAACCTCTCTAGCAAGCCTGAGTTCATTCTGTGCTTTAGCTTTTCTGACTTTGTGTCTACACGTGCTGGCTGTTTGTTTGAATTCTTCTTTGGTGGTTTCCCCCCTTTTCCATTTTCTGTACACATCCTTTTTTAATCTTAACTCAGTTAAAAGTTCTTTAGATAGCCACCCTGGCTTCTTTAGGCACCTTCCATGTTTCCGTCTCATTGGTATTGCCTGAAGTTGTGCTTTTACTATCTCCCTCTTAACAAACTCTCAGCCATCATGAACTCCCTTTCCTTTTAGTATTACTTTCCATGGGATCTCACCCAGCACTTCCCTAAGTTTTATGAAGTCGGCTTTCTTAAAGTCAAGAAATTGAGTCCTAGTATGCTTGGCTGCTCCTTTCCGCTGTATAGTAAACTTCAGAAGAGCATGATCACTCGCGCCTAATGATCCTTCCACTTCTACCCCACTAACCAGGTCATCAACATTGGTTAGGACCAGATCTAAAATGGCTGTTCCTCTTGTTGCTTCTCCCACTTTCTGGACAATGAAGTTGTCTGCAAGGCCAGTGAGGAATCTGTTTGACCTTATGCTCTTGGCTGAGTTTGACATCCAACAAATATCCGGGTAATTGAAGTCTCCCATTACTACTATCTCCCTTCCTTTTGCATGCTTGGCCATCTGTTCCAGGAAGGCATCATCTATGTCCTCCGTTTGGCTTGGGGATCTATAGTAAACTCCCACAATGAGGTCACTGTTATTCTTCTCTCCCTTAATTTTGACCCAAATGCTCTCACTTTGGCTTTGAGGTTCTAAATCTTGGATCTCTTCACAGGTATACACATCCCTGATATATAACGCCACTCCTCCTCCTTTTTTGTCTGGTCTGTTTCTCTGAAATAGACTGTATCCCTCCATTATTACATTCCAATTGTGGGACTTATCCCACCAGGTTTCAATGATGCCTATTATGTCATATTTAGTTTGCTGTACCAAGAGCTCAAGCTCATCTTGTTTATTTCCCATGCTTTGTGCATTACTGTACAGACATTGAAGTCCATTAATCATTCCCCCATGTCTCTTATTTAAGGATTTTTTCCTCCCACCACTAGGTCTGCGTGCTGTTTGCTCCATTTGGTCTATGACATTTGGATGATCATCTTCATCAATAGACTCCTACCTTCAGGAGCACTGTCTCCCTCCCCCACATTAGTCAGTTTAAAGCCCTCCTGATGAGGTTTCTGAGATTTTTGGCAAAAACATTCCTCCCAACCGTTGTGAGGTGCAGCCCATTGCTTGCCAGAAGTCCATCTTCAAGAAACTGCAGTCCGTGATCTAAGAATCCAAACCGTTCCTGTTCACACCATTTGTGAAGCCAGCTGTTCACTTCCACTATCTTTCCCTCTCTCCCTGGGCCACGTCGTTCAACTGGGAGGACAGATGAGATGAGTCTAAGGGCCACATTCCCTTGTGAGAAACCTTTCAGGGGCCGCATGCATGCCAGAACAACAGGTACAGCTCTTACATTCTAGAGTAAGATACGATGCAGTCATACAAATGTCAGAGCTGTCCAAAGGCATACATAGCTCTCCAATCAAGCAAGCAAAATGCATTATCATAGGATATATTCCACCAAGGAGGGGGGACACCTCAAGAGGGTTTGGAGCAGGGCCAGAAAGGTGTGCGGCTTGGTATGGGGATGTGGCCTATTAAATACCCTGAGGGCCAGATAAAGAAGATTGCAGGGCCACATTCAGCCCTGGGCGTGAGGTCTCACACCTTTGACTTGGGGGCTAAGATCCCCTCTTTTTCACCACCAAACAATGAGTATGGCTTATGACCCTCCAATGCAAGCCAGCACAACCAGTAACGCAGCCCAAATAACCAAGTGTTATTCCTCCCAGGGGCTTGTCACGCCATCTCTTTTAGCATCCAGGCAGCAAAAGAAGAGGCTTATCTAGCCCCTAGCAGGAAACAATACATGGCCTGGATCACAAGTTGTGCAGGGCTGTTCTGTTAGAAACATATTGTCTGGTCTAATACTGCCTTTTTTTAACAGGTTCAATTGTAAAGGAAAATTGCCAGCAAAATACAAACAATCCACAGAGAAGGAAAGTAAAACGAAAAACAATATTGACTTGACATGTCAGGAATGGTTTGCTTATTCTGGTTTTTTTTCCATACTACAGAATCCACAGGTGTGATGCTTTATTAGAATTTAGAGAGCAAAAATAAAAGAAAAAACTTGATTCCTTTTCAGATCTGCAAACAGACTACTTGAATACAGATGAGGACACTTTATCATTCACACAACGTCACAAATCTGTCACAAAGATTCCACCCTTCATTCAGCATCATGAACTTCCTGGTTTGTTTTTTTAGTGTCTTGGTTTTGCTATCTGTTTTGGGGTGTATGTAGGTGTTTTGCTTGTGGCTTGGGGGTTCTAAGCATTGTCACTTTTCCTTCTGCGAAATGAGTACAGTGGTACCTCCAGTTAAGTTCTTAATTCATTCTGGAGGTCTGTACTTAACCTGAAACTGTTCTTAACCTGAGGTACCACTTTAGCTAATGGGGCCTCCCACTGCCGCCACGTGATTTCTGTTCTCATCCTGAGGTAGAGTTCTTAACCCAAGGTACTACTTCCGGGTAAGCAGAGTCTGTAACCTGAAGCATTTGTAACCCAAAGCGTTTGTAACCTGAGGTACCACTGTATTTTGAGATGCCCACACCACTTCTTTAGATTTTCGAATGTGTTTGAGGGCATAAAAAAGTATGGAACCCCTGCATAAGAAAGCAGTCTGTGGCTCCATTTATGCAAAAAAGTGGTCCAAACACGTAAACTCTCAGTGTGTTTGTAAACTATTAATAGACTATTCTATACATTCCCAATGCTCAGAAGCCACAGCACTGCAAGCACAACTGGAATTCCCTGGAAAAGGATCAGATTCAGGCAGCTGCTGCCGACAGAAGCTTTGCAGAAGGGATAGTGATCTTGTAACCAAGGGGACCCAGCCTAAACCCTTACTAGTGGATGTACCAGGGCAAGTGTGCCTGCTTGAAAAGAGAACTGCTTAAAAAAGAGGATGAAAAACTACCACTCAGTTGCAAATACACCCTTTGGGCAGGCTTCTGCTTGCACACTAGAACTTCCCCTTCCTCTCTTTCCCCTGACAGTCTCTTCTGTTCACCAAATTTACTCTGGACCAGATTCTGCAGGTGGTTGGAAGCTGCAGGGAGGAGGCGGAGTAGGCCTGTTGTGCAAACAAAAGTTCAATCCACTCACATACAGGCACTATTGGATTTCACCCATATAAATTAGTACATGCAATATTGTGCAAATCTGCATCCTTTGCATAAAATAAAATAAAATTGCAATGCCTAAGTGGCCACACTAGCATCTTTAGTGCAGATAGTGTAGCTGAATGCACATTTGGAGCTGTGTTAATTTGCACTTGCAGTTCCCAGTAAACATATTCTGACACATGATAAGGTGGTGGTGTGAATCAACCCTATGGATGAATTAAAATAAATCACTATATTAAAGAGTGGCTGAATCTAACTTTAATTGATCTGATTTTCATTAGCTTGTTTTATACATTAAACAATGTCTTTCATATACAGGGACGGTTTTATTAAATCTGCCATCATTCTTAACTTTAGTTTCTTTCTGTTTCCCACCTATTCCCCTGACACCCTATGCAGTGCCCTACATGTGCACACCACATTTATAGAAAACTTTGAAACTGAGAATTCCCCAGCACAGGGTCTGAATATTGCAGACCATGAGACCCTATGAGATGGAGTTATAATTAGGCGTCACGTCCATTGTAATCCTAAGGACGTCATCATGTGTAACCAGCAACTGTTGACAGATCTCATACCATGCATATCCTGAAATGGCAAGTCTGGAGAGTGCAGCCCACAATAGAAACAATGGCATTTATTTTTGTCCTGTTCCAAGATTGTCTCATAGAACATGTATGCTAGCCAACTGCCAGGCTTGCTTGAAGATCACCGTTCAATATTATATTACTCGTTTGAACAAAGCTCAACAACTAGGCAGCTACAGTCTTCTCGTCGTATATACGGACATCAGGAATGTACTTTGTGGAGCTTATTTTAGCACTATGGAGAAGAGTCTGACACCCTCAGAACTTTTCAAATCCATCAATCCTACTGAGAGAGGATGTTGTTCAGACTGATCTCCAAGCCATGGAAAAAAGAATGCCTTCTATCAGATACTATTTATAGACATGTGCATCCATTTAACATTTGTTTCAAAGGTTCAGGACAATGGAAAGTAATAATGGTTGCAATCCGCTAGCACTACTGCTGCACAGCCTCCATTCACTTCTGTGGAACTTGCCAAGATAGGGCTGCCATATTTCAAAAATCAGGACAGAAAAGTTCTTGAGGGTTTTTTTTTTTTTTTGCAAAATCACAAAGAAATTGGGCATTTCTAAGCTTTTTTCTTTTTTTTTAAGGAAAATCAGCAAAAATGACACTGCTTACATCAGTTACTTTACATCCGAATTTTCCCAGACATTTAACCGATTTCTCCCAGGACACTGCTTTTGGATACAGTATTCCATGTATGTCCAGGATATTCCAGACGTATGGCAAACCTAGAATATGTTCCCTTGAAATTAATGGGTGGCTTCTTCAACTGCATCCTGAAATACTGTCTAATTATTAGTGTTAAAACCACAATGTTTTCACGAAACGTTAGGATTATAAAAGCAAATGACATGTTCCCTTGGGCCAATAGCATCTTTTCATGCTATTGAAATTCTTTTGGATCACGCAAGTAGGTTGTGTGTGTGTTTTACAAAATCCATGCTTGGTTTTCAGAAAATCAAAATAATAAATAAGTGTAAATTATTCTGCTGGGAATCCAGGTAGATAAGGCTGCAATCCTAAGAAAATCAGCCATGCTTTACACTACTGAAACAAATGGGAAATTTATTTAGGCATGACAAACTTTATTGTGGGCCAATAAATGTTTGTATTCAAAGTCTGAGGCAAAAGTTTCAAAAAAAACTTGTCATTTGTTTTCTTTTATGGGGCCACACAACCTTCAGTTTCAGGTGAGAAGACCATTTGTTTGCGAAGTTCTGTTGCTGCAAATCAACTGTATAATCAGAACCAACCCTTGATTAGTCCAGATTATAATAATTTCTCATTCCTATAAGAGGGAACCAATAGATTTCACAACAAATTTGTCACACTGCTTTTGAAAATATTTTATATCCTATCAGCTTGCTAGCCTTATACAAATTAAGATATTTTTAGTATCTGACTGGAAGCATGTAAATTCAAAGATTGTGTCTTGAAAGATCAATGGGGCAGGTAGGACCCTGACTTTGGAATGCCCTCCCTAAAGACATATGCCTAGTGCTAGCTGAACCCTCCTTTTAGCATCAGGTTAAGACACTTTTATTTACTCATTAATTTTAATGTGTATAGTTCCTGCATCTGCCTAGTTCTTTTTTTTTAAAAAAAAATATTTTCCTTTCTCTGACGGTGGTTGCCTTTTGCTAGCGTTTCACTTCATTTTGTATTACCTTTGAATCAATTTATTATCTATATTGTTGTTTTGATGAAGGAAGAAGGGGTGTAGAGAAACATTTTTTAAAAAAATTCTGGCTCAAATTAAATTAAAAACAAACAAACAAAACCCCCACTTCATCAGCCTTCCCCAACTTGGCGCTCTCCAAATGTTTTGGGCTACAACTCCCATCAGGTGATAATGGGAGCCGTAGTCCAAAGTATTTGAAGGGTGCCAGGTTGGGAATGCCTGTAGAGTGGTACCTCGGGTTACAGACGCTTCAGGTTACAGACGCTTCAGGTTACAGATTCTGCTAACCCAGAAATAGTACCTCAGGTTAAGAACTTCAGGATGAGAACAGAAATCGTGCAGTGGCGGCGCAGTGGGAGTGGGAGGCCCCATTAGCTAAAGTGGTACCTCAGGTTAAGAACAGTTTCAGGTTAAGAACAGACCTCCAGAACGAATTAAGTTCTTAACCTGAGGTAACCCTGTACTACTTTTTACATTAAATATTTAATTGTGTTTAATAAGTCTCTTTTGTTCTATTTGGTTGGGATCCAACTCATGAGTTTCATCAGTGGAAGCCTGATTCTGCTTGTACAATAGAACTTCCCCCCTTTTCTCCTCCTGTGTGCCCCCTGAAACTGGCTTGGGGACAGGGAGGGACCACAAACCCCTCCCCAAACAGCACACACGCAGGGGGGAATCATTCCATCAGGCAAGCCAAAATGCTTGCCCTGGTGGAACTATCACTTTAGGGTGACATTGAATTCCTCCCTTTATTTCATTTCATTTAAACAATGCTACAGTAGGCATTCTCAAGTTTGTGATTTTGCTGTTATCATCACCATTTGTAGCTTCCCTCCCACAGCAAATTATTCTCCAGGCACCATCCACAGTGCCAATCCTAAGCACCCCTTCCTCACAGCTGCCATTTAAAACAACACCATGGAACAGAATCATATAATCAAAGTGTAGAGTTGGAAGGGACCACAAGGATCATCTAGTCCAGCCCCCTGCAAAGCAGGAACCTTTTGCCCAACATGGGGCTCAAACCCACAACCCTGAGATTAAGAGTTTCGTGCTCTATCAATTGAGCTATCCCTCATCACCCATTGAACAGAACATGCACAAAAGTGTACAGGCTCCTTGAACAAGTGAAGATGAAACTTCACCTGTTTGGTGTCTCTGGGGCCCAGTTTACATTTCTCAGTTTAACCTACCTCACAGGGTTGTTGTGGGTATATAATTGGGAAAGGGAAGAGTCACGTACACCACCCTTAGTTCCTTGGAAGAAAGATGGGATATACTGTAAATCCAGTGAATAAGTAAAGAATCTTTCCTGACCTTTCTTTGCTGTTTCTCCCATGCCGGGTCCAGGAGCAGGTCCCTGTCCCATTCTTCCTCTTGGTTCATATACTCGTCCTCTTCATACTCATAGTTATAATGTATGCTAGTGTCTATTTGGGTTGTCATGTTGTTTTAAGAATCAGATTGCTTTTCACACCTTCAGAGGTTTCTTGGCTCTTAATAATTAGTTCTCAAAAATAAATTGATCTTGCAGGCAGGCAGGCAGGCAATTCTGTCTTCTTTTATTTTCTTTCTTCTGCAGGAAAGTCTTGCTGGTGTGAGAGAGAGGGAAGTTTTCAGGTTGCAGGTTAAGAGCTTGCCTTCACTTTCTTCCTGTCTTTCTTTCTGCCCCTGGACTGCTGCTGTGATTCTCCGAAAGGAAGCCTGGCTCGTGCCGAAGGCTGATTCCGATTCTGCCTCTTATCCCCTTGCCTTGTCACGTGTCTCTGCACAGCCTCCCACATCCATCCCCCTCCCCTCTTTTCCCAAGTCCCTCCTTAGATGCTCGCAAGCCGGATTTCAACAGGCTGAACAATCTCTCTCCCCCCCTTAAAAAGTGGATAAAATAGACGTGTGTACTTTCAATCTTAGAAAAAGGACGATAGGCCTGCCATGCCCTATTGTCCTTTTTCTAAGGAACATCAGGAGAGAGAGTTGCAAGAGGAGAGAGGATGCTTTAGAGATAAAGTCTCCGAACTTCTGTGGTTTCTCCACTCAACAGCGCTGGATTTAGGAAGGCAATTCTCCTTGGATTCAATCAGAACATGGCTCTTGCTCCTTGGCTTCTCGGCCTGCTTCTTTGCTTCTACCTTCTAGCTCACACACCTCAACTCTGGCCTTTGTCTTTCTAACAGACAAGTTGAGAGAGGGGTGCCACCCGTTTGTTTTCTAGCACAGAACCACTTCCTTAGTTACCTTAATGACTCATACATAGGCCGTTACAAAGAAACTTGCCTGGCTATTCCAGCAATCAAATCCTTGTCGGATCCAGGCATACAGCCTACTACGCATCCCCCAAACTCACAGCAAAACAGATGCTAAGTGTCAGGAAAAGGCTTAGTTGGAAAATATGGGAAGTTCAAAAAACAACATGCCCCTACAATGAAATTAGATTGGTCCATAATTAGTAATGTATTTTGAAATGTTAATTTCTACATAGAAAAGCTTGGAAATAAACATGTGATTTGTACCAAAAAAACAACATCACGTGGGGGAATTATTCACAGGTGACCAACACCCTAAATTGTAAACATACTCTTTGAAATAATCATTTTTATTTCAATGGAGCTAATTTTCATGGAAGCACATTTAGCATTGCTGCCTTATTCTGGCAGTCTTATTTAATTTTAAAAAGGTTACCCCAAAATGATCTGTGAATCAATCTTTCTCCCTGTCTGTTAAGGCACTAGAACTGAAGAAACACCATCCAGGCTTACAATGTAATACACACGGTGACAGGTGGAAAACTACAAATAGTGCTGGCATAAGGTTGGAAAAAATGGTGCGACACATCCAGGATTTTAAAAATGGTTCTACAAAGGGAATGCAAGGGGAGGGAGTGTGGAGCAGAGAGGGGGAGAAAGGGAGGGCAGGACGGGGTTTAGAATAACCTATTACAAGCTTTCAGACAGTCATGTGTACTCAGCTGCATTTCTGTTTCACATTAGCTTGTGAAATTTCCAGAATAATAAGCAAAGGGGGAAAAAACTGGATTTCTAGTGCCAGTCTGAAGTCTAAAATATATACAGTAGTTAGTAAAATCTCTCCCCCCCCCCCGCAGTGTTTTCACTATTTTGAAATATGTGCCACACTCTTCAACACTGCTTTAGACTCAATCTCTACAGTACAAATTTAGCAGACTGGATGGTTGCTGACTCCATCACATTGACATCCCTACTGAACCCATCCTGCCCAAGGCTGCCCAACCCCACCTAGACTTCACACTACCTGTTCCAAAAGATGCTGTGCCCTTACCTGGCATCTTTATCAGAAGCACCAGCTGGCCACAAAAGGGTTCTCGCCCTCAGCCCTGGTATCCTTGTCCAGAAGAGGGGTTGGCTCAAGCCAGCAGCCAAGAATCTTGAGGCCAACCATGATGCTGACATGAATCACAATCTGCTTCAGTATTTTAACTTCCTGTGTGTTTTAACGTATTGTAATTATAGTTATTGCCTTATTTTACAGTTTTATCTTTTTGTAAAGTGATGGCTATAATTTTCATGAAATATAAATAAGTAAATAAATAAATGTCCCCCTACCCCTAGGAAAACAAGCTGGTTAGGCCTCATCTTGATGTAAAACAAGGGTGTGGAACTTTTATCTTTTCCCCATCCTGACAGACCTGCTTTGCGAGGTCAGCAGAACCATCCAAGCAGAACTGAACGATCTGCACTTTAGCTGGACTTAGATGTCCCTCAGGGTCCCTTCCCACTCTATAATTCTATTAGTTCCAGCCTGCTTTCTGCAGTCACATCTCTACCTGCCCCACAGCTTACAATAAATAAGTGGTCAGGTGTGTGTGGTTCGGGGAAACGGCTCCACAGGCCAATGAGGTGTGGTGTGCCAAGTTTGGCCCAAGGACTATAGGTTCCCAACCCCTGATCTAGTGAGTCCAATCAGGGCCTAATCAGTCTGAGAAGTTGATGCCAGTAAATTACACCACCGTTTGACCATGTGGCCAAAACTGGAATCAATTTGTTGGCTTTGTTTATAGCAATCTCTCATTTAAATACAGTAAATTCAAATAATTTCTGCAAGATAGTATCCCAAAGGTTGTTCACTGAGGACTGTATTCAGCTAAATAATGGTGCCAAGTGGGAAGACTTCTACTTACCCAATGGGACTTTCTCCCCTCCTTGAGTCATCCTCAGTTCTGCTTCAGAGGATAGGGGGAACCCCTAGAGCAGATTTAAGGGGCACAGGCCAGGAGGAGAGGGGCAGGATGTTTCACTGTGCAAGGAGAAAATGGAACTTTGCACTATGTTGAATTCAACCCTGAGGCATTTTTGGGGCTTACTTTCCAATGCAGCCCCACATGTGCTCAAAGGAGGGACCCTTGAGGACTGGGAGCCCCTCTGAAGTAATATTCACTGTATCACTGGGATGCAGCTAGAAGGGGAAATCTGTGGAGGTAGAAAACAGATCTGACCCACAGGCGCCTAGATTTGCCAGCGGGAGAACTTAGCAGAGTTAAAAACACTTTCAGGATTGACTACTAGTATAGCATGGAATATATGTTGTTAAACCCAGTGCTTTTTTTTCTGGGGACGATGATGCAGGGGTACACATACCCCTAAACATTTTGTGAATCTAAGTTTGGCCTCATTGAGGGGCAGTATTTCAATGTGAGTAGGAAAATGAGAGGACTCCTAAACATTTGGGGGGGGGAGCACTGGTTAAAACTTTTTGCATATCCCATTTAGTCTACCTTAAAAACACTTGCCCCTCTCTGCCTGCCTCTCTAGTGATGAACAGACCACACACAGCAGTATTTTTAGGAGCACCAGTGAAGTGGTCTGTGATCCTAGGATTCTGTATCCTAGGATTTGGAGAGGAACCACAGCTCAGTGGCAGAGTACATGCTTTGCATACAGGTTTAATCCATGCTATCTCTAGTTAAAAGGAGCAAGCGTCTGGTAATGAGAAAAGATATCTGCCTGAAATGGTAGCTGCTGCCAGTCAGAGTGGGCCATAATGAACTAAAGGAAAAAAATTTGGCACAGGGCAGTTTCTTATGTTTCCATTATCATTAGCAATGTTGCGGAGAATGCTGGAATGTCACTCATGGACACATGATACAACCACTTAATGTGGCCAGAATGATGTGGGCTCGTTTCCTTGTCTTCTGTGCATTGCAGTATCCTGCCTTCCATTACACCTTCATTCTGGTGAAATCCTCACCTAGGAATCTCTGCTCTCTCGTTTATCACTTTTTCCTATTATCCAGCGCCCGCCGTTCCCTTCATCTAGAATTTCTTCACTGAACACAGAAAATGTGTCACCTCCGTCTCTTAAATTTACAAGCCATGCATTTTCATAGTAAACTGCATTTAAAATGATCAGGCTGCAGCCTTGTTCTATTCAGAAAAAGATGCACAATAATATAGATGTGTTGTTAGGAAGAGTGTTGATGTGCTGTGTTGTTGGCGTCACAGCATGCAAAATGATTTATGGGGTAATCCCAAGGTTAAAACAAGTGGGAGGCACAGTGTGAATTACCCTCTAAATCATCGCAGTAATACAAGCCAACATCTATGCCTGGGGATTCAATGCTTCTCATTCTTCCTGTGAAAGATGGCACATAAGTTTAATTTGTATTTTAATAATGCCTCCTTCCTTGCAGTACTGTGCAAACATAAGATCCAATCCTTCCCTAGGTGGGTTGAGTGAATGTGATGGAAGAATCTCCGTAAGGTGTGAAGAGCCCTTTTTCCTTCTCTCCCCCAGTTCAAGCATGCATGAGTTCACATGGGAAATGGGAGGCATCTGATTCCCATATCCATCCCCCCTTATTCCACTTGGTTAGGGAGCACATGCCGAGTGCGAGAGATTGGATGTGGATGCAAGAAGTGTGCATAGGACTGCCATTTTCTATAATTGCCTAATGAAGTGACCTGCATGTGTGCTCATGGCAGGGAGGAGAGCAAGGAGCTGTTATGGGGATCTCTCTCTGTGAGTGGAGAAAACCAAATTGCGCAGTTTTCCCGTTTCTTTGAGTTTAATCTGGCAATCCTGCAATCCTATGGGTTTTTACTAAACTATGTCCTACAGTTCAGTGGAGCTTATTCCCTAGTTCAGAGATGGCTAGTCCCTTGTTCCGGGGCCTAATCCGGCCCCTCAAGTAGTTTTTTCACCCTTCCTCAAAAAAACCCCACCCTTTTTTGGCAGCAAAAAGAATAAAAATGACAGTAGGCAAAGCACGGTGGTGGGCTAAGCCCAGCAACTCTGATAGGTTTTACCGACTGAAGCAAATGAGCTGTTTCAAAAACACACACATACCAAAAAAAGTTCCTCTGCCAAATGAAAACGGTATACCAATGTTGTCTTTCAGATTTCACGTTAGCTATGGATAATAAATAAATAAACAAGCGGAGTCCCCAAACAAAGCTGAATTCATTGCGCATTCCCTTGTTTAATTCCTCCCGACTAAACAAAAAAAAATCTCAGCAGCATCAGTCGGCAAAGTGGCGGCGGAGGCCTCGCGGGGGCAGCAGAGAGCAAAGACCGGGTGGGAGGAAGGGAAAGACGCCGGCTCCGTTACCCTTGCCATTACCCTCTAACGACGGAAGCGGAAGCACGCGTCCCCGCTCTGGCTTCCGGGTCATAGGTGAAACACCTGGTGGACCTTCCCACGTGGAGGGACAAGAAAAAGAAGCACCGTGGGAACCGGCAGCGTCCCAGGTTAGTCCTTTCCGCTCGAGATCTCGCCTTCTCTTAGCACGAAGCTCTGTCGGAACAGGCAGCGGCTTCAGATACCGTGAAGAGTTAAGCTCCTTTATTCCCGGGTCTCCCATTGCCTTTCGAGGCTCACCTGCTCGTGCAGCTCTGCAACATTTGATCAGTTGCTGAAGAGTTACGACTGAGTCTTGATTCATTATATTAACTGCAGGCCCACTTTCATTATTGACTATGGGATATTTGTCATTCCTTTGCATTTTGCTGTGCTCTTAGTATCTGCCATTTTTAACGGCCAGCTTTTTCTTTGCAGTCCATCTTTCTCGAGGGCTTTCAAGAAGGTTTTTTCTCAAGCCCCAACTCTGCCTTCATAGCATAGGAAGAAGGAGTTGGGGAGAAGGATGCAATACATATGGACAGAGAGCGTGTCCTTTTAGTGGTTATAGGTCATGTAAGGGACATGGGTGGCACTGTGGTCTAAACCACTGAGCCTCTTGGGTTTGCTGATCAGAAGGTCGGCAGTTCGAATCCCCACAATGGAGTGAGCTCCTGTTGCTCTGTGCCAGCTCCTGCCAAGCTAGCAGTTCAAAAGCACGCCAGTGCAAGTAGATAAATAGGTACTGCTGCTGCAGGAAGATAAATGGCGTTTCTGTGCACTCTGGTTTCCGTCATGGTGTTCTGTTGCACCAGAAGCAGTTTAGTCATGCTGGCCGCATGACCCAGAAATCTGTCTGTGGACAAAGGCTGGCTTCCTCATCCTGAAAGCAAGATGAGCGCTGCAACCCCATAGTCGCCTTTGACTGGACTTGACCGTCCAGGGGTCCTTTACCTTATAGGTCATGTACACAGCGTAGCTCACGGTTGTAGGTCTGGAAAGGGGTGAACACCGCAGACTGTGGTGGAAGTTATAGCCTGGTCCTATGCTTCAGCCAGTGTGATGTAGTGGTTAAGAGCAGTGGACTCGTAATCTGGTAAACTGGGTTCGCTTCCCCGCTCCTCCACATGCAGCTGCTGGGTGACCTTGGGCTAGTCACACTTCTCTGAAGTCTCTCAGCCCCACTCACCTCACAGAGTGTTTGTTGTGGGGGAGGAAGGGAAAGGAGAATGTTAGCCGCTTTGAGACTCCTTTGGGTAGTGATAAAGTGGGATATCAAATCCAAACTCCTCTTCTTCTTCTTGTTTAACTTGAATTAAGAGCTGAATTAAGGTTTAGGAAGGTGGTGTTCAATAGGGCTTGATTCCATGTAAGTGCGGGATGGCAAGGTTCACAAACACAATTTGTGCGTGACTACCCATCAAGTGATGTTTCCTTGCTCAGGGAGGAAGCTAGACCTGTAAGCTGTCCCCATTTTAAAGTATTGTACAGTAATTATGTTCCTCTATGGCATTTCCCCCGTGATTACAATCTCATGTGCGTTAACCGATGAAGATGTATATATGAGTTCATACTTGGTGGCAATATGCATGGAAATAAGGATAGAGAATCTCTTGTTGGGAGGCCTCGTGCCATCAGCTGTAGCCAGCATGGCTGATGATCAGGATGATGGGCACTGTAGTCCAAGAAACATCAGAAGGGCCACAATTTCCATGCACCTGGTTTAGCTAACCTTGACCATTATCTCAATAATATTTGCAATAATGCTGCAAGGTAAGTTGGAAGTGCCTTTATTACAAATATGGAAACAGGATGAGGTGACTGAAATGGAGAGTTAGTGTCTTGCTGAAATCACCCAGTGAGTTAATGACTGAGCCATTGAATATTTTGACAACTTCAATTCATGACAGGTGTTCTTAACTCTGCTGCTTCACTGTTGTTGTTGTTTTGCAGGCTCCTATGCCCTTCTGTAGCTAGCTATTAATGTAGATTTCATGGTGGCTTTTAGCATCAGCCCAAATTGGTGCAACCTACTTATGATTTTGCTAATAGGCAAATTGGTACAAAACTAGAGATTCTTTTGATAGATTTTGGTTTATCTAATACTTCCTAGATCTGTTAAAACCTTTCATTTCCCTCCTCACAGGGTTAAAAAATGACATCCCTTGCTCACCAGCTGAAGCGCCTTGCGCTCCCTCAGAATGACCCCAGTCTCTTGTCTCGAAATGAAGTAGCATCACTACTGTTTGACTGTAAGGAAGCTGCCAATATTGACAGGGATACATTTTTTGCAATAGGTAAGTGAGGGGCTTAAGAACACAGTCTTGTATGATGCCTGAGGGGTCAATAAATTTGGCTGGCCTATGCAACCAGCCAAAATTTGTGGTTACTGCTAACTGTCTTCACTTAAGGAGGAAGAAGATATTGTCCCTCATGCTGGCTTAAGTTTTGGAGTTATCTGAAACAGGGGTTAGGCATTGTTTCTCCAAAATAGAGCATGAAATCAGAAATGCACCTTTCAGTTTGGACTCTGTGAAAGACCATATGTCTGCTCAGCGCAGAATATGCTCACCACTGGTGAATGCATTTGTGGACTCTGAACAAGGTTAGTTGTCAATTTACCATAAAGGGTCATCTGTTTTCTGCTGCTCCAAATGAAGTAAGATTGTTTTGGTGAATTTCATATTCAACTCAGGATTATAAGCAGGAATTTCTTTACCTTTAACCTTGGCTAATAATTCATAAACAGTTCATAAAGTGTTGTGCAGAAAGGGTGAATTATCCTAGCTCTTTCTTGCTCAAGAGTATGTTGCCTGAGAGAAATAAAACCTTGCAGTTGTGAGAAGAAACTAAACATTATTTAGATAGCTGTTTAATTCAGGTTGTATGTTTAATAACAAATTAGGGGCATTCTGTATTACACTCCTGTTATATCTGACAATCCTGCCAACCTAGCAGTTTGAAAGGACGTCAAAGTGCAAGTAGATAAATAGGTACCACTCTGGCGGGAAGGTAAACGGCGTTTCTGTGCACTGCCCTGGTTCACCAGAAGTGGCTTAGTCATGCTGGCCACATGACCCAGAAGCCGTACGCTGGCTCCCTCAGCCAGTAAAGCGAGAGAAGTGCTGCAACCCCAGAGTTGTCCGCGACGGGACCTAATGGTCAGGGGTCCCTTTACCTTTATATCTGGCACAATAGTGAAAGCCCATCCCCAGCACACACACACCCCCATATAAGCAACAGCCTTAAGGTCCTTGCTACTTGCAGCCAGTATGGTTACCCATTTTTGCACTGTGTAAGGAGAAACCTCCAAGAAACTTGTGTTGCATAAATCTTGTGAGAGATTGCAATTTAGTTGGTTCTGGGGTGATTAAAAGAACAATGTCATGTAGTAGAAACCAAGCTCGCTTATAAAGAAGAATGTAAATATAATAAATACAATTGTGTTGTTTGTACCTTGAGCCTGTGCAGATATCAGTAAATTGCTCCAGACTGAATGGCTCTACAGTTCATCTGCATGGAGAAAGTAACACCTGGTTTGTGATTCTGGCCAGTGTGAATTAGCAGCTGTATGTGTGCATTTGCTGGATCAAGCATTATTTGCCCCATGTGGTTTCATTGTCAGGGATCCTCTGCATAGAATGATTTGTCACTGATTGGACAGGCTCTTAAAACTGTGTGATGTGCTGAAAGTATTCCAATATCTTTCCTAGGGTGCACTGGGCTAGATGAGCTGATGGGGATTGATCCTTCCTTTGAGATTTTTCAGCCGACACTTTTCAGTCAAAAGTCCAAAGGTTTGGAACGCAGTGTCCAAACAAAGGCAGTAAACCAGCAGCTGGATGAAAATATTTCATTGTTCCTGATTCACTTGTCTCCTTACTTCATGCTCAAACCAGCGCAGAAGTGCCTGGAGTGGCTGATTCACAGGTAATCCATTCATGCACCTCTAAGCCTTGTTTATAGTAAACTGCCCACATCTTCAGGACAGTTACAACAAGTGTTGTCCCAAGAGGGCAATATTCCAGGGCAATTCAGGGAACAGAGGTTATAGCATTAGTTGAGATGTGTAATCAACTTTCACTTTATATTGTGTGAGGCTGGATCTTGTGGTCTGCAATTTGCAAATCAGTCTCAAGCACTGCCCCATGCTAGACGGGCAATACTGTGACCGGTAGGAGCTATTGTGAAGTAAAGGTATTTGACACAGAAACTCCTATGTCTAATCATGTGGTTGTGTTATGTCTGTTTGTTAGGTTCCATATTCATCTGTACAACCAGGACAGTTTGATTGGCTGTGTTTTGCCCTATCATGAGACAAAGTTGTTTGTGCGAGTTATCCAGCTTCTGAAAATTAGTGACCCAACTCAAAGGTGGCATTGGCTGTATCCGATTCAGGTGAAGTAGCAAAATATGAATATATGTTGTTGTATTTCTAATACTGTTACAGTGGAACCTCTACTCACGACCACAATCCATTCCTGAGGCCCGTCCTTATGGCGAAACGGGTCGCTGAGAGAGGTGCCATTGTGCACAGGTGGCAATTGCTCACTTCTGCGCATGTGCAAACGGCGCTTGCCACTTCTGCGCAGGCGCAAATGGCAATCGCCGCTCCAGCGCAAACCCGCCGATTACTTCTGGGTTTGCCGTGGTTGCAACTTGGAACGTCTGCAAGTGGAGGCGGTTGTAAGTAGAGGTTCTACTGCATTATCCCTGGTTGTCTGCAGCATAACTTCATCAGTGGTTTTGAGACTTGGAACTTCATGGGGAGCTCATACCTTTATGTATCTGCCTTCTTTGCATGTTGGCTGTGGGCCTGGCCAGAGTCGACTTACTAAATTGAACGGCTTGCTTTTTTGGCCCCATACTTACAGTTCCCTTTCGACTATGTTCATTTTTCTCTGTATGCCAGGAACTGGAAAGCTGTGGCCCTTCATATATTATTGGACTCCAAATCCCATCAAGCCTAGTCAGCATGGGCAATGGATGAAATATGACATCTGATGTCTCAGCCAGCATGTTTGGTGGTCTGGGATTATGGGAGTTGTAGTCCAACAACACCCCTAGCGCCACAGATTCCCTGTCTCTGCTGTATACTTTCACTGCTTTTTAAGTTTTGCCTTATCCATATTGTTGACTATACCTTTCAATACATTAAACAGAATAAACCAGGATTTTTATTATGCCTGTTCAGTCTTCCACTGATTTACTTGTCACTAGCAACACAATTTCATGTATGTCTACTGGGAAGTGTAGGCTGCAGTCTTGTATAAAATTACTTGAAAATAATTCCTATTGAATTGCATGGAGTAAACATCATATTAATTTATAATAAATTTCCCCATCTTTCCTCCAAGGAGCTCATAACAGCTTACATAATGACTCACCTCCCTCCACCCCCCCAAAAAATTATTATCACAACAAACTTTTGTGGAAGTTTAGAATGAAAGTGATTGGTCTGGCAATGCTGCTGGGAGTTCCCAGATGCATAGCTACCCAGAGTGCTGGGGCAATCCAGTCAAATGAGTGGCATATAAATAATAAAATTGTTATTATTATTATAGGTTTAGCCACATGACTGCACACATATGTTCGCAAATATCATGGGCATCAGTGGTACATGTTGTTGTTGTTATTTAGTCGTATAGTCGTGTCCGACTCTTCGTGACCCCATGGACCAGAGCACGCCAGGCACCCCTGTCCTCCACTGCCTCCCGCAGTTTGATCAAACTCATGCTGGTAGCTTCAGGAACACCATCCAACCATCTCATCCTCTGTCATCCCCTTCTCCTTGTGCCTTCCATCTTTCCCAACATCAGGGTCTTTTCCAAGGAGTCTTCTCTTCTCATGAGGTGGCCAAAGTATTGGAGCCTCAGCTTCAGGATCTGTCCTTCCAGTGAGCACTCAGGGCTGATTTCCTTAAGAATGGATAGGTTTGATCTTCTTGCAGTCCATGGGACTCTCAAGAGTCTCCTCCAGCACCATAATTCAAAAGCATCAATTCTTCGGCGATCAGCCTTCTTTATGGTCCAGCTCTCACTTCCATACATCACTACTGGGAAAACCATAGCTTTTACTATACGGACCTTTGTTGGCAAAGTGATGTCTCTGCTTTTTAAGATGCTGTCTAGGTTTGTCATTGCTTTTCTCCCAAGAAGCAGGCATCTTTTAATTTCGTGACTGCTGTCACCATCTGCAGTGATCATGGAGCCCAAGAAAGTAAAATCTCTCACTGCCTCCATTTCTTCCCCTTCTGTTTGCCAGGAGGTGATGGGACCAGTGGCCATGATCTTCGTTTTTTTGATGTTGAGCTTCAGACCATATTTTGCGCTCTCCTCTTTCACCCTCAATAAAAGGTTCTTTAATTCCTTCTCACTTTCTGCCATCAAGGTTGTGTCATCTGCATATCTGAGGTTGTTGATATTTCTTCCGGCAATCTTAATTCCGGCTTGGGATTCATCCAGCCCAGCCTTTCGCATGATGAATTCTGCATATAAGTTAAATAAGCAGGGAGACAATATACAGCCTTGTCGTACTCCTTTCCCAATTTTGAACCAATCAGTTGTTCCATATCCAGTTCTAACTGTAGCTTCTTGTCCCACATAGAGATTTCTCAGGAGACAGATGAGGTGATCAGGCACTCCCATTTCTTTAAGAACTTGCCATAGATTGCTGCGGTCGACACAATCAAAGGCTTTTGCATAGTCAATGAAGCAGAAGTAGGTGTCTTTCTGGAACTCTCTAGCTTTCTCCATAATCCAGCACATGTTTGCAATTTGGTCTCTGGTTCCTCTGCCCCTTCGAAATCCAGCTTGCACTTCTGGGAGTTCTCGGTCCACATACTGCTTGAGCCTTCCTTGTAGAATTTTAAGCATAACCTTGCTAGCGTGTGAAATGAGTGCAATTGTGCGGTAGTTGGAGCATTCTTTGGCACTTCCCTTCTTTGGGATTGGGATGTAGACTGATCTTCTCCAATCCTCTGGGCACTGCTGAGTTTTCCAAACTTGCTGGCATATTGAGTGTAGCACCTTAACAGCATCATCTTTTAAAATTTTAAATAGTTCAGCTGGAATACCATCACTTCCACTGGTCTTGTTATTTGCAGTGCTTTCTAAGGCCCATTTGACTTCACTCTCCAGGATGTCTGGCTCAAGGACAGCAACCACACTACCTGGGGTGTACAAGACATCCATATCTTTCTGGTATAATTCCTCTGTGTATTCTTGCCGCCTCTTCTTGATGTCTTCTGCTTCTGTTAGGTCCTTACCACTTTTGTCCTTTATTATGGTAATCTTTGTACGAAATGTTCCTTTCATATTTCCGATTTTCTTGAACAGATCTCTGGTTCTTCCCATTCTGTTGTTTTCCTCTATTTCTTTGCATTGATCGTTTAAGAAGGCCTTCTTGTCTCTCCTTGCTATTCTTTGGAAATCTGCATTCAATTTCCTGTATCTTTCACTATCTCCCTCGCATTTTGCTTGCCTTCTCTCCCCCGCTATTTGTAAGGCCTCGTTGGACAGCCACTTTGCTTTCTTGCATTTCTTTTTCATTGGGATGGTTTTAGTTGCTGCCTCCTGTATAATGTTGTGAGCCTCCACCCATAGTTCTTCAGGCACTCTGTCCAGCAAATCTAAATCCTTAAACCTGTTCCTCACTTCCACTGTGTATTCATAAGGGATTTGGTTTAGATTGTATCTTACCGGCCCAGTGGTTTTTCCTACTTTCTTCAGTTTAAGCTTGAATTTTGCTATAAGAAGCTGATGATCTGAGCCACAGTCAGCTCCAGGTCTTGTTTTTGCTGACTGTATAGAGCTTCTCCATCTTTGGCTGCAGAGAATATAATCAATCTGATTTCGATGTTGCCCATCTGGTGATGTCCATGTGTAGAGTCGTCTCTTGTGTTGTTGGAAAAGACTGTTTGTGATGACCAGCTTGTTCTCTTGACAGAACTCTATTAGCCTTTGCCCTGCTTCGTTTGGATCTCCAAGGCCAAACTTGCCAGTTGTTCCTTTTATCTCTTGATTCCCTACTTTAGCATTCCAATCCCCTATAATGAGAAGAACATCCTTGTTTGGTGTCAATTATATAAGGTCTTGTAAGTCTTCATAGAATTGGTCAATTTCAGTTTCTTCAGCACCAGTAGTTGGTGCATAAACTTGGATTACTGTGATGTTAAAAGGTCTGCCTTGGATTCATATCGAGATCATTCTATCATTTTTGAGATTGCATCCCAGTACAGCTTTCGCCACTCTTTTGTTGACTATGAGGGCCACTCCATTTCTTTTGCGGGTTTCTTGCCCACAGTAGTAGATATGATGGTCATCCGAACTGAATTCGCCCATTCCCGTCCATTTTAGTTCACTGATGCCCAGGATGTCAATATTTATTCTTGCCATCTCATTTTTGACCACATCCAACTTACCCAGGTTCATGGTTCTTACATTCCAGGTTCCTATGCAATATTTTTCTTTACAGCATTGGACTTTCCTTTCACTTCCATGCATATCCGCAACTGAGCGTCCTTTCGGCTTTGGCCCAGCCGCTTCATCAGCTCTGGATCTACTTGTACTTGTCCTCCGCTCTTCCGCAGTAGCATGTTAGACACCTTCCGACCTGAGGGGCTCATCTTCCAGCGTCATAACTTTTATATGCCTGTTGTCTTTGTCCATGGAGTTTTCTTGGCAGGGATACTGGAGTGGCTTGCTGGTTCCTCCTCCAGGTGGATCACGTTTGGTCAAAACTCTCCACTATGACCTGTTCATCTTGGGTGCCCTGCTCGGCATAGTTCATAGCTTCTCTGAGTTATTCAAGCCCCTTCGCCACGGCAAGGCAGTGATCCATGAAGGGGTACATAGTGGTACATAGATTCATGTAACTAGGTACAGGATTATTCTCTATGATGTAAAGTGCCTTGAATTTATGATAATGGGAACTACTTATTGCTTTCTGTATTTTCTGTCTGAATTTTAATTAACAATTTTTTGTCTTTCTCTTCTGATCCTTTCTTTTTTGCCACAATTGCAGAAACCAGGAGTCCCTCTTGCAAGGGGAACTTTGATCACACACTGCTACAAAGACCTGGGTTTCATGGATTTCATATGCAGTCTAGTGACAAAATCTTTAAAGGTTGGTGTGCTGTTCCGGGGCAGTGTCAATTTGATGTTCTCCACATTTGTTTAAATACCACTTCAGTGAAACACTGAAAGGAAAGAGAAATTGTTTAGAAATGTTAAATAGCAGTTATTGTGTTGCAGCCCACTAATGCTGGGCAGACCTGAACAATGGCTGCGTTTACCAAATATCACACTATAAAATTATTGGATCTATTTAGTTGATCCTTCATAATTTATTTATTTTTCTTCTAATGAAGGATATTTCCCTGGCAAATGCATTCTTTTAAATAGGAGTTTAACATTCCTCAATGGGAAATAACTATTATCTTGTTAGGCAATTGGAATTTCCTGGGATCCATTTGCATGCTTACCAACTGGGGATCTGGTACATGTGCTTGAGGGTGGTGAGTTTCTCCCTGTTTGGAAGGAATCCCAGGGGTCATCTAGTCCACCCCCGGCAATCCTGGAATGTCGGCTAAAACATGTGTGACTTGTATAGGATCTCTGTCTGGCAAGTACGTGAGCTAGCCCAACCTTTCTTAATACAGTATGGAAAGCAAATGATGCCATACAAATGTTGTTTTTGCCTTTGTTTTATCATTATCCTAAATACACTTCTCACTTCTCTCTCTAGGCCTTTTCACTATATCCAGGGAACTTATCACAATTGAGAGTCCTGTTTACTTTTTATGCCTCTACAATTGTGTCTGCTCTTGGGGCTGCAGCAAGTATAAAAGACTCTCTAGTTTCCAGGCTGCTTCCTTATATCCAAAAGGTACAGTTTTCCAGAAGTGATTAATTTTGCTCTTTCAATTTACAGTTTTGGTTTGTGGGCATGCATTTTGCAGTAGATAAACAGAGACTTCCTTTTTTTAACTAGCCACATTTTGAATGTTGGCTTTGAAGGGAAAGCCTGTTGATGTTGCACCAGCTTTATATGAAAATGATACTTAATGATTCTCGTTCTCTCAGCTATTACTTTTTCCACCTGCATTTGAATTGTACAGTATTATAAATTGGGGTGGGTGTATTGTTATCACCTGAGAGCACAAGGCTGTTTATAATCCTCGTCCCTGGTGTTTCCAGGTCACCAATGGGACTTCAGTGTTAAATCAAGCCCCTGGTAGTGAGAAATTTTACTGTATTTATTGGCAATAGCCCAGTTCTGGGATTGCTTTTCAGAAGCAGGAGCTGCCTTGTTTGCGAAGTGGATATTATTTAATTTATGGAGTAAGGTATTGAAGTTTTTGTAGATGTGAGTCTTCCAAAATACTTTGTTAAATACTCCTCCCAAAGACCTGCCCCGTTTCTCTGTCAAATTGTCAAAAATATTTTGGGTTGTTTTTCTCACCCTAGGGTTTGAAGTCGACATTGGTGGATTACAGAGCAGCAACCTACATGATCATAAGCCAGTTGGCTGTGAAGATGACAATGGAAGTGTCTCTGGTTCGTTCCTTGGCATTGCAAATCAGCAAGACTTTGACCAAAACGCCCTCTCTTATCAAAGAGGGTTTAGGCTGCCTCATCATCCTGCTGCAGAGTCAGAAGGAAGAAGGGCTTGGGAAAAAGTAAGTTGAGCTCTCTGTTTCCAGGAGGCCCCAACCTACAAGATGCACTGATCAAGTAGTTAAGAGGAGTGGCTAGCATTGCCCAGCTGGTAAGCAAAGTTGTAAGAATTGGCAAGAGCAGGACAGTAAAGTGGGACTGCCTACCAGCAAGCGGCCAGGCTGCTTGCATGCTGTTGCATATTTCCCAGGATTTTGCAAAGAAGCGGCAACTGCAAGCTGATCGGAGCAATCCAGTTGAACTGCTTGGCCTGAGTGAATGCTTCCTACCGTGTGCAGAAGAACAAGAGCAGCTAATTTCCTGGCTCTTTGAAGATAACCAGCTGCCCTGAGTCCACAGCTTAGTCACCTTAATAACAAATGACTGACAGATTAAACCTCTTCAAACTGTTAAGAGCTCACATGTGTTTATGGTTGCTTTTGGTGTTTTCTCTTTTGTGCAGGCCGTTTACCTATCTCTGTAATGTTCCCAATGTGATTGCCATCCTTCATGAAATTTCAGCAGCTCATGATGTCAGTCCAATTTTGCATTACCTCTTGCCACACCTAGTTCAATCGGTTATTTATGGAAAAACAGGTATGTCGGTGGATTCCTGGCGGTTGCTTTTGTGAATGAGCCATAGGAGCTCAGGTGTTTGATTTCCCCTTAGAAGCATAATTATTTTGGGGTCAGCCAGCCTCGCAGTGATGGCCAAACTTGGCCCTCCAGCTGTTTTGGGACTACAATTCCCATCATCCCTGACCACTGGTCCTGTTAGCTAGGGATGATGGGAGTTGTAGTCCCAAAAAAGCTAGAGGGCCAAGTTTGGCCATCACTGTGAAACAAGATATTTCTTACAGCAAACATAGGACAGAAAATACTACATTCTGCTGTACTGCAGAATTTTATTTGTGCTCTAATACAGTTTAAACATACGGAACTTTTCAATGTAAATGTATTTCTTTCTAAAAAAAATTGTTACAATGTATTTATCCTATCTACCTTTTTCAGAAATGGAAGAGAAATCTGACTTGGTTGGTTATGAAACCTCCATAAAACATCTAGAAGCTATAGTTACAAGTATCCCTTTAGAAAAAGATTTGGATCGTTTATTGGCCTGGTAAGCTACCCTCTGTTGAGTGAGTTTATTTCTTGTCCTTGGTGATCTGGAGAGCATCAGATAGATTTTGACTCATTTTCATCTTGCAGTGTGACTTTCTAGAATATATCGGTTGCCTGTTCTAGACACAAGCAGAGATCCATAACTTGGAAAATGAAAACATATTCATATTTTAAGTTCCATTGCATTTATGTGAATAAAAGTAACTGTATAGTGCATGGGACGCGGGTGGCGCTGTGGGTAAAACCTCAGCGCCTAGGACTTGCCGATCGCATGGTCGGCAGTTCGAATCCCTGCGGTGGGGTGTGCTCCCACTGTTCGGTCCCAGCGCCTGCCAACCTAGCAGTTCGAAAGCACCCCCGGGTGCAAGTAGATAAATAGGGACCGCTTACCAGCGGGAAGGTAAACGGCGTTCCGTGTGCTGCGCTGGCTCGCCAGATGCAGCTTGTCACGCTGGCCACGTGACCGGGAAGTGTCTGCAGACAGCGCTGGCTCCCGGCCTATAGAGTGAGATGAGCGCACAACCCTAGAGTCTGTCAAGACTGGCCCGTACAGGCAGGGGTACCTTTACCTTTATAGTGCATTCAGGTTTGGCACTGAGAGAGAAAAGTCCTTTGCATGTAGGCTTGCTATTAAAACGAAGAAGCTCACAAGGGAAATAAAATCTAATTACTAGCTTTTGAAATGAATTGAGAACTGTCAAAATGTAAATGGCTTGTTATATTTCTGTAAGGTGATAATTTATTCATTTTCTTACCACTTCAGTAAATTTCTAGAAGGGTATATCTCGTATGGTGTAGAGAGTGACTCTGATCCTGGCAAAATGGCTGAGATGAATAAGCAGCTGCTTCCTCTAATCAGGCTTTTTGAAAGAAAGTAAGTGGAGAGAGATGTGTTACCTGTTAAAATCAATATGTCTGTTGTCAGTATTCTGGGGTCATAGGGCAGTGAAGGTCAATGGGCTCCCCTCCAGATGTTCTTGGACTTTACAACTCCCATCATCCCTAGCCAGTGTGGCCAACAGTCAGGAGTGATTGGTCCAATATCTGGAGGGGGCACCAGACTGGTTGCTGCTGTCATGGGGCATGGAAAGTATACACAAGCCTTGAATTTGTAACCTAAATGTGTAGGTACTTTACATTTTATGCCCTTGTGCACTCTTCCAAATGTTAGGGGGAGGTTCATTGCCCCAAATCTCTCCTCAAGAGGAAGGTTTTAGCTACCCTGTGCATAAGGCTTCAAGGTGGATGCAAAACAGTGTTCCTTTGGGAGAGGATTTAAAAGCCTGGGTGCAGCCACTGAGTATGTTCTAATTCTCTAAAAGTATTAGGGACTTAATAGCTTGATAGCAGATTAGTTTCTGATTTACAGTAAGCATCTCTTCGGTGTTTTAGATGTATATAACTTATTGCCCTAAATTAAGTGTTTAATACAGGATAATATATGATCTCCAATGCACTCATTCCATTAGCACAAGGATTTCACCCATACACACATCCCACAGCATTCCCCAAGTTGCTTTGGGTGACTGGGGGAACCCCTGGAGCAGAGGAGAGGGAGAGGAAGTTCTGTTGGCAGCCAAAAGTCCTTACGCTGAGGGATCAAGTTTGTTGAATACTGCTCGGTGTCTTTATAATACCTTGAAAATAATTTTTACCTTCCCTGAAACTCAGGAGAATAGACTGCCCTAAAATGCTCTCTGGAAAACATTTTCTTCTTCTTCTTCTGCCTCTGGCAGATATTCTGCAACACTAGATTCGGTACTGGAGGAATATCTGAAAGATGTTAGAAATCAGAAGGAGCAGGATCTCTTCCACCAGTTTATTTCTCTTTCCATGAGTGGTGGTAAATACCAGGTAAGTCAAAGATCCTCGAGATTTCTTCTTTTTAAATGTGTTTCCGTACCAGCATTATAATCAGTGAGTGTGGTAAAAAAAAATCCTTGTAAAATGAAAGATGACTGCATTGTTATGGCATCTTATCAGTATTGATGAAATCAAGGCATTTTCAGAATTATTATGAATAATATATACATTGCTAACACAGTAACCACTCAATCCTTTGTATGTCTACACAGAAGTAGATCCCATTGAGTTCAGTGGGTCTTGCTTGTTGTTAAGTGGGTACAGGATTGCAGCTCAAGTAATCTTCATTTGTATCTCTAGTTTCTAGAAGATTCCGATACGTCTCTGCTGCTTAGCCTGAATCATCCACAGCCAGCGGTCAGAGTTCTGGCTGTTCAGCAATTGAAAGAAATCATTCAAGCATCAAAGGTTTGTTTGGTCCCCCCCCCCCTTTGTTGCACTTTAAAAAATTAGGATGTGAACTGATTTAGCAAGCAGTGTGCCGGTGGCAACAGAAAAATGTACCTTTACAGTAACCAAAGGTAAATTCCCAGTATTTATATCTCATTGACTCTTCGTTTTATCTGTTAACATTAAGGGACAGTCAAATCTCTGTTTTCTTCATGTCAGTAAAAAGGTGAAACTGGCTTAATTGAATCCAGAGTGTCCATTTCACAAACAAAAGGGCTCTATTCCTTCACAGAAGGGACTATGATGTAAGGGGAGCTTGAGGAAATTCATAGAATCATAGAATTGTAGATTACCTGAAGGGTCATCTAGTCCAACCCCCTGCAATGCAGGAATCTCCATGACAGATGGCCATCCAACCTCTGCTTTAAAACCTCCAGTTCTGTAGGAGGCAATTTTCACTGATCTCTTTCTCCTGAAGCCACCTGTGCCACCTGTCCTACTGCTCCATATGGTTCCCCAACCCCTGAAGCAAATCTTCATGGCACTGCATTAGGAAGGAGGGGTCATTGACATTCATTCTCCCATCCTACCTTCCTCTTCTGAGTGAAAGCCTGGATCCAACCCATCACTGTCAACAACTACTGGGATGGGTGATTAGAACATAAGAAGCTGCTTTATGCTGTGTCAGACTATTGGTCCATCCAGCTCAGTATTGTCTATGCTGACCAGAAACAGCCCTCCCAGGTTTCAGGCAGCATCTTCTGAAGACATACCTCGAGATTTCAGGGATTGAACCTGCATGTTTGCAACCCACACTGCGGGTTGCGATTCGGCGCTTATGCGCAAAGCGTGATTTAGTGCTTCTGCGCATGCGCGACCGCCGAAACCCCGAAGTATCCGGTTCCGGTATTTCCGTGTTTCGGTGGTCCGTAACCTGAAAAAACACAACCTGAAGCAGCTGTAACCCAAGGTATGACTCTATAGCTCTTCCCCAATCAGACTTCTTCCTTCTTTTGTTATTGTTATTGCTATTTTGTTACTGTTATTGTTAAATTAGGAACATGCAAGCTACTTCCTAATTTAGCCTCTGAACATGAGCAATCAACTGTTCTCTCACCACTCCTCCTGGGCCTAGTATTTTGGAGAGGAGCAGAGTTTCTAATATGCTTCACTCTTTCCGATTATTGTGTGTTGAGCATGATGTACAGTCAACGCTGTGAGGCTGATCATGGGAATACAGAAAAGCCTTTGGCTAATTATAGTTTGTGATTATGTCATTAGGCACAGTCTGTTGCCATATGAATTCTACAACTGTGATTCTATAGACCATCTGTCTTGCAGCTTACTGTCATAAGTAATGTGTAATTATCTAAATAATATTGTGTCTGCTTCTGAACTGGAATTGGCGTTTTACTAAAAGTATTAGTCCACGTCTTTTGAATGTAATTGAATTGTATGATGATTTCTCGCCCTTCCTCTCTTTTCAGGAAGGCTTTGACGACTCCTTTATAGAAGAAGCAATTTTAGCACGACTTAAGGATGATAATCTAGATGTGATTATGTCATCTCTTGGTACATTGGAGGTAGGCCTTCGTCTCTTCAAGGGCCCAGAAATTCTTGGTATTTATTATCATTTGTGATTGCCTGACTTACGATGGCATGCGTTTCTGGAAAAGCATTTTTTTCCGGTATCGGCCATGCAGTAAGATAAATATCATACTAAAGTATGTTTGATAGTTCTCAGTTTCATCGCTTATTCTTAGGTTGCAGTCCTATCACAATGCATTTGAGAGCAAACACAGACAGTTCTTACGCTCAGGAGTTAAAGTGTTTAGATAGTTATTCCAGGTTGTGGGTGTAGATATCCTTTTAACATGTTATGGCTTTGTTCACTTAGTTTTAGTGGAGACCAATGTTCTGTCTTGCCACTAAATTAAAATTCAAGAGATTTCCTTTTCTCTCCCTTGAAAGACAGGAGTTTAATAACAATATTCACAGAGCAATCTAGAAATCCCTAGGTTTTTCTCTTCAAAAGCAATTTCCCATGAATATAAAATGCACTTCTTGAAAATATTTTTTAGTAAACCTGAAATTTTGCTTTAGACCTACACAATTGCTTCTAGTTTTTGTCCATGCATATGTGGTGTTTTTTTTTTATACTGGTTCCTTTTTTTCTAGACCTGGTTGCTTAATTCAAAGACCTTTGATGAACAAATTGGCTTCAGTCTGTTGTGTCTTTTTGAAAGAGCTGACCTCTCAAAGGATGAAAAATGGTAAGTGTTCATTTTTACAGTTCCCTTTTGGATTCTTTAAAGGCAATCTTTGCTAAGGGTCTCTTCATACCTTCTCAGAATTTTAGTTATTTTACAAATTTCATTTAATTTCTTGTCTGGAGATCAGATTATACAATACACTTTGCTGATTTAGTGGCATATTGTTACTTACTTTCTTCTGGAATTATTGTATATTGAAGGAATATGAATTAAGTGGTTCCCATCTGACAGAGACTTCTGCTGGCATTTGCTGATTTCCCCCTTTCCTCTGCAGCATCTTCTTCAGAGGGAAACTCCAGAGTAGTGTGGCAGGTGGCACTGGGGAATTGACAAATATCTCATCCCCGTTTCTTCCACTGGATTGAAGCCAAGGATTCAGTTACTCAAAAAGAGGCAGTGGCAGGTTTCCTAGCAATAAACAAAGAGTTAAATATATAGCATCTTCCATATCTTCAAGCATATAATGCAAGAAATTGGGATTTGTGTTTTAGAGCATAACGTTTCTCCAAACAATACAAAACTTGTGTTAATAAGCTCTGCTAGTAGATGCTCTTCAGCAATGCAGTCATCAGCTTCCATCATATTAAATAACATGCCAATATTAAAATATTTTAGGAAGGGGAACTGTGTTGCAAAACTTGATTTTGGAGATGTGGTCTAAAAATATCCATTGTTCTTTCTTCCATGTGTGTGTTAGGTGCAAGATCCTGGAGGCTGCAATACACCTTTTAATCAAAGAAGAGATTCTTAAAGAGAATAAAGAGCTCTTAAACCAATTAGTCCTAAAGGCACTGCCATTTATAGTCATAACCAGCAGTGATTCTAACTCTGCCGAATGGAAAGTAGCACTTTGTGTGGCAGATTCTGGTCTTTGCTCCCTACATCCTTTGCTGAAAGGCTGGCCACAAGGTAAGCCGTTAAAAATAAAAAGATGGGTTCCTAAAATAAGTGACACAGGTTTTTTGGTAGCATTATTCACAGTGGTAGCATTATTCACAAGATAACAAACTTACATTTTTCTGTTAAAAATGCCCGAAAAATGTGGCTCAAAAAGAAGCAAGATGTTTTTGGTTTAGTTATTTTTTTATTGTTCAGAAACATTTTATCAGTAAAAACTTAGGTTGTAGTCAAACAAAATTTACAATAGCATTTTCTGCATTCAGGGCACATGACATTTTATTTTTAAAGTGTGCATGATACAAAGAAAAAAGGCTTTGGCAACATGGAATAACTTCCTACAGTAAGAAAACGTACAGTTGACATGCCTTTAGAAAAACATCAATGACATTGCATTTTTGAACATGAAGTGAAGAAGACTATGCTGAAGGCAAAGGTTTTGCAGAATTTAGGCAGTCTGCCATTGTCTTTAACCATACTGGATTTGATGTTGTGTCTGATATATTAATGCTATTTTTTGCTTTTTGGTGAAATAGCTTTCAAAAAGGTGGTTAAAGTTTCTAAGTCAGAAGACGTGATAGGTACATCTAATGCAAAACTGATCAGCCTCTTGACAGAGAACCTAAATTCAGAGGATTCTTCCTTCACTTTACAAATGGTATGTTTGTAATTGACAATATTCTTTTAAATAAAAAGCTGTTATTTATGTTGTATGACCAGTAGATATAAAAGATGCTTGATCACAGGCATTATCACAATAAAGCAACTCATAGATTGGGAAGATGCAAACTGTAGTTATTGAAACCCAGATTGAATGATGGACACGGAATACTTACTTTGCACAATTTGCACTGCCTCACATTGAAGGAAATATGCAGAGCAAGCATATGCGAAGCTCCCTTGAGCAAAATTATTGTCCCTGATATGGTCTGCTCTGAACAGCAGCAACACCCCATGGTCCCTTGGGCCATTTATTTAAAAAAATTATACCACCTCCTATTTTAAAAGCTCTAAGCAGTTTCTATAAAAATGAACGCAACAAAAATCCAACAAAGTTCAGTAACATTTCCTTAAAAAAGCAAAATGCCAGTTGTATCTCCCAAATAAAAGTGAGCAGTGTACAAAGACACGTTAAAAATTAAGAGTTACATTCCAGGGAAACTTGTGTAAACAGATACCTTTTTAAGAGGGCTTTAAAGACTTATCACTGTTTGCCTCATGAATTACCGAAGAGAGAATGTTCTGGAGACTGGTTACTAATGATATGAGTGATGGCCACCAACTTGGAGGACTTCAAAAGAGAATTAGACAAATTCATGGAGGGGATAGGATACTAGCCATCATGGCTGTGCTCTGCGTCCGTAGTCAGAGACAGTAACACTTCTGAGCACCAGTAGCTGAGAACCTCAAGAGAGGAGAGTGTTTAGGTCCTGCTTGCCACAGGCATCTGTGAGAACAGGATGCTGGGACACTGGCCTGATCCAGCAGGCTATTCTTTATGCTCTTAAAACACCTTCCCATCTGTAGCTCATTTTATATGTTAAAACCAGGTTCTGTATATGGCATGTGGATAGGGGAAATACACAGAGAAGCCAAAACGCAGATATTGGCCAACCTTCTTTCTAAAGAACTACAGTGGTACCTCGGGTTACATACGCTTCAGGTTACAGACTCTGCTAACTCAGAAATAGTACCTCGGGTTAAGAACTTTGCTTCAGGATGACAACAGAGATCGTGCTCCAGCGGCGCGGCAGCGGCGGGAGGCCCCATTAGCTAAAGTGGTGCTTCAGGTTAAGAACAGTTTCAGGATAAGAATGGACCTCTGGAACAAATTAAGTACGTAACCAGAGGTACCACTGTAATGTTACAAAATATAGATATATAAAAGAAAATTTACCTGTGTTTTCATTCCCTTTCAAGGTGGAAGGTCTCATCAGTATTGCTGAGGAGTCTCATTCAGGGCTACAGAAGATAACCGCTCACATTATCAGCTCTGTTCTTGTCCAGTCCTGCTGCAGTAGATCGCAAGCAGAAGAGTGTCGTTTGCCACTGGCTTTGAAGGTCTTCTATCTTTTGAGGAGAAAAGTACAAAAATTTGAAGACACTTACCATGCGGAGGTGAGGACTCCTGAGTTTGTAAGCTTGACTGAAAGAAACTGAGAATTAGGCAGGAAACAGAAGGGATGTTTGTTCTGTGGTAGATACTTCTAAAATCTGTTGCATAGTAGTAGGCAGCTTCATTAAGACTTGCCTGTATCACTTCAGCTTTCAATCAGAAGCGTTTTTGCTTTCTTTCCAGTACAGCTCTAAACTTGCACTGGTGTACGGTTACAATGCTTAAAACTAATCTAAAACAACCAGGTTTTGGCAAGGTGCTCCTTGGGCGAAGGAAGACCTGTGCCTAGCAAAAAGGGGAAGGGGAAATTGTAGGCTAGAGGAGCATACCGAGGTCCTTTCCTGAAAGTCAGATGTTTGCATCTTCAGGGAGAGAAGCACACAGTGGAATTGGAAACATGCATTCTTAAGTTTTTAGGATAATTAACTCAAGGTTTATTTTGAATAGCAACATTCATTTGGGGCTTCTGAATTTAAAGACAGGTGTTTCTGGTATGCATTGCTCTTTAAAAAAAAAAATGAAGGCAGAGGGAGAACCGCTACATATAAAGAGCGATGTTTTCATTTTCAGGCATTTCTCTGCGATTTCACATCTCACAGTGACCTGCTCTTAGAGGCATTAACAACATATATACAAAAGTTAAATGCTGGAGAAGCTGTGGCTGTAGAAGATTCTGTCTTGCTCGTCGTTTGGCTCAGAACCTTTATTCAAGGCCTGCTGCCTCCAGATTCCTTTTTGAAAGGTGACTTTTCGGTTGCAAAATGATACTTTTTAAAAAGTCCTGTTGTAATTGCTGTGCTCATTGCATCACTGCACATCGTTTTCTAAAGAATGTGGATCGTGGAATGGTGACCAGTGCTAGATTTGTGGCCTGCAGAAAGCCTTGTTCTGTTCTGATCAGTCTTTGCTCCCTTTTTCTGTGCATTCATGCAGATGAGTTGTGGTGGAACCCTGAAACTTTAAGTGAAGCGAGCAAAAACTACTTACACCTGCTGTTGGAGCTCTTTGACATTCTGGTCCGTGGAGCCAGTGAGGGAATCTATGCTGATCATTTTCGTGCAATGATGAAACTTCTGTTTCAGGTACCTTGTCCCTTCCTCCACAACCCACAACCTCCCAGCCGATTTAAATCCATATATCTTATAACTTTTTTCTGGTTTTTAGTCTAATTCATGCACTTTCAATACATTTATTTAAAATACAGTGGTACCTCAGGTTACATACGCTTCAGGTTACAGACTCCGCTAACCCAGAAGTAGTACCTCAGGTTAAGAGTTTTGCTTCAGGATGAGAACAGAAATTGTGCTCTGGCGGCACGGCAGCAGCAGGAGGCCCCATTAGCTAAAGTGGTGCTTCAGGTTAAGAACGGACCTCCGGAACGAATTAGGTACTTAACCCAAGGTACCACTGTACTCATTTGGTCGAAGTTTTGCTGTAAGTTCCAATAAAATGAAATGTAGGCATTCGCCCTGTCAAAACCAGAAGAAAGCAACAAACGACTGATGGGTTTGTGTGTGCGCACACACACCTGCGCACATTCAGGACTTTCCTTTTTTAATTTGAAGGTACATTTGAAAAATCCAGAGCATGAATTCAGATTCCTCTCAGTCTTATGGACATACAGTTACAACCTTTCAAATCAGCTGAACGTTGTGATGGATGCCGTGCAACAGACTCGGGCTTTGTACATCGGGCACGCCATGCTTGCATCGCAGTCTGTGCAGAGGAAAAGACAACTGACACCAGCAAACTCCCCAGGTACTGCGCACTGGTCTTTTTGTCATATTTTGCAAGATTTCCTCACCCGTTAGGTAGGTGATTTAGGGGGACAAACATGGCACATAGAAACAGAGGCAACCTGGAAGGTGGGCATAGACAAGGAGATGTAAATTAGTCTGTGGAGGGCAATTATCTGCAAGGACCTTCATGCAGACCTAGTCAGTAAATGTGCTGACTCTAAAATCCTGAACAAAAGCAACACCCTTGTGTTACTTGCCTATTTATTTACAACTGTTCATCAGGATGCTCACAGAAAGATGGGGGTAGAATGTTTCTGAAATGCAGCAATTGGCTAGATAAATCAGATTTCTAATGGAAAGTTTGTTAGCCAGTTGTTGTTGTTCTTGTTGTTTGTTTAACAATTGTTAACCATCATTTTTTTAACTGTTTCCTTTTCTCCCTTTCCAGTGGTCATAGCTTTGCTGATCAATTTGGGAAGTCCTGTGAGAGAAGTACGAAGAGCTGCTGTAAACTGCCTTCATTCCTTAAGTGGAATAAAAGAATCTGTATTTCATCAAATCATTCATAATTTAGTACAGAAAGCTGAGGAGATAATATCTGACCAAAATTACATAATCCAGGTAAGCCTCGGTGGCAAAATACTGTGTTACCTGTTTTGAATCAGACATTCACCATACTTGTTTGTCTCCCAGTGATTCTGGCACTGGATGATATTACCATCTTCAGGAGACAAGTTTTTCAAGAAAACTTCGGACAAGGGTTTGACTAGGAGGCACCACCCAACTTCCTCTCTAAAGCCATCCTTTTTCCTGCGTTGGTTAGAGAAGGTTATAGATGACAGTAGCCACATTTGAATGATCAAATAAGATGAGATGTGTGAGGTTTTTTGCATCCACATTTGGGCCTCTTGCTTCTGCTATGAGAGTCAAGCCACGAAGCTGCCACTAGCCATAGGTGACAATTGCATCCAAAATAGGAAACTACGGTTATTGGCTTTCAAACAGCTAGAATAAGAAGTGATGGTTTAAAGTTGGCTTCCACTTTGTGCTTAAGAAGTGGAAACAATGGTTAACAGGAACTTCCTCACATGAAGGGAGGCGTGAAGTGGGAGTAAAGGGATTGCATTGAGGGTTCATAAAGATGGTACATGTCTCAGCTTATTAAGCTAAGATTTGATTGTCCAAGTAATGTGAGTAGTGTCTGACTTTCTCATTGGGGAGTTTAATGCTTTTATCCAGCATTCCTACAGAGGCACTGGTCTCTGAGCCCCCAATGAGCTTCATCTAGTTGCTGACCCAGATCGGCTCACCGGTATCCTGAGGAACGGAGGATGATGAAATGGCAAAATAGGCATCTAGGGTGCAGATGGCAGAAAACACATAATGACTCACTGAACACTGGCGTGAGCCCATTTGCAGTCTTATTCTGTGGCAGCATTGTCAGCTACAACAATATACTTCTCTATCACAATTCCATGTCATTCCATGTGCTCAGCCGCACTTGACAGTGAAGGGGTCTTGGGAAAAGTGCTTCCCAGTCTCATCAGTCTCATACATTCCATTTGGGGGCAAGGGGGTGGTGTCCAGACTACTCAGAACTGTGTTGGATGATACTGATTATACAGCTATTGTGCTGAATAGCTCCTGAATGCCTCACCCCCCACCCATTTTGTTTTATAATTTAGTGCCTTCATAATTTGTTTGAAGTACAACAAACTCAACACAAGCAAAAGACGCAGCAGCAGAAGTTGTCAGGAGCACTGGAAGCATTACTTAAGTGTGTGCAAACCACCAAATGTCCTTCATACATTGCAAGGAACCTGATGAAAATTCTTCATGAAGTCAATGGCCAGGTGTGTGGAACGCATTATGTCCAGCTTTTGAAAATGTGCTTGCCCATCTGGAAGCATTTTGTTGTGGAGTGGGACCTTGCTGTTCCTAAACTAAATCATGCCTTAGATTATTTTGTTCCACAAAGCCAATTTAGATGTGCACATTTCAGCTACAGTCAAACCTTGGTTCCCAAATGGCTCCATTTTCGAACGTTTCGGCTCCCTAATGCCAAAAACCCAGAAGTAAATGCTCCGGTTTTCAAATGCTTTTCGGGAGCCGAATGTCCGACACGGCTTCTTCTTGAGTGCAGGAAGCTCTTGCAACCAATCGGAAGCTGCACCTCGGTTGTGGAATGTTTTGGGAGCTGAACAGACTTCCAGAACGGATTGTGTTCAACAACCAGGGTTTGACTGTAAATGCAAATTTTGCATTCTAAACTAAGATGTAGAAATATGGGGAGGCGGGGAGCTAAGTTTTGTTCTGTCTGTTCCTGCAACTGCTGTATCGCTACTTCAAATCACTGTGTGGTAAACTGCGATGCTCCTTTGGAGTGCCCTTTACATTGCAAATTAAAATCCAAAGTATGGAAATTAGGCTCTGTGTGTGTGCTTCTAATTTTTCCAACAGTTTGCCAAATATGCCAAACTGAAGCATATGTAGCAAGGGAATAACACATGTGTAACTCCTTTGGGATCAGCCAACCTTGACCCTCTTCTGAACTTTTCTCTTAGGAGTCTACATCTGGGGTCACCAGCATGGCACCCTGGACCCATATGTGAACTCAGAGGCTTCTCTTACACCCACAGGGTCCTCTCCACCTGCTGAAATAAGCCTTGAAAGAAACATTCTTTTGTTGCCAATATAATAGGTTGAGTGGGGTGGGTGAAAAGGTATCCATGGCAGTTTCTTCATTTTGAAGATGTTTCCATGGGCCCAATAGGGTTGGTGACCCATAAATATTTTGAATATTTTGCCTTTCGGGTACTTCTGTTGCACGACTCTATGCCCTTTGAATGTAAAATACATATTTCTGAATGCTTGTTAAAGAGAGAGTTGATCTTGAACACCTTTTCTACTTTCAGATGGTACTTTCTCACCTGCTGCCTGTCCTGGATCGATTATTGGAGAAAGCTCTTAAGGGATCGGAGGGGATGTTAAAAGATGAAGCTCTTCTTCTGCATCTCATCCTTGGGAAGTACAATGAGCATTCGGCTGCCCTCCTCTGCACAAATCAGCGCTGTCTGGATTTGTTCATCAAAGCTCTGCACGTCTCACAGGAAGTCTACAAAGGATTGACTTTCCAGATTAGAGCTCTTGGGCAGGTGAGAGAGGGGCCGGTTGAGAGTCCCCGTAGTTCTTCCCGGTGGAATTCAGTATGTTGAACCTTTAAAAACAGGAAAGTTCCTCTTCACCCACCCCCATTTACCAACATCTGTAAAGCAGGAATAGCACGGATCCTTTTCTTTCAGGATGTGAGCAAAATGAATACAAAGGAATGTTTTTACACAAATTATGCCCTTTTTGTCATTTCTAGATTACAAAACCATTCTTTGCCGCATTGCCAGATGGGAAGGTTCAACAAAAGATATTGGGAGTTTTGTTTGATTTACTGCTAAATTGCAAAAATCCACTTTGTGCACAGACCATCGGCAGTGTTTTTAAAGGGGTAAGGTGGTCTTAATCTCTTGGGATAATGAGAGTATCCTCTTGCTATTTGGAATTAGTCTATATACAATCATGGTAGGATGATTGTGTTTACACTGTATAAATTGCATATTGTGTTGCTCTCAACTTGGTCTCCATGAAAACTAACTACTGCATGAGTGCTAAATTATGAGATTAAAAGCATGGAACAGTTATTAGAACAATAGTCCAGAAATAGTCCTGCATATTTGAGTGTGTGCATATGTGTCATTGTAAAGCAAAAAATAATATTGCGGGGAAGTTTTTCATAGCAGTTTCTCCTTTCAAAGCAAATAAATATAAATGTATTTAACAAAGTTGCTGTTTCCATATAAGTATGGAGCTCTTTGATTGTCTTTGAGTTGTGCTCAAAGAGCAAATCTTTTTTCCTTTTTTTTTTAAAAAAAATGCTTTTAACTAATTTTAAAAAAGAACATAAAAATATATTCCCCACCTCTATAACAAGTGCCTTCCTCCCTGCCTCCCTTCCCCAAAATGCAAAATCTTACAGGGGAACATTATTCTAAAGCTGTAAGTGTGAGTCCGGTGGATGTCACTGTACTTTGTGTTCTGTTGAGTATGTGATGAAGGGATACCATGTCTCTATAAAATCATCCAAATATTTCTTTCTTGTATAATGTTTAGATTTCAGTTGATGCTGAGCAAGTTAGTGTGGAATTGGAACCTTTACCGAAAACTAAGAATGTGGCTACTGTTCACCAGACAAGAAGGCAGAAGATGCAGCAGCAGAGGTACAAGGCAACAGAACACGTAAAAGCCATTTGCAAATCTGTGTGCATTCATGAATTAACATGATTAATATTAAGAATAATTTATTAATCACCTTCTACACAGTTATCTCAAGGCAATGTGCAAGAAAAGCAGCAAAAAACAGCTAAACTAAAACAAAATAGACACTCATGGCTATGATCCATTTATCTAGCAAGGAAAGCCCATTGGAACAAAAATGTCTTCTCTTGTTTCTGGAAACAGGCAGTAGGTGCCTCCCAAATCTCAGCAGGATTGGGCCAAGATTGATGAAGATCCTACTCATTGAGGTGGTCCTTGCATTGATTCGGAGGTTGCTCTGTGTCTTGCCTCTCCTATCCAAATAGCCCCATAAAAGCAGCTGATGCTAACTCCATGCAAGCGGGACAGTCCTAAAACTGAAAAATAGCACATATATCCAGGGATATTTATGCAGCCAATCGGAAGCCGCGCTTTGGTTTCCGAACATTTTGGAAGTTGAATAGACTTACGGAATGCATTCTGTTTGAGAATCAACGACTGTACATTGAACTGGCAAGATTGTCCAGTTGCCTTTCTTCCCATTTGTGACCCATCTACTTTTTGAGTTTATTGACATTGCTCACTTAAGATTCATTTAATAAGGTGATAAATGATGGGAATCTGGGCAGAACCTTCGCTGTAGTGTCCCCAACCTAATAGGACCGATTAACAATTTTTAGATACTGTGAACACTTTTGTATCATGTAGGCATCCAGTCCAGTCTCGATTACAATGAAGTTTCGCTTTGGTGTGCTAGTTCTTCATGGACCATTATTGTATTTTATATGGGTTTTTATTCAGAGAAACAGTTTCTTTTAGAATTGATGGGCTAAGCTTCTATAAATGGAAGTAAATCTCTTCTTTTTCTCCATCTTTCAGAAAAGTTCAGGACCAGGAATGTGGACAAGAAGAAAGCAGTCTGAACTGGCACAGAGTCACGCTTATCCTGGAATTGCTGCAACACAAGAAGAAGCTCAAACACCCACAAGCTCTGATACCTACTCTCTTCAGCTTGCTGGCTAGGTAACGATGTTTTACTTTAGAGGGTGGCAGAACCATAAAGGGGGACCATCCAGCCCTTACATGTGAGGGCCTCATAGCACCAGAGCCTTCCCACATGCCACCCCCCTGTGGAGACTGGTCAGAAAAATAAAGGGACCTGATGGAGATTCTCTACCTCGCCCCCTGTCATGGATGTGTCCCAAACCAGTATATATGTACCTGGTGACTCAGCAGTTGCCAAATAGCCACCTTCTGATCGCTATCCTACAAAGGCTGCTATTCTCCATCATTGCTTTTTAACTGTCTTTCTGAATTACCAGGTGCCTGGAACCTTCCGCAGAACATGAAAATCTGGAATACACAAAGCAGCTGGTACTTGGTGGTCTGTTGAACATTTGCCAGAAACTGTCCCCAGATGGTACCAGGATAAAAGCAGGTAAAGAAAAAAGACGTTTAGTTTTGGATCCCATGTATGAAAGCTTGCCCCAGGCTTTATATACACTTATGCCTTTAAAAAATAAAAAAGGTGGTTAGTACGAAAACATCATATATTGGCATGTGAATATAGGTATAACAAGGCTTGTTTATGATATTGAATTAAGCCTGGCTGTGCTTTCAGTCTTTGCTTTGCTTTTTGAGGTATCCTTGATGAAGAGAAGTTCAATGTCGAGCTGGTAGTCCAGTGCATCCGGGTTTCAGAGATGCCTCAGACCCATCACCATGCCTTGCTCTTGCTGGGTGCAACTGCAGGAATGTTTCCTGTGAGTATAGGCTCTGCCTTTTTCCTCCTCCTCCTCATGGCTGTTATCAGGGAATGGAATTGAAATTGGTTTCTAAGAAGAAGCAAGACTCTCACCCCTCCACTCCTTTTTTTTTTAAAAAAAAGATAGTCTTCTGGTGTTCCTTTGTGCATTGATTCTAAATCTGATCTCTTTCCTCAGCCATTCCTATGCTTGAAACAGCTTCCCATTTTTGCTTTTCAAGTTGCCTCCTTCAAATCTGATGATGTCATTGTCACAGCCTTCTTTGAACCACCCTGACCACCCCAAATCTCACTCTCCTCTACCCCGTACTCCATCAATCCCTGAATTCTCCCAGAACCATTGTTTTAGTTTCTGGACACAGACTTGTCACTTCTCTGTTCTGAATAACACTTGCCTCTTAATGATGCAGTGTTGAAGAGCTACTTTTGCTTTCTTCTGCTTCATAATAAATGCTGTCCTCCTCTCACAGCAGCAGGAAACTCAGCAAGCCTTGTATTGGTAGATGGGAGGGCCCATCTCTATGCCACATATTTCTGTGTTTACCCAGCAGCACCTATGGTGTTTTTTAAAAAAAGAAATGCAGAAACTTTTGCTGCCAAGATAGGTTCACTGTCTTGCTGTGATGGGTTGTACAAATGTAGGAAAAGATGGCCAGTTCTCATAAAGCCATTTGGAACCACTCACTTAATTTTTCAGTAGAAAGGAAGGAGTAACGGGTCATGAGAAGGGGTTAATTTCCTTCATGAGCATAAATCACCCCATGGATGAGCTAATCGCAGGTGCAAGGTCAGTTGGTCTAGTTGCTATGGTAAATAGCCTAGTGCCCTGACTATATCTGTGATTAATGTATGTCAGCTCAGTAGTGTTTGTTGCTGTGAGTTGGAGTCTGTTTCTTGTTATGTCTTGAATTGCTGGGGTTTATTTGGAGCAAGTGATACTTTGTACTTGTATATACCTGCATCTGTGAAAGCCCACAAACTGTATATGGCTACATCCATAACTGGTTTACTTAGCCTTATCTTCTGCAACAGTAAACTATCCGAACCTTTCTCTCCTTTCTTGTGGTGACTGGTCCCAGGAGCAACTTCCACTGTGTGTCTCTCTCACCTAAGATTCCCACCATTTTTAACTGCAAAACAAAAGTGCATTGCAGGATTGAATACTTGAAGAAAAACCCACAAATTCCAATGTGTTGTGTGAGTGACTGATTTCTCTTCTCCAGGGTAAAGTGCTGCACAACATCATGCCCATTTTCACCTTCATGGGGGCAAATGTCATGCGACTGGATGATGCTTACAGTTTCCAAGTGATTAATAAGACAGTGAAGATGGTCATTCCTGCTCTTATACAGGTGAGCTAATTCAAATCTGGGAATGGGTCACCGAAATACCTTAAGAAATACCTTGCTGGCTAACTTTCCATTAAAAATTATTTAGTGCAGTTTTCCATATTTGATATAGACCCCCCAACCCATTTTTTATAGAATCAGTAAAAAAAATGGTGCTGAATGTACTTTTAGTGTCTATGGTAGTCAACCCAGAATAAAATTTTACATGGTACAAATACTGTACATGGTACAAGAATGGAGGAACTGTGCAGCCAGAGGGTAGATTATTCTTGATAAGAAGGATAGTGGTGGTTAAATAGCACAGGGCAAGTAACTTCAGGAAAACAATACATTGCGGCGTTCATATTAGAACTTTCTTTCCAGTGATTCACTCTGTCTTTAAGTGGCTACCTAGTCTAACCTAATCCAAACATCTTGCAAAAGTGGAATTCAGAAAATAATTGTTACTAGAAAACCATCTTCTGGCTTGAAATTGTACTGAGCCTTATGCCCTGCAAGTCCTCTCTGGAGGTTCTGTATTTTCCCAGTGCAAGATAAACATTAGGGGGAGTCAATGTGGTACCCTCTGGCTGTTGTGAGTGGTCAGGGATGATGGGAACTGTAGTCCAACTGATCTGGAGGGCAAGACCAAGTTGGCTACGCCTGTACAGTCAAGTGCACCTGGGTATTCAACAAGTTATACTGTTCTCTCGAGTCTTGAATCAGGCCTGACTTCCCTTCTCCTACTGGCTTCTTGCCTCCAGGACTCACCATTAGCACACACAAGCACACTGATGCCTTTTTAAAATGGATAATCCCTACTCCAGGTCTTTTTGAACATGATCATATATTGAAGTATTCCTGCTGCAATTGCAACTTGGGGTTTTCCTTTGTGTTTGGGGAAGGCCTGGTTTTTCTATGGCCTACAGCAAAATTCTGTTCAGGTTGCAGTTTGTACGTACATGTTAATTCTTTAAATGTTTCCTTTGTAGGCCGAGGAGGATGGCGGTTCTTCAGAAACTCCAGGGAATGTGGAAGGGGTGGTAGTTAAAATAATCCGTGTGTTTGTGGATGCTTTGCCTCACGTGCCTGAGCATCGGCGCCTCCCAATCCTAGAGCAGCTGATAAGCACTTTGGGAGGGGAGCGGTTTCTCTGGATTCTTCTCGTCTTGTTGTTCGAACAGCATGTGACAAAATCTGTGGCTGCAGTAGCCAATGGGGAGAAGGTAAGAGGTGTCTTCTGTTGCACATTCCTTGTTTAAAACCTTGATCGTCTGAAGGGGTGGTACTGGTGGCCTCTTGTGCTGAGCCTTTTAGTGTGACAGTCTCTTCCCTGTGGAACTCCTTGCCAGTAGAAATCTGGCAGCAGGTCAGCCCTGCTTTCTTTTAGACATTGTGCAATTCTGCTGTTCCGAACAGGCCTTCAGAACTTTGGGGGGGGGGGAATATAAGCCAGTTTTGTTGATATGCTATTGATGCTTTTGCTGATATGATTATTGTAGAAGGGTTATGTTTTTGTGTCGTATATACTGTGTGGGGTTTTTTTTTAGTGAAAGTGTGGTGTGGGTGGCTAATTCCTTCTTTGAAATAATGCAAGTTTCTCCCTTACTAATCATCTCCTACGCAAAATTTTCTTACTTACACAGGATGCTGTTTTGGAGACTGATACAGAATTCTGGATTTCCGTATGCTGCGAATTTAGCGTAATCCAACAGTTACAGAGTCTAATGAAAGTCCTGGGCTATTTAACAAAGCTGCCAGAGAACAAAGAAGGTAATTGCAAGCCCCCCCCCCCTTCCACGCCTCTTGCCTAAATACAATCCAGTTGGGCAGAACCATTGGATTGAAACCAGATGCAAATATTCCTACTGACACTGTTCATAATCATAAACTCACAGTGCAGTCTTATGGAGTGGTGAGATTGACTCTGTTACCCACCACATCCCAAGCCCTGTCTGCTCATACTGCTGCCGCCACCCTGGACTTTGCAAAGAACCCTCACCATCCCAGTGTGCACCCAGATAAGAGTTAAGCAAATAAAACATGCGTACCTCAATTTTCAGAATTAATTCATATTACAAAACAGCTTTTCAAGTTGCGCATCTTCCCCCCCCCCCCAAAAAAAATGTAAGACTCTATGCCCTGCCTCCAAGTGAGATCTTTTAATCTAGAATTTATAGGGATGTTAAAACTCATTTTCTTGCTTTGGAAAATCAATGCTATTTGCTGGATACTTTTACAGAGGACCCTGGGCAGAAGAAATCGAGGCTCCCCAAGAAAAAACCACAGAGGCAGGAAACGGAGCTCTTTGATGTGGAATCTCACTCTGGCAAACAGCTGAGGCACTTCAAATTCCTGTCCATCTCCTTCATGTCACAGCTCCTGGCTTCACACAGTTTTGTGAAAATGGTAAGGCACGCAGAACTTTCGAAGGGCTTTCTGTGGTTCCTTTTCCAGTTGTGGATTTGCATGTAATCAATATCATTTTCTATGAAGCGCACAGAAATGTTTTTCCCCTCTTGACTGCAGCTTCAAATTCTGCGTTTGCTGGTAGTAACTGGAAGTGTACCTTGGACATTGTGCACAAAATAAATTCAGTAGTTATGCCTTACTTGGCTGTAAGCAAGGACTGCCAACCTAGCAGTTCGGAAGCACGTCAAAGTGCAAGTAGATAAATAGGTACTGCTCTGGCGGGAAGGTAAACGGCGTTTCCGTGCGCTGCTCCGATTTGCCAGAAGCGGCTTAGTCCTGCTGGCCACATGACCTGGAAGCTGTACGGCGGCTCCCTCAGCCAATAAAGCGAGATAAGCGCTGCAACCCCAGAGTCGGCCACGACTGGACCTAATGGTCAGGGGTGCCTTTACCTTTACCTAAGGACTGCTTACATAAAGAGAAAACTACAATAATAGGGGGGTTTCTGGTTCGGTGTCTTGGGAAGGGAGGTCGGGAACCCAAGCAAGGCACATACAGTGGAGAAGAATTCAATGTAGCACTATGGCAGTTGTTCCATTGCATTTCAGCTTGCTAGATGGAACAATCCCCCTTCTTCCCCACTACCAACAAGCTGTTCTAGAGGTTCTGCCGACACATCCTGACCAATTTGGGGAGCGTGCAGAGAGGAGACATCCTTGCACAGGTTTCTGCTAGCAGGACTCATTCATTGATTCTGGCCCAGTGGTCTTCCCCTCTGATTTTATCAGCTGTACATATTGTGAAATAGCTCAAAGGGAACCTCATTATAATGGCTCGTGCAGCAGATCTGTTTTATTTCCACTAGCATGTTGATAATTCTCCCTTCTTTATCACCTAGGTGGTTGAATGTGAAGATGCTGAGGAGTTAAAGGTCTTTGAGCAAAGGTACATATTGTTTTCCCTTTGGGTGCAAATATAACCACAGATGTATAAAAGTAGGCAACTCTTAAGTGAGTTTTTGACTGTGATATGGTTAACGTTACTATCTCTAGGCCTCCTCCTTTCCCAGGCCCATATATGCATCTACTAAATGACCTGAAACTATACAGTGGTACCTCAGGTTACATACGCTTCAGGTTACATATGCTTCAGGTTACAGACTCCACTAACCCAGAAATAGTACCTCGGGTTAAGAACTTTGCTTCAGGATGAGAACAGAAATCACGCAGCAGCTGCGCAGCGGCAGTGGGAGGCCCCATTAGCTAAAGTGGTGCTTCAGGTTAAGAACAGTTTCAGGTTAAGAACGGACCTCCGGAACGAATTAAGTACTTAACCCGAGGTACCACTGTGGTTGGTTGGGTAATGGAACATGTAATGAATCTTGTGCCACAGTTAGGAGAAGAATAAATATGGGAATTTTATTTTTAATGTTGTGTAATGAGTACATTTTAAAGAACTGTTAACATGGTGTTCAACTTTTTCTTTGGCCATGAAGGACTGGAAGCTTAAAAAAAATATGCTGTGATTGTCCTTTGGTTTTCATAGTATATATAATTAACCACCATAATTCAGTTCTGTTGCCTTTCTCCTATAAGGAGAGCTGAAACAGCAAAAGCCCCAGCTGAATTTCCTTCATCCAAATGGAGAGATTGCATTTGCTCATGGTGGTCACTATTGTTGTTTATCCAGATTGTTGGAAGAAGTTCTTTGCTACATCAATGCTGTGGCACAATCAGTGGAAAAAAATGCCGACACGCAGACAGCAAAATTTTGGAGAGCTCTGCTCAATAAGTCCTACGATGTACTGGATAAGGTAAGTTTCTTTGGTTGACGGTGATGCTGATGTGAGCTGTCATGCAAACCAAGCAAACATCATCACACTGCGTGCCTATCTGATTCATCTGTCTGTTGATCTCAGGGGGTTGGTGCTGCAACACTTAAAAAGTAAGGAGGAACCCTGTTTTTCCTAGTTTTTTCCCATAATGAAAGCAGTCCCGACACCTGTGGGAACTTCCCTTTTTTTGGCATGGTACATTTCACTGCTACTTTCTTTCCAGGTCAATGCCTTGATGCCAACGGAAACCTTCATCCCCGTCATCCAAGGCCTGATGGCCAACCCGCTGCCTTCTGTGAGACGCAAAGCCATGGACCTCTTGAACAATAAGCTGCAACAACGCACACAGTGGCAGCAATCACAAGTAACCCCCATTCTTCTCACTGATTCTTTTCCCGCTTACCATGGGAATTTGCTGTCTCAAATAACCAAATCCCTTCCCCACCCATGTGCTTTTAAAAATGGCACAAAGGGGAAGAGGGTCAAGGATTCTGAGAAAAGCATTTCACAGGCCTTGTAAGGGAAAGAAAATACGTTTACGTATAGCGTGACTTTGTGTTCGGCTTTGGAAATGGGATGTTTACATTGCCAGTCCACCCTTTATTTGTGCCTTTGGAGCAATGATCCCTTACTTGGCACTGAAATCCTAGTCAATATTGATTTGCCTGCCTAATTCTGTTTTTCAGGTTGAGTTGCTGTTAGAATTGGTTCCCCATCTCCTCGCAGTTGTGCGGCATGATACAAGTGAGGCCAGCGGGGAGCCAGAGCAGGCCATCAACAGGCAGACGGCGTTGTTCAGCCTGAAGCTGCTGTGCAAGTGCTTCGGCCCAGAAAGGCACGAGCCATTTGTGCCTGTGCTGAAAACCGCCATCGATGTGATTTCTTCGGAAAGGAAAGAAAGAAACGTCGCAGGAAGTGCTTTGCTCTGTGCAGCTGAGGTCACCTGTGTGCTGAAAGCACAGGCCATACCTCACCTACCAAGGTAGCACTTTGAACTTGTACAGTAAATAATGCATCTAGCGTTTATGTAGGACTTTAGAATATTCAAAGCATATTATGTCCATTTTTCAGTAATATTTCAGTAATATTCCATGGCCTACTCTGCAAGGTGGGCCATGGAATAACTCTGCTTTTAAAACAGCCTGTGGAGAAATATATTTGAGTTGAAAACTGTAGAAATTTTTTTTTCAGGCGAGCAACCTGTTTGGAAATGAGTGAATTAATCTTCTCTATATGTTATTTACAGGCTAATGCCAGCATTGCTGAAAATACTAAAACACAAAAAGGAGTTGGTTGCCAGTGAAATTTACTTGCTTAGCTCAGTGACCGCTCTATTGAAGGTTGTAGAAACCTTGCCATGCTTTCTCAGTCCGTATCTCCAGGATATTTTGCTGCAGGTGGGTCTTACGTCTTTCTTCAGTTTATGAGGAATTATGAACTGCTCAAGCAACATCATCTGTGCTGCTTCTCTGGCAGCTAATTAGATCTGCACATTTGCTGCCTTTTAGGTGGTCCGTTTGGAAAGAATTGCCATTGAAATGGGCCCTTCGTCTCAAGTTAATCTACGTGTGACGTCTCTGAAAAACACCCTGGCAACGACACTTCCACCGAGAGTTCTTCTGCCAGCAGTTACGAAATGTTATGGTGAAATTGCAATTGTTTCTAAGGTTAGATGTGTTCTGCTTCTTCACTTAGGTAGATGATGATGATGATGATTTATTAAATTTGTATGCCCCTTCATCCGTAGATCTCAGGGCAGTTCACAACATAAAACTTACAAACGTAGACATATTTTATATTAAACCAAAAAATGTTTTATCGTGCAGTTTTGAAACCAAGTGACTTTATGTTTAAGGAGGGGGAATTCTATCTGCAAAGATCTGGTTTTACTTTCCAGAGGCTCTAGCTGTAATTTACATATTTCACTTGTGCTCTAACACTCTCTCATATTTGGCAAGTGGTTCCAGGTTGTTGTTTTTAAATGCTAACTTAAAGGATAATGAAAGAAGATGGACCACCATTATCTTAAATAAGGCAAACATTTCATAATTGCTAGTCACCTAAGAAGCCTCTCGTTCTAACATTTTCATACTGATTGTTCCTATACAGATGAAACCATGTTCCAGAAAGAAAATGCCTTTTCCATGTTTGTTTATTTCTGTTATCTTAGAAAATAGGTTTTGTTCCAATTTAAATATATGTCTATCATATACTTGGTCTTGTTTTGTTTTCTAGAGCAATCTAGGTGCACTTATGGATATTCTGAAGGAGCATATCGTAATTCTAGAAAAAGATTCACTAGCTGCCCATCAGTCTGAGCTAACAGCGTTTTTCTTGAAGGCCTTGGACTTCAGAGCTGAGCATTCTCAGGTGGTGTATGGAAGGTCTTTGGGGAACATGCAAAGCTATAATAATTGCCCATTACATGATGTATTCAGCTTATTTTTTGATTGCTCTGGCCACAGTTCTGCACCCAGGCTGAGTAACTGACTAATTTAAGAAGCCCAACTGCATGCAGGATTGCACCCACTGATTCTTCATTTTTAGAGATGGTCACATATTGGCCAGTTATTGCTATTGGGTTGTTTTTTTTAAAGTGTGTTTAAGTATAGTAAAGACACAAGATGGGATCCAGTTGTGGCAGTCTGCTTGCACAATGGACGTTCACTTAAGCAACAGGCCTTGTTGTCCCTTCCAGCCTCCTGAGCTAATCCAGAGGGTCCTGCAACTCTCTGGTAAAGATTTGGTAATTTTTTTGGAGGTGCGGAGGGGGTGGGGAGCAGAGAAAAGATAAGCCCTGTTGCGTGAATGGAAGCCCATTCTCACTACGTTGTATCTCACCAATAGACTATTAAGTGAGTATTGTAGTATTGATTGGTACTGTCGGTTTTCATCTAGGATGACCTTGAGAACATTGGGAAGACGGAGGCTCATATTATTAAGTGCTTAATCAGCATGGTTATGAAGCTTTCTGAAATGTCTTTTAGACCATTCTTCTTCAAGGTGGGTGTTCTGTCCTATTGCTGTCGTAGCCATTTATAAGCCGCCCAGGCTATCATTATTATTATTTTTATTATTATACAGAGACTAAAATTCCTCTCTCTGTTTCAGCTCTTTGACTGGGCCAAAACGGAGGGTGCCTCTCGGGAGAGGCAGCTGACTTTCTGCCGACTGGCAGATTGCATTGCCGAGCAGCTCAAAGGACTCTTCACTCTCTTTGCTGGACATTTAGTGAAGCCATTTGCCGACACACTGAACCAGATCAATACTTCCCAAACAGGTAGGAAGAAGACACTCTGGAATGCAGTAAATAAAATGCTGCTCATTTTAATTAGTTTTTTGCAAGTCAAAAACCAGGATTTCTCAGCCCGGAAAGTCAAAATTATTGAAGCAGAATACATCACAGGAATTACAAAAGCTATGCAAGTGTTAGATGATTGGCCTTGTATTTGGCAATGCCACTTCTACTATTTTAAACACCTTGTCATAATTTTCATATGCAGTATTTTTCGCTCTATAGGGCGCACCGGATCATAGGCCGCACCTAGTTTTTTTTTGGGGGGGGGAATAAAAAAAATCCCCCCCCAGCCCCAAAGAGCAAAGAAGCCAAGACAGCCAGTGGGATCCTTGGCTTCCTCTTTAGCCATGCACAACCTCTCCAGCCGGGAGAGGCTGCGCGTGGCTTTGGCAGAAGCCAAGACAGCAAGCGGGATGGATCCCGCTCGCTGTCTTGGCTTCCCTTTTAGCCGAGGCTGCACGCAATCTCGCCTTCGCTCCCGGAGCTTGCCGGGCTGGGGGCGGGGCTCCGAAGGCTTGCAGATAGCTGCCCAAAGCCCAGGGTGCGCAGCACTGCGCTCCCCGGGCTGCAGACTGCTATCCGCAAGCCCTCTTGCTCTCCAGGCTTCAATGAAAGCCTGCATTCGCTCCATAGGACGCACACACATTTCCCCTTCATTTTTGGAGGGGGAAAGGTGCGTCCTATAGAGCGAAAAATACGGTATATCACTGGAATGAAACTCACAAGATATTGCTAAATAGTCTAGAAAGATATTACTTAGGACTCGGATCTGTAGGGATGGATAGGAAGCTGTGGAGAATTGAAATAATATTCCTTTCCTGGCCATTCCCCAACCTACTGAGTCTTTAGGAGACCTTGCTCTCTAAAGCCAGCCTTAAGCACTAGAAACGTGTGCATTTTTGAAAGTAATGTTTATGCTCAAAAGGAAGAGAAGACCACATCTGCTTTGAGCAAAGGCAGAAAGAACTAGAAGAGGGAAAGCACATTAAAATCATATCTATCTGCCGTGGTTGAATCAGAGGATACAGTCCCTCTAAGTAGGTGTCTCCTGTCTCATGGCAACCTGAGAAGTGTGCTTTTTCTAAATTACTGTTGTAATTACCAGGAACTTGATGCACTGGATAATATACTAGAAGCCAGCTACAACACTGGCACACTGTATCACGCACTGTGGGTCACAATAGTTTTGCCATAACAAGGCATCAGAGGCTGGATGTTGCTTATATCTATATATTGAATAAATTAGCAGTTTTAACCTTGGCCTGCCCATACAGCTAATGTCATGTGATATTCTCCTAATGAGGCTTGTGCAAATTGTAGCCACTGCAAGCATTACTTTGGTAGTTAAGCAATGCCAATGGTGCCTCATTTCGGTCTCTTGTTATTTTTTGCAGATGCAGAGGAAGCTTTCTTTGACTCTGAGAACAACACTGAAAAGAGCTGTTTATTGCTACAGTTCATCCTTGATTGTCTCCACAAAATCTTCCTCTTTGATTCCCATCATTTTGTCAGCAAAGAGAGAGCAGAAACATTGATGATGCCTTTGGTCAATCAGGTATTGATGAACGTATTTTCGCTTAACTGTTGGGCACTGCAGACATTTTTGTTGGGTACCTTTAAATGTCTTCCCTTTTATACATCATACATTTCATTATCGTTCAACTATCAGACGTATGGACATGAGGGGGGGGGGAACTTGGCTGCTACATAATTTTCCATTGTTGTCAAAGCACTATACCAAGTTTAAGCCATGCCCATAGCATCCGTCACAGGAATTTGCTGGTCAGTAATCACACAGTTCAGAGATGGAGTTAACTCTTTATTATAAAAAACACAACCTCCACAGACTTGGTTGAGTGTCATGCCTAATGAGCAGAGCAACTCATTCCTAGTAGTCTTCCTCAATGAACATAAGTTGCCGAGACTGAAAGTCCCCACCTCCTCACCAGAGCTTTTCTTAGGCAATCAGAGACTGCCTGTGTGCAGCCAAACTTTTCTGCACCCTTTTCATGCCTCCTCTGGTTCTGCTTACAGCAGCGATCTGTGCCTCTTCACCAACTGGACTCATCTCTGCCTCTTAGCCTCCCCCATCCCACTCTCCTACTTCAGCTTCTGCCTCCGATTCGGGACTTCTGCCACAAACTCTCCCAGCTCACTAAGTCGTTATCCCTTCAGTTTCTGACACCTCCTCTTCCCAGTCCTCTCCCCCCCGGCTCTGAGCCTTCTTCCCTTGGGGGTTTCCCAGCTGGTTCCTCCCACCATTCCTCTGCGTTCAGCCAATCCATGACAGTGTTCTTGCTTAGTCCCATTTTTTTCTTCCTATTAAATGCAGCCTGGGGTGGCGCATTAGTTGACAGAGATTTCAAGGAAGAGGTGTCAGAGGATTCTAGAAACTGTAGGTGACTGGCAAGGAATCTAGGGAAGCTAGCTATCACAATATTGTAACTGTCCGAAACAAAAAAGGAAATAAATTATTTCATGTGCATGTGACTTGTTTTCTCTAAATAGCTGGAAAATATGCTTGGGGGAGAAGAGAGGTTCCAGGAGAGAGTTACAACTCACTTGATCCCATGCATAGCTCAGTTTGCAGTTGCAATGGCAGATGACTCTCTGTGGAAGCCACTGAACTATCAGATTTTGCTGAAGATGAGGCATGCATCACCCAAGGTATGTGGCGGAGTTGGGTCATAAAATAATACTGCATTTAAGTCACCCTGATGTGACTAAGAAGGCAAATGACTGTCAGTGGTATGCAGTTGTTATGTAACCTGATTTCGGACAGTCCCCTGCCTGCACTGCAGCGGCATTGCAACAGTTTACAGTCTATAGAGGCTTTTCATGTGGAAGACTTACCGTATTTTTTGCCCCATAGGACGCACCAGCCCATAGGACGCACCTAGTTTTTTTTGGGGGGGGGGAATAAAGGGGAAAAAATTATTTCCCCCCCAGGTGCGAAGAGGGGTCGGTGCGCACCGACCCCCCTTGCTCTCCAGGCTTCAGCGAAAGCCTGCATTCACCCCATAGGACGCACATACATTTCCCCTTCGTTTTTGGAGGGGGGAAAGTGCGTCCTATAGGGCGAAAAATACGGTAATTCAAGTGCATGTAGAGGGAAGTATTGCTATTGCAAACTGCTTTCTGCTTCTTCTTGCACAACCATTAGATACAACTTTGTAGGTTTAACTTGAACTGCCAGTGGGACACATTTACTAAAACATGTGACTAAAGTAAGGGAGCAGACTGTTGTGTGGTGGATGATAACTTCAGCAAAGCTGCGATTCTGAATTTGTGCACAGAAACTTGTTATGCTTAGCATTTCCTCTTGAGAAGTTTGGTGTTCGAATGCAGTAACACATCCCACTGTGATACTACTGGCTGCTCTCTTTTTCCTTTAGGTTCGATTTGCTGCCTTGTTAACTTTGCTAGAACTTGCACAAAAAATAAGAGAGAACTACATGGTACTACTTCCTGAGTCTATTCCTTTCTTGGCAGAGCTTATGGAAGGTAACGTAGCATATATTATTGTCACTGTGAGAATTTACTTTAAATGACGCCGTTGCTGCACTTTTCACACCCTTCCTCAGTTGGGTTCAGGATAGTCCATATGCCCTAATAGAAAATGCTCGAGTCTGTTTGCACATTGAGGTTCCACAAGCACTTCCACAGTGGTTTGTGCCGTGACTTGATGGCCTGTTTTCCTTCTCCCCACTAGTGCTAGGAAGAAATGAACCGCAACCCGTGGCTTAGTGTTCATCAACTTGTGCGCATTTAACTTACACGATGAAAACTTCATGCACTTGGCAACTGGCCGGCTGCAGTTGCATAAATTAAACACCCCCTTAACAGGCTTCCAGAGCCTCTTTCATCGGGGAGGGAAGTTAATGGCTCCCAATTCCCATCTGCCCCAACCAACATGGCCAGTGGTCAGGAATGATAGGAGTAGCAGTCCAACAGCACTTGGGAGGGCCAGAGATAGCTGCTCACTCCTGTTTTAATGTTTCATAGTGGATGAAACTATTGAGTTCCTTTTTATCAGTGACTTCATAGTTACTATGATGATGTTTGTCTGTCCCCCTCCTCCCCAGATGAATGTGAAGAAGTGGAACACCAGTGCCAGAAGACAATTCAGCAGCTTGAGGTTATTCTTGGAGAACCATTGCAGAGTTACTTCTAAGACTATCCATGGTCTGTTTCTTTTCATCATTCTCAATAATATTTAAACATAAACGGTGAACATTTTTTTAATGTTAAACAAGAATTTTAATTGTATACATTTTTTTCCACTCTGAATTGTGATATTAAAAAACACTCATTTATAAACGGTTGGACACTTGGCATTTATCCTTCCTCTGGCTTGCGTAAACTGGATGCGTTCTTCACATTAGGAAAGTGTGAGGTAAAAACACATCACCCAACTTTGTGCCTGAAGCAAAAACTCTTCTGTATCACATCCTACTGCTGACAGGCAGCTGTGATACTTCATCTAAATTCTGCAGTAAATCTAGCTCTTGCCTCAACCCCCATGAGGAAACTAACACTGTCCTGGCCTAGCTGTTTAAATAAAATCTCCTGGAGGAAGCTTCACTCACTACTTGGGCTTATCTCTCAGTGGCCTAATCTCTGCTGGTGGCATTGTTAAATGAAAGGTTTCAGGTAGACCAGGGAAGGGGCACCCATGGGCCTCCAGTTGCTTGACTATTCCTCTTCATTCCTATTGGCCATGCTGCCTTGAGATGAAGTCCAACAACAGCTGTGAGGGCCACAGTTTCCTTGCCACTGAAGCAGGTCATTATAGTTCATTTTTTTAAAAGATAAAGAATTTTGGAAGTCATTGTATCTAATTTTCTCTACATAGCTTCACAGAAGTAAAATTTTAATTCTGCACCCTTCAGCGCTATTCAGCTGAGAGAGAGAGAAATGGACCCTTTGTCTCTAATCCCTAGCCCTAAACCCCAAACACTTATCTGGTACAACAAAATAGGAACTTCTCCATTTTAGTCATGTTTTTGTGAAGAAAGACACCTCTAACAATTGAGACTATTAATGGTGCCCTTCATGAGAATATGTATTTTCCAGTATAGTGCAACCAGTTGAGAGTAAATACTGGTTATAATTTCTAGAAGTGTTCTAAAAGCATGAGAAAGGTAAGAACATAAGAGTTCTTTTGAATCTGCTGTACCTTCCATTACCAGCAGCAGAGTTAGCTTAACAAAATAGTCTTCAAATTCACTAGTTGAATTTAGCATACACAATTTTGGTAACAGCAGCTGGTAACTATTTATAACTTAATATTACACTGTGAATCAACAGTTTGTTTATTCTGCAAGCTATGCTTAGTTTTTAGATATTTTGTCAGTTGATTTCCATGGACAAATACAGAAAGGTTTTTGTAAGCAACCTGCATCCAGTATATATGTATTTTTTGCTGCGGTAGATGGATCAAGTTTAATGCTGCTCAGTGTCCTCAAGATTAGAGGAAGGGATTAAAGGAGACCTTTCTAAAATCACTTTGAGAGTAACACACAGGTACTGCATCATGGTTACCAGCTCCTCACATCCAGCAGTCGAAGGTCCCCACGGATTTCCAGGATGCTGATCTTTCCAAGTTGTTTGAACCGGTGTTTGTACTCTATGGCATGCACACCGTTGATCGCAATGTTGTACTGATGGGCCTTGCAGAGTATTATCAACTGAAAGTTAAAGACATTTGACATCCTTAGTCAAATTAAAAACATTCAAAGTTACGGGGTACATAAGATAAGAGCATCTGCAAGGGGAAGACTACAACCTACCCAACAACTAAGGATGGCCATGTTTGAGGAATCATTTACAAGGTAGGATAGTTCGCAACTGTAATATTCAAATAATTCTGGGCTGCATCAATAGGAGTATAGCAACTGTATTCTGCTCTGGTCAGACCTCACCTGGAGTACTGTGTCCAGTTCTGGGCACCACAGTTCAAGAAGGACACTGACAAACTGGAACGTGTCCAGAGGAGGGCAACCAAAATGGTCAAAGGCCTGCAAATGATGCCTTATGAGGAACGGCTAAGGGAGCTGGGCATGTTTAGCCTGGAGAAGAGGAGGTTAAGGGGTGATATGATAGCCATGTTCAAATATATAAAAGGATGTCACATAGAGGAGGGAGAAAGGTTGTTTTCTGCTGCTCCAGAGAAGCGGACACGGAGCAATGGATCCAAACTACAAGAAAGAAGATTCCACCTAAACATTAGGAAGAACTTCCTGACAGTAAGAGCTGTTCGACAGTGGAATTTGCTGCCAAGGAGTGTGGTGGAGTCTCCTTCTTTGGAGGTCTTTAAGCAGAGGCTTGACAACCATATGTCAGGAGTGCTCTGATGGTGTTTCCTGCTTGGCAGGGGGTTGGACTCGATGGCCCTTGTGGTCTCTTCCAACTCTATGATTCTATGATTCTACGTTTAGAAATAGAAACTTTTAAGACTATAGGATGCTGTGTGCTACAACCTCTCCTTGTGCTGCACCTGTGAGCTACCTAGCAGCCTTGCAGGCAAGAGGAAGGGAATATGCGACAAAGGTCCTATCTGCCACACTGCTGTGACATAAACAGCTGTTTGTGTTGTATTAAGTTGATGCATAGACCAAGGCTGGCAGAAATCTGTGGTGAGAGTCTAGTCGTCCCATCATAGGTCAGACCTTACAAAAATATTCCATGATCCGGGCAAAGGAGATACAGATTCCAGAACATCACCATTCTTGCCTGAGCCACTGGGCATAGTATATTTCTACTTGAATCATCCTGCGACTTCAAACATGTCCCTGCCATCTATGATAATCAGCTACCAAATTCTGCATGTCCATGGTACATGCTCCAGAGAAATAAATATGGCAGAAAGTACTCATAACCGTCTAGAACTGTTGGGATTCCAGCTCCCATCAGCCGCCACCAACAGGATGGTCACTGATGATGGGAGTTTAAATCCAAAAACATTTTGGAGGGCCACAGTTTATTCTCCTCTACCCAGTCCAACACCATTTTTTCATCCCCTGCAAAAGTCTGCATTGCACATATTGCAGCAGATCACTACTGGTCTGTATTTGTTTAATTAGTTACCTCAAAGTACATTCCTGGGGCGAAAGGAAAATGAGGGATCTGCTTTTCTTCTTCTCCCCAGCTGCTGTCCAGGTAGGAATTTCTCACAAAAGCTTTATCTCTTATTCGGGGATTCAGATGCAGAGCAATGTCATCTGAGTCACTGGCTTTAAGGTTAATGGCAAAGCTGCGAACAAAATAGTAATGTTAGACTACCGCAGCATCGCTATCATACTGGACAGTGGTGGGAATTACTGAAAGAAGTCAGAAGGTACCACCATTATGGTTTACAACAATAGGTGACAACAAAGGTTCTGATTAGAACTTGCAATTTTTTTTAATGACTTCTTTTATTTACACAAACATTTACACACACCAACAAAAACATTTTCAAAAGCAAAATAAATCAGAAATACAGTGAAAGGGTTCCAAGGCGGTTGCTATGTTTTATGCAGAGCATGTAGGTTTCTGATTCTTAATACTTCCGAGAAGAACTTAGTCATGATACTTTGGATTATGCTATTAGTGTATTATAAATACACACACAGAAAGAGACCAAAAACGGCAGCATGTTAAAACAGCCTAAGAAAAATGCCACTCTGATTTTACTAACCTATTTGCTTTTTCATTAATTTCTCCTTTTACGACAATTGTCCGCCCAGGCTCAAGAGGAGAATGAAGTCGTGCAATGTAAGGAACTACCTGAAAATGTAACCATGCTTAGAATTATTATTCCAAAATTAATGGACTGAAACATTTCTCTGGAAACATGAATCCTGTGATCAGTTAGTTTTTACACTTGCCTCACTGTTCATTCCATTTTTGGATGACAAGCAAACATAAAACAGGTTCAGAAATCATTTGGACCGCCCCTCTTTATTTTGAAAAAACATTTCTCCTTTTACTAATTCCAAAGCTTTTCCTCTCATTACCTTATTGATTTTTTTTAAAGAGTGTTATATGTAGTCTACAAAACCCTCCAAGCCTTACATTCACTGGCGTTTTTAATGAAGTACTCTCCTACAAGATTTATTCAAACTTTAAGTGACAATCACAATTCCATCAGGCGCAACTGTAGCTCCCACAGTAAACATGGGAAGAGGAATGCAGAGTGGGAAACTGCAGCCAAACAGTGCTTCCCATCCCATGTCCTATGATGGTGAGAAAGACACACATATTGCATGTTTACTGCAGGAAATCAACTGGGGCAGCCATGGAAAAATACAGTTGCATAACATGGCTTGAAGAATAAGGATGAATTTATCAAGTGTACAATCTCTCATTAATACCCTAGCAAATAGTGAAGGGATGGAGAGACAAGACTTTACCTTACAAAAATTATTTCAAAATGAATGGCCACTTAAGCAAGAATGATGCTACACAATTCTGCATCAAGGGATGATGTTAAAAAGCTCATCTGTGCCCACTCCCTAATAACTCTTGCATTGTGTGGTTTACATGCCAACTGATACTTACAAACTGTGACGCATCAGGGACTTCTTCCTGCTGGAAAGAGAAAGAGAGACTTTGCTATAACCTAAGAAGAACAAATCTGTGAACCTAGCCAGATAAGAATAATACCTACATTTCCTGTGTTTGTCTTTGTTGCCCCTAGCAAGGATGGCTGAGAGCCTTGCAAAGACTGCAGAGAAAAGACAGGTTGAGATATCAACACTCACAGGTCACAGAAAACTCACATAATGAGCTGTCATCTCTGAATATCTTTCTAACTGTGAATGTTTCATCAGTAAGTTGTTGAAGGAGGGATGGTTTTTCTTGCTTTAAAACCAGGGTGGGAACCTGAGACCCTCTAGAAGTTGTTGGATGAAACCCCCTACATCCCTGACCACTGTCCATGCTGGCTGGGGCTGACGGGAGCTGGAGTTCAGCAACATCTAGATCAGGCATAGGCAAACTCGGCCCTCCAGATGTTTTTGAGACTACAACTCCCATCATCCCTGACCACTGGTCCTGTTAGCTAGGGATGATGGGAGTTGTAGTCCCAAAACATATGGAGGGCAGAGTTTGCCTATGCCTGATCTAGAGGGTCACAGATTTCCCACCCCTGCTTTATTAAGATGGTCCTCAAACACATTAGCAAGGCAGTGATGATCCAGCAGGGGCAGATCACACAACTTCTTCACCATAGAGGCACAAAGTCAAATGAGGTAGATTGACTAATGCATTGCAAGGATATCTACCACTTCAGTGATACACCAATTTGTGTGGAGAGAACGTGGAATCACTTCCTCAAAAGCAAAACAGGCTCTTCATTATTTCTGGACTCTCCATAGGCAATATGAGGGCATCATGCAGACACATTAGGCCCCCAACTGTTCATGTTAGTAGTTATATAACTACTGTGCTCAGGGTACAATATTTCTCACTGCCCAAGTCACCGGGCAATTCCTGTGTCAAAAATCACACATTGCTGTTGCAGGCAATATTTTCTCCCCTTCCAAGATGTTTCTGAATGGGAGTAAAACACACTGTCAGATCTATTCTGACCTATCCATAGTTGCTCTTTACGTGTTCCACTGCAGCATGAAATTGTAAGCAGAAGAAAAATGTCTATAATATAGACAGGCAATGTGGAACCACTTTGATGCAGTGGTTAGAGTATTGGAGTGAATTTGGGGGGACTCATGTTCAGATGCACACTTGGCCATGAGGCTCACCAAATGACATTAGGCCAATCGCTAGCTTTCAACCCAACCTACATAACAGAGTTGTGACGAGGAAATATGGGGGTGGGAAATAAATAATATGTATCACCTTGGAGGAAGGGTAAGATAAGCTTAATATTATCTATCATCTATCTATCTATGCAATCCCTAAATAAGTTGCTGTGTTATTTAATAACTTACCGCATTTGACACAAATCCTATCATATTGACTTGCACATTTCCATATATTCCAATTGTATCTATTTTTTCAAGGTTAAGCCTATGCTTGTAGATCAACAAGTGCTTTCCATTTACAGATACCTAGGAAAAAATAGAAACAAAAACACACAGCTATTTCTCACAGTTGTGGTGAAAAGATGCTATCATCCGAACTTTATATTTATTCATGCAAATGCATCTTAGTTTTAAGTTCTTTTGGCATGCAACTGGCTTCCAACAAAGATGTTGGCAGTTTCTCATTTTTACATTTCTGAAAACAAATAAGGCGCCTAGATGCAACTTTTCACAATATTCTCTGACTCAACTGCCTCAAAATGGTTGGTCTGCATGCTCTGGAAGCCTGGCATGTAAGTTATTGAGCTGTCAGCAGTGAGTCCCAAGGACAACACAAACCCAAAAGCTGGAAGGACAATCTGTCTTCTAAAATTGTGTCCGCACACAACTAGTATCTTTCCATATACTAATTGCACAAGGTGGAAGCGCAATAAATCAGCACTGTATCCCAGGTTTTGAGCTTTGTGTCCTGGTTTTGTCATGGAATGACATCTATCTTACTACAGCTCTGCAAAGGTTTGCTATTATTTTCAGCTAACAAAAATTGTCCATTTCTCTTTTTGGCTGCTTCCTTTGCTATTGGCACTTTTCTCTTGCTTTATAATTCCCACCACAACTTGAGAATATCACCACTGCACCCATTCACCCAAACAGCTTACGAATTACAGCTGCCAGCAAAAGCTAAAATCCTGGTTACTTCACGAAACTCAGACACTACAGACACTTTATCATCTTCACATTTTCTCCCTCCCTTTTGGCAGTATACTGCATCCAATTTATCAGGCAGATGTATGGGCGCCATTGCAGCATTTTTTAATGTTAAAAAACAAAACAAAACAAAAACCCTGATCATGCAGTTTTTAAAAGAAGGAATTATGCGTTCATGAAAAATGGGTGAACAATTTCTTCAACACTGCCTTTAAAATAAAAAAGTGACAGGTGTGCTGGTAAGAAGACAGCCAATGGCAAATTGTGAGAATAGGAGACACATTCTGAGCAGAAATATTTGTCGTTAGTTGCATTCAGCTCCAAATGTAGTTTTTTGATGCTTGAATAGAATCTTACTAGCAAGTGTTGGTTCATTAACCATTGCTGCCTCCCACTTCTTGTCTCTCTGGTTTACTGGAACCTACGTGCTACTATTAAACCAGTAGTTTTCTACACGTAAGACGGGAAAGAGTGGATCCTTGCAGGAAATGGAAAACCTCTTCCTCCTAGCTGCATGCTAGGTAAGAGTGCCATCCTGACCTATTCTGTACCATGCAACTAGTCTGCATGGCTTACCCCTTGTCAAGAAATAGTGATACCACCCTCTTTTTCTATCATGTTTACAACTCTATAATTCACCATGACAGTATGTTTTATTCACATCAACATAACTTCATCTAGAAGCAAAACAAAAACAAAAAATAAACCCTGCAGTGGCTATAAAGAGCACTGATCCATAAACACTCAAGTCGTTTGAAATGGAGCAATTCAGGCAAAATTAAGCACTTCTTAAGTTCTACTCATTTCAGTGGGAGAGTTAAGCGCTTAAATCCTGTTGAAACCAGTGTGACGTCAATGCCTGATTTTGGCTGGATTGCACCCTCTGTGCTTTTGGGCATGACAGATTGGCTAAGTAAGTAAGTAATCAGCTTCTAATAACTCACCTGGAATTTATCATGCAGAACCATAAAAACAATCTCAAATGGCTTTCCTTTTCCAAAAGGCATTGTGTAAGTTATCTCTTCCCAGCCCCATCTTTCATTCTGTAGGGTATTGCAAACGATGCAACCAGATTTTTTGAAGCGGGGGTTGAAATGAAAGGCTACATCAGCCCGAGGTTTTGTGCTACTGCCACACTGGAAGTCTATCTGGAACCTGGCAGTAAATTGAAACACATCGGTCAATTCAACCCTCCCATAAGCAACATGCAACCACTATCTAAGGCAGGAGAGGTCAACTGCATAATTGCTACCTGTGAGAATAGGATGCTTGCTCTATATTCCATGTCTGCTATATGAATCCAGAAAATTGCGCTGGATAATAGGAGCACCTAACTCTTAGTTTGGCTCATGCTCATGGCAACACAGTCACACTGGCAGAGGGCTTAGCCATAGCTTGGTCACTGGACTCACAGCTGAAGATACCAAACTACTCTCAGTAAGATGAGAACACAAGCATCAGTTCCAGTTTTCAACTTCTGATACTAAAGATGGTGTATGAAACACAGAAAGGCTCTTCGTAGTCTATATATGTCCATGTCATAGATGTAATGAAAGCCATTATTATTATTTTTTAAGTGGGTATGTTCATAGCTATGGCACAGGTCACTAGCAATTACAGTGGTACCTCTAGATACAAATGGGATCCGTTCCGGAGCCCCGTTCGCATCTAGAATTAAATGTAACTAGTGACGTTGCATCTGCGCATGCGCGTGTCGCTTTTCACCGCTTCTGCGCATGTGCGTGATATCATTTTGAGCGTCTGCGCATGCACAAGCAGCAAAACCCGGAAGCAACGCGCTCCGTTACTTCCGAGTTGCCGAGGAGCGCAACTCGAACGCCCTCAACTTGAAGCGTATTCAACCCGAGGTATGACTGTACCAGAAATACTCCCCCCATCCCCCCAAAAATCTAGTGAACATTTTAAAACATTATTTAATATATGCATACATTTCAGTCATTGCATAAGCCAGGCTTCTTGCATATTCACTTTATCATGACCTTCATTTAATGTTCAGGAGCAAAAGCCAATTACTTTCCCAAGCCGTGCATTATTTGAAATTATATTGAAATTATTCACAACACTATCGCTTCCATCAGAAAACCTATGATGCGGAAGCAGCAAGTGCTTCCAGCAATTTGTAACACTTCTCAAAAGCTTTAATTTCATACGGATTTGATGCAACCATTTCAATATGTGAGGAAATGTGTTCTGCTGTCATTTCTTTGTGTGTTTCGCTTCAACCATCACCTACCAGAGGACTATTTATAATTATCTTATTTGAACTCTTACCTTTCTGCACCTTCTGGGACGGACCCACGTATGACCACAAGCTCTCCAGGCAAAAGACCCCCAATTATAGTCCCAGCATATGGAATACTCTATAAAAAGGAGAGGGAAACGTAATTATTATGCTTCAGGCTTGAGAAGAATAAAAATGAAATTTATACATAGTTTATTTACATTATTAACCTTTCCTGTATTTCACTAACTAGGACTCAACAAGTTTTGAACAATTTTTATTTGGGGGGGGGCGGGGGGTCATAATTAGCAAGATCTACTAGTTTCGCCAATTCAGAGAAACTCTTTGCTGGGACACAGTCTAAGTCGGCTGGCATACCTATTTGTTTGAACTGACAGTGTAAAACAAGAAATCACTTCTAGGAACTGGTGGGTGCATTATCCATATACAACAAGGGTGGCCAACTCCCAAGAGACTGCGATCTAGTCACAGAATTAAAAACTGGCAGTGATCTACCCCCTTTTGGGGGGTTCAGCTACAAGTTGTTAAGCTTTTATTCAAGCCTAAGCTCAAGGGAGAAAGAGTTTACTTGCTGAGTAAACTCCGTCTTCTGTTCTGCAAATCATGCAAAAATGGAGGGCGGGACCGGATTCTATTTTACCAACACTAAGAAAAGGGACCCAGCAATTGACCGAGATCTACCAAGACCTCCCGGGGATCTACCAGTCGATCACAATAGACCTGTTGGACATCCCTGATATACAACATGGGCTTGGGACCTAGGGCAGTTCCAGGACAAAGAGGTGCCATCAAATTAATTTGGACTAGATTCCTAATCCTCACCTATGTGCCTTTTTTCTCCAAAAAGATAGATGTACACACAGAACTCCGAGAACTACTTTTCCACACTCCTCTAGATGCTTCTCTCCGGCTGCAAGCCTAAATACTAGGAAGTAACTTTGAACCCATGGGGCTTCCTTCTAATTAAACTCGCTGCTATCAGACTTCCCCCACACCCTGGCCATTAGCTTCTCCTCTCAGCCCACAATCACATGGGACACTATACGTCTGCCAGCCCTTCTTTCTCTTCATCCACTTTGTCTTTGGCCTAGTTCTCTAAAATTTCGCTTCACCTTTTCTGTAAAACAAGCTTTCTTTAAGGTGAAATGACAAAATCTACAGGCGTCAAAAGGAAAGATGATGAACACGAGATAGTTACCGGGTTCTGGATTGTCTTTTGAAAATTGTCCAGGGACATCATTTTTCCGTCCTCTAATCGAAGGAAGTCTTCAGGCTCTGTAGGACCTACTGTGTGGGTCTTGAATGGCAGTAAACAGCTCCTGAAACTAAAACCATAGAGCTTTGGTATAACTGAACACAAGTTAAGAGAAAAATGGGTGCAAAAAGAATATTTTTGGAGATAGCATTCCATAATTGGAGCACCGTAACAGAAAAGGCCCCGTACTCTCTTGAACATGGGAGGTATGAGGATCAGGTTTCAGCTGTCAATCTCAGTATGTGCACAGGTTATAGGGTAGTAGGCCGTCCTCCAGAGGCCTGAAATGACCAGTAACCAGGGGTATCTTACTGATCCAGCACAAGGATTCAGATGTGTTCAGGAGAAATCCCATGCCTATTTAAATCAACAAGCTTCCGAATGGCTACCACGGTCAACTGTCTAAACAGAGGAATGACCAACATTCCATTGTGTACGTATATTGCACAATGTCCTATGTGCACCATATTACCCTTTATATATGTTCCTTGAGTACAATATAGTACTTTTCATACTTTGGGTCTTTCTGTTGTCTATATAGGGACCGTCATTGAAGTCTGTACTCTCCCTAATGGCCATTTCACACATTACATAGAGAATGTTTGGCTATGAAACAGCAAAGCAGTATATATCATTTCAGTGGAAACTGCAGAAGCCGTTTTAGGAAGTAATGGTAGGAAGTAACATATCACAAGGCATGCACATCATTCTCAGGGAAAGCAGATGAAAGGTCAAAGTCCAACTCGCGAATATTGAGAAGGGGAGTTCAGGGCAGAGCTATTCCAACCTTTAGCAGGGCAAGTGAGGTACGCCAATCATCCTTTACTAATTGCAGCCTCTAGTTGTGGGTGTTTTTGGCTACATAGTATATAGTACAACAAGCTGCATCCAATAATAGCTTCCTGACAAGTATGCCTGTATGATGCACATTTGCAAATCCTTATTTATCTTATTCACACCATCAGTTTTAACCAAACACTTTGAAATGCAGAGGTAGCCCAAACACAAATATATCTTTATTGTTCTTCCGCATCTTTTCTGGAAGAGGATTACCAGGATGGGAAAACATAATGTAGCTCAAGTCATGGATGAGCAGTCTAATACTGTATCTTGTTACCAGCAAAAGTTCTCCTCTAGCTTGCACAGATCAAATCAGCACAGTTACACAGAAAAACATTTATTCAGAGTTAGGCTTCACTGAAATCAGTAGCTGTAATGAGGACACTAAAATAGTGTCAAGTCAACCATCCAATGGCAGAAATGCTACCACAGCATTTATGAGTGGCTTTTGAATTGCACCCTATCAACTCTATCCTGAATCTCCTCGGAAGAAAGTTCAACATATTTCAATGGAGCTTGTATATTTAAGATCTAGAAACTTCTGATAAAACAACAGGGTTTCAGCTTTAGAAATATATTGGAGAGTAACTGCAAAAGTAATGTGTAAATGAACTCCTTAGAAGTAAAAAGTAAATAAATTGCAGCACTTCCTAGAGACACGGATTTAACTTTTGCTGGATTTTAGGTACTCTTTTAAGGCACACACACATTTATAGAAACACACAAAAATCTCCCACCAAAAATATAATATCTCGTTTCCACAACACTACGCGCAGCTCTATAATGTTTGGAAGGAATACTCTCAGTTTCCTCACCTTACTTGGGATTATGTGCATCTTCCTCTTACCTTTATAAACCCGTATCCATCGGAAGCGCTCGGCTCTTGATGTTGTTCACGCCATTGAAACTCCTCGCACTGTTTAAAATGGTTCCTCGGGATTCTTCTATTTCCTGGATCACATACACCAGCATAATGACGTCAGCTACTTAGCTCCTCCTCTCCTTAAAGGACCATCGTCTCATTAAACTTCGGGGGGGGGGCAGTAGGCTTCTCTGTTTTGACCCGGAGTGGTCGAATGATTAGAGAGGGTCTCTAACTAAATCCCCAAGACTCCCGACTCTCACCCGCTTTTAGCCAATCGTGTCATCCCTTATATTCAGGCATGGCCAAACTTGGCCCTCCAGCTGTTTTATAATCTACGATGACTAGTTATAGGGACTGTTAGGAAAGTGTGGCTCTCCGCCTTCCCCAGACTCTTCCCCTGACAGCAATTCCAGCACGATTGATTTCCTTCAGGCTAATATTTGTGTATTATTGACTTTGTTTTCATGCCTGTCTATGTCGTATTAATGACAGTGCGACGGGAGAAGGGGGAGGGTGGAACACACCCTAAATTGCATGTACTAAATTTCAGTTCTTGAAGAAAAAATATTATAACTTCTTATGTGACTATATTTTCATCCCATTCAAGCTCCTGTTCCGTTTTAATGGGATTATGCAATCGTGGGTTGTTTCCAACAGTACTACGATCTCTCTCCATTTCTACAAAGAGGAGCATTCCCAATCTCCAGTTCTGTCTATTGACCTAGAATAAGTCTTCACTTTTTTGTTGGTCCCTTCCTCTCTCTGGCAAACCACTGTTTTGCTTTTTGGAGGAAATTTTGCGTTTTGCTTTTCTGCAGGCAATGCGAACAGGTGCACTTCGCATCCCCGCAATTACCTACCCAGTTGGTAAACATTGCTGAATGTGTTTGAGTTACAGTTATTATGATCGGCTCCACTGAGGAGCGTTATGGTCTTTTGGGCGTCCGGTTAAGACTTTTCCCACCGCCATCGCCCCCATCCTCAGCCTCCCCGCCCCAGTCTGTCCTCTCAAACAGCACAGGCTGGTCCACTAAGGCAAAAGGGACACTGGCCCTCACCTCAGTCTGCAACCCCCCCCCCCCCCCACAAAGCTTCATGAAAAGATCACAGGGTGATTCACCAAAATACACACCATTAATATATAATATAATAATATATAATATAATAATATATAATATAATAATATATAATATAATATAATATAATATAATATAATATAATATAATATAATATAATATAATATAATATAATATAATATAATATAATATAATATAATATTACATTACATTACACACACACACTCTTACTTTGTTTTTAAGGCAATAGAGCCAGTCTGGCTACTGAAGAACATTCAATATGCAATGGGTGGAGGCAGGGTAGAGGTCACATCCTCAGGCCATGATCTTTGGTGTGAGAGTTGCCTGAAATGTTGGATGGGTTTGGTATTCAGAGGTTATAATTGGAACCTGCAGTTTCTGATGTGGAAGCTTTGCACTCAGTCCTTCAGGATGGCAGGTCTGGTTTTTACTGTTATATACAGTGACTGCCTCAGGTAGCACATGTGTGGGGGGGGGGACTAGAATAGCCTATAAGCTGCCCCTCCCCTCATCCTACCACAGACACATACCCCCATCCATCTACACACACATTTCCCCCTTCTATTTACACTCCCCAGCCTTATACACACCGTCCACAAGCATGCACAAAATCCCCTCTGATCAATATACAAACTACCGTACATAGCCATCTGCGAGCACCACTGTGATGGAGGCTATGATGAACGGCTGGGTCCTCCTTTCAGTCCAGCTCCTAATGGCCAGGCCATGTGCTAAAAACATGATGTTTAAAAAACAAAAATGGAACACAAATTAGACTTTTCAAAACAGGGAATTCTGCTTCCCCTACTATGGATTACTACCGTTTCCTCTGCAACCAGTGAACTCCTATTGCTGGTTGAGGAAGCAGTAAGCATACATCATTAGCCACAAATCTAGTTCTATCCTTTATTACTCAGAGAATATATATTAACTACATTCAACAATATATAATGGGTGGGGCTGGGGAGAGGTCACATCCTCAGGAATACTGTGTTTTCATGCATCCCCCCCCAGCAAGCTTTGACCTGAATTGAGAAAAAGAATGGCCTAGCTGTGTTTTAAACCATTACTGTGTTTAAAGACAAGATTTACAATGCATTGAGGTTGTTCTTTGGATCAAAAAAACTGGATCAAAGTTTGTTGGGGGCTGGGAGCATATCTAATCACAGTCTGTGTACATATTACCTCTTACTCTGGCTACAGTGCGCTCCCGACATGTACACATGATATTCGCCACAGTCCATCTCAGTCCTGTATCTTGAGACATACGCTGCTTCCCTTGAACCAGCTTCCCTCTGATTTGACAGATACGGATTCCGTACACCACATCATCATGTGTATATCATGTGTATACCACTTCCCAAACCAGCAATGGAAGTGCATTAGATGCAGAGTAAATAGGAGTACGCAGCCTAAATATCACTCTTGAAACCTGGAATCAGATAACACACAAGGCCTTGACTTTAATCTAGAATTGTGTGTATGAGTGCAAGAGTACCAACCAAACAATTGTCACCCCGCATTTTCCACTCTCATTATATTTCCAAACACCAAAGATTAAATTATTGTAATACTACAGTTCATCAGTAGATGGGGTGAGTTTTCTTCATTTCGAGGCTTCTCGCCCAAGCTGATGCTTGTTTACTTTGAAGTACAGTGGTACCTCGGGTTACATACGCTTCAGGTTACATATGCTTCAGGTTACAGACTCTGCCAACCCAGAAATAGTACCTCGGGTTAAGAACTTTGCTTCAGGATGAGAACAGAAATAGTGCTCCGGCGGCGCGGCAGCAGCAGGAGGCCCCATTAGCTAAAGTGGTGCTTCAGGTTAAGAACAGTTTCAGGTTAAGAACGGACCACCGGAACAAATTAAGTACTTAACCCGAGTGGGTAAAACCTCAGTGCCTAGGACTTACCGATCGCATGGTCGGCAGTTCGAATCCCCGCGGCGGGGTGAGCTCCCGTCGTTCGGTCCCAGCTCCTGCCCACCTAGCAGTTCGAAAGCACCCTTAAGTGCAAGTAGATAAATAGGTACCGCTTTATAGCGGGAAGGTAAACGGCGTTTCCGTGTGCTGCTCTGGTGCTGGTTCGCCAGAGCAGCTTCGTCACGCTGGCCACGTCACCCGGAAGTGTCTGCGGACAGCGCTGGCTCCCGGCCTCTAGAGTGAGATGAGCGCACAACCCTAGAGTCTGTCAAGACTGGCCCGTATGGGCAGGGGTACCTTTACCTTAAACATTCTTAGCATGGCAACTCTATTAGAAAACACATCCCTTGAGACAGAATCAAATTTTCTTGGAACCCATAAGCCAATACCTAAAACAGGCATAGTTATTTTGTTTTACATTTTAAAGCATAAAAACATATATATCAAAGTACAGTAACTCATTTACCACTAAATAGAACACTAGGTGAGCTCCTTCTGCCAGTATGGACTCTTCACCTCTTTAATTTCCCACCAGCCATTCTGATTTCATAGATACAGTACTGTTTGTTTGTTTGTTTGTTTAGAATAATATTTAAATACCGCTAAAAGCAAAAAGGAAATTAAAATTTTGAGGAGCACATGATAGGGTGAAATAGAAGCCACTTAAAAGTGTTGTATTTTTGTTGCTTTCTACTAAACGATGGAAGACATTATACGTTTTATTGGGTTAGCTTGTTCTTCACACTAAACTGGGACTTCAGTGGGAGAGGAAGGAGATTAAAATAGTCACCCCTGTGCAAACAGCCAACCTGCCTACATGCATGACAGACCACAGAATACGGTGTAACTCAGTGCTCAGTCACAACACACTAATGGTAGTGTATTAACCCAACAGGGAGACCATATTTCAAACAACAGGGTGTGCTAGCCCTGTATCTTGTACACTTAGAGATCACAAGGGGGATTTTCAGTGAGGAGAAGAGCACTGTGCACTTCCTGCCAGAGCCCACCCGTGTAGGTTGGTGCTCTCGGTTTATCTGAAATGTGGGTGCCATCACTTGCACAGTCCCTGATGTGCATGTTGTGGAGGTGTTTTCAGGGACACAGTGTGCGTGCCTGACATTTTCCCACCATTTTTGTTTTGTTTTAGCTGGGTCATTTTCTTTTCTCCAGCTGGGCTGAGCACAGCGCAGTGACTCTTCCCCCACCATAGCGCTACCATATCTCTGGCCCCCACATAATGTGGGTATAGGATTGCTGCGTCTGTGCTTCAGACTTTTGTGCTCAACAATTAAGCAGACGTTCCCTCACATTATTGCTTGGATTTTTAGCTTAGTGTGAAGCTGGCCCAGTTAAATTTAAAGTTATCAACCTACCCTACAGTCCCAATCACATCGGTCCAACATGACAGAAGTGAATGAAATGGCAGTACCATGTTGCATTGCACTTCATATATAAGATAACTAAGCAATGCTCTTGTGGGATGAGTTTGTGGGTTTGTGCCAAGAACCTAATTAGAGCTTGAATTGCTTGTCGGAGATAAAAATAGGCCTCACAGCCGAACTTTTGTATGTAATCTTAGCACAAATTAAGCCCAAGACAAAAAGGAGAGTAGGGGGAAGAGGAACATAAATAGGTTGGCATTTGATAGCTATAATTTTATCCTCTCAGAGCAGCTGTATGTTCCATACCAACACAAAGGTAGGCAAATGGAAGGAGGGTCACTGGTGTGATGCAAGGAAGAATCTTTCTTCCTACTATGGTACTCAGTGGCATCTTATAATGCCTTTTGACATTTTTCCTTTCCTTTCCTTTCCTTTCGCTGTGAACAAACTCAATTCAGTGTCCCTAAATCTGAAACATCCAGAACATATATTCAGAAAATATTAAAATTTGAAGCATGGATTCCATCTAACATTTGATAAATGTTTAAGATGCAAGAAACTGCATGAAGACTGCTTGAATAGTTTTTGAAAATGCTCCTCCAGGAAACCCTTTAGTAGGTTTATCTTTTGGGACAGACTACAGTTATTACTCAAGACCTGAACGTGTCTGCTGCTTGGTTGTTTACAGAATATAGTGAATAATAGAGATATAGAAAATGTTTGTTAATTTTTAATAATATTTTTATAAAATGAGATCAATTCTCCACTCTATCAGCCTCATTTTACAATATATTGGATATCACTGTACTGATAAAACAATGACATTCTGTGAGCGTTCTTGGAGGTAAACAAATGCACAGTCAATTCATAAGATGCCATGATCAATGGTTGAGAATTGGAATAATAAATTTCACAAAAATGGCTCGGTTCACAGCTCAATCTAAGCCAAAGGCGGGTAACCTGTGGCTTGCAGGCCAGACTTCGAGCACCAACAGGCAACCCCATTAAGCCCACACTCTTATTGTTGACAATTACAGGAAGGGCAAGATATCCAAGACTGATGAAATCCTTTCCTCTCATAGCCGCTATTGGGAGGTCTGTGCACACATGGTGCTCTCATCATTGGTTTTCTAGGGTGGCCTCTAATGAATCACCCCCCAAAAAGTCAAAACACAGATGTGCAAAAAAAAAAAAAAGAACAAAAAATGCACATGCTGATTTAAGAAAAATAGTAACTGTAATTTAAATGGAAATACAATGCACCTCACCTTAGTGGGGAAGAATGTGACCAGGCGAGCTGTATACCTGCTGTCTAGGTGGTAGTTGTTGATGGGAAACTTCTGGGTTCCTGCTCTCCCTTTTAATGGTGTTTTGTTTTTGTTTTTTACCAGACTTTGGCCAGATAGTCCTTCAAGTACAGGACAGCCCTTTAAATGGAGAACTCTCTCTGTGTAAAGTAGGACACATGGCCACGCCAAGGTATTCACCCATTGTCTTCTAAATTAAGGCTGTTGAGTTTACACATCTTCCATTCATTTGATGGAAATGTTTGCCTTACATAATTACAGCAACAGTAGTTTAGGGGGGGGGGGGACCAGCAGTGCACTCAGTCAAAATCTAATAAACAGGATTGGTTTCTTCTACTAATGTTAGAAACCAAGGTATAACACAAACATGTAACAGAGACCAGTTATATATACAGTAGAGACTATGTAAACACAGATCCATTACAGTAAAAAAAATACTTAGCAATTCTTAAAAATTCAGCATATTATTATGTGAGTAAAAGGAGTAAACACATTGCGGATGAGGTTTCACTCAACATTCAAAGCTAACTTGCCTCATCTGTTGAACTCTTCAACAAATGTTCTTGAAGGCAGCAACTGCGAAAGCTATTCAGAAGAATTTTCAAGAGCTTAACATGTCTGAAAAAGGCTTCAGTCATAGGCATACCTACTTGGAAGTAAGTCCTATTCAATTTAAACGAATTGCTGCTAAGCATGCATGCTTAGGGCTATAGCTCAACATTTTATTTTATATTAAAATAAAATGGTTTAGCCCTTCATTCTTTAAATACAGATCTTGATCTTATGGTTTCTCATTATCTCTGTTCCGATTCACATGTGTAACAAATGATCCCTTTTTCTATTCACACATGTAGCAAATGATTCATTTTTTCTACAGCATACTCTTCACATTTGTAAGTGTCTGACTTTTATCTCTGAATTGGCCCTCTGCCCACCATTGTGTCATCCTATGTAAGATATAAACCAATGCATATTCAAGTGACTGTAATTAATCTGAAAGTTAATTTCTAAGACTATTTCTTTCAATAGTTTACTAATAGATCTCTCATAATTGTTATGATAATATTGTAGAGATAAATGCTTTGTAACAGCCTCTAATACTAGTTCTCAAACTGTCTCTGAAAACATGTTGGAACAAATCTACTAACCACAGGGAATGAGCAATTCCAATTAATGGAATCACTCCAAAAATATTTCAATATATTGCCACATTTGAGATTTAACCACTTTAATTCAAAGAAGCTAAAAGATCTAAAACTACAGAGGCACTACAGTGAACTTGAATAATCTGAAACAAGCTAGAGCTACTGGCTCTTTACAATTCTCTGTGAACTAAATACTGTATGCAATTTATTTTACTTGCAATACAGGATTGTACACCCTAAAGGTGTTGCTTTATTTAAACACAAATTTATATAATGACTATGTTGTTTATAATACTTGCCCAGAATTAATTTATTAAAGCAGAGTATCTAAACAGCACACGATTCCAAATACAAAGCTGTTCCAAACATAAAATGTTCAGAGTTTATTTTCGTTATGCAGGTTAGAACTTGAAAGATCTGGATGACATCTAATACTCAAGAATACAGATGGGGGGCGGGGAAGAGAAACCAACCTTAAGTCAAGGGAATGCAATTGCTGATCATAGCTTTCAGAAGCAACAGCAAAGGGAAGCTGCCACAATTTTCTGTGTCACCCACTCATAGTCCTTTAATTGTAGCAGTAAAACTCACTCTGTATTGACACAAACATAAGGCAAAGAGGACTACATACTCCCACTGTCAGCTCCAGGTTTTGGGAGACCTTCAGCTAGATGCCTTCAGGAACCCCCCTTCAAGTAGTCCCACGTCCTTCTTATTACTGTTGACATTGCCCATTCATTTGTCGTGTCCTGTGGGCCTAATCCACACCCTAAGGAGAGGGTGAGGGGATTAGAGAGTGCTGGTCCATTTCCTCCTTGTTCCTTTCACTGCCAGCTCACCCAGGGCTGCTAGATGGTTAGCAGCAGGATGAGGGGGCTCTGGAGGTTGTCAGGGCCCAAGGAAGCCAACCTTGGGTGCCCCTAGACTGCTTTCTTCAGAAGCATATGCCTTACTTCTGTACAGTTCACATATATCTTTAGAAGTACAAAAATATATCCCCACAGGAATTAGCGGGCTAGGTTAAATAAATGAGGATATTCCAGTTCTGGTATGGTCTGCTTTCTTCTCTCTATGGCTGAGGCAACTATGGTGGGGTGGAACAGGCCCCAGCAGTACAGGTATGGGCCCTTTAAAGAGGAGTCCAGACCCTTTGCCTTCTTCACTTTCATTATTTTCTCCGTGAAAATGGGAATTAATTATAGTTCAGTTTGTTTGAAGGAAGTAACTGTGCAGTCAGCCCAAATAGTGTATTGTGGTTGTCATTCTTCTTTTGCTGCATTGAACTGGTGCATATTTAAAGATCACCTGTGTTGTTGCAAAGGCTAGGTACACAGATACAGTAAACATTTTATGTTGCAAAAATGAATGTGGTTCCTTTCATGAACAAAGGAAAGCTACACATGCACACTTAGCAAACTGAACAGAGTTATGTTACTCTCTCAATTTTCCACCATAGAAGTAATGTGGACTGGACATTTTCTTTCATTTAGTAGTTGTTCTGATAGGTTCCATGCCGTCTCTTTGGCCATTCTTTTTCCACCCACTTCAGCAGCATTTTCTCAATATCAGCTCTTTGATATAATTTACAGAGATCAATCAGCTGCTCCACAGTTCTGTCACTATTCCGTAGCAAAAACTCCAAGGTGGGGCTCTGTGGTTTCTGTTCCAGGAAACACAATTCATCATAGGTCATTCCCCATTTGCTTGCAAAGTTTCTCCAGTTTTTCACTGTAGGGTGGGCGGGATCCAACTTTATCCTCATCATATACAGCAAGTCCTCATCATTGAGCAGGTCACTGATGGTTGGCTGGCGAGACAAACATAAGGAGCAGGTGCCATTTTCTGTACATGACTTCTTCAGAGCTAGAATTACAATTATATTGGAGTTATTACTTAGCTTTGTGACACATAAAACTCAATGGCCTCATTCAGCTGTACTGATCCATGAATTGTAGTTTATCAAACTAGGAATGAGCCACCCTCCTTCCCCTCTCCCCTCCACTGTGCGGATTCAACAAAACTTTATTGGTTTCTTAAGCCAAAGTTTCATGACACCAGAGCCAGGAAACTGAGATTTAAGAGTTCTCTTCAAGATATAGAGCTGTATTCTGGATATAAAGCCATGGCTTATCAAACCCATCTGAATTGGGCCCATACTTGCAATTCTGAAAAATAATATGCTTCACAAACTAGAGTTGACATATCTTGAAGAGCAAATAAGGGTGCCCGCTTGCCTCTTTCCCCAGCTCAAGCTAGCAGTGGCTGCGGTGTGCAGAGCAGCCCAAGCCAACCAAGCCCTCAAAACCCAGACATTTCCTTTAAAATGTAAAAATCTGCCTGGATGGGCATATTGGCCACCCATAAGAGGACATGTCCGGGGTTTCCCAGATATATGGCAATCCTACACAAACTGTTTCTGCAATAAATGAGCATATCTATGGTTTTCTTATGCACTACACAGAGTAGAAAGCATACGGACGCAGAAAGCGGCCGTCTACTGAGATCATTAACCCATCGAGATTGGCATTGTCCATTCTCACTGGTAGTGGCTTCCCAAAATCTCAGACTACTTCTGTAAGATCTTATTAACCAGAGATGGCAGAGGCATCATGTGTGCAACCCATGTGCTCTACTGCTGAGCTCTGACTACCTAAATCCAACAGAGCTGATTATGCTACCATACTACCATGATACCTGATGAAGTGGCCTGGACATGCTGCTAATAAAAGTTGTATCAGAATGGGTTAACCTTCCAACTTCCCCAGTAAAAACAAACAAACAACAGGAGCAGGGGCCTCATGCAAGTTATCTGGACAAACAAGTTCAATATTAATTTTAATTTTCTGCATGTCTCCACCTTACAGGATCACTTTTAAAAGACACCTTGAACAACCACTAAACATTTTGTTAAAGTCTGATCTAAGAAACTATGATATAATAGAGCACAGTTGTGTAAGATAAAAGTGTTTGGTTTGGGGTGTTGTTTTTTTACAATCAATGTAATAAAGATAATTCCCTTTGTTTGCTGGCGGTTCTAAATTCAATCCAGGCACTAAGTTCATTTGGCTAGGGGCACTGCATTACCTGTAGGTGATTCACCAGTACTACTTTGGCTGTCATCATCTTCTTCTGGCTGCAAAAAAAAGTAATGTTGATTTAAAGTCTTGTTCCAGGGAAAGGAACTTTAATTTATCAACCTATGAGGCCCGAATCTGGAGAAATACGTAAGTAGCTATTGCTTTGGGGGGGGGGGGGAAAGATGAGCGGGTGAGATTAACCATTTTGTGCAAGGCTTTAAATGATTTGGACAAACATTTCTTAGCAGTAAGGTTAGGCCAAGAAGGACCCTGGCGATGGCAACAGATCAGCAGCAACTGCTTGTACTATTACGAAAAGGCTATAAACCCAGATGAAGCGGACCCTTTCCCTGTTTATTTTAAGTTTTAAAGATTAGAGCAATGAGGGGCTTTCCCTTGAGATATCTTCAGGAAAATACAGTTGCCTTTTGTATAGCTTCATTCACCCAAGAGTATCACAAAACACTCTGGATCAGATCGTAAGTTGTGCATGCAAATACAGGTAAACTATGTAGTTATATAAGATACTGTAACCAGACACCTTGCCCCCCTACGCTTAACTGCATCAGTAAATCCATTCCAAATAAGCTACATAGATAATGTAAGTGCTACGGCCATGGCAACTATGCACACAATGCCTAATCTGTCTTCTGGGGATAATCAGAATCTGCAGAAGGGGCAGGCAGAATCCCACATATTTTTATCCCAGTTGAAAGTCAGTGTTCCCTGCAGCATTCTCTCTGGTGAAATGTTACATGCTAATGAGAGAGTTGTAGTCATAATCAATGGGCTTCTCCCTCACTGGATTTCTCTTTTCCAGTACCAAATAACTTTTATTTATATTGTCAGATTTGCATAAACCCTAGACACCAGTCAACTAAGGATTTCTCACTGAAATCCTTGGAAATGTTGCTCAGCTGATATCTGTATCCCAGGGCTGGGGCAGGGCAGGGGGGAAATTTACTACAGTCGTACCTCGGAAGTCAAATGGAATACGTTCCAGAAGTCCGTTCGACTTCCAAAATGTTCGGAAACCAAGGTGCAGCTTCCAATTGGCTGCAGGAAGCTCCTGCAGCCAATCGGAAGCCACAGAAGCCATGTTGATTGTCCGGGTTTCAAAGAATGTTTGCAAACCGGAACACTCACTTCCTGGTTTGCAGCGTTCGGGAGCTAAAACGTTCAACTCGTAAGGCGTTTGGGATCCAAAGTATGACTGTACTGCCATTACTGTGGTTTTTCCCAGCTCTCCTAAAGTTTTGGCATAGAACTGTAGAGCTGGAAGGGACCACGAGGGTCATCTAGTCCAAGCCCCTGCAATGCAGGAATCTTCTGCCCAACATGGGACTCAAACCCATGATTAAGAGTCCCATACTTTACTGGCTGAGCTATTAAAAAAAAAAAAAAATCAAGACAGGATACAATAGTGTGTGTTGCTTCTGGTTGCTGAGACGCTGGTGGACATTCTCCAGAACAGAGATAGCAGGAACTGATGGAAACATGACCAGCACTGTAACTTTGTAGGGAGAAATACTGGCAATCGATTTAAGGGGGTGGACAGAGAGAAAAGACAATGCCATGTGTTAAGAGAGCCAGAACTTCAGTGGAGAGTCAGCAATGCAATATCAGTCCTTCTGTTTCCAATGTTCAGGCATGAGTGCTACTGCTCATTGTACCCAAAATGGCAGCACCCGTGCACAAAAGGGAGATGTCAGCAGACTTGGGGAAACTCCCAATGTTTGCAGAAGCTCAAAAAGTATTTAGGAAGAATCCTAAGTAGGGGACCCTGCCCCACCACCCCAAAAGAGCCCAATGGGAACTCAGCATGTCACAGAATACTAACTGACCATTGTAGGTAGGAGAATGGAATAGAATATCCTGGAGGCAGGGCATGGCTGACTTACTGGAACTGGGAACGGCAACCCTGCAACAGTTTGCTGCTGGTCCTAGTTGTAGACTAGAATGCTGTCTGGAGCGTTTAAGAGGATTGTGTCCTGAGGATTGTCTGATAATCCTAGAGGCCTGGAGGCCCTACAGCCATCGGTTCTTTACTAAGGACATAAGGACCACCCTGCTGGATCAGAACAAGGATCCATCTAGTCTAGCAGTATGTTTTCCAACATCAGTCAGATGCCTTTGGAAAGAGCTAGACACTAAATATCAAGTATCTCCCACTGTGACCAAGGAAGGCAACTAGATATCCTGTAGCAGATGAATAAATCCAAGATGAAACTCTAAATGGGTAATCTAATGTGAAAGGGGGTGGCAACACGTAGCAGAGCATAGTGGAATGTACCCCTCTGTTTTCCAAAGTCAAGTGCATCATTGGCTCATTCTGTTCAACCCTGCTGAAAACTATGGCACCCCAAATTAACCTCTTTGTGTTCAGATGGAACTGACCTACCAGAGTCTTTGAATCATATAAACAAGAACACTGTACAGGAAGAATGAAGCTAAAACAGAATAAAATAAGTATACTGTGTGCCAGATTAGCATTTCAGGGCAAACTGCAAAAGCAGGATAAAATATTGCTTTGTTTGGATTTATATTAAAACACCCAATTTTGTATATCTAAGAATTCTCGCTAAACTCCCCTTTTTAGGAAAATGTGCAATAAGACAACAGCATGAGATCCTCCCACTACAGTGTGTGCTGCCATACGTATACAGCCCCCTGTCCTTTGTGGTAGTTTAGCTTTGTGTCTTGTAAGCCAGACAAGCAGGCTGCAGTTCAGTGCCAGAGTGGTAGGTAGGAGCTCAGCTGTTCCTGTCAAGGCATGCCACAAACTCCACCAATTCAATAAAAGATTAATTCACATGCAATTACTTCTAAAACAACTTCAAATACAGTTGTGTCCATTTTGGTGCATGTTAGTCAGTATATGTTTATACTGTAAGAGAAGTAACCAGCTATTAAAACATTGCCATTTAACAAGATCATTTTTATTGCCTATTAATAAATTGCAAGACCAGACAGAACTACAAATTTGCCTTCCATGAGTTGGAAGATGAGAAAAACCAGTACACCCTAAAGGCAAAATGTAGCTTCTGCAAATACACTGAAACATTTGTAAAGGGAAATCAGTTTCACTGCTTTAAAACACACACACACACATACACACTTCAACTGAAGTCAGAAGCCAGTTTAATATGATGTGTTGTTTTGATGAAGACCTTTTGTTCTCTAAGGGTACAATCCTGTATTCAAGTTCAGCCAGCTGAGGGGCTATAGGATTTGGTGGAAGCACTACTGCATTTAAGAATTATTAGCACAAAAAGTACACCAGTGAAACCACACTGAATATGCTAATAGGACATTCTACTGGTGAAAGTACAGGAGCAAAACAGCCAAAATGGGATGTAGTCATGGGGGTGGGGCACAGAGGAGGAGCACACCTGCACCAAATCCTCCAAACCACGACCACATCCCCACGGAGAGCATCAGTCCCAAACCTAACACCAAAAAATGGCCTCTGGTTTACTTCCATGAGAAGTGGGTGAGGTTATGTATTAATGAGTACCTTACCCACGCTGCCATAAAAGAGCCCAGAATAGGGTGTGACCCAGCACCTAAGTGGACCAGTAGCTAGACCTCAGCATCCAGGCTTCATAGTGACATCTAGTGATGCTTTCCTTTGAAGCCTTGATGGTTGGGACTTCAAAGCAAACTGGGGTTTTCAAACAGCCCCTTGCAAACATCTTCTCATGAAGATGTTTACAAAGGAGCTTTCAGACCCCCTTTCCCTCATGCATTTCTTCTTCAAATGAGGTGATTGAAGGCATGCTCCCATCCGCCCATTAACTAAATAATTGGTGGGAGCACACCTCGTCGGATCAAAGGAACAACTGGAAACTTTAAACTTATTGTTCCTTTGAGGACCCAACATTACCCAGCCCATACCTGACATCATATAGGTAAGGCAAAGATAAAGGGCCCCTGGACGGTTAAGTCCAGTCAAAGGCGACTATGGGGTGTGGTGTTCATGTCACCTTTTAGGCTAAGGAAGCTCACAGCTTTCCGGGCCATGTGGCCAGCATGACTAAACTGCTTCTGCTGCAATGGGACACTGTGACGGAAGCCAGAGCGCACAGAAATGCTGTTTACCTTCTCACCACAGTGGTACTTATTCATCTACTTGCACTGGTATGTTTTCGGACTGCTAGGCTGGCAGAAGCTGTGACAGAGTATGTCAGGAGTGAGGCAGATGGGTGTGGCTTTCTGAAAATGGTCTTGTGGGCCAAATGGGAAGGCCTGGAGGACCATGTTTGGTCCACAGGCCAGGAGTTCCCTACCCCTGCTACAGAGCCGCAAACAATGTGGGAGTTTCTTTGAGAGCTGCTTGCTGCCATATGATCCTGACCACCTGTTAAGGTCTTAACTGGAGACCCAAGGTGCCCATGCTTCAAGTATGAGATGGGTGTTGACCTGGGATTGCCTGGAGCTTGAGGGCTTTTCCATGGCTTTGTGTCATCTCTTTTCACTTTTTATCTTTTGAACACCAAACTAAAACAAGACTTCTGTTGAACTAGTAGTAAGCTGTTGGGACACAATAAATGTTAATTAAGCTTTATGTATCAGCGAAACATGCTAGTTTAACAGCTTACCTGTTGTATGAGACCTGAATCAGATGTCAGGCTCCTAATGTTAACAGATGCTATTTCCAACGTCACTTTTTCTGTTTGGTATTCGTCGTCTAAAAAGGCAAATTCTGAAGTGTTAGTCACATTCAGCTCTCACCATCTTTGCTTACTAAAATTCAGCTAGATTATGACGACAATTTATATATCAGGGCAAGAAGCCAGCCGTGCAGTTCCACACATACTAGCAAAACCAGCAATGGCTTGCCAAGAGCTCTACATATTGCAAAAGAGGCAATTTATACCAGGGGGCACAACATCCGGTTCACTGGCTCACCACAACATGGAAGCCATGAATTAAAAACAACAACAACAACAACAACAACATCCCACTCTGTGCATGTGCATTATGAGTGAAGAATCACCACCATTCGTTATGCTAAACACCTCTCCCAAAACATCTGTCTTACTCTTATTGCATTTAAAGTTGCATTTAAATACCCAGTCCCATTTGATTTGAAAGAAAATGCTCTATCAATCTTGTCCGACTTTCACAGGATTTGGCAGGGAACGGGACTTTGTACTATTAATGCACAACTCCAGTCTTGTCGACTCAATTTTAAGATGCCGGGCTTGACGCAATGAGAGACAGAGGAGAAACAGAAGGCACAGGCCACAACTGCGATAGAATAATAAAATGTTCTATGGTGTTGCTGAGGCACAGCACTAATTCTGCAGCAATTAATCCGATGGGCCAGCTAACAGGCACTTTAAACTATATGTAAATCACAGCTGCCAGGGAGCAGGATTGTGCCTCTGCAGGTGGGCAGTTTAACTACCAACAGAAGCTTTCTTCTCAATTCAAACAGGAGCATGGTGGGGACATTTTTTTGGTCTGCACCACTGCATGTCCTGCTGTGGCCACAATCCTGCTCCCCTGCCAACTATTTGCACTAGAAAAAACAAGCATTTTCATTGAATTCATGTACCTAATGTTACACATAGTTTAATGTTACAGCAAAAGTGACACCAATGTTGCAATTCTAATCACATTTACTAGGAAGTAATGAAGCTCTTTGGCATGCATTTAGAATGTGTCAAACCCACCTTTCAGGGCATAACCCTTCCAAGACAGTTTACATGGATTTTCTAAAACAAAATCACATAAAACAAAATTTCCAAACAACCCTCTAATTAATGATAACTTTTATTGGATATCAAATTAAACATTCTTGAATGAGGTCTCTTGACGCCCCAGGCTGTCTGGAGTGGTGGGAGGCCTGGTTGGGACTTGCCTGTATTGTGAGCTGTTAATGCTGCTGTTCCTACCGCAGTTCCAGACTCTCTACTGCTCAATGGGATTCACCTCTGAAGACTTAAGACATGCTTTGCCCTTAAAATATAATGCTGCTCCCTTCTGCTGGTGATGGGGAGAGGGAAAAGAAATTGATGTATGTGTGTTGCAAAAGGCAAACAGGAGCAAGCCATGCATGCATTTTATTTTTTAAAAAAGATGTTCACAACTTCCGGTGGCACAGAAGAAGGCTGGGGCCCGCTGGAGTGAAGAACAGGAGAAAAGGCAGGGCAGGGCATCTAGCAGCAGGGTGACTAGGGGAAAGGTGCAGCCAGATATCATAATAGGCATAACACACTTTACACTGAGACACACTTTTTGCACAAACACGCAAGAGTTTAGGTGGTGCATTGGCAGTGGGGGAGAGCATGGTGAGGAGCTGGGGGTGGGGGGGGGGGACATAGTGATTAGAGCTCCTGGGGTAGGCAACCTAAGGCCCGGGGGCCAGATGCGGGCCAATCGCCTTCTCAATCTGGCCTGTGGATGATCTGGGAATCAGCGTGTTTTTAACATGAGTAGAATGTGTCCTTTTATTTAAAATGCATCTCTGGGTATTTGTGGGGCCTGCCTGGTGTTTTTACATGAGCAGAATGTGTGCTTTTATTTAAAATGCATCTCTGGGTTATTTGTGGGGCATAGGAAATCGTACATTTCCCCCCCAAAATATAGTCAGACCACATGGTCTGAGGGGCAGTGGACCAGCTCACAGCTGAAAAAGGTTGCTGACCCCTGGATTAGAGGGTGGAAGGGAAAGAAAGGGAGGCTAGGAGAGGGGGAGAAAGAGCTTAAGGGCTGGGAGAGCAAGAAATAGCGAGCATAGAGTGGGAGGTGGAAGGAAAGCAAGGGCAGCGATGGGGATGCAGCAGAAATAGCAAGGCTAAGGGGTGGAGCTAGATATTCTAGGTGCTGCAAGAAAGGAAGCCATCTTTCTCCCAAGTGCAGCAAACAAGAAGAGAGGTAATTCCCTGGTCTCTGCTTTAAACCAAGCAACCTGCCTGCTCCTTCTGCTGCTTTCGTCCAAAAGTGATGTGTTGTCTAAGCTCCTCTCAAACATTCCCAGCTCTACTGGGGATGGAAGCTGGGACCTTCTGCATTCAAGGCAGATGCTCCACTGCCGAGCTGCAGTCCATTCCTCTGTGTGAAGGCACTTTCACACACAGATTGAGGGACTGCCAATTTCACTTCCAGCAATATCCCCATAGCTTGCCCTGAGTCCCACTCCCACTCCCAAGTAGCATCTTGGGCAGGACTGCAACGAGAAGGGATAACCTGAATAACCCCATGTGATGTTCCATGTGTGGTCACTTGGTATTCAGACAGTAATTAAGTGTTTTAAAAACAAACTTTTCTACATTGGCTTTAGAGACATTTCAATGTATATTTTCCACATCAAGTGACAACCACACTTATTTTGCATAGTTTAGGAAAGTTTTAGATAATTACAAATATATAGCTACTACAATTTTCTGCACTTACCTTTTGGTAGTGCTGTGTCTTGAACAGGGTACTTGTTTGTCTGTTCAAAAGATGGGGAGACAAAATATACCATCAGATATATTTTGACAAACTTAATGGTTGTTGCCTTGTAAAACTGTCTTTTTCCATTCCTCTATATCAGGCCTACCAAACAGGAGTGTGAACTGCCATGTATGGCAGCTTGCTAGGTACTCCACAATCCTCCTGTTTCTGCAGTCCAAGACAGGAAGGAACACGGAAGAAACAAATGGAGCTTTGTTAAACCCTTTAGTGGGCTTCAGAAGCTAGGAAGCTGTCTTACACCGAGTCAGACAATTGGTCCATATAGCTCAGTATTGTCTGGCAGTGGCTCTCCAGGGCTTTAGACAAAAGGGGGCTTGGCTTGGACCTTCTGAATGCAAGGCAGATGTTCTACCACTGACCCACCCCTCTTTTCCCCATGGTGGTGGTCTGAAAGCTTCAATAACAGATATAGAAATTGCAGAATCACTGATGTCATGGGGCTGTCACTGAAAACAGCATTTTTCTCTCCTTTTGATACTTGTAATGCAACTTGCCCCATACCTTGACTTAATTATTCTAAGTGTTTCCTTCCCTGTCCCATTTCACAACATATGAGAAGGTATCATACATAGGCAGGTAACAGAATTAGTTGAATTATGCATTGGGGTGGGAGAAGGGAGGATCTCAGTGGCCTGGTTCACATGTCACAGTAAGCCAAACTGTGGCTTCTGAGAACCATGTGAATGTGCAGGTTCCCCAAACGCAGGAATAAGGTTAAAGTCTGTCCTCCTTAACCATGACCGGTAACCGTAGATCAGACCTCAGTTATGGTTCAAGGTTTAAAAGGAGAGACCTTAAGCACAGTATCAGGTCCAGATTACACACCTTGGCTTAGCTGCCATGCTTCACTGTGCTGAAAGTGGGTATGAACAGCAACTTCAAACATCCAGATCCAACAACGTTCCCATAGCCCCAGTAAGCTATAATATGTGAACTGGGCTTATGTGTGGTTGTTGGTTTTGGTGGCAGCCCCCTATATTTTAGAATGTCTGGTTCTATTCTGAATTCATCCATTGCATAGTTGGTACAGAAACATTTCACCAAATGTCCTGCAATACCAGAGATTTATGAACCTGTTCTGACAGCATTAAAAACTATAAACTGGTAACCAACATTTACAATAATTGAATAAACGATTACATTTCATTACAATACATTCAGGAAATTACATACTTCTTCTGAGGATAAAGTGCTAGGGTCTGTATCTTCTACTGGCTCTTTCATTGCCTGATCTGCTGGAAGCAAATAAAGGAAAGTTTTAATTTGTGTTTCTCAACATCTCCAGTCTAATTTAATTGCCTCCATTGTATATATAGGCAAGTGTTAGTTTGTAATACAAAGGAATGTTTCACATTCTGGTTTTAAAATGGTTATTCTAGCAGAATAAATCATCATAAAATCATATGCACTAACATTTTTCTATAACTTACCGTATTTTTCACCCTATAGGACGCACCGGCCCATAGGACACACCTAGTTTTCAGGGGGGGGGGGACAAGGAAAAAAATATGATCCCCCCCCCACAGCTCTGGGAGCAGCGGACAGGCTGCACGCAGCCTGTGCGCTATTCCAAGACCTTCTTCCTGCTTTTGTGGGAGGTGGTGGAATTCGCCAACCTCCCGCAAAATCCCACAGGAGCCGCGCGCGACTTCTGCGGGCTTTTCAACCAGGAGGGAGAAGGGACTGAAACGGCCAGTCAGTCCCTTCTCCCTCCTTGGGGAAAAGCCCCCAAGAGCGGTGCACTCTTTAAAGTCTGCGCGACTCCTATGGGCTTTTCTACAAGGTGGGGGAATTCCCCCACCTCCTAGAAAAGCCAGCAGAAGCCGCGCAGCCCCTTTAAAGGACGCACGGCTTTTGCCTGCTTTTGCGGGACGTGGGGCAATTCTCCCGCAAAAGCCCACAGGAGGGAGAAGGGACAGACTCCGCCAGTCAGTCCCTTCTCCCTCCTTGGGGAAAAGCCTGCTTTCCCCCACCGCCAGCCTCAAAGCCGGGTTGGGTAGCGGGAAGGCGTCACGCGCCTTCCCGCTGCCCCCCATCCTCTGGGGCTGGCGATGGGGAAAGTGTTGCTTTCCCCCACCGCCAGCCTCAAAGAGCAGACTCTTCTGACTTCAGCGGAAGCAACGCGAAGCCTCTGGAGCGCAGGCTTCGGAGGCTTCGCATTGCTATCGCTGAAGCCAAGGAGCCTGCATTCGCCCCATAAGACGCACACACATTTCCCCTTCATTTTTGGAGGGGGAAAAGTGCATCTTATTGGGCGAAAAATACGGTGATGAAAAACTATCATCTGCCACAAGCAGTTTTCACCAAGAGTAACACAAGTGCATTTTAGATGGAATATACCGTACCTATTCTGATGAACCATGTTTACCATGTTTGTCAGATGAGAAAGATGACATGTGCCTGCACACTTCCTCCTTGCACCTCCCATTCTCTTCTCTTTTTTAAAAAAACACAGTTTCCTGTGACATCTGAACTGCCAAACTTAGTTTATGATATTTATTATATCATTTTGAATCATCTATGCATTTTTTGTGTTGTCATTTTTATTTATCAGCTAAGCAATCTTATATTCTAGTTAAACCAAGAGTGTGAACAAGCCACTGCTATGCCATCAATAGGGCCAGGGTGCAGCCAGAAGGGAACAACAGACCACATTCTATCTAGGGTAGTTCCAGACCACAGGCTGAATTTTCAAACAAACAGGTCATTGGCAACGGTTTAAAAAACAACAACAAAACATGCTATTTCCCCCAGAAAAGGTAAACCTGGATTAAATGGGGAGGGGGGATATGGGCTGCAATTTTAATGACAACATGTGACTATTGCAAAATACCTGCATGCATGAGGAGCACCAATCTCATTTGCCACTATCAGAAAAGCTGCAGCTCAAAGGAAGGTGCAGAAAGAAGAGTAAGGAGGGGTGGCTGGAAAGAAAGTCTCCCCCTCCCAGTTCCTGGCCATCAAATTTCTTGGGCCTGTCACTTTCTCTCAGCCTGCCTCAAAGGATTGTTATGATGACAAAAGATTATATGTACTGTACTTTCCTGTGAGGACTGTACTGTGTGCCTTGTTTGCTATTTAAATTGGATCCAAGACCAGGCCTAAGTGCCAAGACAAGTAAGAAAGAGTCAGGCATTATTTTGGCAAACAGCCCAATCCTGTGCATATGAACTTCAAATGAAGTCCCCTGAGGTTTGAGATGTCTTATTCCCGAATAGACTATCTGGAACACCAGAATCCGTAGAAGTGGATTTCTGCTGTATGTTGCGATTTAGTTTCTGTTCATTAGCAACATCCCTTTGTACTGTATAACCGTTTTGAAGTTGAAGCAATTGAGAGCTTGGATCAAAGAAATTCCATGCTCATCATCCTATCAAACTAATTATAAAGTTCTGAAAGCCAGCCTGAAAAAGATAAGCAAGAATAGATAAGTATCTCTCAAAGCTAGAAGTATTGGATATTTTTCCAGTCCTCAGTTCACCTCTAATTTCCTGGTGCACTACTAAGCTTAAATATGGCTCCAGCTCAGCGGTATTAAAACAAGCAGCGGAGCAAGAATTATCTTTACTCTGATACTTTCAGATGCGGTTCTCAAACAGGGGAAGAAGCATCCAGGAGGTGGGCTGTTCTGAATGGTCGGGTTGCACTCCTGGAAGAAGCAGGTTTTGTAGCTTGAGTGTGACTTTAGTAGCTTGGAGTACTCAGGTCCTATTTCCAGCTCTGCTTGGTTCCCCAGCTTCTGGCCTCTTCTGGACACAGATGACTAGGCCACAGTACTCCATGTTGTGTTAACTTCTAGATTGGATTTCTGCAATGCAATCTATGTGGGGCTGCCCTTGAGGATGACTCCAAAACTTCAGCTATTGGCTGTGGTTTCCATTCAAACTCATATAAGCCCTGTTCTAAAACAGCTGTGTTGGTTGCCAGTCTGTTTACAGAATTAATGAAAGGTGCCCTAAACAAGTTAGGCCCCAGGTATCTGAAAGACTGCCCTTCCCTACAAACCCTTTTGAGTGTTTGAATCAGAGCCCTTTTGGTAGCTTCACTGCCCTTAATGGGTTTTGTTATTTTTGTGTGTTTTTTTGCAGGGCGGGTATCTGCAGTAGCCCTTAAATTGTAAAATTCCCACCGCAGAGCATGCCTCTGGCACCTTCTGAAGAGATTTTGGCAAACGCTGGACACACCGCTTTTACGCCTTATGTTGTCCAACAGCATATTCTTAAAATAAAGTTCCCCGCTAAAAAAAAAAAGTGTGTGTGTGCTGGTCACTTGTGCCTCAAGTGTGTGACCTGTACAACTGCATTCTCTTTCTCACTTAACTTGAAAAGCGTTTATAAACTAAATTACGCTCGGGACAGGTAGAAATTTGTTCTTGCTGAAGGATATAGGGAGCAATTCTCAAAAGTTACAGGATAAGGCAATTTTTTGCAACAATTTTGTGCACTTCAGAGGGATGCTGCAGGGCTTAATTTCGTTCGTGCATGAGTGAATGATTCATCAAGTCCTTTGAGGGTGAGGTGCTACAGAAAGGGCTTTTTAAGAATCGCTCCCGGTGCACGCAAAGTACAGGAGGAAGGAAAGCCTCGGACACACGCTCTCTTTCTCTCCACGCAGCACTGCGCGTGCAATGATTTTCTGCAATGGGTTTGCGGGAGTCGGGGCTACCAAGACCCAGGATCGCGCCTGTCGGCGATCTGCGGCATGAATAAGACCAAAGTGAGGCCAGAGGCGGAGAAGGGCTCGAGCTATGGCTGCCTCCGCCTCTCGCCTCTGAGCTGCAAGCGGAGTGGCTTCGCAGCGGGGCGAGGGGAGGAGGATCAGTGTCCACCCAGCGAGTCCGCCCTCCGGCCCGCCCCAGCGGCCACTCCAGGATCCCGCCTCCCTTCCCCTGCCCAGCCCAGCCCCACTTCTCGGCGGCAGAGCCCGCAGGCTCCCGGCCACAAAAGACGCCCAGCCCCTCGCCTTTCCCACCAGACGCAGCAGGCAGATCCCAAAGCAGGCGCCCTTTACCTTCGGGCAGAGGAGGGTCCCCGGGAGAAGCCATTGGGGAAGGGGAGGGAGAAGCTCCAGGGGAACGTGGGCCCTTGCGACCGGGCAACCCCCTCGATCCAGGCTCCTTCCCCACTTCCTGGTCTGGTGCTGATCGAAGCCCTCGCTGGCTTCCTCGCTCTCCCTGCTGCTGTACGCGAGGAGTCTCCGAAGGGAGCGGAAGCTGCAGGTAAAAGCCCAAACTTAGCAGGGGAAGAGCCATGTGCGGGGCGGGGGGAGAGGTGCTCTCCCCACCCCCAAGCTGCGCTTCATGCTAAACAGTCCTCTCTCCGGATTCACCTTCGTCTGTCTTTCTTTTTTTTCCTTTTAAAAAGCACCTCCTGGCTAGATGGGGATGCGGATTATAATAATAACTTTGGGGAAAGTGTGTTGCACCTTAAGAACTGAGACGCCTCCGCATCCGCCGAGAGAGGCAGCGGGAGGAGTCATCAATTAACTTTAAATCTCCGCTTGAGGAAACATGTTGATGCCTTAGTAGTAAACTTTACTTCCATAAACTACTCCGCTAATGAGGAACAACCCCAGATGTGATATTAGCACATAGAAAGGTAGTACCGATTTCCGTAAAGATGGCATCACGGTTTTTTTAGTTATTTGAAGCTGGGGGGGGGGGGGTCAAAGGGTTCCATAAGCACCCTATTAGGGTACACAAAGATTGACCAACTTGCATTTATTTTTGCCACAAAATATTTTGGCTACAAGCACATGAGTGGTCAGATTTTTCAAGTCAGTTATATTAGAAAATGGGTTCTTTAATTCTACTCCAGTGACCCCGGGGCAGTAACTGGTAGGAAACCAAAGTGTGGGTGAGTGTTTTGTAGGCACTGTCACTTTCCTGTGACTGCTTTTTATGTTATCCAGGATCATTGCTATGCAAGTCTTGCCTTTCTTTCTTGCTACCCCACTCATTATAATGAAGTGTTATTGTAAAACCCAAGTTCCTATCAGGAGTTTTACACGGAATAGTTGAGGACTGAACTTGAATGTTATGCTTTGAAGTTCCCTTCCAGTCCCCCTAACTATTCTTTATTCTTCTCCCTCAGAATTTGCCTTACACTTAAATGGAAATGGAAGATTCTGACTGTATTTCATTAGATGAAGAGATTTTCACAAAGAAAAACTTTTTCATCTTGGGGAGGATAACCTTGATGATAGTTTACTAAATTATGATTTTTCAGGCCCTCCCTTGACAGCAGGAAAGTTTGAAGAATTGCAAACAAAGGATGGTAGTTTACTGGCCAGCCAAGATGCAGCCCCTGATGTTTAAGCAAAAGCTGAGGAGGCATCAGACCCACTGCTAATGAAAGAGTTTGTCCCTCTGACTCCTGTCCCAGGGATTCAGGGAAGTGTTCTGCATCACAACTCTCCCATTCACTGTTTATTTACATTGCATTTACACCCCACCTTTTTCCTCCAAGGAGCTTAAGTTACTGTACATGGTGCTGCCTCATTTCATCCCTGCAACAACCCTGTGAGGTAGGTTAGGCTGAGAGGCAGCAACAGGCTCAAGGGTACACAATGATCTTGAACCCTGGTCTTCCAAATCCTAGTCTGACATTCTAACCACTACACCACATTGCCTCTCCTAATCTCACAGTTGTTAAGTAGAATGATGCTATGATTCCAGTTCAGTGTTGAAGGCTCAGAAGATAAAGCCAAAAGAGAACTCCCGCATCATTTCAGGGGAGTTTTTACATTTAGCTGATGCTGAAATGATGACAATATGTTGTTGGCATCCATCTGTCTCAAGAGACAATGGAGTGGGTCAAGTCAAACTGATGTGTTAGCAGCACTGGAGTGACTTCCCAGGGTTGCAAGCCTTGGCAGTGTTTATGGAAGGTCTTTGGGATAAGACAGGCTTCCTCAACCTTGGCCCTCCAGATGTTTTGAGACTACAATCCCCATCATCCCTGACCACTGGTCCTGCTAGCTAGGGATCATGGGAGTTGTAGGCCAAAAACATCTGGAGGGCCGAGGCTGAGGAAGCCTGGGATAAGACCTCCCTCTTGGCCTTGCTGATGTGGTCCAAAGGAAAACAGAGCAATACATTTGGCACTAGCTTGGCTGCAGGAGTTGCTAGAAGGGGGCGTGCAAGGCTCCATCCAACCATATTAGGGACTCCAGATTTGTGTAGGGTTTACTCCTTAGCCTTTTCGTCACCCAAAGATATCCCATACAGACCATATACAAACCAATTAACCTAACATCTACTGATAAAACACATATATTTCTAAGCCCTAACTTGAATCCTCCTAAAACTTCCAGCAATGCAAACTAGTTAAAAGCTTAGTATTTAATTTTTTTGGTCATATAGCAATCTAATCCAAAATTGCCTTATAGCTAACAAGTGCTTTATAGCTAACAACCCAAGCAGGAATCTAGGAAACTGCCTTCTGTAGGCTCTTAGGAGAAGCTGCAGAACATGAATCCAGTGTATAGGATCCAGAATGGTACCAATGGGAAATAAGTTCATGTAAAAATAGGGGGAAATGTTTTCAATTGGAATAATAAAGTCTGAGCTTCACAAGGGAATAAACAGAATAAACCAAAATTAAAAGGATTTTTGGAAGGAACAAAATGATATAAAAACTGTATATAGTCAAAACCATGCATGCACCAGACATCTAGATCCCAAAAGACTAGCTCACAATAAATTGCTAAAGTAGCTTCTAAAGCTGGAGGAAGGACATGCTCAAAACAAGAAACCCCTTCTCTCCGAAAGAAGGCAAAAAGGCAAGCTGGGCTCCAAAGACCTCAACAAGCAAAAAAGTATTAGAAAACAAAAATAAAATCAAGCAATGTGAGCTCTAGCACTGAGGTAATCTCTTTTTGATCCCTCTGCACCTCTTCATTTTCCTGTCTTCTGGTTCACTCTTTTCTTACTAAAATTCATTTCTGTATTAGTAAATGACATCAGGAGAAAACTCCTGTAGAACAAGTGTTTTGTTTTTATTTAATTGTTTGGTTGGACTAACACATTCTTGAACCTTACTGGGGTACAAGGAACCTCATGAAGACCATTCAAAACTGCCAACAAGTCGTCTTCATCCTGGGGCATGATCTCAGCTTGACTAAAGCCTTGCCAGCCTAGTGCTGCTGGCTGTGGGGAGTAGCACGCCTTATATCTTCTTTGTGATCTCAGCTTGTCTAAAGCATTGCCAAGCTTTCCATTTCTCATGATCCAGCAGGGTCCAGGCAGACACAGACATTTCTGCCTTTAAAGCAAACGTTCAGGCATGCTTAAACGATGAGCCAGAGTCTTCTTGACCAAGGTTTACTTCAATTCCATTCCACAGCTTCTGAAATTATCGCCTTCACCAGACACGTAGATGGGCCCACTAAACTGAGAAGAGCAACAATATTCAATACATTTGCAGCCAGCATAGATGACCAAGCAACTCTTGGGTGCAACTGTGTAGCAAATTATGTGCTAAAATGATCATCAGTATCTGCTTGTAGGTTTGCAGCCTCTGAACATCTAGAGGGCCACAGCTTCCCAATTCATTGGTCTGGGCTGCCTCTTCTAGTTCCCTGTTACCTTCCAGATACAATTCAGTATCTTGCCTTCCGCATTAAAAAGCCGCTTGTGTCTTGGTACTACCATAAACATTAAGATCAACTATCAGCATCTTATTGTTTGTATCATCCTGTACTAATGGTATGCTCTTGGTGGTTGCCCCATATTTGTAGAACTACTGTTCCGTAGTAGAGATCTGTCAAAATCTGAGCTTTTCTGAATGTTCCCTGGAATAACTATTTTGGCTGGTATTCTAGATGCCAGAGTTAATATAGCAAATGACTAGTTTAATTTACTTTAATAAAAAAATACACCCACTTGAAACAACACAATTTTGTTCTAAGACATGGTGTTTGTATATTTGATTTTTATTACATGTATTTATTTTATTTTGGAAAAGGTGGGCTAAAAATGAACTGGAATGATCCAGTCAGTGTTAAAAATAAAAAATCCTATTGATTTTGATGGAAGAGTTTAAGCACATGTTTAAGCATTCCCCACTGGAATAACTGTGATGAAGAACTGCATCACTCTGATCCTGCTCTAATTAAGCAAATTGTTTTTGCTTGCCTTTAACCTTCACTATAGAGACTTCTACTGTTTGAATGTTCCCAACCCTCTGGCCAGGCATCGTCTGCATAGGATGCATGGTTGGGTGAGCTTTCCTTCTGAAAATTTCTTTCTGTTCATATTTCTTAGGATCCAAGACATAGACTCCTTCTTCAATGAATGGTCAATCCTGTTTGGCTGATGGTGCAACTCTAAGCATGTATACTCAGAAGTTCAATGGGACTTATTCCCATGAAACTATGGACAGGACTGCAGCCTAAATGAATTTGTTTGAAAGATCAATTTAGAAAAAACAACCTTATTGTACAATGATATAAAGAGACCTTTGTATCATTGTGCAATGACATTGTTTGCCCTTGGCCTCAGGGCTTGATGGATGACAAGTAAAAGGGATAAATAAACGACAGATTCCTATCACAAATCCTACATTTTATAAATTTCTTGATGTTCCCTTAGAACCACCAAGCTGCTTATAATATCCACTTGATGTTTGATCCTTATAATATCCACTTGATGTTTGAAGTACATATCCATAAAACACAGACTTTCATGATCAAATCCTTCAGGGTTTAACCAGAAATAAGTTGGCTCTACATTCAGTTCATTTAGAATGATGACTTGTGCCTACTGAGCTGTGAAAACTTGATTTAGAAAAATCACATGCTAGAGGCCTCTTGGGACTCAACCATTTCTGAATACACATAGGGAATGATGCCACTGGGAATAATTACCCCTCAAAAAATAAAATATATCTCTGCCCCCAAAAGCCAACTTCTCTGAAGCTGTCAGTTGCTCAAGAAATCTTGTATTTCTGGCAGCCCCCGTTTTTGATGTTGGCGTTCTGTGTCTTGTGGCTTTCACTACAGCTTATTGTTGATAATGAGTTTATGTTTCAAAATGACAATTCTTAGGCAATAATTTAATACACCCACCTGTAAGTTTCTGTTGACTATCCAGAACAGAAATCTGAGGTATACATTTGACTCCCAAGGTGACCCATCTGCTGAACAGGTATTTCTGGAGGGACAGGAAAGTACCTTGAGTAGCTGAAGAGACATGGTAAAACTGTTTAATAAAAATGAGCAAAATAATTAAAGATGAAGGAAACCCCAGTCAGTATGCAGAAGACAAAGCAATTGACAGCAAGAAGAACATAAGAGCCCTGCCGGATCAGATGTAGGCCAACACACAGCCTCTGAACCTGGATGTAGGATATAATTACCTAACTAGTAGCTAGTCATAGCCTTAGCATCCATAAATTTGTCTAATCTGCCTTTTAAAATGGAAATGTAGATAACAACCACTACAGATTGTGGCACTGAATTTCTGAGAATGTGTTCTGTGAAGAAGTACAGTCTGATGTTCTCTGAAAAATTAATGAACCTTACCTATAATTCCAGATGCACTAAATACTTACATGAGCATTTTCTCAGGTACCAGTTATGACTGAAATGACATATAGAATCATGTTGATTTGTTACTATGCATCACATTCCCCCCCCCCCCATTGTTCATACTAGTTATTAAATGTGGTTTATACGCTGGCCACAAATGGCCTCTTTCAGAAGATACCCCAGTTTCCAGATAGATTCAGTGTACTGTACTTGATAGTCAAACAGTCCTGCATAGTATAAATATACCACAAAACTAATAATAAAGCAATTCCCCCACCTCTGCCTGCCCATAGGTTCCTTTTACAGCTGTTCAGAAAAAGAAACAGTGCCCTCTGGTGATTCCCACCCTAATAATCTTGCTGCCAAATATAAAATGTAAATGGGAACAATTTACTTTGCTCTCAAAATGTCCCTTTCATGATTGACTATTAAAAATAAAATTGATCGAGCCACTATTAACACTATGTGATTTTGTTTCTTTTCTATATAGCATTTTGTATTGTTAATAATAATAGTAAGGGAGGTAATTAAGATAATTAAAAGAAAAAAGAACAATTCCAAAGAATTCCTAAACTCAACTATAGCTTTGTGAGAACTCTATTTAAAATGTATGTGGTTTTCTAAAAAACAATTGAGTAAACTCAAATAAAAATTAAGCCCCATTTGTTCTAATGGGAGAAAGTTAAGCACCTGCTTTACTTTCTTACTGAAATGACACCAAAAAATGCAGGTTGCTTTGATGACCCACCCGAAAAAGAAATGGAAAGGTTACACCAGATAATATCTTTATTAGGGCCAACTAAAATGTCACTTTAAGGCTTGGTCACTGCAGTGTGACCTTTTAGTTGGATAGTCTACTGTTCCTGACCTCAGTAAAAGTTTTAAAATGGTTACTTTGGCTAGATTGCGCCTACTGTGGAAAGGAAAAGGAGTATTGTAGGACTAAAAAAACATTTTCAAATATAGCATATTGGCAGCCACAAACCCGCCCTACGTTTCAAAACACCAAACTGGCAAAAATGCATGTAATTTTCAGCTCCTAGTCATCTATATAGATCACAGTGACTATAAACGCTGCCTCAAAAATAGCATTCAAAATATTAACTGTCACTTGCTACTATGTTAATTAACAAGTCAACAAAACCAGCAATTAGAGGGCAGAATTCTAAATCTGATAGTATCTTACAAAGTAAACCCTGGAAGGTAGTTTCACTGTGTAATACATCCTTAAACAATGCAGCAATTTGTCTACTCGCATCATTACAGCTTAGTATATAGTAGTTCTAGTTCTGCATTACTAAAACTGCAATATTAAAAACTTACTGGAGGCCGTCCTACTGAACTCAATTAAACTTCAGAGGAAGTATCTTTCTGATTATGCATTATTTCTGGGACAATGTAGCAACTGTAGGCTTCTTTGATAGCTAGTGTCTGGGGACGATTTAATAAAGAGAGATTGAATAAATACTGTATGTACAAATCAGAAAGGCCAAAATATTGAATTATAACCCTGTGAATGGAAGAAAAACACTATTATTTGGACCCAGAATTTAGTTCCTCTCTATCAGGACTTGGAATTGGCTGGCTTGCTATGACCAGAAACAACATTATCTTTCCAGTGCCATCTTCAGGAAGGTTGTGGCTGCATACACATTATATTTTAAGCACCTTTCCCCCCTCAAAGAATTGTGGGCATTGTAGCTTACTCCTCAGAGAGTCACAATTCCTAGCAACCTTTAAAGAATGACAGTGCCCAGAATTGTTTGAGGGGGCAATGTGCTTCAAATGTACTTTGAAAGTATGGCGTATACATAAAGCTGCAGTTCTGTATACAAAATCCAAAGCTGGCCAATACATTTGCTAGGGGCAGCCAGAAATGTCACAAAGAATTGCAAACTTTTCAGTACTTCAGAACACTTCATCAGGCAAGATGTTATACAGGGAAGTGGGGTGGTGGAGGAGGAGGATTTAAGAAAAAATACAAAAAGCTAGATTGAATGGGAGTAGCCATAAGGTCAGCTTGTAGGTTACACAGGGAGCTGCCTTAGTCAGACCATTGGATCCATCTAGCTCAATATACACTAGGGATGGCCCACCCATGAGGCAAGGTGAGGTGACCGCCTCAGGTGGCAGGATCCACAGGGACAGCAGATCCAGCCTCCAAGGAACACACCGACCACTGCCGCAGCTGCGATGCCAGCAACAACTACAGCACCCACTCTCATGCTGCCTTGATAGCATCTCCTCCCACCCTTGTTCCTGATGTAGATATTTATGCCTCCCTTGTTCCTGATGTAAATCTTCACTCCTATCTTCTTCCCTGGCAGAGAGGTGGATGTCATTTTGTGGTTCACCTCAGATGCTAAAATATCTCAGCCCTGGTCTACCCTGACTGGTTGCTCTCCAAGATTTCAGGCAGTGTTTTATCCCACCTCTACTTGGAGAAGCCAGGGATTGAACCTCGGAACTTCTGCAAACAAAGCAGATGCTCTCCACTGTACAATGGCCCTTCCTGCAAAGATGGGGATTGCAGGCTGAATAAATCTCTGCTAGGTGCAATGACAAACCTAGATAGCATCTTAAAAAACAGATACATCACCTTGCCAACCAAGGTCCGTAGAGTTAAAGCTATGGTTTTCCCAGTAGTGATGTATGGAAATGAGAGCTGGACCATAAAGAAGGCTGATCGCCAAAGAATTGATGCTTTTGAATTGTGGTGCTGGAGGAGACTCTTGAGAGTCCCATGGACTGCAAGAAGATCAAACCTATCCATTCTTAAGGAAATCAGCCCTGAGTGCTCACTGGAAGGACAGATCGTGAAGCTGAGACTCCAATACTTTGGCCACCTCATGAGAAGAGAAGACGCCCTGGAAAAGACCCTGATGTTGGGAAAGATGGAGGGCACAAGGAGAAGGGGACGACAGAGGATGAGATGGTTGGACAGTGTTCGCGAAGCCACCAGCGTGAGTTTGACCAAACTGTGGGAGGCAGTGGAAGACAGGAGTGCCTGGCGTGCTCTGGTCCATGGGGTCACAAAGAGTCAGACATGACTAAATGACTAAACAACAGCAACAAGGTGCAATAAGTAATATGATTTACAGTGAGTTATAGCTATTCAAAACTCAGAGGTCTGTACACCCACACATCTGTCCATCCTCCAACCAGACAAGCAAGAGGTATCCCATTTCAACGACACATTCCAGCCATGGAACTCAAGTACACCTGTATAGGACTGCACTCTAATAATTGTGTCAACACATAGCTGCTTCTCTTTTGTGAATTGTATTCTTTGGGATTATTTTTAGTTGCCATTTTAATTGAACTTGTGTAAGGTGACTTTTTATATATGATCATAAGGAATGTATTGATAACCAAATAAATGCATTCATCACCATGGGGTTGGAACTCTCTTGCTAATGTTAGTTTGGAAGAAGAGGTAGATTTCAAAACAGTGAGTAGAACAGCAGAAACAGCTGTTAACTGAAGGCAGCCATTCCAATAACTCAGATGTTCAGAGATGCACAAAGTAAGATTTCCCCAGCTTGGCCTTTTGCTGTGTTCCAATCTGGCACTACAAACTGTACTAATAAAGAAGCCTGTGTATTCTCCATATGGTACAATTTGGAGATAATCTGTTTATCTCCATAGACCTAACTATTGTCTCAGAACCATTATGAATGCTTCTAAAAAAATAAACTTAATGCACGATTATTCATTTGAGATATTAATAGCTCTTTGTACTTTTTTTTTTAAGCTTTACTTTCTCTCTTCCCTCCTCTTCTAAATCTGATCTTCTCTTCCATTAACTGCATGACTTCTTGTTTCCTGCTCAATATCTTTTTCTCTTTCAGAATATATGTGTGTGTGGTATATTTTTTGTTAAGTTGTGGGTGAACATATCAGACGACACCGCGATTCTTCAAACAGCTCTTGTTTATTCACAGGCCAGAACAGAACTGAACTGAAGGGTTCAGCCAGCCTGCTTATATAGAGCTCCACTACAACACAACTGTAACAACTTTCTGTAACTATCCAATCACTGAACGTCACTTTCAATCCCTTATTTGCATATGTGGACCTGAGTGAAAACTATCTACAGTATCCCCCTGTTGGCCCAGGGTGAGAACTTCAGTACATAACATATTTTTAAGCTCCTACTTCATCAGGTGGCTAAAAATCATCATTGAAGACAGCAGGACGTCTTCAAATAGTACATATTATTGCTTAACAATTGTCATACTCCCACTAACGATTTATTAGCCTGAAAGTAACATACTGATTCCCACTGTTTACTACTAACTTTAAAGCTAAAGAATTCAAATACTGATTTTAAGCCTCTTAAAGTTTAAGGAGCGAAAGTTTTCAAAGCTGGCAAACTTTTCAAAGCGTCCAACAACAATTACCAGATTCTGGCAAAACTTAACTTTTTTTGAAAGTGAAATTGATATGATTTAAAAAATACTAGTTTACAGATAATAATTCAGGGCCAGGTATATCTGGGAATGAAAACAATTAACTCATTAACAGTTTCAACTAAAGTGTAGATGTAATACTGAGATATTATCACCCCAAGCCTGGAATGTTTTTGGGAGTGGGGAGCAAGAAAAGGCCATGCCCAATAAAATCCTTCTCCATTGACAGGATGTAAAGAACTGGTACAGAAGTGGCTTAACATATACAACCATTCACACTTTTTCAGGTTTCATTGCACTTCAATACCATGCTTCTCACAAGTGCATCTGTGAATTCAGATAGAATGTGCACTGTTCAAATTCTCCGGCATAGTGGAACTAAATGAGTGCAGTTACACTTGGAGACTTTCATACCCAGAAAGAATGAAAGCATAGGACACTACTATATTTTGCACATACTGCACTGATTATGAGTAAATTAGGATTGTTCCATTCCAAGGAAAATAGATATGTCTGCATCTCTGTACTAATGCACTTTAATTTTTCCTATTAAAATTTAATTAAATTAGTTTTGTAAACTGCACCCCTCAAACAGCATTGAACATATACAGTGGTATCTTGGGTTAAGAACTTAATTTGTTCTGTGGGTCCATTCTTAACCTGAAACTGTTCTTAACCTGAGGTACCACTTTAGCTAATGTGGCCTCCAGCTGCTGTCGCCATGTGATTTCTCTTCTCATCCTGAAGCAAAGTTCTTAACCCGAGATAGTATTTCTGGGTTAGCAGAGTCTGTAACCTGAAGTGTCTGTAACCTGAAGCATCTGTAACCCGAGGTACCACTGTATATTCTAAAATTATCCAGGAAAGATGCAGTTATCTGTATGTATCTCTAGCTTTATTGTTTTGCTTCTGTAACTTGCATCATGCGACAGTGCTTGTGTCCTCAAAGACATAAAACAGAAAATCAAACCATCCTAAGGATTTATTTTAATATATTTTCTATTATTACCAAAATAGTTTGTATTACATGAATTAGGGGCAAGTGATTCTTGGAAACACTGTTTTATTTTTATTTTTTGAAACACCATAACTAGTTTGACAACTTGCACTGTGTGTTTGTACCTTAGAAAAGGTTGAATGCTGATCTCACTATAATTAACAGACAATTTTCTATTGAGCTGGCAGCAATAGCAGCACCTGAAACTGTTCCCAGCTAATTAGTATAAAGCTCTGCTGAGTTTCAGTCCTGGGCATAATGCAATTATATAGCAATTTAAACAGTTGCATGATTCAAGAGTTATTAAAAATATTCTAGTCATTTGTCATAAAGGCACTCTAGAGCCTTCCCTTGGAAAAAGCACCAAATCCTTTATAACAGAAATATATCAACCCCCACCCTATCCTCCACATTTGATTGCAATGCAATTCAGAGCCAAATATATTAAAAATATCCACATGGGAGAGCTCCTGGAATTGTACCACTTGATTGTTGGTGCGCAATTATTCAGTCTGACTAATACTCACAGACTAGCAGCACAATCCTGTGCATACTGTCGTGAGTTTTTGCAGGCAGAGGTGGGAAGCTGTATGCCTGAGTCCCTTCTAATTCCTGAATCCAAAAAGAATTCCTTTGCTGGAACAGCCAGTCAAGTTTATTGGTAATGGTCAAGAATAGGTTGTTAAGGTAACTAAGGAAGAGGTCAAATGGGTGGTCCCCCCTCCCTCAATTGTCTATTAGTTAGAAAGACAAATGCCAGAGTTGAGCTAGAAGCTGAAAGCAGGCTAGGCAGCTGAGAGACAGAGTCATGCTTGATTTCTACTTGAACCCAAGGCTGCGACTATGGGAGAAACAATACCTTTTGGGGGTATTAATGGTAGATATGTGTAATTAAACCATATATCATAAAGACACCACAGTCTCCACTGTCTTTCATTCTAAGGAAGCAAACCCTGGGTAAGCAGCTGGACTCTTGCACTGCTCATATTGGGGTGGCATGCAGCAGTATATATACAGAAGGCACTTCAGTAGGATTCCACAGCAAGAGCTACAAGAAGATTCAAATACAAAGGAAAGGGAGGGCAGATATTTCAATATAGCACCTAAAGAGAAGACGAGTGAACATGGATTCAAGATTACCCCAGATAGGGAAAGGGAAGAACTAGGACAGGCAATAAGGGAAACCACATACAGTGGTACCTCGGGTTAAGTACTTAATTAATTCTGGAGGTCTGTTCTTAACCTGAAACTGTTCTTAACCTGAAGCACCACTTTAGCTAATGGGGCTTCCCGCTGCCACTGCACCGCCGGAGCACAATTTCTGTTCTTATCCTGAAGCAAAGTTCTTAACCTGAAGCACTATTTCTGGGTTAGCGGAGTCTGTAACCTGAAGCGTATGTAACCCGAGGTATCACTGTATAACTTCTTACAGGAGCATTTAGACAACAGGACGTCAGTTTAAGCCCCACCACGGGAAATAACAAGGCACAACTAGCTTATTAGGTAAAGGACCCCTGGATGGTTAAGTCCAGTCAAAGGCAACTATGGGGTGTAGCACTCATCTCGCTTTTCAGGTGGGGAGGTGGTGTTTGTCCACAGACAGCTTTCTGGGTCATGTGGCCAGCATGACTAAAGCGCTTCTGGCATAACAGGACACCATAACGAGTACCAGAGTGCATGGAAATGCGGTTTACTTTCTTGCCACAGCAGTCCCTATTTATCTACTTGCACTGGTATGCTTTCAAACTGTTAGGTTGTCAGAAGCTGGGACAGAGCAACAGGAGCTCACCCTGTCACACAGATTCAAACTGCCGGCCTTCCAATCAGCAAGCCCAAGAGGCTCAGTGGTTCAGACCACAGAGCCACCCATGTCCCCTACAACTTGTTTTTTGTATGCCTAGACAGCAATAATCATACCAAGGCAAAAGAGAGTGCTGTCATGGCACAAATCTACACTGTATACTCCACAGAGCAGCTCCCTAGGCAGCCAACCAGCCATTTTAAATTATTGTAATTTAATCAGATTTTTAAATAATAAAGCTTTATAATATTTCTTCAGTATTTCATATCTGTAAGTCAGAAGTAGTGGTTTAGCCTCACATGTCTATGATGTTTTAGATCTAAACTCTCAAAGGGCTTAAACAAACAGTCATTATTTGGACCACACCTGTGAAGTGTGTAATTGAGATTGTTCTATAGTTATAGAAGTAACACAGGGAAGGAACATTGAATAAAACTGCATACTTGAGGGAATTTTTGATGTAATGAGTTAGACATCAGGGACTGCAACTGTTTTGGATAACAAGGAGATGCAGGTAACTGAAGCTTATATACAGATAGTATCCCAGAATATACTGCTTCATAATGAAAGCTTCAGGTCCAGAGCAAATGACCATCACTATAAAGATTTAGAGAAAGAATGTAGTATTGCAAACAGGTAAGGATCAGTTCCACCACCAGTCCCAGACCCTTACAGACTCATCACAGGAAAACATCCAGGTCTGAACAAAGCTATAATTTCCCCCAGATCTTTAATCTGTTAGAATAATTCTCATGATATACCCACAAATGGAACCTTAACATTATTTTTCAGTTTTGCAACTATTGGACCCCTATGCCATTTAGATGAAGCTACAGGTGCATGCCTGCATGCCATGTAGGCACCAGAATGAGAAATGTGCAAAAACAACAAAACTGGAACACCACCACAAATAGAGAAACACAGCAGTATTCTTTATTTCTTCCTGCTGTGTAAAAATGAAGGAACAACATATTACTAATATGGACAGTACAATGGAGACGTGTGCTTTTTTGTATGGCTGCAAAATGAGGTATTCCATCATAAAGTTAATCTTTAGAAGAAGGAAACATAGTGACCTATCAGTTCAAGCAGCACAAAAGCTACAATTTCTATTTGCTTCAGGCAAAGCTAAGAAAGGTTTCTAAACAGATCAGAGTCACAGTTTGTTTCATTCTTGTCAGCCTTTAGCAAAACACTAAAATTAAGTATATGATCCCATTTTTCTCTGTGACAGATGATCAATCATCATCAACAATTTCAGCATGTTTTACTGCAAATAAATTTTGAATCCTCTTGTTGTAAGTTGAATATTGAAATAAACTTGCATTTTGGCTCCCAGTGATCTATAGAACACACCACTATATACAGTACATCAGTATTCACTGAGAGCTTTCCAGGAGCCTTATCATACCTAAAGTGCCTGGTTATGCTTTTGTGAAGATTTTAGTAATAACTATTATGCTTTTCCAGTCAAAATGTGATTTAGTAGTCTGTACCCAGCAGATATAACTTATATCCTTTCCAAGTCTCATCCTGATAAAAAAGGAACATTACTGAAAGAACCTACTGCAGACAAATGGGTTAAAATTAAAAAAAAAACACAAGCTGCCATCTGCTCTATGATAAAGCATTTAGCCTGGTTACATGAGTAGAGCCAATAATCTCCACATAGCAATATATTATTTATCAAGTGCACACATGGCAAATTCCTCTGAAATATAATATGGCAGGTGAACTTTTTCCCAGACATGAGGCCCTATAACCTATTCAGGGAGGCAAAACTAAGAAACTGATTCCTAAGTAGCTCATTTATTTGGGAGAGCAGTCACTCACATACCTTTTCTCATATGGAACCCTGCACAAGTCACCTCCACTTGGATACCATAAATTAATCCACCAAAGGCCAAATTATACTTCTGATACAAGTGCTGTGTACCAGCATTCAAGTCCAGCTTGCAGGCTTCCCATAGACATTGCTTCCCATGGGCCACTGGGAGAACAGGATGCTGGACTAAGTGGGCCTTTGGACTGATCCAGCAAGTCTTATTACGAGAACTAAATGCAATTGTGGTTGATCTGAGTGCCGAGGTGCATAACTGCCTCTGTCACGGTGCAGAAATCCAATTTTAAAAGCAAAGGGGTGAGTTGATGAAGCTTGCAGAGCAACTGACTTCACTGCAATCGGTGGGCACTGGTTTCAGAAATTTGGCTGAGAAAATGGCTTGAGCTTCCATGGGTCTCTCTCACACACAAACACATACAATGCAAGGCAGCAAGGGAGATTAATGATATTGTGACTGGAACGGTTTCCTTAAGCACAATGAGGAAGGAAGCAGGAACACCCTTGTCACAGCCCCCACAAAACCCTGAACATTGCCTCAGTATATTTACAAGAAATGTACTGATTTCATGATTACATTCCTTCGACAGAAAATCAGATTCCTAAAAAAACGGTGGCGTTCCTTTTATTTTTTTGAGTGCTACAATTTCCTCTAATTATTATAAAATTCTTATAAAAAATAATATTCCTCTTCCCCAACATGACACATCAGCTCATTGTCAAAGGGCCTGGGTTCTTAAGGCTACAGAGTGAAAGACATCCCTCCTCCCGCTTATTCAGGAGGCGCATATGTGCATAGAGACAAATATATATATATTAAATGCTGCTTCAGGGAATTTGAGCGTGACGGATTTGCAACGCAGGATGGGGCGAGCAACACACCTCTATATATTAACGCTAAGTGCAATTGTGAGAGAAAAATGGAGTTACGAGGCACAGAAGCCTTTCTCAAGTGATGCTATTGCATCACTTTTTTTTTAACGCCTTGCCCCTTCCTCCCCTCACTGCACGCGGGCGCCACAGACACATCAGCCCCTCGAGCGCCAACCCCCGCCCCGCGGGACCTTCCCCTCCTCGTGACAGTTACAAACTGCCTCCTCTTGTTTTGAAGGGGCGCGTGGTCCTTCCTCATTGGCTGCGGCCTTCGTCCCTCCCCTTTCGCCGCCCGCCTCTGAGGCAAGAGAAATGCAAGAGCGAAGGGTGACGGCGTCGCACTACACTTCCCGAAACGCTTTGCGCGGCAGCCGAGAGGGCAGCCTCCGCTGTCGCCCCTTCTCCTGTGGTAAAAGGAAAGTGTCTCGCTGGGGCGTGCGCTCTCCCTCCCTCCTTCCCCGTGCACAACAAGAGCGGCGTGGGGGCTGCGAGGAATAGGAGGAGGAGGTAGAGCAGCAGCAGCAGCAGAGCGAGCGCTGAGGAGCCTGAGGTGAGCGCGGCGCATCCGGCCGGCCGCCTGTCCGCTCGCCCGGCAGGCTCCTCTTTCCCGGCGTCGGTGGCAACCTCGGGGAGAAGGGAGGCATCCTCCGGTGTTCCGGGCTGCCCTGAGGCGGCGGCGAGGGGCGCCCTCTGCCCCGGGGCGAGCGGGGAGAGGGTTCTGCAGCATGAGCATCAGCAGAGTTGCCCGGAGAACTGCAGCGGAGGCGGCGGCGCAGCTCCTGCTGGCGGCGGCCACCGTGGGCTGCCTCTGGTGCGCGGCAGAGGCCCAGGTGAGAAGGGGAGCGAGAGGCGGCGACGGCTGGGTTGCTGGGTGGGAGTCTGCCCGTGGGCTTGTCAGCTAACGCTTTCCGTGCCTCCATAGCAGGGGTTGCCACCGTCTTGCCCTCCAGATGTGGCCGGACTACAACTCCCATCGTCCCTCCTGACGGTTGGCCATGCTGGCTAGAGCCGACGGGCATTGCAGCCCCACGTTCGGAGGGCACCGTGTTGGCTACCCCTGATGGACCGCATCTGGGACGGCAGAGCTAAAGGGATGCTCTCTCTGGCCTCCGAAACGTAAGGCCACTCGAGGGCTGCACCCTTTCCCCACCTCTCAGAAAGATTGCCAGGGCAAGGGGGAGGTCAACTTGGCCCCATCCTTAGGTATTCCAGGGCTTGATTTTCTCTTCCCTTCTTCCTGTTTAGTAGACTGTGACCCTGGACGCAAGGATTGTGCTCTTTTTACAGCGCTGAGAAAATTTCGGGTGCTTTATGAAGCTTTTATTAAGCTGTCCAATTCTCTGGACGGCCTTCCAGCAGGTGTGGGCCTGATCCTGCCTGTTCAGTGGCTCCTCTTTTTAACTGTGAGAGTAGAGATGCAAGCAGCTTTAGTGAATCGGAGACAACAGCAGCATCTTTAATAAGGGTTTCCAAATCGTTCCTTTCCTCAGTAAGATACAGTTGAGGTCTTCCTTGGGGAGATGCGATCAGTTGTGTTTGCTCTGCCTTGGCTTGGCAGATGTTTGATGCTAATTTGTAATTGAGCCAAGAGTGTGTCAAATGGGATTATATTATATCAGGGGAAAGAACATGTGTATAGAGATGTTTTTGCTAGCAGGAAGAAGCTATGTGGTCTTTATAGTGTATTTCAAGGTAAATAAGATGGAAATTTTTCCTAGCATGAGAAGAAATGCTTTGCATAACTGGCATATTTCCCCCCCTTACTGTTAAGAGTTACATGCAAGCTCTAGGTTGATTTGTCATGGGAAACAATATTTCAGTTTGGTTTTCTTTGAAATTATACAAAAGGTTGAATGGTATCAATTGTGTAGAGTATACCTGCACTAGAAGATCAGAAGCAAACAACTGTTAAAATAATTGTGGATTTGGTCTACTCTTCAGATTTGGGTATGAAAGTAATACTTGCTTCTTGCTGATTATGATGTTCGTTGTTATTACAGCTTTTGACGTTGCATAACCATACTCTGTAGTATTTCAGACCACAATGTTTAACTTAAATGTTTTCAGCCCATTTTCTCTCTACCCCCTCCCTGTAAAACAACATTCTATAGCTGAAGTGTCCTTTTGGTTTTCCTTGTAATAGTTAAGTGCCGCTTCTGGTTTTGAAGATGTGCACTGCTCCTTCTTACCGGTTGCCCTTCTAGATGATCCTTAAATTGTACCTCAGATTGTCCACAAAATGAGCAGGTGTGGGAAAAAGAAATATTCCAGGAGCCAATTTCAAGTTGTTATGTGCTGTCTGTTCACAAAGTGGCATGGATTTGAAGTGACACGTACTCCTAACTTCTAGGTGTCCAGTCATTCAGCCTCCTAATATGGATCCCAAAGGCAGTTGCACTGGAAATGGAAAACTTTTATTACAGAGCATAGTCTCACTTTCCCTCCAAATGTTATTCATGTGATTAGTGGAGATGATGGTAATTCTTTTAAAATGTTCCCATTCTTATGGGAGATACAGTGGTACCTCGGGTTAAGTACTTAATTCATTCCGGAGGTCTGTACTTAACCTGAAACTGTTCTTAACCTGAAGCACCACTTTAGCTAATGGGGCCTCCTGCTGCCGCCGCACCGCCGGAGCATGATTTCTGTTCTCAACCTGAAGCAAAGTTCTTAACCTGAAGCACTATTTCTGGGTTAGCAGAGTCTGTAACCTGAAGCGTATGTAACCCGAGGTACCACTGTACTATTTTCGTGTAACTTGCTCACGTCCTGGGATTTCCAAAAAGCTACTCACTATTTTGCATGCCTACGTACAAGAACAGGAGAAATTTTCCAAGCGACTTTCTTTGTCATTTTGCTGTTTACCTGATATAACATTTGATTGAATTATTTTATTACACTTTGTATTATAATATTACTAATAAGGATAACCAGTGTTAGATCACCTGTATTTTAAATGTGCTTGATTTATTTTTAAAAAATACAAGGCTTAAAACTGGACATCATTCCATGTACAGTATCTCTAATATAGTTCTTTTAGGGGGAAAAGTAAAGTGGATTTTTAATGTATAATTAAAACAAGAAAGTTTTATTTTGAAATACTTATTCTCATCTTAAAAGCATTATAAAAAGCATGAATAATGGTTGGCCTCCTTATAGAATCCTCTTTTATAGATTTAAGCTTTATAGGCTAGGAGTTAAATGAGACTTAATCGTAAGTGTATATATGTTTGTAGCCTACAAGTTACAATATATACTGTTCTGACCTCCTTGAAAAATGCACTGCTGCTTTTTAGTATTGGCAGCTATAGAAATAAAATGAATAGTTCTAAAGCTTAGACTGAAATTCTGAATATAAATGTATCCATCAGATTTAATGAAAAGAATTCCCAAAGTGAATATAATTCAAGTACACTTCCAATCTCAGCAGTCTTATATGATGGGAGGAAGCTCGTTTCAGTTTCACAATGCTTTGAATTTTTCCACTTTCATAATAAATAAATATTGCAGGGTTTTTGGTCGCCCTCTAAGGAAATGCAGTGCATTCTTAAAATATAGTGTTGAATACTGACAATGATAACCTGTTTATACAATGACCTGGTTTTCACATAACGCTAAGCCAAACTATGGGTAATTGCAAATTTTCAGGTGTCCAGAGAAGCTTGGCTGCTTTTCTCCTCCTCCAGTCCTGCTGCTGTGAGCTAAAATGTGAGATGTAAGCCATAGAACAAACATTGACTACAGCTCAACAGCTCATGGTGTGCCTAAACTAGAGCATGATAAACCAGAAGCTTGGGTTCATACACAACATGACACAACATGCCAAACCATCACATGGCTCACAGCAGCAGGACCAAAGCAGCCATTGTCTTATCTTGGAGCTTGCATGTTTGCTCCCATAGTTTGACTTGGTATTATGTGCAAACTGGGCAACTGAAAACGATTGCTGAATTCCAATGGCACACTGCAAACAAAACATGGGGGGGGTGTGCTTATTATCTAATTTAACATTCTGTTAAAGAGTGATAAAGGATTCCCTGCACAGAATTTAATTAAAATCTAAGCTAATAAAAGCAAATTCTATCAATATTTTAGATAGATTAAGGAAGGATGGTAAATGTATTCTGCATACTATTAATAATTCTGCTAGCTTTGTCCCATTGCATTCAATAATAAGCTACTGAAGACTTACCCCACACACCACCCCGTTACTGCACAAGTGGCATTTCCACATAGAGTCACATGAAATGTGCGTAGATTGTGTATCACAAATGCAAATGCTTGTTTTGCTATAAGTGCTAAAAGTGTTACCTAAAAGTGTTACCTTGCTCATATGTGTGTGGGTTTCATGTAAATTCCTGCAAGCAAATGCCATTTGCAATGCTCTATATGATGATTTCTCTCTAATTGTCTTCTTGCTCAATCAAAAACTTTTAGCTATAAGTGATATTGCCATTTCGTCTTTTTGTTTTGTTTTTCTAGTTATCAGGAGTGCTTGATGACTGCTTATGCGACATAGAGAGCACTGATGACTTCAACAATGTTAAGATCTTCCCCCAAATACAGAAACTTCTAGAACGGGACTATTTCAGATACTACAAGGTAGAGTAAAAAATGTCCTATTACTATATAGTTTAGTGCAGACATTCTCAGACACTGTGCTCCTTGGTCCATGTGAGTGAGCTGAAAACTACTGAGGCCCACCATTTACAAACTGGTGGTGATATTTTCTGTTGATACCTAACCTCTCTTTGGAAATTACTAAATTCTATGGCATAGTAGTTTTCTTGTCGAAAGGAGTTCCATCATTCAGACTTTTATCTGGGGGTTATTTGCCAATACAAGGCTCTAAATGGAGAAGGCTTTTTATTTTATATCCACCCCGGCATTTTTCTTTAATGTATGTTTACTCTATCTGCTGTCACTTTTTCTCTTTTCCTTCTTAACCTAGCCCAAAAGTGTTAGTTTCTTTCATCCCTGCTTTTTTACATTTACTTCTCCCTCCTTTAACAACTTTCTTCTCGTAACTCTTTCCCCTCTCTTACCACTTTGTTCTATTTTTTAAAATAATGTTTTATCTCTTTTTAAATTCCTATGGGAAGCAAGACCTCTCATCTCTCTCTTTCTCTTTCCCTCCTTCTGCTCCCAGCTTCTGTCCCACAGGCACCTTTACTCAGTATGCAGGGAATTGGCATCCATCCAACCAAAAGGCTACAGTATGATCAGGGATGGGGTGGGTAAGGGAGGATGCACTGCATTGGCAGTGGAAAGAAGATTAAGTCCCACTGGTGGTCCTGGCTTATCGCTTGAGAAACAGTGGCTTAGTGAAATCGATTTTTCTTTCTCTGTTCTCCTACGAAGTAAAAGAAATACAGGGTTTATAGTAAAACTGTACTAAAAATCAAACCTACCTCAAAGCTTCAAATTAGTGTGGAAAGGAAATACACTGTGGGTTGGAAGAGCAGTAATGTACTCTGAAACACTATATACCGTTGTTGGATTTCTTAACCTGCCCATTACCATAAGGTCCCAGAATAGGTCACAACAATATAAAAATACAAAATTGAAATTAATTAAAACCTTTTACAATCACAAAACATAAACTCAATATGTTCTGGTAGTTTTTGGAAAAAACCAACCTCATTTTGATGTAACTGCTGTCTTCAGAACCTGGAATTGGCTTCAGGTAAGTTGGTTAGCCTTTTCTTTCTTAATGGAATTGGTTAAAAACAGTACCTGAAGAATTAAATGAAAACCTTATCAGGTTTGAGCAAACAATGATGACCAAATGTAGCTAACGTCCTTCGGAATTGCTTGATCCAAGGTGTACTATAGTGAAAGTAAACTAATGTTAGATAAATGCTGTCTTCTGTGAATGTGAAGCAGATACAGTCTACACCTGTTGCTTTTGGAATTTGCTCTTGATAAGCTGTATAACTGAAGGTTATAACATTTAATGTGGCCATTTCTGTTTCATACAGTGCTGTATCAAAATAGTTGTAAGTTTATCATCCACCCTCTCCCCTCTAATCTCTCCCCCTACCTCCGGATACCATATTGTGTTACATTGAACGTAACCAAAAGACTTTATAATCTGAAGAATAACAACAACAAAATATATTGTATGTTCTTTTGTAGTTCATGAAAATCTGTAATATTTTTTAAAAGAATAAAAGAAAAATTATTACCCTTTGTAAAGTATTCTGTAGTCCAGCTACCAACTTCATTGGCAATTGTGCTAGAAATTTTGTTAACACTTAGGATTTTCTGTTTTATTGTTCACCGCATCTTCATATATAATTTTTTGTTCCACCTGTCCTCTTCCCACTCACAGAATGACCAAAGATAACCATTTTTATTTATTTTATTTTTGCAACCATGTTGCAAAAAAAAAAAAAAAAAGTGTTTTAAAAAGGAACTTCCTCTTGTGCAGGGCAAGTTCCCTGAATTCTGTCCATCTTTCATCATCCCTTGTAGGCCTCTGAGTCCCATCTAATTTTATTACAAGGATCATTGGTGGGACCCAGAAAGGCCTAGCACACATGTACAGGTCATGCCTCTCTGGATCCAACCCTGTGTTTTTAATAGTAGCTGTGTAGTCATTATGAACAACTGGCTTAGTCAGAAGGTGCCTATTAGAAAATGTAATGTTTCTCCCCAGTTGCCTGTTGCTAAAAACAATTTCCTCTTTGACTCCATCCCACCCCAAAAAGAGTGCTATGTATTACTTCGATTCGACTAAAAAGATTTTAACTTCTTTATCTTGCTTATGACATTTTTCGTATCCAGCAGCAGTTGATAAAAATGTTGCATAAGCTATATGAGTCATTTGTTGGATTACTGTGTGAACTCTACACATTTAAAAGTAGTTTAGGTTTAATTGGGAAAGATTTGTCCTAATTAAAAATTTGAAACAATATTCTAAACTTTCTGAACTTGCATGTGGGATACGTGCACTGTAGCAACTGTAGCTCACTTTTTTTTGCAAAATTTGAGGCCTGTGTATATTAAAGGAAACTGAAACTTTTCAGTTATCAAAGTGTGGAATAGAAATGAACTATTTTAAATGTAAGATTCCAACAGACCAGGTTTGATTTAAGGAATGCTGTAATCTTTTAAAGAATATCTAAGTGGTGCATATCAGCTGTGGCTGCAATTGTATGTTAGATAAGTCCTTGTGCTATGGTTGAAAGAGGATTAAGAATATTTGATCTTGGAAACTGTCTTCCTTTGCACTGATACCATTAATACTGTTGATGTAACTTGAAGTGGGGGCTTGCATTTTAAAGCTTAAGCTTCCTGGAAGACGTGTGATTCCTGTTTAATCTGGATGTGCTGGATCTGCTTGATTACAAACAACACTTGTGAGGTTATTCTGTGGAAATCTTTGGCTGAATCTTTTTTATATTAAATATATTACAATCAAATTGCACAAACAAATCTCTAGCACACCAATAAAACAAAACACAAGCAATAAGGAACATTTTCAACATAGGTTCATACAACTATATTCGCTGCAAGACATCAACATTTGACAAGTAACTGATTCGATTATGGGTGTTCCTATTTTCATTATCTTGAAAAAATTAGAAGATTTTGCAGTGTTAAAAAGTATAATAATAGTTCTTTCTTAGCAATAGGTACATAAGAATTTTCAAAAGACAATGGATAGGATTGTTTTGTTCTTTCAGCTCTTTTTATTTAACTGTTTGTAAAGCTTTATTGGCACATCACTGCGGCTTCCCACTTCCCCCTTTGATGAATTGAGTAACTTGCAGAATTCAGGTTCAGCAACCTCTCTGATCAAGAACTTTTACAAAATAGGTCAAGTAACATCAATCACATTTTGTACTGATCATTCATGTGAGGCCAGAGAAGGCACAAAAAAGCACTGGACTGTATTTTGTGCTGTGGTATTGAGATGTTGTTAATGCAATCAAATCAAATTATTCCCAGAAGAAAGCTTCAGAAATTGCTTGTGCGGGCACCCCACCCCATGCTTGTAGCTGGCTCATATTTTTAAGTCAACCGAATAAATGAAAACTCCAGATATTTGTTTGCTGAGCACTAATCTTTCACCTTTTTTATAAGAAAGCTTAATCTATTGAAGGGAAGTTTCCCTATTTAGTTCAAAATTAATTGACTGACAGCATGTATATGTTTCTTGGTTTTAAGGTCAATCTGAAGAGACCCTGTCCTTTTTGGGCTGACGATGGCCATTGTTCTATCAGAGATTGCCATGTAGAGCCTTGTCCTGAGGTATGTTTGCAAATAAAGGAGGAAACCAGAATAGTATTGCCTTTGTGGAACAGAATAATATGGAACTTTACTCACTGCCATTTTTGCAAGAGTTTGCATAACACTGATATGATTCTGTGTTGATGGGAGTGGGGGTTAACATACTTTAGAGTTGCAGGAAGTTTGACAGCTTTTATTGGCAACACATTGACTGCTGTTGGAAAGCTACTTTGCTAGTGAAATTTTAGTTTTGTGTAAAGATAGGCAACTGTAGTTCAGTTTAAATAGCAGATAAGATAACTTCGGAGCTCAAAGGGTACTATCTTTCAGTGCTATTAATGACAGTAATACGACAGGGGCTTAAAGTGTGTTTAGATTTTTGGCCATCATATTATGAACAGTTCTGATTTAAATGCTAACTCATCCTAAGCTTTTCATAGAGAAGTTCCACTGACCTTTTTTCAATGAGCTTGCTTACTAGTAAATGTGCATAGGGTACCCATAGCAAAAATGGTAAAATCATAAATGAAATGGAACTGTATCCCAGTGTGGAGTATTGATGCTCAAAAGGTTTCTTGCTGGCGTGGCTCATTGATTTAGCAATCTTTAGTTAGTCAGTGTTGAGAATGAGCGGGTTGCGAATGAAAAGGTTGAATAATCATGTAACTTGTTTGCTTCTTCTAGAGTAAAGTACCAGTTGGAATTAAAGCTGGGAGTGCTAACAAAGTGAGTAAGCTCTTCTGAAATAAAAAATATGGACTTTTCTGCCCCCCACTGCACTAGGAAAACATCTGACTGGCATGATGCATTTGCCTCAGATGCAAGAAATAGCTATCTACTCCTGCTTCTTTAGCAGCTGACATAGCATTGTGCTATGTTTACCCAGTGGTGAAGCATGATGGTGCATTCTAGGTGCTGTTTGTATAGGAGTGCATTCCCCCCCCCCTCCTATGAGAGAGAATTGAAGCTGGCAGCAGTGCTAGGAAGTCCCACTGTGTTTCCTTGCCATGGATACAGTTGATGAGGCTCTCTGGGCTCCCCCCTCCCAACCTTGTTTTCCAAGGTGATCAGAAGCTAAGTGGGCCAAACCTGGTAGCATGGGCAGCTGGTCAGGAAGCTTTTATAATGTAGCTTCCTGTTAAACAGTCACTTGTAAAATTGCCTCTGGGGGGAAATGTTAAGCAAACACTGAAAATACTTCTCCTTAATGCATACTTAAATCCCAGATATGCATATATAAATAAAAATTAGTGATAGTAGAATTTATGGCCTGCAGTACCATAAATGTGCATAAGAATAGAAGCTTCTGTCTCTGGTCCAGAGAATGGTAATACTTGGAAATATTAAGTGCATTTAATGCTTGTGAGGTGTTACCTCGCTTGTCAGTCATGGCTGCATTGAGTAAGTGACAGGCAAATGCCCTAAAGATTTAAAACGAAAAATATATTTGTTGGTGATATTAAATATCATATACTCTGCCTTGCAGTATTCAAAGAAAGCAAACCATACCAAAGAACTCGAAGACTGTGAACAAGCTAACAAACTAGGAGCAATTAATAGTACATTAAGGTAAGCCCTTTTTTCATTGTTAACTGGAGTGGCAAGGCTTGATATATTTAGCTCTTTTTGGACTTTTCTCCATACATACTATTCTTGTAAGTTCTGTGGTAAAGAGAACATGCCAGTGTTAGATTTCACTTACACAAAACATATTTATTTGTAGCTGTTGTCCAAACATACTTTTATCAGTTAAACTAAAAAGACATGATGAATACAAACGGAGGAAGCAAGCTGTTCCAGATATTGACGCCTAGTTTTCAGAACTGTTTCTCTGCTGGTAGTACTGTACGTAGGCATTAATTTTGAAATTCACTTGCAGACTGTGCTGAATTTTTCCTCCGTTTTCTTTCAACCAAGTTCTGTGTGCTAATGCTAGATAAAGAGTAAGGATTAAAAAGTGATACAACAGCATATAAACATGTTTGCTAGCATGATGGTCTCAAGGATAGCTATCTAAACAAACTAGTGCTATGTATCTGGGCTGAATATACAATTCTAGTGTTAATTATAAACTAGTGCTGTATGAAAGCTTGGCAGTTGATTACTTGTCGTGTTACTTCATGAGAAATTAGTTGCACTTTATGCTCTTACGACAGTTTCATGTAGTCAGTGTTAGATTCATAAGATTACTTTTATTAAAAAAAAAGCCTTTTCATTTTTGTGAGCTTCCTTGAAGGTCCTTTTGGGACGATGTCAGTAGCAAACTCTGTTTTTAAAAGTGATGGGAAAAATATAAAAATGAAAAATGAGACTATATTATGTCCATTTACCACTAGTCTATTTTTTCTCCTTTCCACAGCAACCAAAGTAAAGAGGCTTTCATTGACTGGGCCAGATATGATGATTCACAGGACCATTTTTGTGAACCGGATGGTAAATTTGTTCATTCTTTTGAACTATCTTTTATAAGGCAATGTGTAGCTAAGTCAATTGAAAATCATCTTCATGTACTTCACAAAAGAGAAAGTATGCCAAAATATTTATAATGTGCTCTTAAAAAACAGCCTCAATTCTGATCTTCCAAACCAAAAGGAACCGTGGGCTCATGCAATCCCCGTCTCTTAGTTTTAGCACTAAACATAGTTTGCTGTGAAGAGTAAACCTATTAAAGATCAACACCCCCAATTGTGGGTCCCGATATAGCCAAGACAGTACCACCTGTGAACAAGAGGACGGGTATCAGCAGGATCCAAAGAACCCAACTCTTTTCAGAAGCAGAAGTATTTCTGAGAGAAGAAAAGACTGAGGACTGAGCACATTCGGTGGCAATGAAATGCTGACTTAAGGGTGGTGGAAATGATGACACAGAAATCCAGATGTGAGGGACAAGCATATGGAGTATCCTTGAAGATGGCTTGGCTGGCTGGAATCCTGAATAGGCATCCTCTACATTGCCACATTTGGTTGCAGGTCCCACTTGTACAGTCCAAATCTTCAAATACTGTTAATAATTTTAAACCAGAATAGGCTTAATTTAAATAGGAAAACTAAGGCGGGATAAGAAACCCTCTTCAAGCCATGACTTCTGATTGTGATTTGCAGTGCAAACACTGATCATTATTTACCAATTTGGACATAATTGAAAGTCACTGTGAACATTATATGGGAAACGGAGAATGTGGCACTTATTCAATAATTTTTTCTAAAGGCGAGAGAGAGCTAAATCTCTTCTTGTTCATAATCTACCAACCTATGATTTGCAAGATCATCTGACCTGTACCCTAGTATTGTGCTTGGAAAGTGTTGGATCAGCTAGTGTCCAAAGGCCTCAAGTTGCAAAAACAAAGCAAAAGACCTAACAAAATGTTGCATTCCAAGTCAAAGAGAGGAGAGAGGATGAAGGACACTCAACATCAAAAGTGCTGAAAACAGCTCTTACAATAAATATTCATTCTAGAACCAGTTATAAGCCCATGTATACAGCTGCCTTGTCTTCTTATCTGGGTCTTCTCCTTTTTAAAGGTAAAGGTAAAGGTACCCCTGCCCGTACGGGCCAGTCTTGACAGACTCTAGGGTTGTGCGCCCATCTCAGTTAAGAGGCCGGGGGCCAGCGCTGTCCACAGACACTTCCGGGTCACGTGGCCAGCGTGACATCGCTGCTCTGGCGAGCCAGAGCCGCACACGGAAATGCCGTTTACCTTCCCGCTAGTAAGCGGTCCCTATTTATCTACTTGCACCCCGGAGTGCTTTTGAACTGCTAGGTTGGCAGGCGCTGGGACCGAACAATGGGAGCGCACCCCGCTGCGGGGATTCGAACCGCCGACCTTTCGATCAGCAAGCCCTAGGCGCTGAGGCTTTTTACCCACAGCGCCACCCGCGTCCCTTAAACACTCTGTGAGGTGAGTGGAGCTGAGAGACTTCAGAGAAGTGTGACTAGCCCAAGGTCACCCAGCAGCTGCATGTGGAGGAGCGGGGAATTGAACCCGGTTCCCCAGATTACGAGTCCACCGCTCTGAACCACTACACCACACTGGCTCTCTTCTCCTTTTTATGTGGTTATAATTAGTATTAGATAAACAAGTTAAATTAAGAAAGTTAAAATGTGTTCCCCATAACTGGAAATTAGGCTCCTTTAATAAAATACTGTACTCACATGTGTAATTGTGCATGTTTGAAGTGTACGTAATGAGTAACTTGGTACTCCTGTTCTATCTAGTTTCCCAGCATTTTGCAAATAATGAAGAGGGAAGTAGCAGTAGGCTACCTGCTGAAGCATTTTACTTTGTCTAAATAAGTCTCCTGTTCCAAGTGTAGATAATAAAGGGCAAGATGTAAATAAGGTGGGGCAATTTGCCATCAGTATAAGCATCTATGTAATGTGATCAGTAGTAATAATGCATTTGACTTTTTACATTAGTCTTCCTGTATATGTGTGTGTGTAAATGCACACACAATTGTACAATTAATGCATAATTAACATCTCTATTTCTTCTTTAGATGAGAGATCTCCTGATGCTCAGTATGTGGATTTGCTGCTGAATCCAGAACGTTACACTGGATACAAAGGGCCCTCTGCATGGAGAGTATGGAACAGTATCTATGAAGAAAATTGCTTCAAGTAACTGGGAAGGGCGGGCAGAATTTGTTTTGAAACATTTGAGATTGTTTGGATTACAAAAACATATTTCTAATCTCTTTTCCTTTAGGCCACGATCAGTGTATCGTCCACTAAACCCTCTGGCACCCAGCAAGGGTGGGTCACTAAATACTTTGTAATTATAAGAATGGTTTTGAAGGTTCAATATAGCCATGCCATTTAGGAAACCAGCAAGGATTTAATGAATGGAGATGGCCCACTTAATTAGACTTGCTAATGTTCCTCCCCCAAGCATTAGTGTTTGTTTATATATTCATAAGATGCATATCTTGCATTTTGATAAGTGCCCTCAAGGTGGCTTGCAAAGCAAATCATCATCATTAATGCTACATTTACTAGTTAAATGTATTAGTTGTCTATAGCCACTGCCTCTAGGCTATATACAATAAAATGTTAATGGGCCAATATTCAATACAACTATTACTCCACTATTGCTAATATAACTATTACTCTCCTGACTGGATTGAGCTTCTGATTCAGCACGCCCACTGCTCCTCCTGCTTGAGTGGACAAGGGGAAATAGAGTTGTGTGTCATCCGCATATTGGTAATAATGCCCTCTAAAATGTAATATATGAAATAAAGACACCAGCAAAAACTACAGACGGTAAAATAACATGCAAGCAGCAAGAGAAAAACAGTAAAGACTCAATGCCATTCAGAGCCTGTATAAAAGATAGCAGTGGAAAAAACAGGCCAAATGTCTGTGTGGATGACACAATCTCTTTGGTAGCCACCTACCTTATATCTGCAGATGAGGGGGCGCACAGAAGGACTAAAGAGGTCAGTTCAGCACTTTGAATTGGGTCCTGAAACATTGCAACAATATACTTACAGTATTCCATACCAGTTAACAATCTGGCCATTTCTGCATCACATGAAGTTACCAGGACTGACATACAACTCACAAAAGTAAATTAGCTTTGATGGTACCACAGCATTGATAGTTATGGCTATCTCTCCAAGACGGGATGCTGCTAGCACCTTAACTATACTTTTCAAAAGGCACCATGAGCTATGTACGCCACTTGTGCATCCATAAGGAACGCTGGTTCCAAAAAATAATTTGTTCTGGTTGTAATTACATTTCCCCTTGATCCCCTAATCAAATGCAACTTACATTTTATTTGAAACTATTTGCCAGGAATAGGAAAGCAAAGCTACAATTTGCCAAAAAAAAAGAAAAAAAAGAAAAAAAAAGTTTTATGGAACTGAGATCCCTGTACAACTCGGAAATGTAGAATTACTTTTCAAAATATCAGTAAAATTAGCAAATGCTGCAGCATTATTTGAGTTTGTTGATTCTCTATATTGCATTTAAATGTTTATCATTGTTGTACAGTGTAAGATCATTATTTTAGTACATATATATTTGTGCCTGAACTAAATAACTGATGGGGTGAATCACAAATCAAAAAGTTTATATATTTTAAAAATAACAGACGTGTGTTTGATTTTCGGTAGAGAAATAAGGGGAATAAATGGTTCTCATATTCTGCAACTTTCTTTTTTTTTTCAGGAGAGGATGATGGTGAGTCTTCATAATATTCTTTACAAGTTCACTTTTACCCTTAATGTCAACTAAATACAATACATTCAGTATGCTGGATATACGGTATTTTTCCATGTATAAGACTAGGATTTCCCCCCTTAAAAATAATGTCAAAAATTTGGGGGCGTCTTATACATGGATACATCTCCCCCAATTTTCTTAAATTGGAGTCCCCCAAAATAGGGGGCGGGGCGTCTTATACATGGGGGCATCTTATAGATGGAAAAATACGGTACATCTTTAAAATACCTCAATACTGAATACTGCTGCTGAATTACAAGGTGAGGAGAGGGTTAAGGAGCAAGAAGTGGACAAGGAGGGAGAAAGAGAATAAAAACGTACAGAACAAGACTAGTTAGGATTTGGAACACAAATACTTGTCCATCCTTTTTTTGGGGGGGCGGTACTTGCAAAAATGGTGCTACTCTGATGTTTGATGTTGAAACTTGCCCCTCAAAATAGAAAAATCAATGCTTCACAATTTAAATTGTGTGAAGGTGACAGATGGAGAGTCAAGTCTTTAACAGATTCAGGTTTTCCTTAAATCATATGCCCTGTGTTTTGGTTTCTGTCTAGTGTGTTTTAAAATCTGGAATTTTGTTGAAGCTACTAATATGAATTTATTTCTGTGCTTGCAGGAGAATCTTTCTATACATGGCTAGAAGGTGAGCAAAGTACCTTGTTCATTAGCATTTCTATACCTCCAAAATAGAGGATAGCTATGTTAGTCAAGCTATGCAGCTATGAAAGTTCATTTCACAGTAAGTTCATTAGTCTCCAAAGGTACTACAGGACTCTCTAGCTGCTAGAGAGTCCTGTAGTACCTTTGGAGACGAATGAACTTACTGTGAAATGAACTTTCATAGGCTAGAGATAAAAATGCTGTAGCCCGTGAAAGTTCATGCTACAGTTAGCTTGTTAATCTTTAAGGTTCCACATTACCTTCTGATTTTTACCTCCAGATAGATTGTAATGCATCTGTACAGCTAACACTGCAGGGTCACTTGAACTGGAGGTAGGAACTGTGCTCTTACACCTTTTGGAAACTGTAAGAGCTCAGATTGAACAGGTCTCATTAAAATAAAGTGTTTATAAAAGTATTCGGAACAGATTATTTCCCCAAGTTTACCTCTCATCCCATAATATGCTCAAATATGCTCTCCATTAGTGCCTTTCACCAGTTTATCCTTTCCCACACCCTCCATGCCACTTCTGCACATTCAGATCCAACCTTGTTCAGACACAGTGAGAAATTGTGGGTTTCTACTACACAAATGAATCACAATGAGCCTCAAGCTTGGCTTCTCCCCTCTTCCTCTGGTACACAGTGAAAAGGAGAGAACCACTTCCCATTTTAAACAAATCACTCTTTGATGTCCAAACTTGTGGACCTTGTTATTGAGGAATACTTGAGTTTGGAAATCATGGCTTTATTATGGCCATAGGCAACTGTGGTTTGTTTACAATCCAACTCGAAAGCTTCAGATTTCCTTATGAGCTTGAAGAGTGGGGGGATGTTAGCCCAAGGCTCACTGTAGCCCATTACTTAGCAGAAATGCAGGCCTGTGAGTCATGCTTTCATGAGTTCGCTTTTTAACAATGCTTATTCTACCTAGGTCTCTGTCTTGAGAAACGTGTATTCTATAAGCTCATTTCTGGACTTCATGCTAGTATCAACATACATCTTTGTGCAAATTATCTACTTGAAGGTATTTTATATTTTTAATACTGTGATCATCTCCATTATTGTGGGAACTTAATTGTTATCTCTGTGCAAGCATAATTCAGTTTGTCTAAAATTGTTTTTCTCTGATTAGAAACTTGGGGGAGACCTCGTTGGGGATCCAATGTCAAAGAATTTATCCATCGCTTTGACTCCAGTGAAACAAAAAGCGAAGGTCCAAGAAGGCTAAAAAATTTATATTTCTTATATTTGGTGGAACTACGCGCATTGTCAAAAGTTGCATCGTACTTTGAGCGTTCTATTGTAGATCTTTACACTGGAAATTCCCAAGAGGATACAGAGACAAAGTCCCTCTTGTTAGAAATCTTCAGGGACACAAAGTAAGTGTGCCTTCCCATCCCCAAATTTAATGTGTAACTAGATACAGCTGCTTGAACAATATTGGATTAAAAGAAACCACAAGAAATTGCTTCAAAGGGATATCTGGAGTGTAAAATATAACAAGAACATTTCTTAACCTTTCCGAAAAGCATTGGAAAATGGAAAAAAAAAAACCTCCACCTAGCTTTTGTCACAGTTACTGTGGACAAGAGGAAGTTTCCCTTGTGTGTACAAAATTGGTGTGTGTGGGGGAGCATGTAGCCTTTTGAATTTGGCCTATTTCCTATCCCACTTCTTCCTTCAGTCTCTTAGCCGGTAATTTTGCACTCATGAGATCTAAGCAGACAAAATTCCTTGCAGAATTGCTGGAACATAAATATAAGTCACCTATTATGTATAAAGTTATTTAATTATCTGAAACATGAATAAAATGAAATTCTAAACTTTTTATACAGTTTAAAAATAAAGGGTCTCAGGTTTGTCAATTATTCCATTTGTATCCATTGACCCAACACTGGAAGATGTGAGCAAGTTTACTGCATAGTGAACAATTGAATAGAATGCTGCCCATACCCATCTTTTATAGCTCTACAAGTAAAAGCTTGAAAATTCAGGAAGGGAACCAGGACTATTGCAGGAGGTGGGGCAGAGAGGTCTTTGCCAAGCCTGCCTCTGGATGTATCCTTGTCTCCCCCTGCTGTTTCTGTTTGTATTTCTTCCTTAATACTCTTTGTCAATTGGCACTCCCTGATTCCCTTGCTGCAAGTTGTCTTCTGCTCTCTCAAAGCACCTCCTTTCCCAGACCACTCTCTTCACCAGTCCTGCTCCATGCCCTCCTCAAGTGCTTTTGCTTGGCTGGAATGTGTTTTTGAACTGCGTTGAAATGTATTTTGTTTGCCTGGATGGAGGGAGATTTGTATGTAGAAAGGCCTGACTTTATTATGCGTAAGAGTCATATGCATTTCCGTGGCCCCTAGGAGGTTCTCCATGAGGGAATGTGCCTTTCAGGCTTCTTATCCCTGCTGTGGAGGGCATGTAAAGGAAGATCTGACTCAGTCTCAGATCACATGGAGAGTGCCTTAACGCTGTCTTCTGACTAAGTCAAGTGTTCTGCCATCCTGTGCTGTGACTTATGATTTGCCACTGAGATATTATTGAGAAATCGTACAACGTAGATCCCTTTTACTTCATTCTACACAGTAGACTGAGAGTTTTTAGATTATTTTTGATCATTGACATATTTCATTCACTTAGGTCGTTCCCTATGCACTTTGATGAAAAATCCATGTTTGCCGGAGATAAAAAAGGGGCAAAATCTTTAAAGGTAAATACAGTAATACCAGTGAAATGTTTACATAAGCTATGCAAACAAGGCAAAAAGTCTTACTTAAAAACTAGGTGTTAATCTTTGGGGGGGGGAGTCTATAGGTGTTTTGGGGACAGATGAAATTGGTTTGGTTAGAATATGATTCAGAATAGAGAACTGCTTAGTCTTGACTGTGGCTTCAGCATGAGAACTTCTCTAATTTAATTTGAGTAAGACTCCTCACCAAACCCTAACCTACTTCTAAATTCTCACACATTTATGAAGCACTTAAGCAAATTACTAGAAACATGCTGGATATTCCACTGACCATAAAACTTTGGTACATTGTTGCTAATGGGCTGCATCACTGAACGCGCCCTGTTGGTTTTTTGTTTTAGACTAGTCATGGTATTTACTTGCCTAATTTTAGCACCGTCACATTACATTTGGAGGTCACAAACAATGGTTCTTTCATTTACCTTAATATGTTGCTGTTTTGCAAAACAGTACAGTGGTACCTCAGTTTACGAACTAAATCCGTTCCAGAAGCCCGTTCTTAAACCAAAACCGTTCTTAAACCGAGGTGCACTTTCCCTAATGAGTCTTCCCGCCGCCGGTACCCTTCCACCGTTTGGATTCTGTTCTTTAGACCGAGGTAAAGTTCTGAAACCAAGACACTATTTCTGGTTTTGCGGAGTTTGTAAACCAAATTGTTCTTAAACCGGACTGTTCTTAAACCAAGGTACCACTGTATTAAACATGGTTTATTATTAAAGCAAATCAGAATATTTCCTATAATAACTGGTATGGTTATGTAATACTGCCCTATCCTAGCCATGATTAGAGGGTTTGGAGTTCCCAGCTGGCTTTATAGTCTCCTAACCTTTCATGTGCAAATTAACCTTTTCCTTTTCAGAGCTGACAGTGGTTAGTGTAGAAAGTACAGTAACCAGTTTGCAGGCCTTGGTTAGAAGGGGGTTTGTGAACTGCACTTTGAGCTAGTGAGAGCACCGGTGCAGATTTAACACCACCTGGTGGTTAGTACTGAAAAGAGAAGATGAATTCATACACATGGATGGGGGTTGAGGGGCGAACCCACACTTTTTATTGTATCTTTAAAAATTATGTTTTGTTTTTATTGGTAGGAAGAATTCAGGTTACATTTCAAGAACATATCCCGCATAATGGACTGTGTTGGATGTGATAAGTGCAGGTTATGGGGCAAATTGCAGGTATGTGATTTTTTGGTGAGTTAACATGCTCTGGGGCTGTGAAATGGTCTCCCACGCAAAACCTTCTAACACATTCTTCTGATGCCAGGAGTTTGGGGATCTTGCCTTGCAACCGGCCCAGAACCCTTAGGTTGGGACTCTGCCTTTTGTGGCTGGTTCATATCAGCACAGTGGTGCATGTCACTACAAAGCCCATATTTATTAGCCTTAGTATGCACTCACATAATTTCAGTCTTTGTTTATACAAAGACTTGTGGCTTGAATTCCAGCTGCATAAACTGTACTTTGTTGTTGCTTTGAGTACAGTACATAGTCTTACAATGATAGGAATATTTTTAGTAATTATAAAATATAAATCATACCTTGTTGAGACTTCTATTCTTTGTATTGCAGTTATATATTCATCAAGAATAATGGAAAAAAGCTGGAAAATAGGGTTTTATTATTTTATTGAGAATGGTTTTATTAATATGAATTGAAAATAAAATGGTGAAGGACTAGGAGACTGCATGTATTACTTTGTGTAAGGTTGGTGGCAGAAAGGCTTTAATTGCTGCATGATAGCTATATAAAACCTTTCTGTTATCTGTTGGGGGTTTGGGACTAGGAGGTCTGTATTCTTGCTGTTTTACTGTGTTCTTTTAGACTCAAGGTTTAGGAACTGCTTTGAAGATCTTATTCTCGGAAAAGGAAATAAAAAACCTTCCTGAAAACAGCCCATCAAAAGGTTTTCAACTGACACGACAAGAAATAGTTGCTCTTCTAAATGCATTTGGAAGGCAAGTTATATTTTTACACTTAATTCTTTTATAGCTATGTAGTTATAGGCTATGTATTTTAATTCTTCTGCACCCCCCCCCCCATATCAATCTGCTACTGGGATCCAACAGAAACCCTTAAAATCCTAGCTTAAAATAAAGCTGTAATTTGATTTCAGAATAACTCCAGTTCAACATTAAATATTGGGCTTATAACAGAAGAGAAAACATTAACAAATGAAACATCTAGGTGAAATATTAGGCTCCTAGTGAATGATGGAAGGGGTCCAATGTATTCCAATAGCTGAATGCAGTGGTGGCGGGTGGGTCTCTTTACCAAAGGACATTACAAATGAGATATCAGTGTTCCAAGTTTACATTGTGAAAGTGTTAACATAAGGATAATTTGGAGCAGAATTAACCCCCTAAAGTCAAATTACTTCTGGGATCTGGGATCCAATGCTTTGTAATTAGGTTTTTTTTTCTTCTACAAACAAGAATGTAAAGGGGGAGTTATAAAAAACACCAGTGCTCTAAGTGCTACAACCTAAAAAAAAAAAAAAGCAAAAAATATGTGATACAGGCCAGATACTAATGATGTTGCGCAACATCTAAGCAAGCAGAATTCTTCCTTCCCTTCCTAAACCAGCTAAAGCATATTTGGGGGACAACAGAGGGTAGGAGAACAGGAACTACTGTTGCACAAGCAGAAATCCACTCTGATTGCAGATGGGTATATTTGAATATTGCAATCATTTTTTCTTCCCTATTTAGAGCAGTTGCTGGGACCCCAATTATAGTGGGGTCGTAATTTCACTTTCCCATTCATTTTAAGAGTAGTATATTAGATTCCTGATAGCTTCATTAAGTTACATGAAGCAGCACATGTTGATGGTTGACCCGATGATTGCTGAAGAGTACATGGAATAGGAAATGGTTCAGGTTTCCTTTAAAAAAATCTACAAATATTTCAAACAGCTGCTAGGGTTGAATCCACAGCAACCACACTGTTACAAAGGTCTCTCCTAGTACGTTTTCAAAAAGAACATTTTTATTTTGATCAAGATACTAAATATATATTAGCCACATACATGAGACCTGCAGTTTCCGCACTGAGAATAGAAGTTTCAGTGTTCTGGATTTCATCTTCAGTTGCACAGGACACTAATCCTGTTTTATAGCAAAGTATTGATTCACACAAACATTTCAGGTGAAAAAGTAATAATGAAGTAACTTTTTTTTCAGCATTTTTGGCAAAATGAACCTTTTTCAACGAACACTGTGAGGTTGTATTGCCAGTCATTGTGTCATGAAAAAGGTACTGGACTGTGAGGAATGAATTAATTTCCAGTGCTCTCAAGGTAGAGACTCTCAAACTAGGGAGTTTAGTGTTTCTAACTTGAGATTGATTACAATGTGCAATCTTTTTAATCTCAATCTTTTTTTCCTGCTGCATCACAGGCTTTCCACAAGTATACGAGAACTGCAGAATTTCAAAGCTTTATTACAACAGAGAAGTTAACGAAGGCTTTTCTACTTAGTGGTGGAAGCAACCATTCATTTGACATTGGGAAAGACAAAATCAATCTTTATACAAACTGTTCTAAGGGGGGGGGGGATATAATACCAACTTGAATATTTAAGGTAGGAAAGGTTAGTCATTGGACAAAATATTTAAGTATGAAGTACCTAACTTTAAACATGTAAATTATGTTCATCCTTCCACTGTTCAGTGTGCTTATCTTTGTACATCTCTTGAACCATCATTTGTTATGAACTTTTATTATTTTGTCTATTCAGAGACTCTTGATTTACATCAAACTGCACTTACTAAGTCAGGTGATATGGAAAACCTTGCAGTGTTGCTCAAAAATAGCTGGTGGTCATATTTTTAACGTTTGTTTGTATCTGAAGGACCAGGTGCTGTTAAAAGATTTTCTGTGTTTTGATGTCTGTTAACAGTAGCTGAAATGGCCAGTAAATTTTTACTAAAATAAGCCCCTTGGCACCCAGGGGAGACCAGCATTCTTTAATCACATTTTGTTTTATTTTTGTACTTGCTTCCTTTCCTCCTCCTTAATTTTCTGTTTCTCCATATCACCGTTGCCTTCTCTGTGAGGAGACAAGACTGGGTTAACTGTACTCCAGAGTCCCTCAATTCCTGTTATGCGTGTCCACTGAAGGGGCCTTTAGAGTGAAGTGCTGCTAGCTTGAAATGCTTTGCTCAAGCCTGCTGTTGGCTCTTTACCATGTAGCCAAAACTTCTCTCTCAATTTCTAGAGAGCTAAGAAAAATTTAATTATACCACTTGCAATCTTTCAAGATTGACACCCATTCTCCCTGTTCTGGTAAGCCCCGTAATATTTTTGTGAGACTAAAAGCAAAATACTCCTAGACACACACTTTAAAAATAGTGTCAGTTCTCGAAATTCAGTACTGCATATCCTGCCTATGCAATCTCCCATTTGTACCTTACAAAAAGATACACAATGTCTGTACTAAAACGGGTATGCTCTGCAGAAATTTGATTCTCGATCATTTCTTGCAAAGGGGACTTCCATTTAGTCACTGCAGAACAATAGCAGAAAACAAGTAATTTTTAAAATTTTAAATACAAAGGAAGAGAAGTTCTGTAACGTGCGATGGAGCAGCTGACTTAGAAGCTGTCTGTGATGTAATATTTGTATTTAGTGAGGGATGTTTGAGTACAGCATGAATGTCAATGTTGGTACAGTATATAGATTTGTACATAAGTTTTGCTTTGATAAGTAAAATAATCTGAATTAAAATGAATTAAAAGTGCTCTTAAACACTTCTAATCTAAGTAATCTTTACTGTGGTTTGCGTTTATACAGTTATGTTGCTAGCTTTGTGTTACACCACTCCATAACTTTGCAGCTGAAAATGTGGGAAGGAACATGAGTGGATGGTTATAGCACTATTTTTGCTCAAAACATTTATATTTTGCTTATAATGAAAGTGCTTTCACAGGAGGCTTTTAATATATAGTTGCTGTGCCTCATTCATGCATTTTATAGGGTCCCAGACAATGTCACAAGCCAATGGTAATCCTCTCATATTTTCCCATTGCTTTATCCATCTTTTTTTCTTATAGCAGAAAATCCCTATACCCACAGGTCTCAGGACTTTCCACAGAATAAAATCAGAATATAAAACCACAAAATATATAATGAAAAGAAAAACAACAACCCAATAGCACCCCCCCCAAAAAAAACCCCTCACATTTTAAAAGGGCATAGGAGGTCAATCAAATCAACCAAAGGCCTGGTTAAAAAGGAATGTTTTAACAAGACTATCAAGCAGAGTAGGTCACACCAGCAAGTTTTCTAGCCAGGTTGTGAAACTGACCCGATCACCTTGTCTGATTAGATCTGGTTGTAGACATGTGTGTGGTTTGAGGTTTCCCCCTTAGCTTTTGAAGCAGCACAACTCCAAAATCAAAAGTAAACTCAAAGGAAAGTGAGTTTCAAATATTCAGGATTGTAGAAGAATCTTGAAAATGTTAGTGATCATGGAAACCAGTAGTGAGGCTTCATTTTTCTGGTTAAGACTAGTGAAATATTGACTGCTAGTAATAAAGTTTGCTGCATTTTGTTTGAGGTGCACCGAGAAATTCTGAAGACAACCTTCAAGTTGCATAATTTCTGCATCCTAATTTACAATGTTACTGTGCTATCACGGAATACATGCTGGTCTCCCACAATCCTTGTATCTTCAGCTCTTTCTTGGTGCATGTTTGTTGGAACCTAACAACATGGGCATGAAAATGCTTAAATGCTTGATTGCAAACAGTTCCTTGCAAAACAAGGTCAAATAAAATGGTGCTCTGTTGGCAGGAGTGGCTTAAATAGACAAGGGTCAAATGTAAGTTCTCCAAATTCAAGTTCAAATAAATGTCACTTCTTCCCACTTATGCTACTTTGACTATGGAAAAAGTTGGGGGGTTACATCGGGTAATTTCTTGTCTTTTTGCAAGGAGGTATAATGCTGAATCCAAAAAATGATTGTAGTCATTACAAGGCTGAATTGGAAAGTCACTTATGTACAGCTAAGATCACAACGGCTTCTACTGGGTTAACTGGTGGTGAACACAGGAAGTATGAGTAGTGAACAGGTTTAAGGGTCATGTAGGGAGAAGAGATGTGCAAGGAGAAATCCTCATGGCGATGGAACAATTTGCTTAGTGCTATGTTGAACACTACCCCATTGTCCACCACCCAAAATTGGGAGTGGATATAGGATCAGTTGGGTGCAGATAAGCAATTGCTGAATGAAGATTACACAGCTGCATCAATACACAAGTTGCTGGGCCCCAAAGAGCTAAGGCACAGGTTAATATTTTCATTGCAAGTTTGTAGTGTGATAAGCTGGCAAAAATAGGACCTGGAGGACACTGTGACACTCATATTTTCACTTTGCATATGTAATCACCCAGAAAGGTTTTCAATATCTGCACAGGCATAGCAGAGAGGCAAAACTGACAAGTGCCTTTGGTGCACTTGAAAAATAGCTGTTGCGCTGCAACCCTAAGAGGAAGAATCTGAAAACTGTTTTAACTGCATGAGCATGACAAAAACGAAGTCCGAGGAGTACTCTGACCCTCCTTTGTCTGTTTTACATTGTTTGAGAACAGTGGGAGGGGGAGAACAGGAGAAATTTTAGACTGCTCCTAAACTAGTCTAAATCACTCCCTGCTTTGGGAGCATGTCAGAGTCCTGGAATAGCTTTGGATCCAAGCCATTTCCCAGTTTTTCTGTAGCATGCCCCCCACATCACATTTAGCCCTACTAATGCTATAGATCTAATATCAGTTTGGCCATTGTATCATAATGGCGGGGTGAGGAATTCAACCTCAGATCTCCCCCTCCGATGTAAGAGTTCTACCTTTAGGCTGGAGAGGGAGAAATGATTTAGGCTTTGTACACATTACGGACTTTAACTGCAGGTAGGACATTATTTGTCTCAATTCTAATCAAATTTACTTTGGCTGGAAATGCAGCATTTCATAAGAAACGACAGGATAGATCTTGCTTGAGGCTTATGTGATGGGAGCCAGTGATGGAAATGCACTGGATGCAGTCTCAATGGGAGTGTGTACACAGCCTTCTGTGTGCCCCTGGAACTGCTTTTCTAGGGCCATGGGATTTCAGTCTTAATTTACTGAATGTGAGGGGAAGAAAGGGCTGTTTGTAACAAAAGTTAGTGGTTTTTATTTGTAGGGCAAATGAGAAGTTTATACCAAAATTGTACTGAATAGTATGGCACACTTGATTGATAAATGCAATGAGAGTCAGGCTTTTATAGCTTCTAGCCCAGGAAGGCCTCTAAGCTTCCTAGTTTTACTGTCTGCCTTGTAGGCTATCATCGGTGACTTTTGGCACCATGTTTGTTTGCCTGTTGCAAGTCCTGCAGGCATGGTATAGATGGAGGCGAAGGCGAAGTGAGAGAACAGGCACTTCATGTGACTGTTCTGAGTGGGCTGCAAACATACTGTTCTTTCTTTGCTAATGAATGTCTCAAGTAATTGACTTCAAAAATGAAGTTCCAAATATACGTGGGCAGCAATTCGATGTACACCTAACTGGAAAATAAACTCATTAAATAGTAGCTAGGTTTGGAAACTCAGTAAACACCAGATTCTGCCAGATATATCCCAGTCTACCTGGTTTGGTTCTGGTCCTATTGTGGGGCCCCGTGTGACTGAAATCAGAACCTGACAATCCTACTGGGCTAAAGCAGGTCTTTCAATTTGTGGGTATAGTTCCCGACCCTGTGCCTGAAGCAAAATGAATTCTGCAAAAAGCAAATTTGTATAATTTAGATCATAAGAATCATCTTTCCTTGGTGCAGCTTCTTTTGTGAGGATAGGGTAGCTATAACCTTGATATTCTTATTTATAGCTGGGCAAAAGCAGGCTCCTATATTGTACCTATTGAGCTTAGTCAACCAAGCCATTTTTACCCACTCACTTCATTTTTTTCAGTTGCTGTGGTATACAGGCTACCTATTTGGTCTGCATTCTACTCACTAGATCAAATGAGTAATACTTGAAGTAGATATTAATGAAGGAAGTGGTAACATTTTCTTTAAGACTGCATCCTGCTAGGAACAATAATTCCCTTGTTAATACATCTGTTTACCCGTTTACAAAACGTTCTCCCAAATGAGGGACAAAGATTACCCCACCCCATTTGCCCTCTCTTCTCAAAAATGGGCCTTGCACTTTTCATATGCTGTCTAAAAGTGTCATTGTTCAGATATACAATGTAGTTTGCGCCAATGTACCTGCAACTTTGAACAGAAAATGTAAATGAAGCCTGGATTACCAATAAAAGGCAAAGAACTGAATTTGGCACCTGATCTTTAGATGGTCACTTGGTGTTCAGCTGACTCATGAAAAATATTTGCAGAGCCATGGCTAGTAATTGGAAATGACAAACACAAGTAATAATTAATGTTGGACAGATATCTTATACTGGTAAAAAATGGACTCTGGACTATATACAGTGATAAATACTAATAAAACTTGGTTTTCTATTAAGACTTGGACAGTGTTTATTCTTAAGCTTACATACAGATCTGTTGTTTGCTTATATCAAATGATGAACTCCTATCAAATGCTGAGCTCATAGGTATCGTGGAAGCTTTTTATTTTATGTCTATTCTTTCCTCATGGTAGGATCCCAAGAAACCGAATATAAAATTAGCAGTTTCTCATTAATCACAATTGGCAATACTTACATGTCATCCATTCCATACATGCATCAAGTAATATTAGACTTTTTATAATGAACGTTTTGTTAGAACTAGGAGTATTTTTAAAATGTTTTTATATCCACATTGCCAAAATAGTTTGTATGATGGTCACAACTCATCATCATCATCATCATCATATCCTACTGAATACATTACAACATGAGACACAAAACTACTTCTGTACATATAAACAGTGACAATATAAGAAAAGGGCTATAAATTTATAGCAGTAGTTTTCCAACATAAAAATAGATAATACAGAATACAAATATTTTCTCTTAGGCTGCAGTCTGTAATAACACCTCTGTATTTTGTCTTCATTATAAAAGGAGACACAGTGACTTCAGTAGGAGTGCTCCTATGTATAATTAAAGTACATGTGCAAATCTTTGCAAGATCACATCCTAAGCAAGACATATTGGAATGAAAATATAATTATGGTAAACCTGTATGGTTTAACTAAGTAAACCTATAGCTTGTTTTTACTCCTATGTTTTTCCATGGGCCATGCTATTGCCCCTGTAACTTGTGCCTTATTACTGATGTTGATTTTTTTAAATCAACATTGGTTTGGTGCTACATAGGGCTTGGTCGTTCTATCACTGTTGTATAATCCTGCTGCAAGGATCCAATGTGAGGTATAAAGCTGTTGGTTTGATGTCCCCAGTCATAGTAATCGGGGGAGAAACTATAAAACAAAATTAAAGAGAAATTAACTTGGTAAAATATAGGCGATAAACAATACTTCAGGTCATGTGTTCCTGTGAAGTTCTAAGCAGGCACTAGACAGCCTTTGGTTCAAGGAATTGTGCAGACATGTTTGCTGCAATCCTGTGGTTCCTGGAATGAATTCCTGCTGCAGCTAGAAAGGAATTTGCTAGAGGGGCATAGGATCACACAAGAACATAACACTGTGGCTTGGCTTAAATTTTATACTTAGCTGTTAATCCAGGTCATCAAGAGTTCTATGCTGACAATCCCCAATTGTACTGGAAACTAAATCTGAGTACAACTTTCATTTACACGCAACATATTTTGATGAGACACATTAATAAAGATTCCAACAATAACTTCTCTGCATGTTTGTGGCATTTATAACCTGTTTAGCTGGTTGTCTTCCCAGCTTTGTGTAGAATAATGAATTGTAGGAAGTAATTCCTGTTCGTCTGGTGTCTCCCAGTCCTGTACAATTTAATAATGTGGGGCATTGGGGAATGAAACTCAAATTTCCTTGGAGTATACAGAAAGAGATTAGAATCACACGTAAACTTGAGTGATAGAAGCTAGGCGTCACAGAAGCGTGGCAGAATACTATAAAGAATAAATTGTTGTTGTGGCAGAATACTGGGCATAATACAGCCAAGTAGAACATTTGAAATCAATAGGTCCCCCTTGAAATTAAAGGGTGTTGTACAATTGTGTCCCTCTGCTGACAGAAGGCTCTTTAAAGTAGCCTAGGCTAATTACTCCTTCTCTCTGTAAGCCCTTGTGCCCCTCCCCAGGAGAAAGGGGAAAATTCTGAAAATTACCTCTGCTCAGGTCACAGAAGCTACCAAAGCTAGAATTCTGCCACAACTGGACACAATTCCCTTTGGCTCTGTTCATCAGTTTGCCTCACCTGCCATGTATACTGTGCGGTGATATACTCCATGCTAGATCATCATCACTGTCGTATCTGCGAGGATTGTCAAAGAAATAAGATCTTGGACTGAACGCATGAGTTGGTACTATCCCTGGGTTTGTCTAGGGATGAAAGAGAAGTTATTTTGCATTGCACCAATTTCCCGTTGCCGAGTTTTGTGATTTGGCGTCTGTCTTTAAAGAGAAATGCAGAGAATTCTAATCACTTTTTTCCTATCCTGTCTCACATTTCTGTGCACTCATTTACATGCTGGCCTTCTGGTAAACGTTTCTGAATATAGCCTCTGTTCCTTCTCCTTTTGCTTGGAGGGAAATGATGGGAGCGAACAGGAACAGACAATATAAAGTTAAGTCTTGCAAAGTTTCCAAAGCATAATGCGAGTATCATTAGTAAGCAAATGATCTGGCTTATCTGTTCTAATTTACACTCTGATTTAACAAGCCACCCATTCTCCATTGAGACATACCCAAATTATCTTGTCTTTTGTTATCTGATTTGACATTGAATCTTTGCAATTTCTTTTTGAACTCTAATGTCCCAAACTAAATACAGGGGCCCAAATTAATAGAATCAGAGAATTGTAGGGTTGGAAGAGACCACAAGAGTCATCTAGTCCAACCACCTGAAATGCAGGAATTTTTTGCTCAATGTTGCACAATCCCAAGATTAACAGTTGCATGCTCTACCAACTGGTCTTTTAGTCAACAGCTATTATTAGGTTGCTCACAATACCAGTATGGTCATTTTTTTTTTTAAAAAAAAGCATACTAAAATGGTCATAGAATTATATTTGCTCATTGTTATCATGAAGAAACTGGCTTAGCTTGGCATTATTTTGTCATCTTAGATTTGAGAGGAAACCATTTTTCACCCAGTGTCTCACATTGTGAACCGTATAGTGTCATGAGAAAAATAATAATTAAATTATGAGGATCTTCTTTAAATAAGATATAAAGTAATACAAACTTAGTCAAAGGAGTCTCTATTGCAATTTAAACCGTCATTTAATTCCCTGTTAACAAAGCTCTGCTATGTACTTATATAAACTTCCAGTCACATATATAGTACAATGTATTACTATTTTTTTTTGGCTATTACTCCCCTCTAGTGGCTCATTTCCAGAATATCCAATTCCAAAATCCATATTTGGGAGATACTGTGGTTGGCCCAAAAAGTATCACAAAACAGTACGCAAGCTTTAGAATTCTCCATAATGCTTCATTAGGCTCAATGATAAACAAAGCAAGGGATGCATCTTGTAAGAGCCTTATGGTGGGAGGAGGTAGCCGGCATTCTAATATGGTTATGGAGGCTAATCTTTAGGATTTGATTTGAAGATGAGAAAATGATATTTTTTCAATTTTATCTTAATTTTTTAAGAACCTTTGATTTTAAAAACAAATGTTTTTGTGTATTTCCCTAATTTTCCAGCCTGGGGAAATACCAAAAAAATAATTTAAAAAATGCCACATCAGTTACAAACAAAGATTTTGGAACACAAGTATGTAAAACAAGAATCTGGTTTAAATAAAGTGAAGCACTATAAACTGATCTGTCCCCTCTCCTTTGTAACATTTTGCAAACGTCTGCTTTAAATGTAACTTTAAAAAGATGAATTCTTAAATGATTTAATAGTGAGTCACAATAAATCGAGAATGAGGCAAGCAAATCCTTCCGTATCATAAATATTTCCAATCCAGATATTTTGAGCCAACAACCCTGTGCCACCTTCCCCCAAAGCTGAGAGCCCCTAACATCAGGAAATAATTGCCTTTAATGACTCTAGAGCAGAATGGGCTGAGCGGAAGAATAATTATGCAAAAACAAAGGGTGATGTCTGTATTGATCAATAAATGTGTGCACTCAGATTTTAGAAGGGACACGTGACATTGCTAGGACAGGAGAGGCATTTCCTTTTAAAAAAAAACAGAATATCAAGAAGTGGGCATATGTTGAATGTGGGGAAAATATAACTTACTAGGTCTTTTGTAGGGTTTCGGACACGGAAGAAGAACACCACTAAGGATGTGGGCAGAAGTTCCCATACAAACAGGATTACTCCAAATACAACATATCCAGCATCACCCAACTGACATTTCAAATCTGCCTGTTGCAAAATTAAAGTTAAATATGTATTAGATGTACAACTAGATTCAGCATTTGCTAGCAACCCCACAACCTCTATCTATTGCAAAATGCATAAGGAAAACACTTCTGCATGCAGAAATGCAACTCTTTCACCACTCTCTGTGAAAATCAACTGCATAAAATACATCTCTGGGCATCAGAGATGGCCTAGATGCATCTACAATTTTCTTGGCCTAAATAAACAAAGAACCAGCTTCTATGAAAGGCAGGTAGGTTTCAGAGGGATTTTCTGACCAGCAGATCCCACTAGTCAGGATGCCATGACCAGAGGGCATTTAAACATGTGGAACTAGGTAGATGGACTCTTCCACAAGCTGTACTTATATGTACCGTATTTTTCGCCCCATAGGACGCACTTTTCCCCCTCCAAAAATGAAGGGGAAATCTGTGTGCGTCCTATGGGGCTTCAGGAAGCTATCAGCAAGCCTGGGGAGCCTGGGCAGTTCCCGCAGGGCTCCCTAGGCTGCGGATAGCAGCCTGCTTCCCGGAGCGTGGGGCGCGCTGAAGCAGAACGCCCCGCGCTTCAGGAAGATATCCGCAGCCTAGGGAGCCCTGCGGGAGTCCTGCGGATAGCAAACTGCTGCCTGGAGCATGGGGCGCCCTCCAGAGGGCGCCCCGTGATTCGCGCAGGTGTCCGCAAGCCTTGCGAGCCCGGTGGGAGTTGCCCCGGGCTCGCAAGGCTTGCCGATAGCAGCCTGTTCTGGGGGCTGTGGGGGGGGGGGATAATTTTTTTTTTATTCATTTCCCCCCCATAAAAGGAGATGCGTCCTATGGGCCAGTGCGTCCTATAGGGCGAAAAATACGGTACTTATGTACTTATAACATGAGAGACACAGTGTGCAGTTTTGGCCTAGTTCTTAGTCACGCTGGAAGGGTTATACCCATGAGTCACTCGTGGATAAACTGACCTGGTTCTGGATTTCTCGGAATGAATCACAATTGGGGCTAAACTACATGTGATATTCAATGTGTCACTTGAAAGCATGCCAGTTGCTTCGTTTTAAAAAATGTGAAAGGCGCAGGCAAGTGCAGCTCTTCCTTTTCTGCCTATGAGCCAAATGAACCTTGCACCGTGCTGCTGCTGCTAATACTTGGTTGGGCATCCTGTGATGATTTAATTACAAGAGTAGCTCTAGCGAAATCTGTAAAATCAAAAGCCCAATTGGACTTAAGACTTGGGGCAGATAGAGCTTCTTATAGCCTAAAAGGAAAGCTTTCTTAAGGCTTTTCCATGGGTTATTTTTTTATGAAGTCATCATGCCAAAACCAGGCAGATGCACATGGTAAGTTTCCTCAAGATAAGTTCATTATTTTTCTGCAGGACAAAGTGGTTATACTGCCTTACTCTCCTCCTTATATCACATTCCTGGACTACAAAATACATATAAATGAGTCCTACATATAAATGGCTCTGCAGCTAAGCTTCTGTAGCCTCTTTTTTTTAAGGTTACAAAACTTTGATATCTAAAAGCTTACATATAGATCTGCACAAAAAGTTCTTACCTTGCAGACCGAACACAGCCTGACGTGAGCAGAACCCTTTGTGGCAAATTATTATTAATTGCAATGCATGTCGGATAAATGGCTGGAGAGGGTCGTTCCTTTTATGCAGTGAAATATCAGTGCAATAATGATTTTAATCTTGATATCACAGGAAAGTACTGTACTTGCCTGATCAGATACATTGTACCAGTCGTAATCAAAAGAATTCTTGCTTTGAGAAAACGATAAAATGAACAGGTTGTAACAGGCTCTTGATGTATAAAGCAGTATAACAATCACTCCTACAGTAGTTAACTGGCATACGGATGAACCCTAAAGGAGAGATTAAATACACACATCTTAGTATACTTGAATTTGGGCTTGGAAAGTGAGCACTGAAATGCCATGATTCTAGGAGAATAGCATAGCTGGACATCAAGTTACTTAGGACCATCCCAGATGTTGTTTTGCTTAAATCTACAGTTTGTTTTAGTACTGTCAGATGAACAGTGCTCATACTTACCCACATTCTGCAGCTGAGTTCTCATAATAATTCAGTGCCATACTATGCATTGTTATTAAGTAAGAAGTCCTATCATGTTCAGTGGAATTCAGTCCCAAGAAAGTGTGCACAGGATCACAGCCTCTCTTATAGACCAACTTTTGTTTGTTTATATGTTGGGTTGGATCTAAGATGATATATCTTTCTAGTATTTGAGATTTCATTCCCATCTAGTCTAATTTCCAAGATTTAAGCACATCTTAAAAAGCTGTCTGTCTGAACCAAGAACATTTAAATAAGCACATGACACTTTGCTGATCCAAGGGCTTGTGGCATTATTAAAGGAACTGAAATCAAGAAGTGTAGGAAAAAGGATCACGAAAGCTGTGGTGGGACAGTTTACACACAGCAGACGACACTTAAAAGAGGAAATCATTGCTATGTACATATTTGCATTAGAGATAAAATGTTGTTGCTATGGTAGTCTGGGAGGAACAAGCTGAAATAAAACTTCCCATCCTATTACAACCAAGTCTAAAAATGGAACTATATAGCTGGCGTTTTCAGTATGGTATTTCCCCAAATTAACCAACTGAGACAGAGCAGTTTTATGTGGCCTTTTACACTGCAGTTTCTCTAACCTAATAAACACCCATGCTTCCCAAGATCTTATATGGATTTGGATTTGAGTCCTCGTTCAGCTCATGAAGCTCTCTGAACAGCCGTGGCCCAGACATGCACAGCCTTACCTACCTCACTCACAATGTTGTTGGGAAGGGTGTAGCCCTCACCCATGAACCCAGCCCTAAGCCCCATGGAGGAAAGGTGTATGTGTCAGTCCCTGTGCAGCCAGTTCATTGATTGCTGTAGATTTCTGTGTCATGACTGAAGGAAGAAAACCAAACAGAAATCCCGCAAAAAAAGGATCATTGCTATGTTGTGCTTCTGCTGAAGTAATATCCAAAATATCACTTTCCAAATTGCATGTGTGCAAGAGCAAACACAGTATATTCCAAATATCTGACAGATTTACCACTTGTGGTATTATGACCCCAAATCCCTGATTTGTTACTTTTTGTGCTGAAATGCACTGATGTGATACCAGGACATTTGAGTATGGTGGTAGATTATTTCAACCAGCTGCAGTGCCACTCTGAATTATTTATACAGGAGTGCTGACACATAATATGTATGCAAAATAGAATCCAATAAAGCAGTGAACCTATTTAAATGTGGCAGTAATTGTTTAAAGAAAAGATATACATTGTAACATTACTAAACATGGATTTCTTATCCTTAACTACCCAACCATAACTCAGTCAGGCTAAGGCATGAGTAGGCAAACTAAGGCCCGGGGCCCGGATCCGGCCCAATCGCCTTCTAAATCTGGCCTGCGGACGGTCCGAGAATCAGCGTGTTTTTACATGAGTGGAATGTGTCCTTTAAAATGCATCTCTGGGTTATTTGTGGGGCATAGGAATTCGTTCATTTTTTTTCAAAATATAGTCTAGCCCCCCACAATGTCTGAGGGACAGTGGACCAGGCCCCTGCTGAAAAAGTTTGCTGACCCCTGGGCTAAGGTTTTTGGAAGAGGAAATTAACTATCTGTGAATCTGTTTTTCAGTTTGATTATTCATATTTTTTTCTTTTCCAATTATATCCTGCCTTTCTTCCATCATGGAACCCAAGATACTCTCCTGATCAGGCACTTAACATACCCAAACTTGTTTAGCTTCTGCAAGATGCAGGCCTTATGTACCTCAAAACATGTCCTGGGACCGTACTGTTTGTCCTAACAGAAACAGGCACAAGCAATGAGAGGGGGCAATGGAAATTGCATTGGAAAAGAGTGTGCTGTGCCCAAGTCACCACAGGGTGGTTTCATGAGGTAATTTTCACAGACAAGCCCCACCCTTATTTCCCAGAAGTCACAGCAAAGCAGTAACATCTATGCTGAAGATTTGCAATCCAGTGCACACTTTCCTAGGAAAAAATTGATAGTACTTATTCCTGATCAAAAATGTATAGGATTGCACAGTAGCAAATCAATCCTAGCAAGCAATGTTTACTTGGAAGGAAGCCCCACCGTGTTCAATTGGGGTTATTAAAGGGAGACTAAGCACATTAAATAATTATATAAAATTCTTTAAAATAACCAAATTACCATAGGAAACTAAATCGGCATGAAGGACTAGCACCAACACAGAACAAGAAGTCAGCCTGTGGCATTTGTCTGGCGGAACAAGAGACATTTTTCTAAAAGTTCCCAAATATGAGTCTTGGTGGGTCTTGATCAGGAAGGAAAGCAGGTATGCTCATCAGACTATTAAATACCCATGGGATGGAATGCCGACATCCGAATAAAAAGAGACAAGTGGGAACACTGAAAGAAGAGAGGGGAAATGAAGAGAAGGAAGGGAGACAGCTGCCCATAACCTTTGCTACTGCAACGAACTGAGAAGATTTATATTATGAATTTTGTTTTACTGAATCCCTAGCACTTTCCCCAACTAATGGGGGAAAGGCAAGAATTGAGGTAAAAACATAAACACCCAAGGACAATGTTGTTTCTGAGCCTAATTCCACTGTTGCAAAAGGGAAAGCAAATAGCCTTCTTCTACCATTAGGCAATGAGGGGAGCGGCATCAGAGAGAGGTAAGGCCCACTGCATTCAATGGCACTTACTCCCTGGTATGTGTGCAAAGGACTGCAGCCTAAAGCTAATAAAATGAACATAAATTCATATTGACTTAATAGAAAAAAACAGTGGGTTTTTCTCTCATGAGTCACATACTGTGGGGACAGAACTAGAGATACTTCCTTGGGGGAAACCATGTCTGTTTGAAGTGATATGATACTGCTTTAAATGTATGGGGCCTTGTTCTTCAACATATACCACTCACTTTTCCTCACAAAGATACAATTCCCCCAGAAGTTGTACAAATGTCTGAAGTTGTACTTTACCTTGGATTCCAAGTAAATATTTGCTAAGGACATCTTGGAAATCTTGTAGAGACAAATGGAGAGCGAGATGGCACATAGCACAAACAATGAGTCGTTTATAGCAACCCGGATCAATACAATGATCTTCCTTTCTGAATTCTCTATTCTCACAAGTATGGCACACGTTAGATTCACCAGGAGGAAAAGTAGACTGACAACAAATGACACGAGATAAAGAGGCAACCTAAATGGGGAGAAGGAAACCATTGCTTTTTAAACGATTACCTTTTTAGTAAGTACTGATAAAATGCACAAGATTATCCAAGAATATATACCTTCCACTACAATTTCTAGAGGAGTAGCCGTGTTAGTCTGTCGCACATAAGCAATGAAGAGTTTTATGGTACCTAACAAATGTCCTTTTATAGGACTGGGGTGGTGGTGGTGGTATAGATGGCATCTGGGACAGGGTCTCCTCAGTGGTGGTTCCTCATTTATACAATGCTGTCCCTCATAAGGTGAGAAAGGTGCATCTCTCTCATTGACTTTCAGAGGTTGGTTGTTTGTTTGTTTAGTATACCACCCTATACTGAATGTATACTTAAATACATTCCTGTTTACCCAGGCATTTGATAGCTGAGTAAAATTGGCCACAGCAAGCTTGAAATTAGTAACTGGGAGGTATGTTCTAAATGATTTTACATGTTTTTAGATGGTTTTTCATTTTAAAAAAAATTAATTGTATTTTAGCTTAAATTGCATAATTTTAACTTTTTGATGTTTGCTGCCCCGGGTTTTTTGAGAGGGGCAGGACAGACATAATAATAAATAATATTTGGGTCCTCACCAAGCCCGTGGTTCTGTATCTGTATGATGGGATTCTGTAGAAGTGGTCAAACCAGTTTCTTTGTTAATGGCCACAGGCAAGTCTGTTAAGCATCTTTTTGCTCGACTAAAAAGAGTTGGCCAAATACAGGTGTGCTGCCATAGAAATGACTAGGTAATGATGTTTCCAAAAGTAGGGAACAGGCCTCCCACCCTCACTTGGCAGGTGGCGATATCATCCTGGGTGTAGTCAAAGGGTAGGCCAGGAGCCAGTCTGTTCTAGTCACCTTTGGAGCTGGAAACACACAGAGACTTCACTGTTTGAAGATCTGTTGGAGAGTTGAGGCTGTGAGCTCTCCCATCTTATGCTCAGTGTAAATAAAAGACATGATAGTCTCCAATGATCTTCGTTCCAAGGAAACCCAACTCAAAGGATGATCTGCACCCTTGAAATCTCTCTCCGCTCAGAGATTGGGCTGTACATAACAGTGTAAATGGCCAGCTTTTGTGGACTACAGTCTACTTCATCAGATGCATGAAATTTTATCCCGAGTTATAGGAATACTGTATAGGCACATGGCTTCGTGGGATGGGGATTGTAAACATTGAGGTCAGAAGGAAATTAATTGCAGAAAGTACAGGTGGTGATAGTTATGTTATTAACAGCTACCAGTGACAAAGCAATTGTTTAAAACACAGACATCCTGGCATTGGTAAACTAATTAGTTCATGCTGTGTGATTTTCCTTTTTAAAATTCAGGCCACAAGTGATAGCAATGAATCTTTTGGTAGATTCATTGTAATTCAATGGTTTCATGATGTAATCTTCCTTTGAAGCTCCTTTTTTCAACAATTAATTTCCTTCTGATCTTACAATCTGTAACTCTCCTCTTCTCCACCCCCACCCCCCATGCTCACCCTTGTAACTCAAGATAAAACTTGTCATGTCTGATGAAGGGAACTGGAGACCTGAAAGCTATGCCATAAATAAATTTGCTAGTCTTTAAGGTGCTATGAAACTCTTCATTGTTTCTCCATGACAAAATAGTTCCTTAGCTTAAGGCACACCCCATACCTTTGAAGCACACTCTTTCTCACAAATAATTCTGGACACTGTAGCTTACACCTCACAGTTACAATTCTCAGCAACTCTTAACAAGCTACAATACTCAGAATTATTTGAGGAGGCAAATGTGCTTTAAAGGTGTGTATACAAGTTGGTTTAATACATTTTGCTGCCTGAGGCAAAGGAGAAGATTGCCCACCACCCGCCAAAACACACAATTCCATGTACAGAAGTCAACCAAAGTGGCAGTGGAATCCCACTGCAACACTGGTGATGGGACCAAGTTCTCCATTTCACTTGAGGACAGGAGTCTAGCAGTACAGGCCATGCAGCACACAGGACTCTTGTGTTCAACATCTCACTGTCATTCGCCCACCAGGTGCCTGCTCACTCCCCACTGCAAATGCTGCCATGTGTGCAGTACATGATAAGCCATTATTAAAGTTTCTGCACGACGACGTTTGGTAAAGTAGTAGTATTTAGCAACTGACATTATTGCCATTTATAAACGTCACTTGATCACCATAGATTCAAATTACCCACAGAGAACCAAAGGTTGTTGGAGTGGAAAGTTACCTTGAAGGCAATCCGGTCCAACACCCTACAGAACCAGTGTGGTGTAGTGGTTATAGCCGTGCCAAATTTAGGGTGTTGCAGGAGGTTTCCCTGCACAGGGTGCTGAGCCAAGGGGGCACATAGTAGTGGTAGTAGTAATTTATTATTATTATTATTATTATTTATTATTATTATTATTATGGTAGCTAATCAAAGTACTCAAAGTAATTATTGTGAAAATAATAAATATTTGGAGCGGGGTACACCAAATTTTGACCTCACTCAGGGTACCATATTACCAAAGTCTACCCCTGGTTAGTGTGTTGGACTGGGACCTAGGAGACCAGGGTTCAAAGCTCCACTCAGCCATGAAGCTCATGAATCGCAAGCCTATCACTTACTCTCAGCCTTACCTACCTCACAGGGTTGCTGTGAAGATAAATTTGGTGGTGGGGAGACCTACCTATGCCACCTTGCACTCATCAGAAGGCGAGATATAGAAATAAAAACAGCAATCTGTTTTAAATGTACTAAAAAAGTGGCATTCTTTGCTGAAACTGAACAGATTGCAGCATTTGTACTTCGGAAAGTAAGTAGTTAAATGGTTGCACAGTAACCACAGCCTGTGAACTTGTTCCATGGAAATCTGATTAAGCATCGCACACTTTCAAAACTCTTGTAGGGAGAGGCAGAGTACAACATGTGTTTGTGAACACATCCAAACAATATGCTTAAGCCATGAATTAAAAACACTCCTGTCAAATACAGAAACGGAAGGTTTTCTTACTTTACCATGTTTGCTCAGAGAAACAGAACCACAGTTGCCTCTCATGAAGGAAAGTCAAGGCAACCTCTACCCGTGGATATTTTCAAGTTGGAAAACACTCTACACCTTTCATGTTTCATACCTATGTTTAACAAATGGTGATCAATGCACACATATCTATTTTGCTACAGGCATGCACTGTAGTCCAACAACAAATGAAGGGCTACAGATACCCTACCCCACTTCCAAGGGGGTTGTGCACTTGGAGAGGTAAACCTGGAGCACATTAACTGCAGCTTCAATGCAAGCAACTTCTTGGTTCCCTCCTGTCTTTCCTGAGTCTTAACAACGGCATATGACCAGGTGTTATGTGTAAAAGCTCTCCCCAGGCTCTCAGCTTCTACTAGGATCCTCCCTAATGAATCCTGGCACAGGGTGAGAAAAGTGGCATGACATGGAAAAGCAAGGCATCCTGATTCTGAGGCAAGACTCGTGGTAGCCTAAAAAATCCTTATGTGGGCATTTCAGGGCCTTCAAGATTTAACTCCAGTCCTCTCATGTTCATTGCTGTTGCTTGCACATACTATGCATAAAGAAAAGCCCAACACTTATTTCAAAGCACGGTAGGCTAAAGTGTTACCTGCTACGTTGCAGGATCCCTTCGGGAGAAGAGAAGGCTAAGAAACAAACCCTACACAATTCAGGAGTGGAGTCCCTAAGATGGTGGGATGGTGTCTTGCACACCTTCTTCCAGCAACTCCTGCATTTAAGCTGGTGCCAAACGTATTGGTCTGCTTTCCTTTGGACCACATCAGCAAGGCCGGGAGGGGGCTCTTGTCATCTGGGCAGCCCAGGACCTCCATACACACAGCCCAGGCTTGTGCTACTTTGGTGCTACTAACACAGCAAAAACAGTGCAGGAGATAGCAGTTACAAGCTACCATTCTCTGGAGCCACAACAGGCACTGTGATTCTCTAGTGGTTTAACTTCATTCCCAGAGGTGCACTCCATGGTCTCTCGAGACAGATGAATGCCAACAATAAACAGACTAAAGTGTGCCTTAGAATCACTAAAACTCTCAAGAAAATGTTGCAATGTAATTATTACTTCTTTCAGTAGGTGAATACAGTTCCTATGGAGATGAATTACAATATGGCCCAGCCAGCAATGAACGGTTGTTTTTCCTTTTATTCATTACAGGAAAGGTGTTTCTTACCTGTATTTAAGTAGTTCTGGTGAGTATTTTGATTTAGCTTTGAAAATCACCTGTAATAAAAATGAAAGTGCATATTATACTTACACAATTGAAGCTTCAAATATTGTTAACACTCTCTTGTCCCTTTAATAGAGATGGGCCTTTGCTGAGCAGGCTTGGCTTATTCATTGAAGTTTGCTGGGCTGTGGGACTGGGAACACTGTTGTTTAATGTGGATACTAAGCTTCCTGTATCTCCATTGTCTATATCATGTTCTCCAAATCACTGCTTTCCCGCACTTTCCAGTCCCTTTGTCTGGAATTTCCAGTACCTGAGATCCTCCAAAAAGGAGAACAAAGAGCAGAATGTCATATGGAAGCACATGAAGCTCACTTGACACATTAAATGATGGTATGGATGAGCCCTCTATCACATCCCAAGTAAGTTGATTTCCCATTGCTCAGCTGCTTTTACAGAACATAGGTATTTCCTGATGACCAATTTCAGCCTGCTTGGCTGAAACCCAGTTGCTTATTGTCCTTTTTCTAGGCTGTTTTACACATAAAAGTAGAAAAAGCAAGTGCCTGATATATATTTAGCATGTGCCCACTTTCACACTGTAACAGGTGAAATGATTAAACATCCTTCTTGTTAACTTTGTGTAAACTGCAGATATGAAGAAGCAGCTGAGATCACTGTGGTTCCCCTCAGTCTGTGTCTCCACACCAGGTGGACACATGGTAGAAAATAGTGGAGTCAGGGTTAAAGTAGGTACCTACTAAATACTTAACAGCAGGAGTAGCCAATGTGGTATCCATCAGGCAATGGTTAGGAGTGATGGGGACAGGAGTCAAACAACTGTATTGGAATTATATAGTACATATCTATCTTCTTCTATTGTAATGTGTGAACATCCCTAAGGAGCCCTAGTAGAAAAACACTTAATATAAACCAGGGGTGGGGAACCTCCAGATGTTGTTGGATCCCATCTCCCATCAGTCTACTATAGTCCAATGATCAGAGATTATGGGAGCTGCAGTCCAGCAGACGGGTTCCCTTCCGCTGTTCGAAATAGAAGCCTTTAACAGTGCAGTTCTATGCAAGTCAGAAGCAAGTCCCAGCTTATTCACTAGGGCTTACTTTACTCACTAGAAAGTGTGTTTAAAGACCTGGATGCATAAAGACCTGAGAACTGGCACATTCCCCATTTTTTTCTGATCTAAATATATTCTGTGCCACTTCCTCTTAACCTTTTCCACATGCTACAAACTTGCTAATATGTTCCAAACTTGTTACTCATATTCATCACTATCCTCTAATTCACCCCCATTTTGTTTTCATCCTTGTAAAAATGTGGTGCTCACAGCTAATCTCAATAGTCCAAGCCTAAGCACACCTGTAAAAAGAGCGTGGCTCTCCAATGTTAAACCGGGAGGCAGGAAGTAGAATAAGCAAACACTTGGAAAAAGTATGCATGTCTTCTCTTGCACTCATATGGTGATGTAAACACCAAACAATGGCCATTGATACTTATAATTGCCCCATCTTGTGTAGATACACAATATGCTATTTGCTTAGGCTCCAAAACATAAAGGGTGTCTTTCCCCTATTTTATCCCTGTGAGGCAGGCCAGGCTGAGAAATAGTGGGTGGCAGGGTGGCGCAAGCCTGATGTGAAAGACAAGATGGTGGTTCCTCTATTCCACATATAAAAGCTGACCAGACTGACAGCTGAATCTGATTTTAAAACACTGGTGACAGGATAGCACCCTCTACCATATCCTAGGGCAGCAAACTAGCCTTCAGTTTCTTTGTACCAAAATGAAAAGCAGGGTTTGCAGTCCCATAAAGTAAGCTTAAATATGGCTGGCACAAACAATCAAATTGCTTAAAGTTGTAAAGATTTTCAGCTCCATCTGGTAGATTACATCTTAACAATGAGTCTTTTCAGCATCAAATACCAGTATGTGTTGGCCATGGTATAAACATGTGTTAGGAATACTTACAGAAAGAATTTTCCTGAACCGATTTGCATTCTTATTTCTTGTTTCTAGGCATGTCTTTGAAATACCTTTGCTAACTTCTCTTTGAGGATAAGCATTGAAAAGTCAAAGATGTGATTACCCTGATGGAATCATCATAATTCCAAGTGTTGCAAACACAACTGATAAGAATACACAGATGGCTTGTTTACTCTATTCAACGTTTTTTTTCTTTTCCCCTGTGAAGATCACTGAACTAATCAGGATGTGGAAACAACACTTCACATACCTATGTCACAAGAACACAACTGACAATAAAATGAAAGTGATCAGTGAATGTAAACCTGTGCAAGGAAAGGTGCATACAAGACAGAATTACAAAAACACACAAAACACACAAACTGTGGCCACTGTATATACAAATAATACAGATAGTAATTGACAGGATTGTATCTTATTTCATATTCCTTCTGAAATGAATTGGAGAATTATTCATGGGTGGGAATCATTAATCCCCTTATGGCTTCAAACTTTTCTCTCAAAAGGGTGTTTTGATACACAAGACTTAACATAAATGATATATAATCCAAATGTAAAAACTACATAGACCAGAATGTTCATTTACATGACAAATGTCTCTCTTTCACTCTTGCTTCTGCATCGACTTTCCAATGGCATTTGCAAGTGAGGGAGCTACAGAGGCCATTCATACTTCATATATGAAAGCACCCTTTGTGCTGAGTATCGGCCACATTCCGTATTAACTACGTGTAAAACACAGCCTGAAAGCAGATACATTTTGAGAGCCAAGAGGAAAAGCTACACATGACAAGAGAAGACAGAGAAATCTCAGCATCACTAAAGGTAAAGGGACCCCTGACCGTTAGGTCCAGTCGTGGACAACTCTGGGGTTGCGGCGCTCATCTCACTTTATTGGCCTAGGGAGCTGGCGTACAGCTTCCGGGTCATGTGGCCAGCATGACTAAGCAAGCCGCTTCTGGCGAACCAGAGCAGCGCACGGAAACACCATTTACCTTCCCGCCGGAGCGGTACCTATTTATCTACTTGCACTTGACGTGCTTTCGAACTGCTAGGTGGGCAGGAGCTGGGACTGAACAACGGGAGCTCATCCCGTCGTGGGGATTCGAACCGCTGACCTTCTAATCACGTCCCTGGCCTCACGATCACTAGCCAAGCTGAAAGAGACTAAACGCTGAGCAGGAAACAAAAACCATTCACTTTGAAATCAGCAGCCTTTAGGACACTGCTCCAGTTAGGGTACCCTTTATTGCATATCTAAGACCCAATAAAATGTACACTGGGTGAACAGGAAGAATGTAACTCAAGCATTATTGCATACACCCAGTGTTGCATTTAAACTGGGCTCTGACTCATTAGCATGGCAACATAGGACCTGCCTACACTTACAGAGCCCTCTGTTGCATGTGTAGTGGGTGAGGAGGATCAGATTAAAAGGAATTGCCTGGCATGTGCTGCACCACGTGGGCAAGCTCCTCCTCTCCAGGCTTATAATATTTAAATCAGGCCTAGTTGTGGCAATTCTGGATATCACAAAGATAGGTTAACACACACACACACCTCTCTCTCTCTCTCTCTCTCTCTCTCTCTCTCTCTCCATGTGTGAGACAGACAGACAGACAGACAGACAATTTCCTTAGGCTAGTAGACCAAAACAAAGCCATGGGGGGATGAATCAAAAGGCCTCCCTCTGCCCCATACTTTGCTCCTTCATCTTAGACTATTTAAGGATAAAATCCTTAGACGGGTTATGCAATTTTGTTCTTAATTAGAAAGCTGTATTATGCAGTGAATCTCACCCAATGGATCAAGATAACTGTTCCTTTGAGAATAAATCCAGTGTTTTGTATGGGAGTGACTTGTTGAAGCACTATGACTCAGAGTGGAAAGGCATATTACGCAGCAAAAATGGAGTTCCATTCCATTTCTAAACCTAATATGGGGGTGAAACAGGGAATTTACAGGAGAGAAGTGGCAGGCAGGAGTGAATTTTCATCTCTTCCAGCTTTTCTCTCTCATCCCCCCCAGCACCCCCCAAGCTCTTAACCCAGCCCAATGGCTCCAAAACTATAAATATAATTATTTGGGGAGGGGGAGTAATGGAGGCTGGGGTTGCAAGGAAAAATGAGAAGGGCAGAAAGTTCCAAACCCTCCCTACCAACAAAGACACATATTTGGAAAACATCTGGTTCCATCCTGAAAAGTTTGCAAGAAGAGACTCTGAAGGATTTGCACTAGAGCCGTGTTTCCCAGCTTGTGGACCCACAAGTAAAGTAAAACCAAAATAATTATTACTTTAATCCTTAACTGGTATGATGAATTCCTCTTACAACTTTTTGTTTTGTTGGCATATTACTGTTGCATGCCACCCTGATCTCTGAGCAGTGCAAGATTCCAGGGGTTCGAGGCGCTTAAGCAGGGTCTGTGTTTCCTTTTGGAAATGAGGCACAGTGGAGACTGTGGTGTCTTTATAGAATCATAGAGTTGGAAGGGACCAGGAGGGTCATCTAGTCTAACCCCCTGCAATGATGGAATGTTAGCTGGATCATACATAACAGGTGTACATTCCACCTCTGCTTTAAAACCTCCAGGGAAGGAGAGCCTACCACCTCTCATGGGAGCACATCCAATTCCTCCTGCTGCACCCCTTCTGCCCCCTTGCCTTCAGCTATTGACTGCTTGCAGTCCTGCCCATCCACACTCTGGATCTCTTTGGCCACCCCTTCCATCTGTGTGCTCCTGGGTCACTTTCAACCCCATGTAGAGTCTCATCTGGCAGGGCCCTCACCTCGCATGGAGTCACACTTTCCTTTCCACAGAGCCTTCTCACCCATCCTGGTCTCGCTGCTGGATAATTTGCTCAAGCTGCTGGCTCTGCTGCTCCACCTGTTGCTAGATTTGCTGCCAGAGCATCAACCTGAACAGCTCCAGGAATGCTGCTGTTCCTCCATCCATCTTGACTCAAGACACACCTTGCTCATTGGCCCTCCTCCAGAAAACACGTATCCAGACTTTTGACACCAGTGTTGCACGCCACCCCAACCTCTGAATGCTGCAAGATTCCAGGGGGTCCAAGCACTTACCCAGGGTTCATGTTTCTTTTTGGAAATGAAGTGCAGTAGATACTTTGTGATATATGGTTCATTTACACATATACACAACCTGAGCCTATGATGGAGGGGTCCACAGCATCAACACCCAAAAAGGCTATTATTTCTCCCATAGCTGCAGCCTTGGATTGCAGCAGAAATCAGGCATGGCTCTCTTTCTCTGCTTGCTTCTGGTCCACATCACTGCTAACTCTCAGCTCTGGCTTTTGTCCTTCCCACTATCTGTGATTGTTAGGAGAGCCTTAGTCCTCTCACAGGGTTTCCTGTTAAACCACTCTGGGAACTGTTGCTCTGCAAGGGACACAGGGGTCTCGTAATAACTCTCAATGCCCTTAACAAACGGCACACTTACGTAATCATACGTGTTCAGAATGATTTTTTTATAGCTTGTGAAGCAATATCCTTTAATCAGATGGTTGTTATTCTTACATTCCCATAAGCACAACAGTGAATAACTATGTAAGCACTATAAACATTCTAACAAATTCCACATTAATAGGGATTTATGGTAAAATTCTTCTTGGATGGCTTAAGTAATGGTTATGAAATCGGCAAACTTTAAAATGCACAAAACGAATGGCTGCCAAAAACCTACGGTCCAAAATTCATGTGATAATAAATCTATGGCTAATCATACCAAGTAAATTTGGACTAGTGGGCTGCTGTACCAAAAAGGTAAAGGACTTCTGACAGTTAATTCCAGTAGCAGACGACTCTGGGGTTGCGGCGCTCATCTCGATTTACAGGCCGAGGGAGCTGATGTTTGACTGCTCCGCAGACAGTTTTTCTTGGTCAAGTGGCCAGCATGACTAAGCTGCTTCTGGAACAAAGGAACACCGGAACCAGAGCAGCACACGGAAACACCGTTTATCTTCCCACAGGAGTGGTACCTATTAATCTACTTGCACTTTTGGGTGTGCTTTCGAACTGCTAGGTTGGCAGGAGCTGGGACCGAGCAACGGGAGCTCACCCCGCTGTGGGGATTTGAACAGCCGACCTTCTGATTGGCAAGCCCAAGAGGCTCAGTGATTTAGACCACAGCACTACCCGCGTACTAAAGGAACTCATAATTACAACCCCCATAACAGAGCCACACCCACAAGAGAGCCCCAAAATGCAGGCAATCCATTTTTTTTATTGCAATGTCTCAAAGAGCAGAAATACCCATTGGATTAGAATCCTATGAACATGAAAAGCCCTGTTGGATCACACCAAAGATGTAATTTGTCCAGCATCCTTTTTTCACAGTGGCCAAAAAGATGCCTCTGGAAGCCTTGAGCACAACAATACTAGCCCCACCTATGATTTCCCAGCGCCTGATATTAGGAGGCATACTACTCCAACATACCGTAGAAGATAGTACTGTATGTAACTTTTCTGGCTAGTAGCTGCCTTAACCCTCCATGAAATCGTCCAAACACTTGAAAAAATCATCCTAGATGGTGCCCACTATTACGTCTTGTGGCATCAAATTCCATAGTTGGACTTTGGCTGGAGATACCTTAGTTCAAGTCCATAAAGTTAACCAGGTAACCTTGGGCCAGTCACTGTTTGAATCCAGCCCAGCTATCCAAGCAATTATGTGACAGACCAGACCTGTCCTCCATTTCCCCAAGTTTACAATGCTGGCAAATACTGATAAAACAGATGGCACCATCTCTCCTACTTTGAAAAAAGCACCAAAAAGTGGAGGAGGTTTCAGCTCCTCTGCTTGCGGTTGCTGTTAACATGCTACTAACATGCCAACCTGCTGCCCTCCACCTGTTGTGGACATTGGCATCAACCCCAGCCAGCCTTGATGGGAGTTTTAGCCCAAAACAACTGGCGGGCTGGCAAAAGCTGTACTATGAGGTCCAAGATAGCCTCTTGTTTTGCCAGTGCTTTGTACATGTTTTAGTTTACTGGCATAATTTCAACCGATTACCTAATGTATTTCTCCTGCTCAGCTATCCTAATTAATATTATGGGCTTTCTCTTTACAACATGTTCAGCTACAAACTTATATTTTTTTGCTAGTATTCAGTAACTTTCCTTCACACCCAAGAGGCTGGGTGTTATGCATGGTGAGGCATAACCAATCTGAAGCCTTTCTTATTTTTATTTGGGTGAAAGTTGCCTCTGGACAGAGTGATCTCTTCTCCTCCCTTTCCACACTTGCCCTTGCTTGTCTTCTGTGACAACGTAGAAGTGATTTTAACAGGGCACCCTTTGACAACATGCTGAATTACAAGCCAAACTTGCCACCTCCTGTAGAGAATCTGAAGCATCCACTCAAATAGGGTATTGTTTCCTCAGAATCAACCCCTATTGTATTTAGTGGAGATTACTTTCAACTGTGCACAGGATTGCAGCCTCTGTGTGATTTATTACCATGGATCTTGCAATTCTTTTATGTAGTTCTCCTTCAAAGGTTGACCTATTTTCTCAACTCTTCTTTTATTAGTATTATTGGGGGCTTTTCTGTACAAGCAAAATCTGCCACAAATTTATTGTTATGATATTGGGGTGCTAAGCTGTAGGCCAGACTCCTCAGATTCGTGCATCTAGCAAGTGTTAAAAGCTAATCAAACGGTCTAAACTCTGGAGATAGCAAAGCTAGCTTCCTGATGAGCTGATGGGAGATTAAAGGGTTCAGACTGCAAATGGGTGGGAGCCCCTCCCTCAACAGGCAAAGGCAGAGTTATGGCAGAGTGTTGCAGAAGAAAAGCAACAACCTGGAGAAAGAGCCATGCCTGATTTCTGCTGGAATCCAAGCAGAAACAATGCCCTTTCAGGGCATTAATCCTATGAACCCCTCCATCATAGGCTCAGGTTGTATATATGTGTTATATACCACAGACTCTACTGTCCTCCATTCCTAAAGGAAACACAAACCCTTGATAAGTGCCTGGAAGCCCTGGAAACTCGCACTGCTCAGAGATTGGGGTGGTGTGCAAAAGTGTTTTAGCTTTTGTGTGCTACTTCTTTTAAATTCATCAGTATAATATCTCATCTGCATTTAACAAAAGACTTGCAGGCTTTTTCTGTTTTTCAAAAATGTAATTTTATGTTACTTATAATCTGCTTTGGAAGGATTTGTATCCTGGAAGGAGGTATTTAAATAACTGCAATTAAAAAATAAATAATGTTACATTATATTATACATAACATATAATATAAAGTTTTGATCCTATGCACATATAAGCTCCACTGAAGTCAGTGGGGGTTTTGTTCCAAGTGAGCATGTAAAGGAACACTGCACAAGCCATTCAGTGAGTTCCTCGGTTCTGTATACCTGAAGGAGCGTCTCCACCCCCTTCATTCAGCCCAGACACTGAGATCCAGCACCGAGGGCCTTCTGGCGGTTCCATCTTTGCAAGAATGAGGTTACAGGGAACCAGGTAGAGGGCCTTCTCGGTAGTGGCGCCCACCCTGTGGAATGCCCTCCCATCAGATGTCAAGGAAATAAGCAGCTATCCTATTTTTAAAAGACATTTGAAGGCAGCCCTGTTTAGGGAAGTTTTTAATATTTAATGCTGTATTGTTTTTAATACTTGATTGGGAGTCACCCAGAGTGGCTGGGGAAACTCAGCCAGATGGGCGGGGTATAAATAATAAATTAATAATAATAATAATAATAATAATAATATCCCAAATGTGTTGAGATTTCAAAGCCTGTAGAAACTTTGCATTGTATGGCATTTTTAATAAAATATTGCAGCTGCTCTGCGCAGCTTCTTTAAAAGGCTGATAATTTTATATTTCCTGCTTGTGTTTGTATATAAAGAAAAAAGAAAAGTAAAATATTGTTTAGTACTAAATATTTGGTCCAAATGATCAAATTGCTCAATGGTATTAGTAATAATGCTTAGCATTAGTGCATTTCAAGTATTTAAAGCTCACTTCACATGCATTTCTTTCACTAGCCCTAAACAACAGTCCTGCAAAATAGGCCTGAAGGTGAACTGAGGTTGAGAAAACAGTGAGAGGTTTGCCTAAGGCCATCTAGCAAGTTCCTGGCTGAGGTAAAAAAGAGCAGGCTCATTGCTTCCATTCTTAACCCTTGCGCTACACCAGTTCTCTGAAAGAATTTTCCTGCAGATACTTTTGCATAAGTTTTCACTTGACAGGACCGAAATCAAAACAGAAATAACTCTTGCAATCAAAATAAATGGCCAGAGAGATTTGGATCTCTTGATAGCTAGCTTTATAAATACTAACCCATCTCTATGGCAGTGATATCACAGAGCTGAGACCCAGACGCTTTGCTGAACAGACAACATGTGTGAGTTGCAAAACCTTACTTTGTTTTGTTGGTAAAAATCAGATGACCTGCTTAGTTTGATGAGGAAGCAGTTTCCCTCCCTCCTTTTTCCTTTCCTTATCAGGATCTATTTGAGGATCGGCTTAAGCATTTCAGGCTGGGTTTTTAAAGTATCCCCCACATATCCAATACAAGGACAACTTCTACTGACTACTACAAGTGTGCAACAAAGGTTTGTGTAAAAGTAACATGGCTCTCGGTGTATGAAAAAGCACGACAAGTTGCATGATAGTTTACTAACCGAACAAGGTTGTCTTATGGTATTTCATTCAATGCTAAGCTCCTAGGCATGAGGAATCCTATCTTTGCTTCTCCCACTCCCTGAGATTCAGAGACAACAGAGAAACTCTCTTTTTGTGCTCTGGTGGGATTCAACTACCTTTTACTCAGAGTAGGCCCACTTAAATTAATAACTTAGTCATGTCCATCCATTTCAAAGCTAAGACTTTCTGAATGACTTCTGCATGTACAACTTAGTTGAATGCCACCCTCAAAAAACCAACAATCCGGGCACAATCCAGACCTGGCCATTTCCTTACCTGAGTGAAGTAAAGATTCATCAGTGTCAGTGTAAAAAACTGGAGGCACACGGGGAAGCAGTAAAGCAGCCAGAAGGCGAAAGGGCTGAGAGAATTGGCCGTGACAAAGTCTCTGAAGTAAAAGGAGAAGAGCACCGTCCGAAGCGACGCCCAGAGCAGGCAGAGGAACAGAAAGACCGTCTGGTAGCTGAGCCTCTTGTGCCGGTAGTGAAGGACCAGCCAGAGCTGGATGTAGATGAAGACGAAGAGGAGCGAATAAAAGACCGTGTAGGCAATGGTCAGCCCCAGCTTCACATAGGGAGGCACCGCGGGGCTCAGAGTGGAGGGGAAGGTGTCGTTGGCCAGGGAGCTCCTCCACTCGAGGGCTTCCATCCCCGGCTAACTTGGCCTCCTGCTTCGGCTGCCTCCTCCTCCTCCTCCTCCTCTCATCTTCCTACAGCAGAGGAACTCCGAGCAAGAAAACAAGCCGCACTTCCTCTTTGGCGGCTCACCGAGGGCTTGCAGCACATGATCACAATCCGGAGTGATTCATGAGGACTGCCTCTGTCAGCATTTGACAAGCAGCCACTCAGAAAAGCCGATCTCGGCGTGCCTTCAATTGAAACCGCCTCCTGCCCATTCGCCGGTGGTCCGCCCGGAGTTAAACGACGCTATCTCTTTAAAGAACAAATGCTTAAAACAAACCGGGCTCTAAATTTTGATTTGTGCAATTCCCCGCTCCCCTCCCTAGTTGTTTTTTTGTACTGAAGTTACAGGCATCTGTGCTGCCTCGTCTGGTTTGGCCCAAGCTAAGTTAGGGAAAGCTGGGAGTTTTAGCATCCTTGTGTATGGCAAAGAGGAGTGTTTCTGGGGTGGGAGAACGGAGGGCAAATCAGCGCTCTGCCTTCTAGTTTCGTCAACAGAATCTGATCCTTATGGCAGCTGCCTGGATGATCATACTCCCCTTGTGACCATCTTGGTTGCAATTGCTGGCCATGACAACTGGAAGCTATGAAAATGCATTCCAATATATTTAGTATACATATATCTTAAGTATTTTCATACAGAATGGGAAAATAATGAGATCTAGTGCTGACATTTCCTAAGTCTTAAAGTCTAATAGTCTAATGCATGGCTGCTTAGAAGTAATCACATGAAATATAAAATTGCACTCCTTCATTCCTCAATTTATGACCAGTTTTCAGCTCCTCTGGTGGTCTACAGGGAGGTGAGGATGTGGGGAGTGCTTCAAAGAGTAGACAGCAGGTTGGGATGTTGGGAGAAAACTCAAAGGCTGCTCCACATACAACTCAATGTAACATGGTTTAGAGGCAGTTGGGAGTGTTATGCTGCACAATTACAGGGTTAGGATGTATGAGATGCATATTTCAGGGTGCAAACTCAGCCTATTCTACCTCACAGGGTTGATGCCTTTTTGTTGTATCATTGTAGCTGCAGGATTTTTTTCTTCGTTTTTGGTGTCTATAAAAGCTTGCAGATAAACATTCAGAAGTGCCCATGAGGTTAGGTTATGTATGTCTTTGCATTTTGTTTGTCTGTGCATGCTTAAGTAGAAGAGAGATGAAAGATGAAATCTAATAGTGGTTTTAACTTCAGCTATGAAAGCTGCAAAACTGTTTTCATATCCCCATTTCCTGTGTAAATCCAAGTCACAGAAGATACCCTGTGGACACTTATGAGAACTACAAAGCTGAGAGCTAATGTGCTCTGTGGGATTTCTTTCCTATTGTAACATGAAGATTATGTAAACATGTCCCCCAAATGACATGGCTGCCAATGCAAAACAAGTGCCACTAGTAGGTGTGATTCCAGGAGGCACTGTTTCTCTGAGACCTCCATTCATTTCAGTATTTGGTAGATGACTCCTTACGTTTCAGCTTCCCATTCTCGAACGAGATCTTACATGTAGACCAGAAGGGGCTGTTCTAATAACTACAGTTAGTTTACTGCAATGCCATTAGCTCATGACAGGAGAAAAGCAACACACAAGCAAGAATCATTATAAAATTACACATTTATTATTTGTTTGTTATTTCGTTTACTATATTTATTGGTTGCCCTATAATGCCCCAAACCACAGAAATTCAGCAAAAACTGAACAGCACACTATGCAACTCAGCCATAAATAATAATGCAGAGGTTAAAACAAATTCAGCCATAATCATAAAATCAAAACAAGGGGAGACACAAAATAGCTAATGGAGCTTAAATATATCATGATGACACCGTTGTACATAGAAGTGCAGGAAGCTGCTCCTGAGTATTGCCCACACTGACTGGCAACAGTTCTTTAGGATCTCTCCCAGCCCTACCTGGAGAAGCTGGGGATTGAGCCCTGGGACCTTTACACGCAAAGTAGGGACCAGGTGGGTCCCTCAAGGGAGGGCATTTCACAACCGGGAGGCAACTGCTGAAAAGACTCCTTCCGTCAATGGAAATGATAAGGTATTGGTGTGATGTGTTTGTAATGTATTGTCTAAGATAGAATTATTAGCTTCATATTACGTTGCTGAACTGTCTTCAATGGCAGCCCATTTGGCACCACAGAAATTATTTGTGTTTGTAAGGACAATTATGGATCCAAGAGCACCCCTGGGTTATGAACTTGATCCCTGTTTAAGGGGAGTTCAATCCCCTCCAGAACAGGTTGAACAATGGAAATCTGAAAAGAGCCATCCACTAAAATGGTCTCTGTCTTACCTGGACTGAGGCTCAATGGGTGGGCCTTTACTCAGGGCACAAGCATACCCTCCAACACTTCTCCAATGAAAATAGGGACATCCTACCATACCCTCCAACACTTCTCCAATGAAAATAGGGACATCCTACCATACCCTCCAACACTTCTCCAATGAAAATAGGGACATCCTACCATACCCTCCAACACTTCTCCAATGAAAATAGGGACATCCTACCATACCCTCCAACACTTCTCCAATGAAAATAGGGACATCCTACCATACCCTCCAACACTTCTCCAATGAAAATAGGGACATCCTACCATACCCTCCAACACTTCTCCAATGAAAATAGGGACATCCTACCATACCCTCCAACACTTCTCCAATGAAAATAGGGACATTCTACCATACCCTCCAACATTTCATGAAAATAGGGACATCCTAAGAAAAAGGGGAATCTGGGATCAAATCGTAAAACTTGCCTAGAACAATGGGAGTTTCAAATGCTGGTGGTTACTTACACGCCATACATCTGAAATACCAAAGGGGGGGAGGAATCATGGGAACTATAGTTTGTCCCCCAATGGGCTATAATTTCTAGCACCTTTCACACATTACAGTTCCCAGGATTATTGGAGGATGAGTGGGGGTAACTGTGCTTTATTTATTATTATCATTTATGCATTTTCTGGTTTCTATTTAGATATCATATTTTTTCATCATACATTGTTTCTGTACAGACTTCCCAACCTATCACTCCATGGCATTCTAAGTATACCTTGTTTTGCTGCATATCCGTTAGTTTTCCCACCCTATTTTCCTCCCATCAATTTCCTTGTTATGTTAACGGTTGCTCAAAGTATTACCCCTACTTGTAGAAAAGATTTAGTGTTATATCTTTTTAAGTACTCTCTGAAATATTCCTACTCACCACTTTTTTGTTTCTCATCCTGATTCCTTATTTTGGCTGTTGTATTTGCTAGTTCTGCAAAGGGGGTAACTGTGCTTTAAATGTATGATGTGTATGCAGCAACAGACTCTGTTTAAACTGCTGCATTCGTTGCCCCTGTGATTTTTAAATTTTTTGTCTCTGTTGCATTTTTTATTCCTGTCAAGTCAGCCCTAAGAATATCTGGGCCTTAATGGGCCAAAGTGGAAAATTTAAAGTTAGATTGTTAAGATAAATTATAGAACAAAAAAATGAGAAAGAGGGAAAGGATTTGCTGAAATAGCTAATTGAACTAGAATACAAAAAAGGGAGGTGTGAGGAGGTCGATGAAACAAGTAAATGAAAGGTAAAGAAATGGAAATATTGGATGTGTTTTTAAATGTTTTTGTTTTTCTTGTTGTTTTGATGTATTGTTTTTCTTTGTTTTTCTTTTATTTCTGATGTATTGTTTGTTAAATTTTTTACTGTTTTTTTTGTTTTTTCCTTTTTTCTTTTCTGTAACTATTAAACTTCTAATAAATATTTTTTTTTTTAAAAAAAAAAGAATATCTGGGCCTGCCCTGAAGGTGCTGTTACACCCTACACAACATTTCCTAAATTAATCATACCATCTTCACTCAAGATTAACCCTCTGCATGGAAAGCATAATGCTGGTGGTAAACAAAAAGGGTTTAAAGACTCTCTCAGTGCAAATCTAAAAAAATGTAGTATAAACACCGACAATTGGGAAACACTGGCCTGTGATCACTCCAGCTGGAGAACAGCCTATACCAAAGGTGTCATGGACTTTGAAGATGCTCGAACTCAAGTTAAAAGGGATAAACGTGCTAAGAGGAAGGCATGCTTGGCAAATCCACACCGTGATCAACTCCTGCCCGAGAACCAATGTCCCCACTGTGGAAGGGCGTGTGGATCCAAAATTGGCCTCCACAGTCACTTACAGCCTCACTGTTAAGACCATGTTCCGGGAAGACAATCTTACTAGGCTACAAGTGATTGCCAAAGAAGAAGAAGAATAACATTGTCCAGTAGATGTCGCTATAGTTTCTTTTTATGCACTGAAACATGGGGGAGGAGAATTCCTGGTGTTTAGGGACTGTGTGTATTTGCAATAAATAGTTTTTATGCTGAACAGAAGTTAACAAATGAATTGCATTTCTTTCCTGAAAATTCTTTTTAAAGTTGCTGACCCTGGGAAAAATTGTGCAGGGATAGCACAATTAAGTCGATGCAGTAAGTCTCAGTGAAGTGTCAGATGTTACCTAGCTGCAAAATAACAGGATGAGTCCATGTTCCCTATTCTTCTGCAACAACATGCCACCTTGGAAATCTGCAAGCCTATGAGTCCTTGTTAAGACTAATTCAAATATATACTACAGTGTAGTAATTGCACGGTTGGTCAGCAAAAGTGAAAATATGGGAACCTCTTAGTAAATAGGTTTTTCCTCAATGAAATACAACAGATTAAACTGTTATTGTTGGGAAAAGGGACTTAATTGGTTTCCTTGTCTCAAGGTAGACATGCTGAATTTGATGAGTTTGTCCCTGTTCTCCAACCTGTGGCAATCTGATCTGCAATAGGACTCATTCTGATAATCAGTTGATCCTGCTTTTGACTTACCTAACAGCCCAGCAGCTGGAACACGAATAAGGAACTTGTGGCCCTTTAAATGTTGTTGGACTCCAACTCCCATCAGCTCCAGCTACTGTGGCCAATTGCCAGGGAACTGTAGTCTTGTAATTTGAAGCCATTGGCTCGAGTCCTACCCACCAGAGCAGGAGAAAACAAGCTTGTTCCATCTTCCATGTGACAGCCCTTAAGATATTTGAAGATGCCTGTCATCTCCTCTCAGTCTTCTTTTTTCCAGGCTAAACATACCCAGCTCCTTCAACTGTTCCTCATAAGGCTTGGTTTCCAGGCCCTTTATCATCTTGGTTGCCCTCCTGTGCACACATTCCAGCTTGTCAGCATCCTTTTTAAACTGTAGTGCCCAGAATTTGACACAGTATTCTGACAGTGATCTGACAAAGGCAGAATAGAGTGGGAGTATTACCGGTACTCCCCTTGATCAGGACACAATACTTCTGTTGATGCAGCCTACAACAGCATTAGCTTTTTTTGCTGCTGCATCACACTGTTGACTCATGTTCAGCTTGTGGTCCACTAAGACCCCTAGATTCTTTTCACATGTGTTACTAGCAAGCCATTTGTCTCCCTTCTTATATTTGTGGAGTTGGTTCTTTCTACCTAAGTGCAGAACCTTACATTTGTCCCTATTGAATTTCATTTTGTTAGTTTGGGCCCGGTTCTCCAATCTGTTAAGGTCATATTGAATCCCAATTCTGTCAATTTGGTGAGCCCCCTCTCAATTCCTTCATCCAAGCTATTTATAAAGACATTGAACAACAACGAGCCCAGGGCAGAACCCTGTGGCACCTTACTTGTTACTTTTCCCCCAGGATGACAAAGAACATTAATGAGTACTCTTTGGGTTCAGTCAGTCAACCAGCTACAAATCCATCTAAGTTACCTCATTCAACCCACATTTCACCAGCTTTCTCATGAGGATATCATGGGAGACTTTGCATGAACATTTAAGTGGGAATTTACTACGACCGTTCCTCTTTGCTTTGCCCCCATGTGGAGCAGAAACATTTTGGCTGTTCAGTATTCCCTTGTATTGAGTTAGAAAGTATGGAAGATGCTTTCTTCACAAGAAGAAGAAGAAGAGTTTGGATTTGATATCCCGCCTTTCACTCCCTTTAAGGAGTCTCAAAGCGGCTAACATTCTCCTTTCCCTTCCTCCCCCACAACAAACACTCTGTGAGGTGAGTGCAGCTGAGAGACTTCAAAGAAGTGTGACTGGCCCAAGGTCACCCAGCAGCTGCATGTGGAGGAGCAGAGACGCGAACCCGGTTCCCCAGATTACGAGACTACCGCTCTTAACCACTACACCACACTGGCTATACAACCAAGTGGTTTCTGCTTGGAAAGGGGAGACAGAAGCAAATATGATCTACTCTTCAAATGTCCAATGGGAACTTTCTTCCCCTAAACCTCATAGTTACATAGAATGTGTGTGTGGGGGGGGTGTCTGGATCGCAACCTGCCCCCTCCCTCTGCTTCAAACAGTTGCAGTTGAAATTGGAGGTCCTATCGTCTGCAAAAAGCCACAATAAATGCATCCCTTCTGCTCACTACATATTTAGTGCAATGTGTAGATTGGCCCTTAAAAGCTTGTGTTTTGCAAAGTTTTCATTTTGTCTCTGTTTCAGCTTCTCTCGTCATTCAGATAAGGAACAGAAAACATAAGGGACATTGTAGCGTCAGAGTCACTCCCTGCAAAACCTTGTGTTTCCTAGGAGTCGATTACTGAGTAACTGTTGTATGGAGCTGGCAGATTTTCATGTTTGACTATTGCCTTATGACAAATGCACAGTGTGTATAGTCTATGGGAGAATGCTAATCCAAATTTTGGAAGACATGCGTGGGTGTTTATGTTGATTTGTGGCTTCTAAAAGGAATGAACTGCTTTATATCTGAGAAGAAGACTGGGGTCAGGAAGGATAAATAGATGTCATTCATGGAATTATTGGCTCATTTTTAGGTCTGGACAACATCATGCTAAAGGAAATACCACAAGCTTTTTTTTTGTTTTAAAGCAAGCTCTAATTGAAGGGCCATTGTTAAAATCAGTGTAGTCAATGACACTGTCTCGACTAAATCGTATATGACAGATGGTCATCCAATCTCTGCTTAAAAACCTCCATGACTTGTAAACCCTCTAGGCAGGAATTATGCCTCTTCTCTTATGTATACCATCTAACATATTAAAATAATTATATTATTATAAATTAATAGCAGATGTAGCAGAAGGCACTACTGAATAACTAACATGTGAGGTTCAGATCATGGCCATGAATTTAGCTTTATATATATTTGGCAATAATTATATAATTGTCAATCTGTACTGTGCATCCTTGAAATGAAAACAGCATCTTTTCCAAGATGTTATGACTCAGCCGAAGGGTTCCTCAACAGAAGGTGACCTGGAGCCCCTGGTATTTAGTGAAGCCTGTGAGCTGTCTAGATCGGGGGGCACAGGTGAATCAGGACAAGGCTGCCAGAGGACTGCCCACACAGCAGAAGAGTGTGACCTTTGGAGGCCAATACTGAACAAATCCTGAGCCTGCAAGACCGACCACACCTTAAACATCTTTTTCACAACAGCCAGTGGAATTCCGTTGTATCTTGAATGTGGTTCCAGCAGCTCCAACCCTAAAGCTTCCAAACCAGGCCAGAAGACCTGCTGGAAGAGAACAATACCTTCCCATACCCTTGATAGCGCTGAAATCTGGAAGTTCTCTGTGACTCAGGGCCCAGGAGGGACAGGAAAGCTTACCTGCTTCCAATATTAAATCAATTCACTCTTTGCTGGTGCCGGCCATATGCTACATTCCTTCAAGGGGGATGTTGGTTCCCTAACTGCATCACCACCCATTACGGAAAACTGTGTGTGATCAAGATTATCTCCCCCTTTTCCTTCTCCATTTGACACTTCCTTGTGCAAACAGTAGAGTTAGTTTACCATAAAGGAAATGCACGTCAGAGGAAACCTGGAACTCTGGAAGCAAAATCCAAACAAGTTAATGGTAAAGCTATCTAGACCAGAGACCAACATGAGGCATACAGATAACCATACTGCAAGAGATCATTACTGTACTACTCTTAGCCTTCCCAACAATGACAAACAATGACAAACAATGACAAACAATTGGAGATGTTTGCTCCAATTAAGCTTTAAAGAGTGGGTTTTGTGGGGAAAGCTCTGGAGCAAAAAAAAAGGGGGGGGGGCATTCAGACACAGAGCTTTAAAGTCCAGACTGTGCCTGGAAAGAGCAGAAGACAGGTAAGTGTGGATAAGCCCAAAGAGTTAAAACCCATTATTAAAGCGGCAAATAATAGCCGCAGAGGAAAAGAGTTCAGATTTCTGAACTTTTGTGGTGCTAAAGCTTCTAGCATTCAACTCAGTGGATGTGCTCACATGTAATGGGAAGCTATGGTTTAGTGTTATTATGACAAGCCATAGTGACTTGGGCTCATGCATTCTTCTCAGTCTCCTCTTCCAGAATGCTCAGAAGCTTTCGCTTGACTAGCCACAGTAGAGTGTTGCATCAGAACCCTAAACTGTGGTTCACCTTATCTATGGTTTATTGAAAGAAGTCACCTTTAACCCACGGTTTGAAGTTGGCCTGTTTTGATCAAGCATGACCTAAGTTGGCCTGTTTTGATCAAGCATGGTTAATCTAAAACAGAAGCGACTCCTGTGTCAGAGGAGGAGGCGGCTCCAAGGCTCATCTTATCTTGTTCTCATAATACTATGGTTTAGTATTACATCCAATCAGTCCAATGTATTTATTATTAATCTGACTCTAGATACATGATAATCTGATGATAGCACTATTCCAGTGGACATATCCAGTAGCACATAATTAACATTATGCCTGTGCTTGAGAGCTTTGTTGAATCATGTTAAAAACCATTATGTCAGTATAAACCGTAGAACAGAATTATGTACTGCAGCTGACCTGCGTAATTTGTGATTTACCAAGCGGAATGTAGCTTGAGAAGTTGGAACTAGATGGCCCAAGGGAGCGTCTGAGTGGGATGTGGGAGGTGAAATCAGGATCCCAATAAGTGTTTTGTTTTTCCCCACCCCAGTCAGGGGGTTTATCAAGTCCCTCAATGAGCTGCTGTATGCAGTTAGTTGGGAGGTTGCACTCAGCTTGTTGGGTCAGCAAATTGTGGAGGTTTATGCAGAAGTGCCTCTTTTCAAAATCTGGCAGTCAAACATGACTTTTAAAAAAACCTGCCACTGTCTACATCTTTTACTTTAAATCAAACGGCTTCTTGATCTTCATGCAAAAAGTTTTAAGTGTGGAGTTGATGCATACTTCAGATAACAAAAGTAACCAGTCCAAGACACAGCAGGAAACACATGTATCCTCTTGGTCTTGTAATCTTTTTGAGTGTAGCCAACACTCAAGTGCAGACCCAGGCAAACAAGCTGCAGAAAATACCCTCTTCCCCACCCTCCACTAACATAGCGTTAGATGTATATTTTTCTGTTGATACAAGCTGATACAGTGGTACCTCGGGTTACATATGCTTCAAGTTACATACGCTTCAGGTTACAGACTCTGCTAACCCAGAAATAGTGCTTCAGGTTAAGAACTTTGCTTCAGAATGAGAACAGAAATCGTGCTCTGGAGGCGCAGCAGCAGCAGGAGGCCCCATTAGCTGAAGTGGTGCTTCAGGTTAAGAACAGTTTCAGGTTAAGAACGGACCTCCGGAACGAATTAAGTTCTTAACCCGAGGTACCACTGTACTCTTTCATTAAGAGTGTGATCTACTGATTGCTGCTTTGCTACAGATAGAGGGGCTTGTCCTCCTCCCTGGCCATCTGGATGCTTCAAGGGTTTGAAAGTGCAGAGACACTACAAAATTATTACAGAAGTGGATCCTGTCTGGAAACCATATATATTTATTGGGATTGGTGATAGAGACGGATGGAATCAATTGTGAAGCACTTAATTCGGTGCTTAATTATCTGTTCTGTTTCATAACTAATTCAGAAAATAGTATGAACTTCAAATTAATTACAAATGCCTTCTAATGCATGTTAATGATGTCACTGGCATAGCCCAGCAAGTAAAGGACAAGATGGGGCCTCATTGCATCTGTGTACAGAAGCAAACCAGTTGTGGCACTGGTGATGTGACAGGATTCTCTACTGTACTCTAGGACAGCAAGCTAGCTTTTGGGAGAGAGCAGGGCAGGTTGCAAGATGGCACACATATCTTTGCCTGCTCACTACCCCTCAATATCTGCTGCCTGCGGGGTCTGGCACATTTTGCCTAATAGTAAAGCTGGTCCTGTACCAGAGACCTTTTTTAATGGAATCAGAGGAGTGGTCTGCATTAATGAAGTGGTTTGATTTGTGTCTTCATTGTCAAAAGGGGGCTGTAGAAGTAGTTACAGAGTCTGGGTGAGATCAGGAGAATATCTAATCCTGGATATTCTCAGCATCCACACAAATCCCAGGATAAAATATTTGACTATAAAGAAGTGAAATAGAATGTGTTGTTCTCTGGCTACACTTGTATTTTATTTTATTTTTAACAATTGGCTTGCTCATAAACTCCCCACAAAACCATGCAGTAGTAGAGTGGGAGCACTTTCCAAAGGAATTTGCCATCCTAAAGGAATATTGTCCCAAGAGACCTGCAGTTTTTCCAGTAATCAGTTACTGGATATATTTGCATCCCTACTCCAAAGGCAAACAAAAATTAGCATGTAATAGTGTGCTTGTCCCCGCCCCTTTCTACACAGAATAGGAAACTATCATATGATAAGAGATAATTAATCTGAGGCTTCCATATACATGCAGGTGTGAGCTTCTGAGGTCTTGGTCTTCTAGCAATGCCTCCTTAATGGTTTCCTGCTTGGAATATGGTCCAGGCTTGTAACCACTGAATTCATAAGAGCGAATGGAATGCTGCCATTGTTCCTGTGGCTGTGTGTTATGAGCAGGAAGATCCTTGCATCAAATCAACAGTCAGCTGGTGCCCAGTTGGTCACAGGGGCTCTTTATAGTTGGCAAAGCAGCCACATTTTATTCAAGTAAATTAGAGCCAAGGCCCATTTTTGTCTGTAACAAGATACATTTTTGTAGCATTTCTTACATATTTTCAACCAGCTGAGAAATAAGTGCATTTCTATCCTCAGAATAACTGTAAATAATAAAGCTTCCGTTGTTGAACAGCAGAGACCACTTGATGAGAATTGCAGATGTACTTAGCCATTCTTAAGTGATACAGCATAGTCTGCTTGTTTATTCTTTTTAAAACAAATTGTTCCTTAAAAAAAAAAAGGCAAAAATACGAATTTTACTTGAAAAGATCTCCCACCAATGTTGGAGGCAGATTAAAGGTAGGATAACCCAGAAGCAGTGTAATTTATTCAGAGCAGCTTTTAAAAAGAAAACTCCACTACAAAGTTAGAGAGCTGTGCGTATGGCGGGAGGGAGGGTCATCTGGCTAAATTTAAAGACATGAGACAGAATCCTTTCCTAATCACCCACCCACCACAGAATTCCCAGAATTTCCCTGTAATTATCTGATAAAGAGGAAACTGGAGTCAAAGGAGAATACAAAAGTAAGTAGATAAGAATTAACCCTTAACTGGAAGAGCATGTTTGGATCCAAAATCTCCCAGATCAAAGTTATGTCTAATGATGTAATCAGTGACAAAACTGTGTGTATATACCCATATACCTTATTCACTATAGAATTAACATTGGATCTTGGTCTTATAGTACACTATTTATTTATTGCAGCGATGTACAATGGGTAACTCTGCTCTCTGCATTTATCCTGAAGCTGCTGCAGTGAGAAAATCATGTAAACTGTTGACCTCTGAGCTCTAAAGCCCTGTCAGTGAGTAACCTTAAACAATCTGTTAAGGAACTACAGACACAAAGGCTTTCTCCACAGTACTGAGCAGGGAGATTCCACAGTAGTTGTTACAGTCATGGCGGTCACCTACATTCTTGTAGAGGGTCACAATGCTGTAGTCCTGCATGTCTTGTGGCAAGAGGCAGGACAGGGTCTCAAACAAAGCTGGGTGCTCTTAAGCCCACAAGCCCAGCATGTTCACACCATGTCCTAGTGACTTCTACGCTAGCTTGGTCATGTCCACAGAATGGAAGATGGCAGGGTCCCCAAGGTTGTGTTCTACGGGGAGCTGGCTTCAGTCACTAGACACAGACTAATTCTACATTATAAAGATGTCTGCAAGCATGACATGAAGACTGGCGCCATTAACTCAGCAGTATGGGAATCCATTGCAAATGATCACAGTGCCTGGAGACAGACAGCTCGGTTGTGTGGCCACAGCAGTGACCAGAGGAGGAATGGCTGCTGGGAGGAGAAGAAATGCCATGGTGCATCTGCAGCAGCACAACTGGACCCCTTCTTCTGCCCCAGTTGCACGTATTGGTCTCTATAGCCACAGCAGGCGTGGCAACTCTCCAGCGGGTTGACTTCACCTTCAAAGGTGCACTCCTGCATTGTCTACCAAGACAGACAGATGCCAACAATATGTCACCTTTTCCTCCAAGGAGTTCAAGGTGATGTACAATTGTGCATGGTTCTCTGCTTCCCATTTTATCCTCACAACCTTGCCAGGTAGGTTAGGTTGAGATACATGACTGGCCTTAGGTTAAGGTTACCAGATTTTTTTCAGTGAACACCTTTCAACTTCCTACTAAATAGATGGATTTTGTCAGGGGACTGATTTGTAAATCCCGGGACTGTCCCCGGGAAACGGGGACATCTGGTAACCTTACCTTAGGTCACCCAGTGAGCTTCATGCTCCAGTGGGGATTTTAACCCTGGCCTCCCATTACCGTAACCAGGGCACCAGCTCTTAACTCTCTAGTCTATGTAGCTAAAGGGGTGTATCAATGAATACCCCCCCCACACACACTTTACTGGGTATCTTTTCTTTATTTGTGCATGCAAACGCTAATGAGTATGAGGGGAGTAGAGCCAAGCTTTCACAGAGTGCAATTGTGGGTAACTGTACTGCGAAGGGCGGGAAACGCCTCTGGCTCCTGGTGGCTTGAGATTGGGTAAGCAAAGCTCAAGTTTTCTCTGCTGGGATTTTTGGATGGCTTTGCAAAGGATGCAAAAGGAGGGGGGGACAGAAGCCCGTCCTCTGATGGTGATAGGGCGTCTTTCTCTGAACTCTCCGCGGATTGGTTGGCTTCAAACCCTCTCCTCGCTTTCCCTCGGCCTCCCCCTCCCCTCTTTTCCACCGCAGCCCCGGCGGGGTTTAAAACTTGAGGGCTCGCCGCTCTCAAGGCTCGTCGACGAGAAGAGAGAGCATGGCCAGCCTGCGGGGCTTGAGCTTGTGGGCGCTGCTGGCGGCGCTGGCGGCACCCGGGAGTGGCTTCCCTCACGGGGGGCTCCTCTTCCCCTTCGGCTCGGAGCGAGGCGACGCCGAGCTGGAGGCTGGGGACGACGAGCATTCCCCGCCTCTGGAGCTCAGCACCGCGCTGCGCTTCTACGGCTCCAGCGTCGACTCCCTCTATGTGAGTGGGGGGGGGGGGGGGAGCAGCAGGCGGAGGCGACCCCCAGGGGCGGGCGAGTGAGTGAGTCCGGGGGAGAGGGGGCGGTGGCCTGGGAAAGGACTGAGGCGGAGGTCCCCTCAGCTGAGGCGAGGTTGCTGTCACTGCTGTGGGGCAATGGCGGGGGCGGAGGGTCTGCTGCCCATTCTGTCGGCCAAGTGGGGCCAAAGGCGGTGCGGGGTAAAGGGCTTCCTGTGGCGGGAGGTTGCTTAATTCCTAAGAGGGGGAATTGCTGGGTCTGAAGACTCGTGCCCTTGGAGCCCTTTCCTCTCCTTTCCAAATGTGGCCACTGTGCCTTCTCCGGCAAGAAGAGCGCCTTCTGCCTATGCTCAGAGGCGCCGCCGCCCCTCCGCGTGACTCCTTTGTAATTCAGACCTCTCCGGGTTGAGCCTCATGACTGCAAAAGCGACGCCAGGGGGAAAGACCAAGCGCAGATTAAGCCTGGCATGTAGGTTTCCCCATAAAAGTTCTTAAGACAAAAGGCATTTCCCTTCCCACTCATGCCTATAAATCCTCTTGCAGCGGGGTGCTTTTCAAGCCCAGGAATTCCCCGTGTGGTGTTGCCGCCGGAGGGATGTTGAGATCGATCTAAGCCGAGTTGAGCCCCTATTGAAAACGGGGGGGGGGGGCAGCTGGCTACTCCTGACAAACGGTTTATTTCAGGAGGAGGAGAAGCAGTTGTGCAGGAGCAGGTCAAGGAGAGGGTTGCTGGGTGGGAAGGGGAGGAACTGTCCAGAACCATTTTGGCAACTCGACTAGATTTTTGCTAATTCCAAACAAAATAGAAAGCAGATGGGATTTGTCCTTTCCAGGACTTGCCGTCCCTGCTCAATGAGGGGTTGTTGCCTGGGTTTCAGCAGTTTATTCCACTGAACTATAGGTCATGCAAATAAAATTATGGCCCTATAGTTGAGTACAAAGGGTCAGATTCTGTTCTAAGTAAATTGGCATTCTTTCTGTCAGCCAAGCATTTAGTGCATGGTGGTTCTGTTCTGCTGAATTCTGAAATGGTTTATTTTCTTACTTCTTACTTTACTCTTTTTCAGTACAGTAGGGGTTGCTTTCCTTATATTCTTCCAGAATTGTGAGGTATTTCAATATGCTTTCATCTTAACTTGGCTTATTTAAAAGGCCAAACACACTGAAATGCTTTGAATAGTGTGGCTGTGGTGAAGTACAATGCCAAACCAGAGTTGACACAAGAACAGTTAGGCACAAATTTCCTCCTCTTACATGTAGCAGTTGGTAAATTCTGGTCCTTGTTTGCTAGTTAGCCTGAACAGGCAGACCATTATTTGTGTTTGCCTGCAAACCAGACTGACTGTAATCGAGTTTGCTGGAAAGTGCAAGCCATAGTTTTTTTGCCTGGTCTGACAAACTGGCAATGTATCGTTTGTTGAGAATAAGATCAGCACTTAACTGACACTCTGTGCAAGGGAAGAAGATGGGGGAAAGTAGAAATGCATGAGCATAAAATTCATGTCTGCACATCCTTGAAATGCTGTGCCATCTGAATGCACATTATTTTTTATTGGTACACTATAGGCTGGTGCTTACCTTTTAAAGCTCTGTGTGGTTTAGGATCTAGGTACTTGAAAGACCATCTTCCCTATATCAACATGCCTGATATTAAGGTCAGTGTCACAGGTCCTTTTTTGAGTCTGGATATCCCTGCCAAGTGAAGTGAGCCGGGGGTGACTGGACCCAGGGTTTTTTTGGTTGGGTCACCCTGCTTGAAGAATTCCCACCCCACAGTGGCTTGCCTAGCACCTGCACTGCTATCTTCTGGGTGATGCCACATGAATACACTTGTGTTTTACAATGCCTTTTTACATCACAGCTCTAAAGTTTGATGGTGTCCTTAAGCATTGCTTTATTGTTCGTTATTTTACTCATTATTGTGTACAGATGCAATTTCGTGAACTACCCTGAAAAATTCAAATTGTAGGGCAGTATATCAGTCTATTAAATAAAGAAGAACTGTATTCCAAGAACTGGGATACAAAATCAGACTATGCCGCACAATGCCAGTATAGCCACCAATATTTATATCACCCCATAAATTTTATTAGCTTTTTTTTACATATGAGATGCATTGGTGTAGGAAGGATCAGGGCAGGCCCAAGCAGCTGCCACCACCTCCGCCACTGGAGGAGAGGCAGTGCCATCATTGGCATCAATTTGAGGTCTTGCTGGAAATCAGCTCCAATGTCAGTGGCAGGTGGGGCAGTAGCGGTGCCAGTGTATGGCATGTTGGTGGTGTCAGCAGAGTTGGGTGGTGCAGAGGTAGAGGTGGCATGGCAGGCAGCATGGCAGAGTGGGGTGGCACATCCCATTTTGCCTCAAGCCACGAAATGGGACTGGGAGGAATGACATGTTCCATCCCTCTTTTGCCACCACTTCCTATAAGTAAGAACCAAAGTGGTCTGGCAGAGGAGAAACAGAACATTTGGTGTGCCCTCTGGCAGCCTGTTCACTTCACTGGATGCAGTTCCTTGTTGCTTGTGGTGACTAGGCAAGAGTTTAACTTCAAGGATGCTATCAGATATAATACATTGCAGTATATGGGATAATAATATTTAGTATGGCTTTCTGCTACTTTCAGTGAAATTAACTCTACACCAATCTGATTCGAGAAGATGGCTTGTGAAACATGTTCTTCTCCTGAGGCTATCTTATTTAGAAAATGGTTTCAAGGAAATTGTAATCTGCTTTGTGCTTTTGGGATTGGGTGGGAGAGAATAAAAATCCAAGCAAATGAACACAAACTATAATTTTATTTATTTATTTATTTAGCATATATATATATATATATATATATATATATATATATCTTCCTCTTGCAAAATTTCAGGGCGGTGTACTACAATGTTAAAACATTTAAAAGCAACAGAGTGCAATCATTAAAATGACAAGTTACTCCAGGGGCATTTTTAAACAACTGTCGTCTTCTTCTTTGGCGATCACTCGTAGCTGAGTAAGATTGTCTTCCATGAATATGGTGTTAACAGTGTGTCCGTAAGTGACTGTGGAGGCCAGTTCTGGATCCGCACATCCATTCACAGTGGGGACATAGGTTTCTGGGTGGGAGTTGATCATGTTGAGGATTTGCCAAACATGCCTTGCTCTTAGCTTATAGGTCTCTGAAAGTCTTTGTGGGCTATGCAAGTCTCTGAAATAAGCAATGGGTCAGATTCTTATCTGGTGTCCAACGCTGCTGAAGTGGTCCGCAAACAGACATAGTGAACAGTGATTTCGGATATACCCACTGTTGTGGAATTCTTCTTCAGCACAGCAGAAGGATACAGAAATACTTCAAAAACCCATCTATATGGTGAATCGAATTGTATAACAACAATTGCTGTGGAGCAATGGTCATAAAGATTTTCAGAGACCTATAAGAGTTCTGTTTATTTGGTTCTATGTTTTTAAGAGAATCCATCAAGAGTGCATAATCTGTGACTTTCAGAGATTTAGAAGATTTCTGTTTATTTGGCTTTGCAGAGAGTGCATATTTCATATATTTCATATTGTTCAATGTTCTGTATAGATTATATAAAGAGTTTATATTGACATCGCATTGTTGGTCATTGTGTTGCCTTTGGATATTATTGATATTTGTTTGCAACACAGGGGTTTAATTGTTTGGTTACTTCTTCCAGTACACTGAACATTTGTTCACCAGTTTTCCCCAAGTTATATTATTATTATTATTAGTAGTAGTAGTAGTAGTAGTAATAGTAGTAAAAAATTTTGGAGACACCGTTGGTGGAATTTTTTGAGGAGTTGGTGTTTATAAGTGCTCCATGTTGGCATTTAAAAAAAAAAAAAGTTTTCAAGAGGCACCTGAAAGTCAAATGTGAGCATGCCTGCTGAATCTCTGTTGGAAGAGTGTTCCACAGCGTGGGACTAGGGATGCTATGTGCTCGACATAGTATTATGCCATGTATGCCTCATATACTATGAGGCTATTTGAGGCCAGTCCGGTCTCACTTAAAATGAATTGTCAGGGTATGGAAAATTCCTATTAAATTAAAAACCATTTGCCTAGGTATGTCAATAGTACTGATTCTCAATGATATTTCATAAGGTGGAGACAGTAATAACATTTAAATGCCTCTTTAAAATGTATGGGCTTACCCAAGCTTTCTTTGATGCTTGACTCTTAATTTTTAACTTTGTTTTGCACACTGTTCTGTTTTATTTGTGATATACAGTTCTGTTTTGTCATAATCTTGTTCTTTGTAAAATTTATTGAATAAGGTTGTATTTTTATGTAAACAGCTTAGAGATTTCTGTGATAACTGAGCTGTGTAACAATTCTATGGCCTCCAGATATTAATTACATGCATCTCAAGCATGCATTAGTTAATCATAGAATTATAGAATTGGGAGGGATCTGGAGGTTATATATTCCTACCCCCTGAAATGCAGGAATCTCAACACGTGGTTCCTCATCCAATTTGAAACCATACCAAACCTTACTTAGCTTAGCAGATGTGTTTGTGGTTTTATTGCTGAGCCACTATGTGAAGTGACAAGAATTCTCAACGTTGGACTGCATTCTCTCAAACCACAGAATTGTTTAGCTGCGTTCCCTTCCTTCCTGTTTCCTCCTCCTCCTCCTGTCTTTCATAAATTTCCTTAGCTGATAGAGGCAGAACTATGTATAAAGTGTGTGGCATGTTTTCTTAACATCCCATAAATGTAACTTAGCCATCTATGCAATTCAGAGGTACTGAATCCTAAAAATATATCACAAGGTTGTGTGTCCTGTCAGATTAAATGGAGTAATACCTTAAAAGGAAATGGTGCATTCTACAGCTGTTATTGTCTCCAGACAATTAGTGATGTTCCGTTTCCCCCTTCATATAAATATGCCTCTCTAATAATGTGCAGTCTGACTATAATGTGAATATCTAGGTTTGGGCTGGCAGTTTTATTTGTATTTAAATTCATGTTCACTCATACTACTTGAAAAGATGCATGCTTACTTAACCAGACCTTAAATTCATTTCCTTACTTGGGTTAAGCTGGTAGAGTGATTATTCTTCTCCTACTGGGGTGCTTTCAGATGTGAGTTTATTATGGAATTAGTGTTGCTCATGCAAACAAGCCCTCCACCAGTAGCTACATAATGTTAATCACCATCAAAATACCAGCCAATGCTTGTTTTACATTTAATCTGTATTTTCCTTTACTGTGGGAAATCTGATAACTAAAAGTAACCCATTATACATTTGCAGAACTGCTGGTGTGGAAGCTTGCTAGTGCATTTCTTTCCCTTTTTTGGTGAGCAGTTTGTCACATGCGTGGGGACGTGGTGGTGAATGGTTTCTGTTGCCATATTCCCCACTTCCGTTTGCCTCACCTGGACACAACCAATACATTCTGTTTGTGGCAGCCTCCTTTGTTGGCATCTGTCTACAGAGACAATGGAGTGTGCCTCTAGGGGTGAACTCAAGCCTCTAAGTTAGCAGCACTGAAATGACTTCCCTGGGGTGCAAACCTGGGAAGTGTATATGGAGCTCCTGGGCTGCCCAGATGCAAAGACCTCACCCTCTCTTGCCTTATTGTTGCTGGAAGGAGGCATACAAAGTGCCACCCAACTATCTTAGGGATTTGTGTAGTGTTTACCCACAAGGTAGCTGAGGTTTAGGGTCTGAGTTTTCCTTCTCCTAGATGGGCTGCCTTCTCAGGTTGATGAGTCCCACCTGCCCCTTACTTCCCTCTACAACACATCCAGAAACTGCCTTCTTGACAGTTCGACCCACTATTGGTTTCATTTGCTCAATCCACTGCAGCCTGTCTTCACATGCAGAGGACATCCCTTACTCACCAAGAGTTTGAGACCCATCGGCTACCCTCTGATTTAGCTGGCCAATCAAAGGCATTCCTGGGGTGTAACAGGTGTCCCATGCCACAGGTGAGAGATAAGTGCTGGGTAGGGACCAAAGGTGGACAAACTACCCCAGAAGGAGCATGATGTGTTCCTCACCAGAGGTACTACCCCTCCCCTAGACCCCATACACCTCTGGCAGCCTCAAATACCAAAGAAAATACATCTATTCCTACTTATTGTTGTGTGCAGAAGGCATGCCGAGTTCAGTTCAAAACTAAAGCAGCCCAGCTATGGCAAGGGGAGATGCCTGATGTTCTTTTTACATGCTTCCCTCCTGGATTCTTTCATACTGAGCACTGGTAGATGGCCTTGTTGCATCTGGGTTTTGTTTGCTTACCTTTCTCTCTTGGTTGATGCTGCTGCTATGTGCTAATGACATTGACCTGAAAGCAATTCACTGTATTCCAGGGGTGCCAACTTGAATAAAATACTGGGAGAGGGCCAGGTAAGCCCCACATAATCGATCACATGATGCGGTACACACACACACCATTTGAATAGCAATGCCCATCAACTTTGGGGGCTCCTATCCCCTCAAACCCCTCAGCCTCTAGGAGGTGACTGCTATGCTGTATTCTGCCCAACATCACATTGATAGACTTAAAGAAGTCTATCAATGGAAGTGTAGAAAACAAAGATTCCCTCATGGTTATTTCCTGCCCCTTAGAATGCTAAATGAAATAGGTCTCTAAGAGAGCAGCTGCTTCACGTTTTAGTCTGGATGCATGTCATATGTACCCAAGATTTCATAAACTGTAAGAAACAATTGTTTATTTTGCAAATTTAATTTATAATAAGAAGATTCTGATTCTATTCACTAATGAATGTATACCTTTTCATTTAAGTTGCAAAAAGTTCAACTTACTGGTTATTTTCTACCTTGGGCTTGTTCTTCACAGCACAATCATAGCCATGTCTACTTAGAAGTAATCTGTGCTAAATTCAAGGGGGCTTACTCCTAGGTAGGTAAGTGTGGTTAGGATTATAGCTGTAGCCACTCATTATTCTAGTGTCCCATTGTTTCAAAAACAAGCCCTTTTTGGCAGGCTGTTTCACTCATTCTCAGAACATATTGAAATACTCTAATAGAACCAATCATGCTGAAAATGTAACTTACTTATTTCATTTATATCCCATTGATCCTCCCATGTGTTTGGCATCATACATGAGGGTTATCCCATTATATTCTCACAATAAGTTAGGCTGAGAAAGATTTATTGTTTTATTTTGATCAAATAACATCTTAAAGCAGTTTGGAAAAGATTATAGCAGAACAATACAATATGTGGGCAGTCTCTGCTCAAGCCATTGAAGTGGGTGAATAAATGGTTAGTGGTTTGGAATAAGGCTTCAGCATTCTTCCTAGACCTTCCTGTGACTAGCAAAGCCAAAAGAAGTTGTACAAATATAGAAAAATGCAGAACAGGTAATGCAAACAAGAGAAATGTTGTGAATTTGCTTGATTTACATTTTAAAAAATTGTTTTTATTAAAGATTAGCTTGGGTTGCATATTTATACAAGTACAGAATTTGGCTGTTTGTTGGCACATAACTTGGTTTGCTGCTTCAGTGCTACTTGAAACTGATTTTTGGGGTGATAACAACAACAACAACAACAATAATTTATTCCCTGCCCATCTGGCTGGGTTTCCCCAGCCACTCTGGGTGGCTTCCTCCCCCAAAAGATTAAAATACAATAATTCATCAAACATTAAAAACTTCCCTGAACAGGGCTGCCTTCAGCTGTCTTCTAAAAGTCAGATAGTTGTTTATTTCTTTGACATCTGATGGGAGGGTGTTCCACAGGGCAGGTGCCACTACCAGGTCAGATGCTAGTGTAACTTTTAATTTGTAACAGTTCGGACAGCGTGGGTCCAATTTCAGGCCCAATGGCTGTGCCAGCTCCTTGCTGATGCAGCTGCCTGCCTGCCTCTGCTCCATGCCGGGTGCCACACATAGAATGTATATGCAACAGTGTCCTTGCTGCTCCATAAAGCCTCAGCCAGGCTTGGGGAAGAGGATTAGGCTGACTCTTAGACAACTTTATTAGGTATCATGAAAGGATTCATTTAAAACTTGGAGACAATAATAGGAATTCAAATGATGTGTTTGTGTCTGCACACCCACACCCACCCCATTTGAATTCCTATTATTGTCTACTACTCTAACCTTAACTTACAAACTACACACTAGAGTAAGTCCTGAATATTCAGTGTTCGCAAAATGTATGAAAATTGTATTTGGAGGCATGGTGCTCTGTTGAACTGTAAATGGCTGAAGCAGCTACTCCAAGGCTGGAAGAATTTGCCGTGTGTCATATCTCCAGTCTATACTAGGAAAGTCATGATCAATGCTCTATATCTTATGTACGAGTCATTTCCTATCACAGATTTACATGCCAGCTACCTGCAATGCCAGATATTCCTATTTGCTAAAGTTCTCCACTCATTGATACAAAGGTTTCCTATGCCATTTTTGCAAATGTCTTTGCATTTTTTAGTAATGTTGTATTTTTTAGTAATGTTGGATTTTTGGATTTTTTAGAGGTTGGATTTTTTAGTAATGTTTATCTCACCAGAAAGTGTGTCTGTTGTATCTGTCGTTTTGGCATCCTGTAGATATTCTGGAGAACAGCACAGCTGTCTCTGTTTGAGAAGAGCCTGGAATGACTACACTGGTGATCTTATTTTGATAAGGAAATGCCAAGGATGCAATAATGTAATCAGCGAAAGATGCAAAGTATAGAGTTTTTTCTTCTTGTCTATGTAACATTGCAACATAGCAGAGACCACAGGCCGTGGCAGATAAGGAGGCTCTGTAACCTGGTCTAATTGTGAAACAGGAAGTCGCTGCTGGTAGGAATTGGGGATAAATTAGGTTTGGTTAGCATTTTTAATACAAAACTACCTAGTTCCCGAGGGACATGGGTGGTGCTGTGGTCTAAACCACAGAGCCTAGGGCTTGCTGATCAGAAGGTTGGCCGTTCAAATCCCCGCAACGGGCTGAGCTCCCATTCCTCCGTCTCTGCTCCTGCTAACCTAGTGTGGCGATCACACAGGGTCCCCGGATGTTTCACCGTCTATTGATCCCTGTGCCACCACTTTATTTCTTGCTGCCACCACCCAGGCCCTACCTGGTACAATACTGAGTCCAGTCAGGGTTAAATTGGAACATAAACTTCTGTTTATTTATTGCAGTTTAACAAGCGTGTAGTTTCATAAACGGTATCGGTCAATTACAATCATGGGGTGCCTATCCAGACCTATAACTCACTCACTAAACCACCTCTCAGATATTTACTTGTCTTCCTAGCTCCTAATTGTTCCGGACTCAGCTTATTTCTCTACACTAACTCAACCTACCCACAGACTCTATCCCAATTCACTCCCACTCCAACCAACCACCCAACTCCCAACGAACTCCTCCCTTCGCCCCTCCCAGAGCTGGTTTTATAGTTCCTCTGACTCCACCCCCCCGGGTTCTGATTGGGTAACTTGTTTAACTATTTCACCTCCAGCACTCTCATATGTTAACGTCGCATACCTAGCAGTTCGAAAGCACGTCAAAGTGCAAGTAGATAAATAGGTACCACTCCGGCAGGAAGGTAAACTGCATTTCCGTGCGCTGCTCTGGTTCACCAGAAGCGGCTTAGTCATGCTGGCCACATGACCCAGAAGCTGTACGCCGGCTCCCTCGGCCAATAAAGCGAGATGAGCGCCACAACCCCAGAGTCGTCCATGACTGGACCTAACAGTCAGGGGTCCCTCTACCTTTTTACCTAGTTCCCGCTTCCTGAAACAATGCACAAATAGAAATGCACTTGAAGTCTGGACTTCCATGAATTTTGTGATGCAGTTCTCCAACCCAAAATGCTGCGTTTGTGAAAATTGAATGTGTTATGCTACGGGGAATTGCTAGCAAAAACGCATATGAGAAATGTACACTAAAATGTTGACAAATCATTGTGAGGACTCTCCCCTCCTTTTTAAATAAGTTTGAAAACTGATGGGATATGTGAAGAACTGAGCTTAAAACTGGGAAAAAAATGAGATTAAAGAAACCAAATAAACAGATTTGTCCATCCATCCCTGCCTGCCTATATCTAGCATGTATTCACTGTTTGTAACATTTTCCTAATTATTTTTCTAGGTTCTTACTAATGGCATCATTGCAGTAAGTGAGCCATCAAGGGACGAAGATAACCCTGGTCAGCTTCCAGTCAGTTTTGGAGGTATCGCTCCCTTTTATGCTGATTTGGATACTACAGGGGGACATGGGAAAGTGTACTACAGGGAAGATTCATCCCCAGATGTCCTCCAGCTTGCTGCTCAGTATATTAAAAGGGGCTTTCCAGAGTCTGCCTTTGATCCAAGCAATGTTGTCATTGTTACCTGGGATTCTGTGGCTCCTTATGCAGGACCTGGAGAAGATGCCGCTCTACAAGTGAAGGTGAGCTTATGACAGCATAGCAATAGACAAATGAGAAGTACCAGGATGATATGCAAACTAAGTGAAACTGCAGTCCTATGTATCTTTGCTTGGAGCTTACCCCCTAGTAAATGGATGCAGCTTGCAGTCTAGGAATGGCAAAGGCTTTTTGGAAGAGAGAGATGCAGGTTGTAAATTTATCTTAGTTATGCAGATTCAGAACTTCAGATTTAATATGTCAAATGAATGCTTTGGGTCTGCAGTAGGACTTCTTCCTTTTATGAATTACAAAGTTCTGTGATGTTTAGTGTTCAAAACAATATCCGTTTTTTGAAGAATAGCTTTGAGGATACTCCTAAAGATAATAAATCCTTGATTCCATATTCTGTTATCACTGAATCAACTCAGCTTGTATTTGAAGGGCTTGTCCACATTTGAGTCCACATATTTAGCTTTTAATCAATTTTCTTCCCCATTCAAATTACATCAAAGTAGTCCACACCCATACTTTGAATCTGTATTTGTATATTAAGAGCAAATGTGTTCTTTTCCCCTCATACCAGTAGGTACTGTATTCACATTTGTGTTTGTCCCTGCCTTCTTTTGTTCTAATGTGTCAATTGAGTACTGACAGGACATGCACACAACTGCCTGCATGGTGTGTTTTTTAAAAAATCCCTGCCCAGGAAGTGTGCAAAAGCACACAGTGAAGCAATTGTAAATTTTTAATGCGGTTTGCTTATTCGAATATGAGGGATCAAATGTATATATAGCTATGTTACGAGAATAGCTGAAAAACAAATGGAAGCAACAAGAAAGTAGGGAATATGGGATGGGGAGTAGCACAAAGTGATAACTGACCCACCCAAAAACAATAAAACCAATTTTCTATGACCCCAAGTGGAGCAATTTAGAGCCTAATTTCCACCAATTTGCTGGATTATCCCTGTATCAGATAAACTTGAATTTACAAGGGGAAAGCATTACGATTGGTGTTGGGTGATGTCATGTGTTCTGTGCAACTTGATTGGGAATGCAAACAGCTGAAAGCACACAGTGAACTCCAGTGTGCACAAACCCAGAGTCTCGTCTTTGTGTCTAATCTTGCAATTTTTTTCTACAAATAAATAAAATTTAAATCTTCTCCACAGAGAAACACATTCCAGGCTGTTTTAGCGTCTTCTGATTCGAGTTCCTATGCTGTTTTCCTTTATCCAGAGGATGGTTTGCAGTTCCATAGTACACATACTAAAAATAATAAGGAAATTATCCCTGCTGTTGTTGGCTTCAGTCAACCCTCTACAAATTACTTCTTATGGGTAAAACCTGGAATATACAATATAATTGCTAATGAAGAAGAGTTCATTGGAAATCTGCACAAGTATGCTTTTTTATTTTTTTAAAAAAACCCTGTATTTCCTATAAGACTTTTTGATACATAAATGATGTTAGTAATCTTCTATATCACAAAATGCAATTAATCTTCATAAACTTGAAAAGGCTTTTGATATTCATTTTTAAATCAGCATTCTTATTTTATTTGCGGATAAGGGATCAGAAATGTTAAAAGTTTTTTCCACCTGTGTACCTGTTATATGTATCTGTTATAGTCAGTGATGAAGCACCATCAGTGTGCGTGTCACTTTACATTTTCATATTCTAAAAGTCAGTTTCAAGTTTGACATTCTAAATAGACAACAAAGATCTAAAATGCAATTTGGCGCCAAAATCAAACAAATTTTGAAACAAATATACTCTGAAGCTTCCATCACAGTAAGAATAAACAATATAAATTCATCCCTGGTGGGGATTTGATGGGGAACAAAGTAAGGCTGTCCACTCTCTCCTTTTTTGTTCATTAGCTATCAGTGGGGATATGATTTTGGTGATAAACTCAACCCAAGTCAGTGGAATAGTCTTTGGTCAAAAATACCTTTCAAGTCTATTTGGCAATCAGCAGAGAATTAACCCTAAAACTCACCTATAGATGGTACCTAACTGCTAGGAAGCTGGCAGTGATCCACCCTGGTGCCTCACCACATTCGCTGGAGGGGCTGCCCCACACTTGGTACATATCTCCACATGTGCTGGAAATGTACAAAAATCCAGGCTTTCTGAAATTCAGTATTCCAAGGAATTAATAAAATAACAAAACAACAATTGGAAGTAAGACCAGAATTAGCTTTATTGAATATATTCCAAGAAAACAATCTGGATTTACATAATAAAGAATTAATAAGCCATTTATTAGAAGCAGCGAGAGACAACATAACCATATACGTACTGGAAAGACCTTTCTAGCACAATCATATACATGTAGTAAGAAAACAGTTTGGGAAACAGCCCTCCTTGAGAGATTAACAAATAAACTACAAATGACATGTGAACAAATCAAGAAAGATGGCTTTACCACATTGTGGTTAATTTCATAGCATATGCCAGCAGTGGAGGAGCTTCATGCTCTGGCACCAGGGGGTGGAGAGCAGGTGGGGGCATGGCTGATGCGTGTCCTGGGGGTGTGGCGTGCATCCTGGGGGCATGGCGTCAAGCGCGGGCAGGGGGCAGTTGCAATGGCTCCCCTTCGGGATCGTGCTGCAGGGGACAGTACGTTCCCCCTGCTCCCCTCTGCCTCCGCCACTGTATGCCAGTATTGCAGAAATTAAATACACACACCCCTAAGCAGCATTTGGCTCCATCTGCTTGATCTAAATTTAAATTTAAACATAATTTTTTATATTTGACTTTGAACCCCTCTCCCACATTCATCAATATACCAACACTTTATATTGTTTCATTGAGCAAAAATGACCATTACTCATACTTAATCTAAACACAACCACAAGGGCTCCCGATTAGGCATTTAGCTATGCAATGTTGAATGTTATCTGTTAACTCTGTTCTATCCTGTTTCCTCTTTGTTTTTGTTTAAACCAATTCATGAACTAAGAACTTATACATTAACCACTAAAAATGAACCATATGTTGCAGATATTACTGCAAATCTATTATGCTATTTTTGTGATAGACAAATTACATGAGACTCGGTCTATTTATTTGTGTGATTTTTTTATTTATTCCTATGATCCTTGTTTATGAAACCCAATAAAAATTTCTTACAAATAAATAAAAATAAATAGACAACAAAGAAAGAAGGTGTGGTGGTGGAAGAGCCATTACAGTGTGAATGTTTGTTCATGATAGGCTGAACAAATGAGTTGCTCACACATTATGGCCCAACTTAGGTGGCATGGAAGCTACTGAAAAATCAATACAATATGGGTACCAATTTCCTTGGGAAGTGGTTTGCATGGAGTGGTGTGCAACTTAAGTCTGATTTTGAGCAAATGTGTTAGCATCGTGCTTGTGGCAAACAAATCGTAGATAACATTAACTTTAAAAAATATAAAATGTACAGTTCTTGCTGTAATATACAGTTAGAGATTTCTTTTATTTTAGGAGCAGCAATATGGGAAAACAAGGAGTCTGGGCATTTGAGATTGGTGGCTCAGAGAGTATCCTGCCAGCCAAAGTCACTGAGACTGCTACCAGTGCAGAGTATAGTGATTATGACCAGTTTCAGGAAGTGGCTACAGAACCGTCCATATCAGAGCAAGGTTCCATTGAAATAAACCAGCCGGAAGTATCTGAAGATATTTCTAGCAGAGGAGATCAGCTGCACATTAGCTACAACTTACCTCAGCCAGCAGAAGCAGATGGCTTTCAGCCTCCTTATCAAGCTTTAACAGAGCATCCCCCAGCTGCGAATCCGTTCCCAACAGGGAAAAGCCCACCTCTCCAGTTTCCAAACCAGCAATTTCCCAGGCACCACACTCAGATTATTGATGTAGAAGAAGATGATGAAACTGGAATTGGTAAGGTCATTTGGTATTTGAATGGTAATTTCAGGAACCACAGAATTGACTAGCATCATGATCTGATCCAAACCCAGTAGCCTGTTTGAATAATATGTACATATACCATCTATGAGTCCTGTTTCTCTTCCCCAGAGAGGCCAGATTCTCTCAGAGCTTAAAAATTATATATTAAGAGAGGGAGAAAGAGGGGGGGGAGAGAGAGAATTGGACACAGATCCTCCAGAGCCTATTTCCTTCACCACTATGCCATTGAGAGCTAAGAGCACAAGTCTGCAGTAGGAAACCCAGCCAGATGGGCGAGGGTATTGTTGTTGTTGTTCTCTGCAGCCAATATTCACTGGCATCATGAGAACAGTGTGTGTGCAGCCCTCAAATTCAGCCAGTTGGGAGGGGTTAACAGGATATACCTGCATGCCTTGGGAGTCCCTACTAAGCTATAAAGATCTATACTGTACTATCACTCCTCAGATGTCATATCTCAGTTGCCACATCCATTACTTCAGAGGGGGGGGGGGGAGTGAAGTACAGCCACTCCTATCTGGCTGCAGCCAGGCTATAGCAAAGGAAGAAAAGGAAGCAGGGCCACTTGGATGGCTCTGCTGAGAGACCTATTCCTTTTGGCTCTTCCTGTCCCTGAACTGTTTCCAGTCTAGCTGGTCAGTTCATTACTTAAAAATCGATGCCCGAGTTTGCTTGTTGTTGTTCTCCTTCCTCCTCATATTGTTACCCTTTTGCTTATAACCTTTAGATTGTAAGCCTGAGGTCAGGGTTCCTGTTTTTATTGATCTGTAAGCCACTGGGAATATTTGTGTGAATGGATGTGGGAGAGCCTTTTAGACTGAAAACTGAGGTAAAATAGTTCTTTAAAGAAAGGCAGTACTTTGTCAAGTCAAGAACAGCCCTTTGAAATGAGCAAACCGTAATGATTACATGTGGCACAACTAATGCTGTTATGTTAATTTGTGTTCCCTAATTGTTCAAAAGCAAAATATAAATACCGTATTTTTCACTCCATTGGACTCAGTTTTTCCCCTCCAAAAATTGAGGGGAAATGTGTGTGTGTCCTATGGAGCGAATGCAGGCTTGTGCCATAGCCGCGCGCAACCCTTCCGGCAGGGAGAGGCTGCACGGGGCTATGGCTTCTTTAGCCCTGCGCAGCCTCTCCCAGCAGGGAGGGATTGCACAGGGCTAAAGAGGAAGCCAAAGCAGCCAGCGGGATCCATCCCGCTCGCTGCCTTGGCTTGTTCCATAGCCGCGTGCAACCCCTCCGGCAGGGAGAGGCTGCACGGGGCTATGGCTTCTTTAGCTCCACGCAGCCTCTCCCGGCAGGGAGAGTTTGCGTGGGGCTAAAGAGGAAGCCAAAGCAGCCAGCGGGATCCATCCCGTTCGCTGTCTTGGCTATGGCTTCTTTAGCTCCACGAGCCTCTCCTAGCAGGGAGAGATTGCGTGGGGCTAAAGAGGAAGCCAAAACAGCCAGCAGGATCCATCCCGTTCGCTGTCTTGGCTATGGCTTCTTTAGCTCCACGAGCCTCTCCCAGCAGGGAGAGATTGCGTGGGGCTAAAGAGGAAGCCAAAACAGCCAGCGTGATCCATCCCGCTCGCTGCCTTGGCTTGTTCCATAGCCGCGCGCAACCCCTCCGGCAGGGAGAGGTTGTGCGCAGCCTGTACGCTGCTCTTTGGGGCTGGGGCGGGAAAATTTTTTTTTTTATTGATTTCTTTGTCTAAAAACTAGGTGCGCCCTATGGTCCGGTGCGCCCTATGGTGCGAAAAATACGGTACCTGTGATAGAAATCCTGGTTCACAACTATCTTAGAATTGTAGAGTTGGAAGGGACCCTGAGGATCATCTAGTCCAACTCCCTGCAGTGGAGGAATATGCAGCTGTCCCATACGGGGGTCAAACCGGCAACCTTGGTGTTAATCCGCACCACACTCTAACCAACTAAGCTAGGAAGGAGAGTGCTGTGAATCAAAACGTTATTTGACTCATTTTGACCGTTGGAAATCAGCATAGTCCTGCTTGTACAGTCCATAGGGACCCATAGATTTGTCCCCTGTGTAAGCTGTAATTACTTCCCCATGGACCAAATGCCTGCTAATGGCTAATGACATTCTGAAGGCTGCTTTATATGTCACAAAGCAGGCATTTACAGCATGTCCGTTACATGTCCCTGCAGTGGACAATGTATTTTAAGGTGCTTCTCATGTTTCAAAATACAGGCCAGCAAATCCATGCCCAGGAACACTTGGCAAAATCCTCCTGCATGTCTATTGTGTACATGCAGGCATATATCTTCCCTTCAGATTATTTTTTTTATTTATCACCTTCCACACACATCTGAAGCTTCAAACAGCTTTTTAAAAAAGCAAAAGCAAAAGAGAAAATAACTAGATTTCTGTTTCATAAATCTAGATTTGTGTTTCATAACCAGAGGGTTATGCAGCAGTGCTAGTGCAGGAGGCAATACTCCTGCAGCACAGTGGTGGTATATTTTGCTGTCCTGCCAGATCACTATTTATTTCTCAGCTGCCAAGCAAAGTGACAGGGAAAATAAAACCCACCATGTGTGGGTTAAGATGCTTTATGGCTAGGACAGGGGCAACATTTCTGACCGCTCTCTGAAATGCATTATACTGAGAACTTTCCTTTTTTACTCTCTCTGCAGTGTTTCGTTACAGTACAGATGTCCAGCAAAGCTGTGCAAACAACCGTCATCAGTGTTCAGTTCATGCTGTTTGCACAGACTATCCAAATGGCTTTTGTTGCAGTTGTAGTGCTGGCTACAAAGGAAATGGCAGGCAGTGTGTAGCAGAAGGTAATTTAAAAATTGTTTCAAAACTCATGACTCTAATATACACCACACACATGCATTTTAATGATCAGGGTTTTTTCCTACTGAATGCAATTATTTCCATCATATCTCCAGCAATGCAAAGCATAGGGATTGAACATGCTGCAGTGATAAAGGGAGGGTGCTGTCACCTACCACCCTTTTAGATTAATACTTAGAGATAAAAGACTTGCTTAACCAAACTCATAAATGGGATACATTTTATGCTTGTGTTTAAACCTCTTACTGAAGAAAGGTTCAGGAAAACTAGAGATCTGCAACACTAGAGGAACTTGGTTTGTGAAACTCATTAAATTGTCAGAAGAAACTACATTATGCAATACTACATTGGATGATCAAATTATGCAGTTCCATTTTTTATTGAACTTCAGAAGCAAATAAACAGATAGTGCACTTTGTAGTTGAAATTAGAACTGATTCTCAGCATATAAAGGAGTTCAGAAGTTTACAATTAGAGATTAAAGATGTATGGATGAACATAGCAAATATATTCTATGTAAATATCAACATATATATGTAAGTGGTTCATTTGTCTAAATTGAATAAGGCAGTGCCTAGTTTCTGATTATTGTGATCTGTTATTCTTTTACATTGTAATAAACATACAAAGTTTACAACACGGACCAGTGTTTTTAAGTGTGGTGCTTCAAAGCTTTTAATATATAATGGCTGTGCTATATAACCTGGCTACTTTGGTTTTGTAATAATAAGGTTCTCCTCAGCGAGTCAATGGAAAAGTCAAAGGACGGATCTTCGTGGGAAACAATCCAGTCCCAATTGTATTTGAAAACACTGACCTCCACTCTTACGTCGTGATGAACCATGGACGGGCGTACACTGCCATCAGCACAATTCCAGAAGCTTTGGGTTTCTCCTTGCTTCCTCTTGCCTCTATCGGAGGTATCATTGGGTGGATGTTTGCTGTGGAGCAACAAGGATATAAAAATGGATTCAGCATTACTGGTAAATTTTTACATTTGCTTTTTAAAAGTTGCATGCATCTGTTTTGTAGACAATTCACAGGGACTCTGTTGTAAAATAAAGAAGTTCGTTGTTGCCAATCTACTTCAAAGGACATGCCTCAGAAACATATTATATTTCTCCATCGGCCATTTTTGTAACGTTACACCAACCTCTCTTAATTTCTGTAAGACAGGGACACTTAATTTAGAGAAACAAGTGACAGCAAAGAGACATCAAGCACAGGTATAAAAGTCCATATTGTTTGCTGCCCATCCCAGTAGTGACCTTACTTCTGGGCTGCTAGCAAGTGGTGAGAGGTAAAGCGTTGGTGATTTTGTCCAGGGTGTTGCAGACTGCCTAGACCAAAGAAAGGAAATTAGATGGAGGGAGAGTTGGGTCACAGAAGAAGCTAGTAACAGCCATCTGCAGCAATACATATTTTTAATTGTATTTTTGGATTTTATTAGTTATTGTGTTGTATGTTGTTGTTAAAATTTCTATGCTGTCCTTCATCTGAGGATCACTGGGTGGTTTACAATATAAAAATACATACAATAGTAACAAACAAAAACAACAGCAGCACCCCCACACACTGTGTAGCCCCAGTTTTCCTACAGTGAAACCAGAGAAAAACCGGAAGCTTCAAGGACAACTAATCAGAGAGGAGTGAGAAAAGTGTTCAATATGTGGTTTTGAGAAACAAAAAGGACAGTTGGGGGGGAAAGCTTGAATACTGGAACAGTAATAATTCAGACTGCAGAGAAGAGGGGGATACAGATGTATTTGTTTTCTGAACTGCCCTTAATCTTAAATTACGTCTGGGTGGCTGTGTAAATTCAGTAAGTATAATAAAATTAATGGCACATCAATTTGTGCAGGTGGAAAAGGTGCTGTAAACCAAGCTCCCACTGAAATCTCTTCCTTCTGACTGGTTGAATAATAAATGTAGGCAAAGGACATTCATCAGGACACAACCACCGGTTTATCATACTACCTGCCTCTGGGGGAGTGAAAACAACCCCCTTTCCCCTTTATGTAGTTTTAGTATTGGACCAAAGCTTAAAAAGTGATCAGTAGAAAGCAAGCAGACAGGAAACTCTCTTGAGCAAAGGGCAACTTCAGGCCTTTCTTGAATTTCATTGTTCACATTTTTTGCTTCAAAACAGCTGCTCCCCACTGATATTACTTCAAATACGTCTTTTGTTTGAAAGGTCACAGGGGAGAAAGTTCACTCGTTTCAAAAATTACAGCATTTAGCTGATATCTAGGAAGGTAACAGCATTTACCATGCTGTTTTAGGAAAATTAAGCTGGGAGAAATTATTCTGAAATCTGTACTATTCCCCCCCCCCATTGAAACCAGTACTGTTTGTCAGCTTATGTGTGTGAAAGCATTTTTTTTTTTTTGTTATCACTATATTCAGATCCTACTAATTCAATACTAATGGCACAGCATGTAGTTCCAATGCAATGCATAACGAGAAGGAATAACTGTACAGTGGTACCTTGGGTTACAAACCCTTCGGGTTACAGACTCTGCTAACCTGGAAGTAGTACCTCGGGTTAAGAACTTTACCTCAGGATGAGAACAGAAATTGTGTGGTGGCAGCGTGGCAGCAGCAGGAGGCCTCATTAGCTAAAGTGGTACCTCAGGTTTATCTAAAGTGGTACCTCATGTTAAGAACAGTTTCAGGTTAAGAACAGATGTCCGGAATGAATTGTTTGTAACCAGAGGTACCACTGTACCTCTGCTCAGAAATTAAGCCTTTAAAAACTGAACACCCATGTAAAAAATCACTCATCCTACCATTGCTCCTCCACTTGGGAAGGGGAAATTGTTCTTCTCTCAGTTGGAGTTCCCACCTGCTGCTGTTTGGGGAACTTCATCAACCCACTTGATTCCCCAATAAAGCTCCTGTGCTACTCTTGCCACTGTTCTATGGATGGAGAAGGAAAACTTAGGTGAAATGGATAAGGGGGTTGTTAATTTCAACTCATTTTTAGAGAGTTTAAGGGGCTGGTGCCTTGTCCATTTCACTTATTTACCCTTCAAAAATAGGATGCAAATACCAGCACTTGAGCATACAACATATTTTAATGTTAAAAATTTGAATCAAAGTTTCCATCTTCATCTCTGCAATCCCAGTATAGATCACACTTGAAAATGACACATACATTGACAATTCCATCTCAAATTTTGCTGGTATCAGTTTTGGAAACTCAATCACATAGGGATGCCATTTTTAGAGTAGGTTGTGGTCAAGTTGTGTCCAGGAAATGGAGAGGAGTGAGTTTACACACTGTCACCAAATGAATCACAAGCCAGTCTGCAAGCCAGGTAAGAATAGTGCTTTGTCAGTCCACATCTGAAAAGACTGTCCCACATTCTCCTCAAGGTTGTTCAAATTCTGTAAAGGATGATTGCAAAAACCCAGATAGATTTGAGACAAATACTGGGATATTAATCCATTCCTTATCAGAAGTAATGCTGGAGAACCCTTCAGTCATTTCAGTCTTTGGTAATGTATACATTTCTCTTTAACTAGGAAAACGAAAGGCCATCAATTATAACCAGATCCCATAGTGTAGGTTTGACAGCGGTCTCAACTATATGCGTTTCAGCACATGGTGAATGTTTATTTAAAAACAGAAATAAAAAGTTTCATTAATCTTCTAGGTGGTGAGTTTACAAGACAAGCTGAAGTTACATTCCTCAACAGCAATGAAAGGGTGACCATTAAACAGAAATTCAGTGGAATTGATGAACATGGACATCTTACAATCAGCACAGAACTTGAAGGCAAAGTGCCTGAGATCCCATTTGGTTCTTCAGTTCATATAGAGCCCTACACTGAGCTCTATCACTCTTCTAGCTCAGGTGAGCTGAATAGTTGCGAAACCTTCCTACTTCCATTTCATTTTAACAAGTTGTCAAAGCCTGTGACAAGAATGAGCACTGCAAGAGGAATCTTCTGTTTTGTCCTACATTTGTCAAGAAGCTTGTCACTGTAACATTTGAAGAGCTTTTAGACTAATCTTTTCATCGAATTTGGTTCCTATACAAATTTTCAATACACAAATTAAAATTTCTAGCTGTATATAAAGTAACAATCATAGCTTTGGGTTTTTTTAATACACTCATATGTGAGTACCAAAGACTGAATGAATTTACTCAATATTTTAATTCCCTTCTTATTTATATAAGATTCTTTCCTTGTTTCAGTTATCACATCGTCATCTACTAGAGAGTATACAGTGACAGAACCAGAAAGGGATGGGGTTTCTCCATCTTACACAGTTCCATACCAATGGCGGCAGACAATCACATTTGAGGAGTGCATTCATGATGACTCTCACCATCCAGTTTCAGCGACTCAGCAGCTATCAGTGGACAGTGTCTTTGTCTTGTATAACAGAGATGAACAAATTTTACGATATGCCATGAGCAATTCGATTGGTCCAATTGGTATGTTCGGTGAATTTTTTTTCTGGTTTGTTTCCATAGTACTGTTTTAAGGTTCATTAGATTCCTGTCTCTTTTTCCCTGTGGGCTGTCAAACGGAAGAGATTATTTGTAAAAATGGTCCCAAAGGATCTAACTAAAGGTAGATCTATTCCAACTCTTGCTTCCCACAGAAGCCAGACAGGTATCTCTGAGAAGAGCACAAACAGAAGTTGTCCACCTCTACTCCCCATTGATTGGCATACAGCTTGCAGAAGAGTGTACAAAAGTATATGAAATGTTCCACATTCATAGCAGATGCAAAGCCGCAGCCATTATTTTGGGACATGTGGCATGTGATCAACTTTTTGTGTCATGATTCAGGAATGGGGAAACATGCAGGGGCAATTTTTTTCTTGGGGCAGGAGAGAGAAGGGGTAGGTCTGCCCACTACTGGCTCTGGCCTCACCCTCTTTTGGGCTTTTCTCCTATGCACAGCCCTGGCCAACCCCAGTATGTGACTCCTGAGAAACTACCAAAGAGGGATTGCATCCCTCAGACATAGAAATTGTTCTCTTCCCCTTCCATAGCTACTACTTATTGAGAGTTCCTCTCTGTATGTAATGAATAAACTTAGAAATGTTTAAGATAATGGATTTGGACTATAAGTGATACATCTTTAGCATTCATTACTGTTATAGCCATGGTATTTGAAGGTTGTGTTTGTTTGTTTGTTTGTTTGTTTGTTTGAAGAAATCAGTTCTAGTTTCAAACTAGAGAAGCGTGTTTGAAAGCAATTGACCATGGAGAGTCTAAGCTTTATGAGAAATGTTCTCCCAAGCCATGTATTACGTGTCTGAAGGCCAGTCCTTGTAAATGTATAGTAGTATAGCATTAGCAGTATTGAGAACATTACATGCATTCTCATTTTATTATCTTCTGTGGCTTCTTAACAGATGGTACAGGTGATAAAAGCCGCAATCCCTGCTACACAGGGACCCACCAATGTGACACAAATGCAGTTTGTCGTCCAGGAACAGGCAATCAGTTCACCTGTGAATGCTCTGTGGGCTTCCGAGGAAACGGACGTACATGTTATGGTATGAAAATATGTCTCTTTAGGAAAAAACAAACTGACTTCCATAGAGTTTTCAAACAGCTGAACTCAAAGATGCTACAAGTGAATTCAGTTGGATATTTTCTTGGAACTTTGAGTTCAGCTGCTTGATACCAACATCGCTATGGATCCACTAAAGCATATTCGTAGGACATCTTCCTAAGTGACTTATTATCTTTCCCTGAAACAGCGTCTAGCACAGAGCTTTTCTGTGTGTTGCGACACATTAGTATGTCGGCTGCAGTGTGTAGGTGTGTCGCATGAATGCTCCCTGCACTCCCCCTGGGGCTGGAAAGGGGTTAGTTTAATCTCTGGTTGCTAGTAAAACTGAATTACTGCATTGCGAAATGATGCAAAACTGAATTATTGTATCGCGAAATGATGTATGTCCCAAAAGTCACCAACTTGAAAAGTTTGAAAAGCTCTGGTCTAGCAGAAAGACACACAAATTGATGAGGGGACCTGAGCCCCACTTCAACAGACTTAAAGAGGACCTGCCCATCTTTGAGGAAAAAGGAGGTTGGAGTGGTTTTGAGCAGAATAATAGCTGGAGAGGAAATAATAAAGTAGCCTAATTCCTCCACAGTTCCTCCCCTCAAGCTCACAGCATCCTGAGGCTACTTTATTAGAAATCAAATCAAATCAAATCAGGGGAATTTTTATCTGCAACTGTGCATTGAATCTAGGTTGGATCATGTTGTTTCAATTCTAAACTACTGTACAAAGCTCTTAGGAATAGGGCAGGTACAAATTAATCAACATACCAAAATGGCAGAGTAAGACACTGTGCACTTTATCACTTGTGCCTTGACATGTTACTTGGCAAATGCTTTGAATCCTGCAATCAGAGGAGATTCAGTTACGGTATTTCTATCTAGGCATTGGATTGCAGTCACATACAATAGCTTAGTTTAAACAGGCTTTCAATATATAACTTTACTTCAGCTAAAATAGATGCCTAAGTTATACATATGTCATGGCCTGCCCTTCAGGAATTATATTAGTGACCTCTATATAATAACATTGCCTCTTTTTGTAGATATAGATGAATGTCAGGAGCAACCAACAGTGTGCGGTGACAATGCAGACTGTATTAATCAGCCAGGGACTTTCCGATGTGAGTGTCTAGAGGGATATCAATTCTCAGCTGATGGGCGAACGTGTGTGGGTGAGTTTTAATTTTGGAAACGTTCTGTTATTGTTAATAGGAAACTGAGATCTGATGGAGAACATAGAGGTTATTTTTTAATACCTCCCTTAATTTTTTGGTTGTTTTTGTAAAAAAACAGTTTGTTTATTTTATTTGAAAAATATCAGAAATGTAAAGAATGCTGTTCCTTGATTTGGGGAAGGCAATATTTAGGTTTTGTAAAGGATTATTACTGGATAGGCACTGCAGGCTTGGTCTGCTTTGGCATCATCCAAAGCATGCCATCTGGTTTAAGCTAAGCCAGGGCCCTTTTTAACTCATGCAAAGTACTTGTTCTCCCCCTCAGTAGGGATGCCAGGTCCTGACCTAAAGACTGCATGCTGTTCCAGGTCAGAACTTAGCATCCTGGAACGGGCTCTCCCACTTTTGATCTGCATCACTGCAGCAGTCCATTCTCTCATCCACAACTTGTATCCTGCTTGCAATAGCAAACTGTAGAGGAGGCTGGGATGATTAGGCTCTAGTTGTACAGAAATTGAAGATACCATTCCTAAATGCTTTTTCTGAATGTTAAAGCAAGAGTCAACAGACTAGAGTCAGGAGCTGGCTACCCCACTTCTCCCTTGAATCACCAGGCAACTTTTTAAAAGTGAGCTGTAAAGTATATGTAAACAAAACAAAACAACACCCCCCACATGTGTGACATCATTTATAGTCAGGGCTGTCTTACCCATAGGCGCTAGGGGTGCGGGGCACCCGGGCACCAGGCTCTCAGGGACGCCAGGCCAAGAGTTCAGGGCCTGAGAGTTGATTCCGGGGAAGAGCCCACCCATTGGTCAGAGCACCGCGATGGACTCTTCTGCTGCAGGTGGCTCTGCACCATGAGTTCGGGGGCAACCGAGCCAGCAAGATGCTGAGGTGGTTGGCTGGCTCTGCCGTCCTCTGGGACTGGGCAACCTGGGGGGGGGGCGCGTCGGGCGGATCTTTGCACCCCGGCGCCGCATATGCTTAAGATAGCCCTGCTTATACAGTGGTGCCCCACAAGACAAATGACTCGCAAGACGGAAAACCCACTAGACGAAAGGGTTTTCCGTTTGCAGAGGCGCTTCGCAAGACGAATTTCCCTATGGGCTTGCTTCGCAAGACGAAAATGTCTTGCGAGTCTTGAGATTTTTTTCCGCTCCCCACCCCCTTTTTCTAAGCCGCTAAACTGCTAATAGCCTTTTAGCAGCTAATCCGCTAATAGCGCAAATCCGCTAAGCTGCTAATAGGGTTGCTTCGCAAGACGAAAAAACCGCTCGACGAAGAGACTCGCGGAACGAATTAATTTCGTCTTGCGAGGCACCACTGTAGTTCATATTTGAATATTGTGTTCTTTGCAACTGAGATTTCAAACATACATATTTATGTATATGTATATTCATTTAAATACAAAATCTGATTAAATCAATACCATTAATTTTATTTATTTTTATTTTTTTACTTTTGGGCTGAGGGGAATAAGTTCTACAAGCCTGAGATAGCTATGCTGTCTTTTCCATTAATAGCATCCTATGTAAATAATTTTGGTAAGGAGTACTGAGGGGAAGATGAAAGACTTGTAAGTGCAGCTGATCCAATAATAAATGTCTTTAATATATGAAGACTGATGAAATACATGGCGAAGTTATGTAACATGAGAGGATTTGTGGAAGCTTTACACAGACAGCTTTGTAGGATGTGCCAAACAACTGTATCAAATCTTTCCTTTCTTTCATTTAGTTGTTTAAACATCTGTTTGAAGGAAATTTGAGCTTGAGACTACAGCAAAGCATTTCCTGAACGGTTTACTTTCTTTCTCTTTCCCCCAGAAGTAATTGGTTAGCTTACTCTTTTGCCAAAGATAGTGGATAACCGTCTAATAGTCTGATTCTGTGCATGCTTACTTGGAAGAAAATTCACTTCTGCCTCTATGGTTAGGCAAAGTGAGGTGAGTGCCTCAGGCCGCAGATGTTGGGGGCAGAAGTAGCAAAATCCCTGCCTGTTCCCCCTGAGCCCCATGACCATATATCTATTTTGGAGGACAGAGCTATGCATGTGATATGGCATGTCTTGTCCATTCTGAAACTAGCCTGCAGCTTTAGGTGTGGTGGAGAGAAAACTTACCAGTGTGGTGTAGTGGTTAAGAGCGTTAGACTCGTAATCTGGGGAACCGGGTTCGCGTCTCCGCTCCTCCACATGCAGCTGCTGGGTGACCTTGGGCCAGTCACACTTCTTTGAAGTCTCTCAGCCCCACTCACCTCACAGAGTGTTTGTTGTGGGGGAGGAAGGGAAAGGAGAATGTTAGCCGCTTTGAGACTCCTGAAGGGGAGTGAAAGGCGGGATATCAAATCCAAACTCCTCTTCTTCTCTTCTTCACCTTTAGTGTTGAAGTAAGATTTAGCTGCCAGTTCTAGGACTGGCTCTACTATTAGACAGAGTGAAGCAGCTGCCTCGAGCAACACATAAAGCAAGGTGCAGAGCAGCAGTGAGGTGTTGTAAAACAGAGCCGTGTGTGCCCTAAAGGCAGATATTCTGAGGGTTTAGTCCTCAGAAGAACAGCTTTCATGGTGGAAACAGTGAGGACAGGCTATGTGTTCTGTAGGATGCTCTATAGAGCAAGCTGTGAAGGCTGCTTTAAGCATTATTAGCAATTTTTTAAAAAATCAAAATCAAACAAGGCTCCCCTTTTCAGTAAAAATGAAATTTTAATTTAAAAATTTACATGAATTTTTGATTTAAGAATGGTAGAAATATTTTTATTTCTGACATGTTTTGAATACAGAATATCTCTAGAGTTAAATCCCAGATGTCAAAACCTAGCAGTGACTTGTTCAGTTTGGTATTGTTTTGTGTTTGTTTAGAACTCATTCATCCGCCAATGTTTTAATATCTTACTGAGCTCCTGATGTGATTGCCAAATTACAATCTTTGGTCATCTTTGGCTTAGTTTTTCGTAAGATAGTAAATCATCCTCTGTGTGAGCAGCATTTGCGAGAGGCCTCCAGTGTTTTGTTATCCTTGCAAATGTTGTCATTGCAGATAATTTCATTTCACAGCACCAGCCTCGGTTTGAGGGGAGGGGAGGAAGGGAAGTACTGAGTTTAAAGTATTCAAATCTCTTGATTAGATACTTCGCCAGCCTGCCAGCCAGAATGAGGAGATGACAGTGCTTATCCCAGTAGCTTTTGAGATCATCAACCTTCTGGCTGTTCCATTGGGATTTGGGGGAATTGTGTTGCAGTGACTTCAGTCTTTCCTGGAGGTTCAGGTTCAGATGGTGGTGCTTGGTCGTTTGTTTCATCCCTTAGCCATTGGCCTATGGGGTGCCTTAGAGTGTTATCTTGTCCCCCATGCTGTTAAACTGGGGAGGAACTTGTTTCATTTAAATTACTCCCTAGTCCTTAAATGTATTGTAGAGGAAGGCTTGGCAGGCTCTGGCTTTCCGCATTCTACTCAGGGTGGCCACAGTAAGAAAGGTAGCCCTGCGCAGAATCTTGTTTCTCTTTCAGGTCCTTCCCCTTTCAGTTTTGTGTAATACCCTTACCTCTTGGTCATGCCTTCTTAATAGGTTTATGTTTTTGCTCCAAATGGCCCAGGTTAACCTTGTTGTAATATAAATCCAGCTTGGAAGACTGAGGAGTCCCTCACTTACCGACATATTTTGATGCTTTTCAGCTTCAGCAAATGTCAGTAGGCTCTTCTGGTTTGCATGAGGCTAAACAATCTGAAGCTTAATTCAGATAAGATGGAAGTATTGTGGATAGGGAAACTCAACAAGCTTGGATAGTAGAATTCAACCAATCATTGATGGGGAGGTCAGACCTTACTACGGTCATTCAGGCATTAGGTAAAGGTAAAGGTAAAGGTACCCCTGCCCGTACGGGCCAGTCTTGACAGACTCTAGGGTTGTGCGCCCATCTCACTCAAAGAGGCCAAGGGCCAGCGCTGTCCGAAGACACTTCCGGGTCACGTGGCCAGCGTGACATCGCTGCTCTGGCGAGCCAGAGCCGCACACGGAAACGCCGTTTACCTTCCCGCTAGTAAGCGGTCCCTATTTATCTACTTGCACCCAGGGGTGCTTTCGAACTGCTAGGTTGGCAGGCGCTGGGACCGAACAGCGAGAGCGCACCCCGCCGCGGGGATTCGAACCGCCGACCTTTCGATCGGCAAGCCCTAGGCACTGAGGCTTTAACCCACAGCGCCACCCGCGTCCCTGTAATTCAGGCATTAACAACTTCCAAAAGTGACTACTGCAATTTTCTCTCTTTGGATTGCCTTTGAAGGCAGCTCAGAAACCACAGTTGGTGCAGAATACATCTGGCTTGTTTTTGGCCTGGCCAATTAGATTATATCATGCTGATATTTCACCAGTTGCACTGGTTGCCAGTACAATTTGAAGACAAGTTAAAGTACTAGTGAAAACCTTTAAAGCTCTAAATGGTTTGGGATCAGGTTAGAGTCCACTTGCACCCATACCAGCCCTACTCATATCCTAAGACCTATGAAAGAAGGCATGTTGAGATGCCCAACAGTAAAAGCTATTTGGCTGGTGGGCATAAGGAACAGGGCCTTTTCTGCAGAGGCCTCCCATTTATAAAACTCAATTCCACAATAAATCAGGAAGGCCCCCATCACTGAACTCTTTTTTTAAAAAGAGATCTAAAGACATACTTCTTTAGAATGGTCTTTGGGAATGAAAATGTCAAGTTGGCACCTCAGTTAGACTGGCTGGACCAGGTGTACAATGCTGGCTTTATGATACTTTAGTCTATGTTTGTAACCAGTCTCTTATTGTAATCAGAATCAGTAGTCTTACTACTGTATTTTAATTATCGTTGTTGATGTATTTTAGTGATTGTAAAATGCTTTGTTCTGAAGAGCAGTATATAAGTCATTTTAATAAAATCAATTGCCCACCCTGAGCCCCTTTGGGAGAAAGCATGGGATATAAATTAAACTAATTAATTTAAAATAATAATAGCAACTGTAACAGTAATAATAATACAGTATTGCACTACGAAAATGTATGCTCTATTTCTGGGTTTGATTATTTTTTCTACTGAACCATATGGAGTAGATTAAACTTCCAGAATCTAAATTTTGCACACAATGGGCAATACTTGTAGTATTCATTTTCTTCTTGAGAAATTCTGAAGCATTGTTGTCAAGTTCAAACAATGGAGGGAAGTAAAGAAAACTAATAAGGGTTTGAAGAAGTGGGGTTGGTGGGGGGATTGTGGGAAAAATTTGACTCGAGAGAAAGCACAATGGAAGAAAACACAGATTTAATAATGAGAGAATGGTTAGCTGATAAGCTCATGCAGAGTGAGGGGAAAACATAAAAATGAATAAGGGGAGCTGAGCGAAGAGATCAGCTGAAGACCAGAACTTGCATCTTGAACGTTGTGTAATTAACTAACTGAAGGGGCTATGAGGAAGAAAGGCCAGCAATTAGAAGTTTATTTGTGTCCCCATACAGCAAATTTTGTTGCCACTGAAGAGCAAAAAAACAAGAGAAAGGAGCAATCTTCCCTGTCTCCTAGGCATGTAGTTTGGGGAACAGGCCATTTCCTTTATATATAATGGTCTATTCCTCACCACATGCCCAGGAGACAGGGAGGATAACTTGTACAGTTAACAAGGATGGATGGAAGAGAGCTGTTAGGTGAAAATAATAATATTTATGACTTTGCAACAGAAGTATTAGTGGGGAAGACATTAAGGAGGAATGATTATATATAGGATAGTACAGAAGTGTAACCTCACGTAGAATTGTGAGCAAGCCTCATAAAAAGGTGGTCACTGAACAGCTGCATGTGACTGAACACACTAAAAGGAAGTTTGGGAAATCCATGGCTTAAAGAGAGTGAAAGAAATGACAAGGAAAAGTAACTGGCAGAGTGGAACCGCCAGATGACTAACAAACCCAAAGACCCAAGTGAGAAAGTGTTGAAACTGTAATAGATTTGAAGGACAAAATACAATTTAACTACTGGTGGCAATAGGATTGTCTGGGAAAACCCCAAACAGCTTTCAAGTAATGCTTGGGCTGTTCACAATTAGTGTGATTTCCACACCCAGTTTTCAGTGTGCTGTAATATAAAATGTTATATATTCTTAGCGTAGTGTTAGTTTTTATGCTAGAACTAACTGAAAATGTTGGTTCTAGTTTTATTTTTGTTTCATTCGCATTTCCCTCTGTTAAAAAATATTAAAATGAGTGTTCCTACCTTGTAGCTATTGAACGTGTCGTCAATCATTGTGTGACGGGAACACACACTTGTGACATCCCTCAGCGTGCCCGCTGCATATACTCTGGTGGCTCTTCTTATATCTGTGCATGTCTACCAGGCTTCTCTGGGGATGGACGTTCCTGCGAGGGTAAGTGGCATCATGAACCCCCCCCCCTTTCTGTCTTGTCCTTGGAGGCCTTTGTACAGCTTGGTTATCTGATCCTCAATAAATTGTTTTGGCTTTTTTGCTTTCTGTAACAATTTTTGGAGTTGGGAATCTAAAACCAGAATAAAGCAGTTTCTACACAGTCTTCGCTACACACATTTTCTCCACATTTTAATCTTTTCTAAAAACCTCTTTTTACTAGTGTTGTTTGCTGGCATTCATATGGAAATGTTGTTATTCCCAAATGCATGTGACTATCCTAAATCGCAGAAATAAACAAATCAATAGTGATAATATCCATGTTTATGAGATGCATCATAAATTGTCAGCATCCTCATTTGCATATCAACAGTTAAAAGATTTCTGATCTTTAGTGTACCATTTATAAAGCTCACCTGACTGCACATATCATAAAATATTTTGTTAGTGGAAATGCACCGCAATGCACAGTGTTGTTTTCCCAAGCTACCTATGTCACATTGAGTCCTTTCCTCTTCTAACATGGTTGTCCTAGTTTAGGTTACCCTAGTTTAGCACATGGCATGCTATGCATAGCTGTCAAATGTCCCTTATTTGAAAGGACAGTCCCTTATTCCAGCGCCATGTCCCGCTGCTGTCCCTTATTGATGGATGTCCCTTAAATGTCTCTTAAATGATGTCCCTTAAATTTCAAAGGAAGCAGCTCCTCTCCTTCCCTCCCTGCTGGCCAGGGAGGAGGGAGGCTCCAATTGTGTTGCTTGGCTGTGTTGCTCAACCAATAAGAAGTCTAAGAACGACTGGGAGGTGGAGCTTGCATGCCTTGTGTGTGGCTAGTTAATGCAAGCTGAGGGGTTTTTTGAATGCTGGACGCCATTTTGTTGCACGTGCTGCTGCAAACTTTGCGGTGCAAAGCCAGGCCGGGGAGCCATTTTAAGTTGAGGCTGCATAGGCCTTGTGGTGCATGTGATTCAGATTCTATTCAGTTGAACCTCTGGTTACAAAGTTGGTTGGACAGTGTTCTCGAAGCTACCAGCATGAGTTTGACCAGACTGCAGGAGGACAGGAAGACTGGAGTGCCTGGAACAGGTGAGGCTGCAGGTCCCTTATTTTGGCTGCTGGTCCCTTATTTTCAAGGCTGCTGGTCCCTTATTTTAAAATCTGTAAGTTGACAGCTATGATGCTATGTCCAATAGATTATCTCCTTGTCTTTTTGGCAGTCTGGTTGGCTTGCTGTGATTCTATGCTCTGGGACCAACTGCCCAACCTACAATCTGTTCATGTATAAAACATTGCTTATGAAACTTAAAACATCAGTTATTTGAATGGTGAGTCAATGGACATTTAAACTCATTATATCATGAAACTTTGACCAATGTGCGTGGTCATAGCTGCCCAACATCCTGGCTGAATGAGATGTTTGTCTCATGGTAGCATATGAAAAAGGATGCAGGCCCAGGTCCTTGTAACAGAGGACCTAAGGCTGACCTACATGCATATTTTTCAGTTCCTTAAAAGGGGTGCATCTTATAATCTGGCCTTTCTTTTCTTTTCTATTATAGATGAAGATGAATGTAAGCTGAGCCGCTGTCATCCGGATGCTTATTGCTATAACACACCAGGGTCCTTCAGCTGCCAGTGTAAGGCAGGTTATCGTGGGGATGGTTTCCAGTGTGTGACAGGAGGTAAATAAATGTTATTTTCTAAAAATCCTAGCAGAAGCAATCTGTTGAAAGACAGCATGGTGGAATGCCATTAAATGAACAGAAGTTGTTTAACAACTGTGTATTCTGATTTTTTAAAAAAACCTGAATTATTTTATCAAGCAGATTATTTAATATGGCGCTTTCCAGAGTTTATCAAGATTCTCTTTTTACTTTAAGACTTTTTACAGTTAAATCCTTTATACGTTAACTCAGAAATAAGGGCTATTGAATTTAATGAGATATATTCTGAAGTGAGTATAGGATTTCAGTTGGGAATCACATGTTTTTGAAAATTAAGCATTGCGTGAATTCTGGCTTGTTTTCTGAGTTAAATATCTCCTTTGTCAGCTTATGATTTTAGCTAATACATACTGAAAATTAAGGAACACTAAGAGCTACATAATCTAATCTGATCAGTTGGTGCAATAGAAAATATTCCATGCTATTTATAAGACTATCACATTCACTCCAGAAAGATGAGTGTTCTCTCTTCCATTTTGCTATTTGTTTTGCTGAAAAATTCTATCTTTCCTCTACTGTGAACTTGTTTGGAAGTAATGCTGTAATTTTGCTTTGCATTGTTTTGCTAATTATGTTAGATTTCCTTTTGGGTTGTTACTTCATTATTTTGAATTAAGATTGTGTTATCATATGGATTTCCTTCTCTGAATGAGGAGCTATGGGCATAAATCAGAATAGGGCATTAGGTTTTGGTTTTGTTTGCATTGTATCGTGCATATTTATAATTGGTCTGCTCAAAGGATCATGCCTGGAACTTAGGGTGCTGGATGTTGAATTTTGGAGAAAGAGACAATATCCTTTTTCATGTGAGAGGTAAGTATAGATAGAAAGGAAGGAGGTGATTTCAAGGGAAGAGAGAGGATGCTTTCCCCCCTAATTCCTATCCCTTTCTGACAGATGAAAGTTGTGATATGTAGACAAATAGCCTGCAGCATGTGTGTAATAATATTCTAGCAGAGCAATCCATACACCCATAATGGTATGTTATTTCCTTTGAGAGATTCAGATAAAATTAGGTTCTATTCTTCGTTATGCAAGTTTTCACTTCTTTGGAATGTCAAGAGCAGTCTTATAAACAGACAGTCCTATACTAGAGTACCTAGGATCAGATATAAGTTGATTTCTACAGGTGGAATGCAACAGCTGGTATGGTGCCAGTGCCCAAATTAAGCTTGAACATGGCACTGTCACAGAATCAGTCCTATGGAGTACTCTGTTGGTAAGAATCTCTGTCAGCTGCTCATTGATGCTCTGGACGCTGAGGATGGGAAAGAGAGAGGCCCTGTATGGCCCTGTTTTCATAGCAGCCTAACAGCTTTTCTGTCCCAGTAGAAGAAAGAAAACCTGTTCCTGTCTCTTTCAACATGTTTGGGTTTTGTAGTTAAGGAATAGAACATAGTGTTTCATCTGGGAAGAGCCATCCAGCTTCGCCTTGCTAACTATTTACTACAGTGGTACCTCTGGTTAAGAACTTAATTCGTTCCGGAGGTCCGTTCTTAACCTGAAACTGTTCTTAACCACTTTAGCTAATGGGGCCTCCCACTGCTGCCGCACTGCCACCGCACGATTTCTGTTCTCATCCTGAAGCAAAGTTCTTAACCCGAGGGACTATTTCTGGGTTAGCAGAGTCTGTAACCTGAAGCGTATGTAACCCGAGGTACCACTGTATTTTGCTGCAGTCATAAATGTCACTGAAGCTATTGTGGGCCTATGAGACTATATGTTCTACAGTGTCTGTGTTGTCAATACACACACATACACACACTTCATATATTCAGGTACCACTTTCAGCATCTCTAAATTTAAGCTAGGGAATTTTATTCTGCAAATACAGTACTGTAATAGTTTTTACACAGCAAATCTGCTCCTTGAAGTAGCTGTGGAAGTTGCCTGCAATTTTACATGCATTCATCACATAGCCAGCTTGTTAGCAATAGAGTTCCTGGTGTAAGCAGCGGCATTCCAGCAGCTATGAAGAATGTCTGTACTTCATTATTCCCTCACGCTCCATTGTTTCATTACAAAAAGAAACAGATGTCCAAAACTTGTCACCCCTTCATCTCCCGTAGATTGTGTTTACCAAACAGAAACAAACCCAGACTCTCTGGCTAGGGACTATGACCAATAGAAATCATTCACCGAAATTGTTAATGTGGGTAATCTAGTTCACATGGGAAATGCACTGGTGGCAAAAGTCCGTATCCTGTTTGTAGCGCTCCATGACCGAAGCAGCATTAAATGGATAGCACTAACAGCCTCCTAATGGTGAGGTGTTAATTTGCCTTTCTTTGAAACCACATAGGAGCATCACCTAAAACACAAAAGACTTTTTGGGGTAACCTTCAGCTACCTGATCACAGGTGGTGGTGGGGAATAGACTGGATCAGTGCACACACTGTGGACATTGTGTGTAGCATATGGTGGCTGAACTGGGCAGTTGTGCCCCTACCATAGCCAAATATACACAGTAAAATCTCGTGGTAGCATTAAAGTTGTCCTGTATACATGGCAAGTCACTTCACAGAACCTGCTCACCAGAGAATGGAGTGTTTTTTAAATGTCATCTGTGTAGTGGTTGTTGCATGTCTCTGTCCCACTGTTTGTTTAAAACGTTTGCTACAACCTTAGTAAATGCATTGTGGCTTAGATTTTGGCTTGCCTAAACAATGGGATGAATCCTGCCCCTCCCGCTCCAGCAGCTTCTAAGATCAGTCTTCTGACGTTTTACTTTCTAGCACCATTTCAACTGCTACTGATTATTCAATAACAGTCCACAAGGCCTGCAGTAACCCAAGAAACCACATTAATGGATACAGCATATTTTAGGAGCCCTTTCTACAGCTCTGAAGTGCTTCTGGGCTGCCCTTGTGCTTGCTCTAACATTCTACAGAGGGTGACATGTGGCTCTCCTGCCCCACCGCAGCCTCATTTCTGCTAAACCATTGGTGGTACAAAGGACAAGAACTGAAAATGTCATTGGGTGTGCAACTGTCTTACTGACACTTAGAATTAGATGCAAGGGGACAGAGAGGGTATACGCTGTGCCGGTGCAGGTTAGCTGCACATTTGCAACTGTCTGCATAACTGTGGTTGCAGAAAAGCAGCATTTGCAGCTGAGGCTTCATTGCCTGACTTTGTTACCCAGACAGCTGTGTTATATAAAGTTTCTGTAAACCTACAGTGCTTGCACAGTGTTAAGTGAGAAACTTCCTCCCACAACTTATTGGAAATGGATAGGAGTTCATCTCCCTGCACTTGATCACTCCTAAGTGCTGGCCAGCTGTTTGCGAACCATCTTAATTTCTAATGCAACCTGTATGAGCTTCACTCCACCTTTCAGAACTCAGGGGGAGCAAATTTGGCTAATATATGTTGGCTAGAATCACTTGTATGTAGAACATCATAGAAATTCACCTTTTTTCTTTTTGTTTTGTTTCTTATTTACAGAACAAGAAAAGACAAAATGTCAGCGTGAACAAGAACAAAGTGTGGCTTTTGGTCCAAGAGGAGCCAGGCCAGTTGGCTTCTTTGTTCCTCAGTGTGATGTCTATGGGAATTATTTGCCAACTCAGTGCCACTCCAGCACTGGATATTGCTGGTGTGTAGACAGAGATGGGAATGAGATTGATGGTACCAGAAGTGGTCCAGGGATTCGACCTCCATGTAAGTTACGTTGCACCTAAGCCATTAAGCTACTGCAACAATTTTCCTCATTCAGATGCTGTTTTATTGGGCTCATAGTTCAGACATATGCCTCTCATACAGTGCTGTTCCATTGTTTCATATGTGCTTATGCTGATATGCTGTTCTTGCTATTAAGCCATGTTCAAAGTGGTGACATAATGAAGCAAGCAATGGCTATTATAGCCTTCTAAATAAATCAAAAAATGTTTCTAGCCTGCTTGCCCAATGTATGACTCTGTTAGTCATGTGGGTTCCCCCCTGCCCCCCCCAAGGGCAACAAGCCAGAGCTATCGGCAGTGACTTGCAAATTATATGGTGATATTCAAAGGATGTTTATACAATTAATAGTGTGGCATTCCTGTAAAATGTTCCATATGGAGGCACCTTTTAGAGAGTGCCCAAACTATAACTGATCCATGGTACAGCTACTAGGTGCTGATTGTTGTAGGATGCACGAAGCATATAATACCAGTTGTACAATATTGTCACTGGCTTCCAGGCCCAGTGGCCCTTGAATTATGCTGACACTGGGCCTGTCCTTTCTGGTTTTATTAATATGTAAGTTAGTTAGAACCATGGACAATAAGGGAAATAATTTCAATATTTAGTGGTGTAACATGAGCAGCAGGAATGAGACACAGCCCTAAAGGAAAGAAATATAGAAGACACTGCCTTATAATTGGTTGTTCTTTATACCCATAAAACATGATCCTGATAAGGCTAAGCACTTTTAAAACCTCATTAGTTTCATTGAAAGAGACATGCAGTATAATTCTGTGCACCTTTATTCATAAGCAAGTGCATAGATGTCAGTGCATTCCAGGGCTGGCCCAAGACATTTTGGCACCTGAGGCAAACCATAAAATGACACCTCCCCACGAGAGATGCATCCCTTGGAGGCCAGATCTGATGCCCCTTTGGATCCTGCAGCCTGAGGCAGCTGCCTTGCCTTGCCTCATGAGTGGGCTGGCCCTGGTGAGTCCTAAGCAATGTTGCATAGGATTGCTATCTCAAGCATGTGCTTAACATCATTTGAAATATGTAGCACTTAAATGTGCTAAGCGTTGCCTGGATTGTATCCAGTTTATATTAGAGTAATCTTGCCTTGCAGATGCAGTTTGACCTTATTGTGTTTGCGCAATCTTGACTGCCTGTGTTTTCTATCATTTGTCAACAAGGTCTGGGCACAGTTGCTCCTCCTGTTACAGTTGGACCCTCTGTAAAACCAGATACCATTCCTCTGCCTCCAGGAACACACTTACTCATTGCTCAGAGTGGAAAGATTGACCATGTCCCCCTGGATGGGAATGACATGAGGAAATCAGATGCAAAAGCTTTGCTGTATGTGCCAGTAAGTATCCCCTGAACTTGATGTAATAATTTGCATTAGTGAAAACTGAGGATTTTAGCTGAAGACTTATACTACAGAAAAAAATAACACTTCAAATCAATATCAGGAACAGTCACATGGCTTAATATCCTTTGGGTTTTGCTGCTGATTTTCCTTTCTTACTGATGCTTTGTTTTTATTTTTTACTTTAGATTAGGCTGCAGCTGCTGGGAAAGGGGGGGGGGGATGAAGATTCTGAAATCTTGAAGCTGGGGTCACAATTCTTTTCGTATTAACAAAGAGAGGTCCCCAAAGAAATGTGTGTTCCTGTTGCACAATATTTTTACAGCCTTCCCCGCCTCAGTGATAGCGTCTCAGGACTATTATAGACAAACTTGTACTGTATTTATAGCAAATTTTATTGGCTTTCTAAGCAAGTCAAAACTCCCATCAAACTTTCCAGTGTTTTAAACATTGTTTGACATTCTTAAATTTTAGTTGGTCATCCTGGCTGGCTATAATAGTTTATGTGGGTTTTAAACATTCTCCACTGAGCTCCCCCTTTATCTTCCTGTCCTTGATATTCTCTTCTTCCTTCTGCTGTAGATTTTATAATATGTCCCGATAACTCCCTGTGCTCTGGTCAGGCTTCTATACTCTTCCACGTGTTTCTTTTCCAGCTGTTTCCTTATGCCTGACACCAGTGGGCAAGTAAGTCTCTTTCCCACTTTCCACCTTCTCTTACTGTTGAATGAAGCCTTTTGCTATGCAGTGTCTAATTTTGCCACTTGTCTTTTGATTCTTGCACTTTTTTTATCCATAGTGATTTCAGACTGCACACATCCCCTGTTCATTCTCAGTATTCTGATTAGATATTCTAGTTGTATTTGTGGGTATTTCTCCCATCCTGTTGTGGGAGTTGCACATGAGAGTAGCAAAAAGATGCAAGGAAACATAGTGGAGGTTAGTGTGGTTGAAGGATGCAAAGTTCTAACAGTGACAAGTTTGGATATGTAAGGACCGGAAATGACAACTGTAATCACAATGAAAGCGGGGGAGGGGGAGAAATCTCTATAGCATTAGAATTCTTAGAATTCCTACAAGCAAAACTGAGGACAGTGAAACTAAAATAAGTTTGTGGATCCTTTAAAAGTAAACCTGTCAGTGTCTGCCTACCGCTTGTAATTTGTGCTTATAAAACACTCAAGGCATTGACCCATCTATCCCTTATGGCAGTGGTGCCGTGGCACCCTGGAGTGCCTTGAATGATGGTCAGGAGTGCTGTGGGCAACACTGGTCCCTCTTTAGTTCCCTCCCTCCCCTGATGCCCTCTTGTGTCTCTGCCTCCCAAAGGCTTGCACAGCTATTCATTGCAATAGCCCTGGCTACAAGCTCCCCAAGCAAATGATGCCTCTGGGGCTGGCCAGGGGGTGCTTCCCAGGCCCCTGTGGGGGCACCTCTCTTTGGGGCAAGGGTGGCAGCTGCAGCTGCTCAGAGGACTCTCAAGGAGCAGGAAGAGGAGAGGAGGCTGAGAGAACACTCCACAAGGGAGAGTGTTTGAGAAAGGGTGAGAGGCTGCCAGCTCCGCAAGCAAGGAGTGTGGTCCTGAGCCCCACAGGGGTGCTGCAGAAAGAATGTAGTTGGTCAAGGGAGCCGTGGACTCAAAAAGTTTGAAAACCTCTGCCTTATGGTATACAGTGGACACTCGGGTTGCGAACGTGATCTGTGCAGGATGCATGTTCGCAACCTGCAGTGTTTGCAACCCGCAACGGCGCGTCTGCACACGCGCGGATTGTGCTTCAGCGTGTGCGCAAAGCGTGATTTAGCACTTCTGCACATGCACGACCCCCGAAACCTGGAAGTAACCTGTTCTGGTACTTCCGGGGTTCGGCGGGTCCATAACCTGAAAAAACACAACCTGAAGCATCCGTAACCCGAGGTACGACTGTACTCTTAACCAGCAGCTGCTCTTGAAAGCCTCATTCAGAGGCAACTTTCCCATCCCCGTGACCTGAGATCCTTTTTAACTAGAGACTGAACCATGAAAAAGCATGCATTCTGTCACTGAATCACAGTCCTTCCTGTACCACTGGAAAAAATACCAATATTCATAACATGCTAGATGAAAACACATTATTTTGGATCCAAAGTATAGAGCTTGATCCAAGGAACTGAGTAGAAGGGAAATAGCTTCTAGTGCTGTTCTGCAGATGCTTGCAAGAGATTTCACCCAGTGCTATAATAGGCTAGTTCTGTACCAATTATCTTGTTTCTGCTTGTATAAGACCTTGCACTAGTTGTGGCATAAACCTACCAATGTCTTTGGATTTAGCTTCCCTTTTCCAGTGCAGCACCCTGGTGCAGCAGCAGCAGCAGCAGCTAAGTTGGGGCCGTGGACATGCTGTTGGACTCAAACTCTCAACCAGAATGGCCAATGGTCACAGACGTTGGGGAGTTGTAGTCCAGCGTCTGGAGGGTGGCAGATTGTTCATCACTGCTGTGCTGTGTCCATGAGCAGAAGGCTACACTTGGCTCCAGTACACAGATTATTATTTGAAACAATCATTCTCTGCTGCCGCTTCAGATTATTTTCTGCCTGCACTGAAGGTGGGCCTGAACCATTAAATGAGATGCCCTCCCCTTTTCCATCTGCTATGATGCGCTTAGCTTTTGCTGCTTTTCTGATACCTTCTTATAGTGTACTTTGAGTTTTGCCAGCTTACTTTGGATCCTTTAGATTTGTTTTATCGCTAGACTTTAACACGCACCCTTTCCCTAAATACAATGTGCTATAATCTAGGTGTTTGGACTGATCTAATGCCTAACCATTTCTTCTAAAGAATTGGAAACATGATATATTTTGAGACTTGTAATAGTTTCACCAACTTGCAGGATAAAGTTGTTATTGGAGTCGCTTACGATTGCTTGGAGAAGATGGTTTATTGGACAGACATAAGCAGCCCATCTATCAGCAGAGCAAGCCTGGGAGGAGGAGAGCCAGTATCCGTTATAAAAACAGGTAGGAGGGTTGTGTAGATTTCTTCCTCACAATATTTTTTTTCCCAGCGGCAGGGCTCCCACAGAGAGTCTTCATGGCCATACTTTCTATTGCTTTCAAGTGTGGAAAGGTATATGGGGAAGGGGGAGTGTCTGAGAGTGGAGTCCTAACCCTCCCTGTTGATGGCTGAGGCACATTTAGGATGCTGCACAGATTCCTCCCCACCAGCGCAGAGCAGCTATGCTGGTGAGGCTGTGCCATGGCGGAGGCAGTGAACTCATGCTGGTTGTAGGGCATGGGAATTTCCAAAGTGTCAGGGTGCGGACAGGGCATCAGATCCACAGGATCCCCGATTCCCCCAAGGTGACCAATGCCTGTGCCTCCCTTGTCTATGGCATCACAAAAACTATGAAAAGATTCCTCCATACAGTTTCTGCATTGAGCAGCATAAGGCAGCCCTGCAGCTGTGCATTGACTGTAGTTGTGGATCCGCTGCTCTGCTTAAAAACAAAAACCACTGCCACTTCATTTCTCATATAAGCAAACCCGGGAAGTATCTTGTGCCTAGGAGCTTGCCTAGCTCTGAAACCTCAGTTGTCAAGTTGGAATTACAACTCTATTAGCTGGGCTTATGGACTCTTCTTCACCCCTGCAAGTGAATTGTTCATTACTTACACATTCATTTTGCTTACTTAAGCAGAGCATAATAATAGCACCGGCACTGATTATTTTATTAACATTGTCTCAGAAACAATTCCCCTTACATTGCAGTTCTGTACATGTCTCCTTAAATATAAATCCTATTGAATTGAAAGGTACCGGTACTTACTTTCAGGTATGTACAGGGTCTGTAGGATTGCAGTCTCAATAGTAAAACTGCCCCTAATGTCTGTTGGTAGGTTCGTTAGGTAACTTGTTTGGTAGGTTACTTTAAAAAAATAATCTATAAGTACAAGTATGTTTTATTTAATGATGGGTTATTACAAGCAAGTATATAATATATATAGCAAAAATGCATGAACCAAATTGTTTTATCGTCACAACAGGCACTGAAACTTCAAGCTACATTTTTCTTCTTTGTTGCTACGATTTGTGGTGTGCTTGTGCTGATGATTTTATTTTTAATGTGAAAGTTCTGATAGTTCATAGTTGGATTGTTCTGCAAGACCATGTTTTGTCTTACGGCCCTTCCTGCTCTCATTTGGCTCTCCAGCTGCGTTGCCTGTTGAATTGTAGGACCTTTCCAAGCCCCACAGCTGCACAGACTACTCCACAGGGAGAAATGCTCCTCCATCCTGCAACCAAATAAATTGGATCTGTGTATATCTTCATAAGCCTGCCTCTTGCCAGGCTCTGAGCCTCCCAATTCCTCTCAGGCAGGCTTGTGTAATAATAATAATAATAATAATAATAATAATAATAATAATAATAATAATAAAATAATAATAAAGATAGATAGATAGATAGATGATAGATGATTGATAGATAGATAGATAGATAGATAGATAAATCAACTGCAGAAAATAAGTGTTGAGCTGGGAGAAGGGATGCTAACAGCCAGTCATGTAAATTCCATATCCACAGAATGTAGACGAGATGTACTTGTGGTTGATTTTCTTCCCAGGCTGATTGACATTTTACTCTAGGCCACACAGCGACGTTAAATCTCTTAGCAGACAGCACCAGTCAAATATGGATCTGGACTGTTCATGATGCCATTTTTATTGACAACCTTTAGTACACTGTTGGATAGATAGAGTTTGTGTTGTAGTCTCCTCAAATGTAATTATATTTACTATTTTGGCCTCAGTTGTGAACAGTCTGTTATTTAAAAAAGAAAGAGAAAGCTTTGATCTTCTGAATTCATCAGAGCACTTTCCCCCCAAAGCAGAAGAAACCATAACATGTATTTTGAAACTATATGTTTTAATCATTCATTCATCAATCTGTGTTTGAGCTTAGCAGCCCCTGGGGCCAGGATAGTAGATCATTATCTGCTATTTCCTGTTGCTTTAGACCTGGTCATTGTCCAAGGAAAACTATGCACTTACATTTCTCAGAATTGTTCCAAACTTAAATCTACTCTCCAACATTATTAGCCACTCAAAGTCCAATTTTCTTTTTTCTGTTAGCTAAGATCAGCTGTTAGTTTTTAAAATCTGATTACTTTAAAGAAAATCTTTTCTTTTGGCAGATCTACAGTTTAACACATTTTTTTTGCCTTAGTAAACTTTTCTTTTCATAAACTTGGGCAGTTTCATTTTATTTTAAACACCCTCATGCCAAGAAGCCCTAAAACTGTGTTACGGTTCTGTGGTTCTACCATGAGAGGCATTAGGAGAGCCAAGGAAGGCTAGTGGATAAAGAAGCCTGGTAATAAAAACCCATTTTCTGGTAGCAGCAAGTTCATACACAGGGAGAGGAGTGCAATCTTTTGTGGCTGGATCTCCCAAGGCAGCACAGGACAAACACAGAGCTTTGCACACAACATTTGTAAGCAGTTTTTGTGGCACCTTCTTGCTAAATTTTGACTTAACATAAGACTAGAGTACTGCAGAAAAGTGAAATGAAATATAGCTGTTTTTATAAAATGGAGATGCCTGGAAGGTGGGCTTTATCCTGGGAAAGGGCACTGAGTGTTACAGTTTCAGCTAAATAATGACAGGTGGAGGACTGTTTCATTGGCATTTTTGTTATTTTTATACTTCCATACTGCAAGAATGGCTGTTCCCATCATCCTTAGAGCATCTCACTCCCGTCACCTCAAGATTTTCGCAAGATGACACCATGAGAGCTTTAAGCCCTTAGTATTTATCCTGCCACTGTTGCTGAGCTCAAACTTCTTTGCTCCATTTCCACTGTCTTGTCTGCTTTCCTATCACCATCTTTGCACATTACAAAATGTCAGAATGCCTTGACTCAGGACCGAGCAGCGCTTGGTGTGATCATTGCATGATGGCATTACTGTAAGCTGCATCTTTTTTGCAAGCAATAATCATACAGAAAAAAACGAAAGCAGGATCACAGTAGATTTTGGTTTTAGCAAGGTTCCTATCTAGGTCACCAAATGTAAAATTTCTCCTAAATTTCAAATCTATAAAATGTTTAGATTCTTAAAACTATTAGATATCTGTCATATATATATATATATATATATATATATATATATATATATATATCAATGGATTTGGCATCCATGAGCTATTTTTATGCAATTTGTCCCTGCCCTCAGTGGACAGTTTTCCGCTAATCACCAAGAACTTTGGAACAAAACACTATTGTTTTTCTCTATTAGCAGAGCAATCTGAAAATGTATTTTTTTTTAATTAGAAAATTATTTTCAGCTTGAAAACTGTGACCTATTGTTTTAGGAAAGCAAGCTTAATCAAAGGAAACTGCACAATAAGTGCCTTATTGGCTGGTCTCCATACTCTAAATTAGCATCCATTTGCTTTTACAAATTTAGGATGGCCATGCATGATATATTGTGAGACATTTTTTACTTCCCACTGCTTTGACCTATTGATAGAATCAATATTTTATGGGGTATTTAAGGATGAGGGTGGGGATATGATGTTTCCCATCTGTACTTGCTCTACTTTACTTTATAAGAAAGGTGCTTTGTCTTCATATCATTTATATGACTCTTTCTAAACTTACAGCATAAAAATAATGGTAGTGTACAATAAAATAAAACATCCTAAAATCATAAGATGCAGAATAAGTTACCAACAAATTGCAGAACAGATTACCAAGCACAGAACAAATTACAATCACATTAACTGTCTAAAAATGCTTGATGAAGCAAACTTTTTCAGCAGTTGATGAAATGTAAAAAATTGCCTGTCTGATTTCAGTAGGAAAAGTGAAAACACTGGTCCCACTAAAAGCCATGATCTGCATAGAAACTGAATGTATATGTGAAAGCTGTGAGACAGATAGTCCTTTCCAGATGATAATAGTGATCTCCCTGGTGTGTAAAGGGCAATATGGCCCTTAGGTGACCTGGTCTTGGACTGCTTGGGGCTATATACACTAACAGTAATTCTCTGCACTTATCTCAGAAAGTGTACTGGCAACCAGTTCAGAGCTTTCAGGACCAGTATAAGATTGCAGGGGGTTGGACTAGGTGACCCTTGTTGTTCCTTCCAACCCCACGATTCTATGCTGATACAGAGCTACTCCAATCGAAAGCCAGGCTGCAGCATTCTGCAATAGCTGCAGTTTCCAAATCAGTATCAAGGGTAAACCCACATAGAGCGCTTCACAATAGTTCAGTGTAGAGGTTACCAAGGCCTGCACAACTATGGCCAAAGTTATTTCTCTCCAGGAACAGCCACGGCTGGTGCATCTGCCCAAGCTAAACTTTAATTGGGAATTGGCTGAAACTGCATAACTTGGGGTGCTGATATGAGGCAGGGCCTTCTGCACAGAGATGTGGTTGTTTTATTCAGGCCTTTGGCTGGAGGAGGGGAGTTGTACATCCCAACCCCTGGCTGGCTGCTGCATTGCATTTTATTGCCATATTGATGTTATTATGTACTGTATTGATTTTGACCATTCTTTCAATTATTCTTAGCCACCTTGGGCTCCTGTTGGAGAAAAGTCAGATGGGTGAGGGTGATAATAATAACTTTGATGGTGGATTTGTTTCCACAAATGAGAACAGTGATTGAGATGTTTTAGATGAATTGCAGTATATTTCAGGATTCTCTTATCCCTTTTCATCCAGATTTGGAAAGCCCTGAAGGAATAGCACTGGATCACCTTGGGCGCACCATCTTCTGGACAGATTCTCAGCTCGACAGAATAGAGGTAGCAAAGTTAGATGGTAGCCAGCGCCGAGTGCTGTTTGACACTGACCTTGTGAACCCCAGAGCCATCGTAGCAGATCCTATGAGAGGGTAGGTAAACTATGGTACTTAGGAAAATGCTGATGTTCTTAGAACATACTTGCTGATAGCTCAGTTAATTTCAGTGTCCTTTGTCCGATTCTTTCCACATGCTGCTATTAAAATATTTTAAGGCTAATTTCCTGGAGAGAAATGTGCATCTAAAGTGGCTTACAATCAAAAACAAGAAAAGTTGGAGAAGAAACCAACGAAATTTAGAAGTTAAAATGGCAACTCAGTAACTTTCAATTTTTTTTCTTTTTTAACAGCTGCCTCACACAATTTACTTATACTTCTCCCCTCCCCCTTGTTAACCAAGGTGCTTTTTTTTCTTGACACCCTACTTGCATCAGCGGCATTACTCTTTTTATTTGTATATGCAGAAATCTTTATTGGACAGACTGGAACAGAGAGGCTCCGAAAATCGAATCCTCATACATGGATGGCACAAACAGAAGGATTCTTGTTAAAGAAGATTTGGGGCTACCAAATGGGCTGACATTTGACACTTACTCTTCATTGCTGTGCTGGGTAGATGCAGGTAAAGGCTTATCCATAATGCACTATGAACTATAAATTTATGAATCACTGACTCTCAAATCTTCTTCTAACAGATGCATACAAAAGGAATGCATAATTACTTCAACTTTCTGTTAGTCACATACATCAAAATGGTTGTTGACTGATTACTATTTTTTTGCATATTGTTCTTCTGGAGGCCATAGTCATATTGAGTAGGAAGGATGGCAGTAAGAACTTTGTTGGGTTAAGTAAATGCATTGTAGAGCATGTGCTTTGAAGGCACGAGACTCCAGGTTCAATCCCTGGCATGTCCACCTAAGGCTGGGAAATAATTCTATCTGAAGCCCTGGAGAGCGACCTTTTCATAGTGTAGACAAAACTGAGTTACATGACCAACAATCTGATTCTGTATAAGGAAGTCTTTTTTGTACTGAAGACTGTTTTGTACTTGACTTTTTGCATCAAGCATGAAGAGACTGCGATTGAGACAAAACCAAAATTTTTATTGTGGATCTTGTGTGACCCATATCAAATACCAGTAAAGGGGAAGAAAGACTATACTTAACCCAAATGATTGCTGGGAAGAGATGTCAACAAATTCTTGGATGGATGAGCTTAGAAGGAACCATAATTCTGAACATACTGGTTTTCTTGCGTCATTGTGCTTTTTCTCTTACAAAAGAACTATTTTTGTCACAGACAAAGACCAAATTGTTTTGTTGCATGCAGGCACCAAAAGGGTTGAATGTATGGATCCCAATCAACTCGGTCGGCGAAAAATCCTCGAAGGAATCCAGTATCCATTCAGCATTACAAGCTATGGGAAGAATTTGTTTTACACAGACTGGAGAAGGTATGATGGTCTTGTGTGAAAGTTATTCACTTGTATTTTATATTCCACACACACATATGCCCACTTTGGCCTCACAGAAGCTGTATTTGTCCTTTTGGCAATCTGTGAGTTTTTTCTCCAGGCGAACAACTGAAGCAGGTTTTCCTAAGGAGGATGCTTTTGTGTTAAGTGTTTATTCTGAACATGGTAAATGGGATTTGGAAGGTAATGTTCCTGCCTTATGGCAGTACTTTCTCTAATGTGTAAAGCAGAAGCTGGTTATTTGAAGCCTTTTTCCTTCCTGCTCAATATGCAGATGTTGAAACTTAATATAAAGCTTCTAAATATTAGCTATGGTATGTGGAGGGTTGAAGATTTAGATCTTTGAGGGTCAGTCTGTGCAAAAACATGTTTGAAAACAAAAGCTGGGAGCGAACACTTCAAAACTTTAGCAAGAGATTGGCTTCAATGCAGCAGTGTGTGTGTGTGTGTAGTGGTAGCATCTGTGCAAGTGTTCACCCTAAGGCTGAAAGTTTCATCCAGTAGCTAGGCGTGTGTGGGAGCAGCCCCAGTCAGAATTGTTGGCAATAGCACCCGTCATCTGTGTGCAGGGAGAGAGGGAAGCAGAAGGCTGGACCGAGCCCTACTTTGTACTCTTCAAAACAGATTATTGAACTTTTCACCTTGGGAAAATTCATGCATGTAGCACCTATTTGTGTGCAGGATCTTGCTTGGAATACTTTCATGTGCACACGTCTGTGACTTGATTAGGATAACAGTCCACATGCTTTTCAGAGTGTTGAGAATAATCCATAGGATCCTTTAGTTCAGAGGATCTGGTTTCTGCTGTAAGTCCGGGTTCCCATACTCTCCCATATTGTCAAGGGTGTGCTTCTACATTAGGAGACATTGAATACAGCCATGCAAACATAGATTTGGATCTAAATAATTCTTTCATGAATTGAAACTCCTTCCGTGCACAGAATAGAACCCTTGGATTTCAGCTGCTGTATGCTCAAAACTAACATGGTTACAGGGTCCCCCCCAAATGGAGAAAGGGCTTTAATGTTCTGTATCGGAAGGCTCCTCCCCCCCTTTTTTTGTTGCTGTGGAGCTTTCACTATAAAAACCCACTCTTTAGCACTCAGTTGGAGCAAACAGCAATTTGGGTTTTCTGCGGATTTGCTTTAAAGATTCAGCTTTAAAGTGTGGGGTTTTTTCTGGAGAAAGCTTCCAAGCAACGAAAAAGGTCACCCTCAGATGGAGCTTTAAAGCGCAGACCATATCTGGAAGGACTGGAGGAAAGGTAAGTGTGGACAAGCCCTAACCCAGGCATAGGCAAACTCGGCCCTCCAGATGTTTTGGGACTACAACTCCCATCATCCCTAGCTAACAGGACCAGTGGTAAGGGATGATGGGAATTGTAGTCCCAAAACATGTGGAGGGCCGAGTTTGCCTATGCCTGCCCTAACCCTTGATGGTAACAGCAGTTTCTTCCTTGCAGCCTCATCATTTCTTCTCACTATTTAAAAAAATGTTTCACTTTTTTCTGTTCCTTAGAGATGCTGTGGTAGCAGTTGACCGTACCACCTCACAGGAGACTGACAACTTCCAGCCTCATAAACGCACTCGTCTTTATGGAATAACTACAGCCTTGGCTCAGTGTCCGCAAGGTAATTGCAGGATTTTTTTTTTTACTATGGAATCTGGAATGTGGGTGGCGCTTTGGGTTAAACCACAGAGACTAGGGCTTGCCGGTCAGAAGGTCGGTGGTTTGAATCTCCGTGACAGGGTGAGCTCCTGTTGCTAGGTCCCTGCTCCTGCCCACCTAGCAGTTCAAAAGCATGTCCAAGTGCAAGTAGACAAATAGGTACTGCTCCGGTGGGAAGGTAAACAGTGTTTCAATGCGCTGCTCTGGTTCACCAGAAGCGGCTTAGTCATGCTGGCCACATGACCCGGAAGCTGTACGCTGGCTCCCTCGGCCAATAAAGTGAGATGAGCGCCGCAACCCCAGTCGGTCACGACTAGACCTAATGGTCAGGTGTCCCTTTACCTTATGGAATCTGAATATAATACTCCAATAAAATATGAAGCATAATTTTCCAAATATCCAAGAGCAGTTGTTGAGTAATCAGTTTTTTTATTTTTGCAAACCAACTTGAAATTGTTGATGAAAGGCAGTATATAAGTGTTTTAAACAAATATTAAGCAAATTCAGCTCTTTTGCCCTTCCCCCCTTTCTTTTAATTGAATAATTTAGAAAAGCTTAATACTAGCAGAGCTCTATTTGTTTCCTTGACACTTGAATTTGCAGCAGAGGAGAGTGAAATATCCCTTGTACTAAGGTGCTTTTCCTGATGTTCAGAAACATTTTAATTGTTGTTGACTCTATTAGTTAGGCTTTGTTCTGTAACTGGATCTTGAGAAACACTGTGACTGTCTCCAGTTGTGCATCTTGTCATTTTGCTTGTTTAACTAAGATGTTAGAATTTTTTCAGATCCATGTGCAAAGCTTTCAGTTAAATAAACAAACAGTTGCATGTCCCAAATGTGCTCTGTGGAGCTGAAAAACATTGCAGAGATGGTATTTTTGTTCAAAGGAAAACTCCTGGCTTTGTTAGGTTCACAAGCATATTGTGTTCAAGAGCGGAGTCCTAGCTGCTTAGTTTATTGTTTCTGGACAAGCAGAATTGGTTAGTGCTTGAAGTTAAGTTTCAAGCTTTGTGCCAAGTGTAGAATTTTAAGATGCAAAGTGGAACTGACACCTTTCTAAGAAAATGCAGCCTGTGCATAACATCACAGGATCATCAAAGGGCTAATCTCTAGCTGTGGGCATACTTCATGGGAGTGCATTATAAGCATTTTATTATTTTCTCTCTCTCTTTTTGAGGGGGGGAATACTTAAGTGTTTTGCACAAACAATTTTGTCTGTTTTCACTGCCCTTCTGCTACTTTGATGATTTCCTTTCTTCCTGGGCTTCTGAGATTTATTATCCAAGAGCAGTTGTTGTGTAATCAGTTTTTTTTTATTTTTGCAAACCAACTTGAAATTGTTGATGAAAGGCAGTATATAAGTGTTTTAAATAAATATTAAGCAAATTCAGCTCTGTTACAGTGATGCCACTTCACTGCTAACATCCTTATGGCCCCTATTCCCCAAGTTTGCTGAGAAGAATTCTTGGACACTGTAAATGTTGAGAGATCCCCACTGTCTGTGAGGAAGAGTCCAAGGTATACATGTTTTCTAATCCCGCTTTAGTGAAAAGTCTGGCCTGTACCTTCATTGTCCTCCTTTTTGGAATATTTCTCATGTTTAAAGGATGTTTAAAGGATGTTCAGCACTGATGCTAATCAGCAGCCAATGAACTGAAACAGAAAAATAGAGCCATATCATCTTTAATACAATGGGCTAGTTTGCATGTTATGCTAAACCATAGTTTAGTATTGTACGCATGAACTGTGCCAAACTTGGGTTTCTGAGTGGCCCTGTCCCTCTCTTTGCAAACCTGAGGAGGGAATCAGAATTCTGCTCTGTTTCTGAGCACAATTCAAAGTGTTGGTGCTGACCTTTAAAGCCCTAAATGGCCTTGGCCCAGTATACCTGAAGGAGTGTCTCCACCCCCATCGTTCAGCCCAGACACTGAGGTCCAGCTCCAAGGGCCTTCTAGCGGTTCCCTCACTGCGAGAAGTGAAGCTACAGGGAACCAGACAGAGGGCCTTCTTGGTAGTGGTTCTCGCCCTGTGGAACGCCCTTCCATCAAATGTCAAGGAAATAAACAACTATCTGACTTTTAGAATACATCTGAAGGCAGCCCTGTTTAGGGAAGCTTTTAATGTTTGATATTTTATCACTTTTTTATTGTTGTTGTTGTTGTTGTTGTTGTTGTTGTTGTTGTTATCCAACTTTAGGATTTCTGGTTACTTCAAACTCTGAGTTAGTTTGAAAAATCCAAAATCCAAAAAAATAGTATTTGATCCTGGCTTTTTCCCTGGCATACAGCAAGGCAATGGTGGGGTGGGTGGGTAGAAGCATACAGTCCAGGGTTTTCACAGTTTGTGGATATTAACTAGCTCATAGCTGAGGGTGATCAAACCAGGTCAGTGTTTGCTTTCCTCTAATGCTATTTTCTTCCGCTGTGTTTTTATTCCTTTGCTATAGGACATAACTATTGTTCGGTGAACAATGGCGGTTGCACTCATTTATGCCTGGCTACTCCCGGGGGCCGCTCTTGCCGGTGTCCAGACAACACCATTGGAGTGGATTGCATAGAAAGAAACTGAGAGATGCAGCCTGAAATGCATCAAGGCAGCTGCCACCTTTTGGAAATATACTGTCAACAACTAGTTAAAAGGCCAGTTACATTCAAGTAAAGATCCTAAAGATACGATCTCCATGCTGCCTGCAGCTAGAAACTACAAAGCACACACGTTATAACAACAGTGGCTACATTATGGAATGCTGGCATATCTTTGCAACCTCCCCCCCCCCCCACCTTTTTTTTTAAAAAAAGACAAGCCTAGTGATCAGCACTTGTTAGGTAGAATCTCTTAGTCCTATTGTTGTAAAGCTGTAGTAATGGGGTGTTCAAAAGCACAAGAGGTCAGGATCTCAAACACCCAGGATCACTTAGCATGCAAGAGTATTCTGACCATATATCTACAAATTAGCTTTCAATAGGTCGCCCTTAGTGCAGCTGACTTGTAAGCACCTAAATATTGGGGCAGAAAAGCCCAGGAATGAGTAGGTTGAAGTGGTTGAAATAAGGGAGATATTTGCAATAAGAACCAACAACTTAAGTGAAGGGTATCCCATATTAAGTAGGCTCTTATTCCTCCTCCCCTACTGATTTTAAGCACTGTCAACACAGTGTGCGGGATTCACCTAATGCCTTCCATCAGTGGAAGCCCTTCACAAGGGCTTCCGCAGGTGCAACAGGGGTCCACCTTGCTTTGTCTGTGAACGCTACACATGTCCCTGAAATAGGCTTTTTGAGGGATTTGGGAGAACCCCCATAACAACACCCTGAGGGAGGGAAGGGTGGGTTGTACAGATGAAACGCTTGCTATGCAACATTGAATTCCACCCAGTATTATCATTATGCTTCACAAAATAGAAACAAAGCAATTTAGTACTACAAATTGTTTGCTAGTCTGTCTCGATATCACTTTAGTGGTTATTCAGCTTTTCACTGTATATGTGACTTATTGACCACTTATACTGGCCGTGTTCCTCTGATTTCAAGAGGACAGCATTAGGGTAAAATGCCACTGAATGCCTCTGCCCATTTTGAATGGGCTTCTACAAAACAGCATGAATTTAAACTAAGGAATGTGATGTTTCAGATAGATCCTGTCAAATATTTTTCATTTGCTTTTTTTAAAAAAATCCATTTCTTTTGACACTTCCTTATTTCATCAGTCTGATAGTGGTCCATTTCCAAATGTTTTTGTTGTAGTTTCAAATGTACCTTACTTTAACACATGCCATGAGGGTGGTGAAACAAGCAGATAGCCAAAATATTGTCAGTAACATTGACTTTCCTGGCTATACAGGAAAAAAATAGGGCCAAGGTACATGTTTGTTGCTTGCAAGCAAAATCGTTAGCAATGGAATTTGCAAAGCAGGGTGTAGGCTAAAGGCTGATAAGCATTTCCTAATTCTTCTGCTAAGGCATTTTTCAGAAGCCTTGTTTTTGCTGGTAAAGACATCCACAGTACATCCAACAAACAAAATGCATAGTGATCACAACTTGCTTCTAAATATCTATTTTTAGAATGCCGCAATTCAATTTTAAAAAAGAATATTTCGATCCCAGACGACTTTACTTGCCAGGCTACCATATTAAAGCAGAGCTAATTTTGAGCCTTCAGCTCTTGACGACAACTTTCTTCATTTTATATTTATCATTAAAATATCAAATGCTACATTAATTTTTTTAATTTTTTGTATAACTCTTATATATCTATAATGTGTTTAATTCTAACCTCTATTAGACATGTCTGCAAACTGTAAATACCAAAAAATTGAGCTCAACCAAACCAATGGTGCTGTTAATAACTTTTCTTCCAGTTATTTCATTTTCAGGTGACAACGGAAAAAGTTTACATGCTGTACAGCTAATCACATCACTGCCAATAAAAAAGTATGTGTTTTTTTGTAAAAAAGAAAAAAAAAGTTTTTATCCTTGCAGTATAACACAGTGCTTTAATATTTTTATATAAAAAGTTTTTAGACATACTTTGCCACCCTATCTGTATCTGTGTTTGCATGCAGATTTGCTTTCTAACTTAATAATACTTTTATTACACAGCATACACAAGGAAGTTCCATATATTACTACCAATCTAGCAAATTATTTATATGCAGAGCTCCTGATAAAGTCCATGAGCTGCTCACTGAGCATGCAGAATCTATTCACATAAAATATTTGTCTGTGTAAGTAAGCAGAAGAACTATTTGCAGCAGTCTGTTCAGGGATGCGGGTGGCGCTGTAGTCTAAACCACTGAGCCTCTTGGGCTTGCCAATCAGAAGGTCAGCAGTTTAAATCCCTGTGACGCGGTGAGCTCCCGTTGCTCGGTCGCAGCTCCTGTCAACCTAGCAGTTTGAAAGTATGCCAGTGCAAGTAGATAAATAGGTACCACTCCAGCAGGAAGGTAAATGGCGTTTCCGTGCACTGCTCTGGTTTCGGTGTTCCGTTGCGCCAGAAGCGGTTTAGTCATGCTGGCCACATGACCCGGGAAGCTGTCTATGGACAAACGCCGGCTCCCTCGGCCTGTAAAGCGAGATGAGTGCCGCAACCCCAGAGTCGTCTGCGACTAGACTTAACTGTCAGGGGTCCTTTACCTTTTTTTTTAACCTGGGTCTCTTCAAGGTAATGTACATGCTATGTCAAAGAGAATTCTGTATCACCCTAGTTCTGCAAGGGACTATAAAATTATGGAGCCCCCTATAGAAACAAAATTGTTGAGATCCATATCCCAGTCCTGACAAAAGCTTTCCCCTATTAGATGATAGCTGAGAGAGAGATTTCTAAGAGAGGGAGGGAGCAGAAAATGTGATGCTGTCATGAAGGCACAATAGATGGTTACAAAAGTTGTTTACCTAGTACTAGTTCCAGCTTAGTGTCTTTTTAAAGCGCATCAAGGAAGAGGAAATTCCTGTGTCATCTGTCAACTCTGCAGACCTTCATACATGATTGTGCTCTGTACAGTCTTGAGGTCCTGAGTCTGCTGCCCCTTGGGTATAAATCCATTAGGTAAGGTCACTGGCATCTAATGGTGATCCCAACACTTACCCATTTTATAAGCCTGTGGAAGGTAGTGTACACTTGACTTGCTGTGTAGTTTGCAAAGACTAGTTGCTCATATTAAAAACATAACAAAGAAGCCTCATGAGATAAGAGATCATTGACCTCAATCACTAATGTGATTGGCTAGTTAATTACTACCATGTCTTAGGGCAGTGATGGCCAAACTTGGCCCTCCAGCTGTTTTGGGACTACAACTCCCATCATCCCTAGCTAACAGGACCAGTGGTCAGGGATGGTGGGAACTGTAGTCCCAAAACAGCTGGAGGGCCAAGTTTGGCCATGCCTGTCTTAGGGGATAAGGAGTGACTTATGCCTGATGGCTTATGTTACAGTAGTAGTGTAGAAACAATTTCCACTAGAAACATCCAATATTCTAGCAATATCTAAGAAGGAACCATGAGAGTTGACCAAATGACATGCCATTGGTGCTAGATGCCAGGATAGATATAGTGCTGCAACTGTGGCATTTGGGTAATTCATGTACTGTTATATAGACTCACAGAAATGACACAGGACAGGATCGTGGTGTTGTAACACTTGCATCCTTTGATGATGTATAAATTAGGCCTACACAGATCTGCAGGATAGATGTTGTTCCATGGTTTGCCTTTAACAGCTGTGAAGAATACGAGGTCACGGGTGTGTACCTTTTCTGCACAAGCATCAATATCTATGCTTACAGTATCATTTGTTGTTTCCAAAACTAATCAAAGCCTAGCTTTTCAGGGAAGTGAAGGTATTTAGTTTTGAACTTTTGCCATTTGCTGCTGTCTATGAGAATATTCTTCTGCCTGTATTTCATGTGTATTTACATTTTTTTTAACAAACCCACAACATTTCTTGCCATTTTTTATACTTTTATTTAGTATGTTTCATGGTGCTTCATCTGTCACTTAGGCAACTGAGAGTGCAGCACAGAACTGTATGAATAAATAAATGCTGGCATTTGTGTAGCCTGCTACAGGCAACTATGACATTGCAAATTCTTAGCACCAAAGCCTCCTCAAATCCCACAAGCAAACCAAATGATAGCCTGCAGTAAGCTCCATGTTGGTATTTGGTATGTCTCGGATTTCAGAATGATTGAAAATTACCCCCAGAAGAAACGGAATAATCTAAATTGCTGTGAAACTGTTTGGACTGGCACTCTCCCATGCTCTGGGGAAATACTAAGCAATAAATGTTAACGGTGCTGTGTTAGGTTTTTCGGCCTGTGATTTATTATCTTCGTGGAATGCGTTCCTCGGATACTGCTGCCACATCAAGGAAGCCTGGAAAGTCACAACATCCTCTAGGGGAGTATTCCAAGTTGGAAAGCTGCTTGTTCAACATTTCTCTGATTACACAATTTTGTCACAATACATTGAATGTTAACTCAGTGGAATATAATTAAGAATGACAGGAGATTATTAGAGGATAAGAGGATAAATGGCCCTTCAATGACAGTGTCACACTTCATCAATTTGATCTAGGGTTCGACATGGCCTAATTCTGAGTGCAGCACTTCATGGTATATTGCTCTGGCCTAGATCTTGTTGCAGTAGAGAAACATGTCAAATGTTTAAAGAGGAGCTTGCTAAATTCCAGCCTTATAAAGCAGTAATGATGACATTGCCACTTTATATGGGTATACCCATTTGAACTAATACTTTACTGTTCCCAATCAAATAACTCAGGCCGTGCCAGAACAACAACATCTAAAGCCAGTTTTAAGCAGGGCTGTCCGTTGTGAGCTGGCTTTCTCAGTGGATTCTGCGAGTTCTGGTTTGCTAGGATTTTAGGAGTTCATGTGTTTTGGCGTGGGTTTGGTGGTGATTATTAGTTTCTTAAGAATTTCAGTTCTGAACTGTTAAGGTAGCTTATTTGTGTAAAGTAGCATGCCTTCTTGTACAGTAATTAAGGCTGCAATACTATGCTAGAGATGGGGTACTGGTGGCAGTCCAGCTGCTGTTAGACTAAAACTCCCAGTATTCTCCCAGCATTCCCCACCAGAGGGCAGGGGCAGCTGGGTACACTTGACCTGGGCCTTGGGGGGCGGGGCTGTGCTGGCCAGGGGGCCATCCAAGAATGGGGGGTTTAATTGGCAAAATAATCATGGGTGAAATGCCCCCGTTTGTCCATATGCACTGCAAGGCTTCAATAATAAAATCTGGACTTGTGTTACTGTGTGCTAGCATGTAGCATCAAAGCAGATGAGGCGCTGGCACTTCTCATGGACAAAACTCCCACCCCGGGCCTCAGACCATCTCTGCATGGGCCTGTTCCCCATCATTGACCATGCTAGATGAGGCTGGTGGGAGCTGGAGTCCAATAATACCTGACACATCCCCCTCCCCAGCTTGCCCAGTTCCCCATCCCTGTTCTACATAGTTACCTGGAAGCAAGCCCCATTGGATGCACCAGGGTTTTCATCTGAGCAGACATGCAAGCTTGTACTTTAACTTGATCACTCTTATGTCTGTGACTCCAGTGCAAGGCCAAAAGGTTTTGGGGCTGAACTTTGATATTCAGATCATTTAGTCTCTGCAAGCTGATATTCATATGAAACAGAAACATCATTTAAGTACAATTTAAGCAAAAATTTAGCCAGAACTTGCTTTATTGCTTTGTGTTACAATTTTCCGTCTGAGTCCTGTCCAACTTGAATGCTAGAGGCTGGTAGCAATGCATTAGAAATCGATTTAAAATAAGCTGTAACCCATTAAAGCCAATTAAATATCTACTGTACTTCTGCTTTTCTGCTCACTCTCCCTCAAGGGCCCCTCAAGGCTGTTTTTCTCCCCCAGCGGGTGCATTCTGCAGCATGCCATTGATGCAATGATATTGTATTAGTGGTGTGTTTATACTGAAACATTCACCCATTCATTGATTCTGTGATGCCTCCCCAATTTTGCCACATTATGGCTATCTGGAGAGGAGATACTGGATTTGGGTAGGAAGGCAGGACAGGCAATGATTGGAAACAAAGCAGTATGTCTGCCCCAAAAGCTTTGTAGGCACAAACAGTACTGAAAATAGGAATGCATATGTTGTGCTGGTGCTAGGGATCAAAAGCTCCTCTTCTGCCCCCTGGAATCATACGCCTGACCATATTGGTTGGGACTGATCGGAGTTTTAATCAAAAACGTCTGGAGGGGTCCAGGCTGGTGAAGGCTGCTTGACTTTATCATCCACACATTTAATTTAGTTAATGTTATGGCCGGGGTAGCAACCTGGCAGCTCACAGATATGAAGAGCCAGTTCCCAAGGCAACTTGGACCTGGCCCCTCATGACACCACTAGAGTTTATAGTTAAAAGGTTGCCCACAATTTCCTTGGTAAAGGTGGGGGAGCTATTTTCCAATTGTAAGATCTAGACATATTTTAATGCTATCTGTTTTGGATTCTGTAGGCAACATGTAGGTAATATGATGACTGAGCATGAGGCGAATATAATGGAAGATGTCACCAAAACTGCTAGATGTCACCAGTTTTATGACAGGCCCTGGCTAGTCATGATTGTGTGTGACAAAATAAACTCTGGCCCTCAGATCACTGTCTGGAGAATAAAATAGCTGCCTAAACTACAAAACTCGGTGACCAGACATTTCAGCACGGTGTTTCTAATTCTGTTTCTTAAATGGGATCTATTTTAGCATGATTGGTGAACTAGGCTTTTCAGATTATCTGAAGTTATGTGCCCAGGGCCTCAGGACTGAGAAATTCTGAAGATGAAAAAGTAAGTGTGTATATTCTGTTCTGGTGCATTTCTGCAGCCATGTTATCTATTTGACCCATGACATTTACTGTTACCTGAAAATTATTTGCCGGGTGTTTTTTGTTTTTTTGTTTTTTTTTTGCAGGGGGTGGGGAGGATGGTTGTTATTCTACAATTCCTCACACCCTTCTGTAAGAAAGCCAACATCAAAGTTACTTGAATTCCCCTGTAAACTAATAGAAGGATCAAACAGTACTTCAAAGGCTGTAGCTCTCTTGGATAAGAGTGAAAGGGGTGGGAAGGAGGAAAGGAAGGAAGGAATAAAAGGTAGCAAATTAGCCCCCCAATGATTCACAATGTGACAACTGAAGATTTCCAAAGCAAAAGGAGAAAGACAATAGTGACACTTCCTCAAGCCCTTATGCTTTTCAGGGTAGTCAGCCATTGAAATAATTAAACAATCACATGTCTGACATTTAACAAATAATAAATAATAATAATTTTTTATTTGTACAACGCCCTCCCCGGTTGGAGCTGGGCTCAGGGTGGCTAGCATCATGAAACTAAGACAGTATACAAAGAACATAAAAACAGGCACTCAATTAGTTAAAATACATCTTAAAATTAGTTCAGAGCAAATTAACATCTGGACAGATGGCAATCCACGGGTAAAATTGAGAGTGGTTAATATTCTCCAGGGCCAACTGTTACCACTGGTCTTAAAGGACCTGTGAGTGGGCTAGGAGGCCCCTTTAATGCTTGTTCTTTTACAGAAAGAAAAGAATCAGACTGAACCCCGACCAAAGGCCAGGCGGAACAGCTCCATCTTGCAGGCCTTGCGGAAAGATGTCAAATCCCGCAGAGCCCTAGTCTCTTGTGAGAGAGCGTTCCACCAGGCCTACTAAAGTAATGAATCCATGTTAAACAGACTTACATGCTTTAAAACATCAGTAACAATATCTTTTGGAAGCCATGTTAAATGTTATATGGAAAAGCAAGATATAAATAAAAAGTAAAAGAATTAAACAATAAAACTGAAGTATCTTGAGGGAAATGACCCACTTCACATAACTCTACTGTAAACTATTTTGCATATGAATAAACAAAAGCAAACAAGTCACTGTTGGAAGGAAAGACTCTCCAACAGAAAACATGAAATATCCTAAGTTATGGTAACACACCAGAGTCCAAATGTCTTCAAAAACTATAGAAGTTCAAGAGCAATTAGCATTATGGGTGCTATAATGATTATCATTTTCCGATTAGCCATGTCACAGTTACGTCTTTGCCATTCTTCGTGTCGGAAGGCAACCTGTCTGCTAGCTTTGAATATAAATTGGACAAAAGTCAAAAACATTTTGAATTTTGAGTATATGCCAATTTAGCCAGGGTACGAAAGAGAACTACGTTTATTTTTTACGCCTACGTTTTGCAGCAAAAGGGTTGCATAAGTGAGGAGATCTGATTGCCACTGCCCTCCCTGCCAACTTCCCCATGCTCTGAAGCTGCAAGCACTTCTTCAATATAAAATCTGAAATGTGCTGAGATAAAAGTGCTCGAAGCCCTGAAACATAGAGAGACAATGGCATGGCCCTTTCAATGCTAAAACCTTACCCCTTGCTTTATACATGATTAGAGTTGACAGCTCTTGAAAGGCAACATTCTGGAACTTCATGGACCCCCAGCATGGAGACTGGTGGGGAAAAGGCCTGAGATCTGGTAGGTGTCAAAAAACTGGGTCTGGTGGTAAAAGGATGGAGTGCCATGCCCCTGGGGGCAAAGGCCACAGAGAAGAGTGGTTCCCACAGGTAAAGGAAGTACAGTCCATGGGAATGATCTCTTCATCTGAGGTGGGCCAGTATTGCATGTGCTTAGAAGCCCCTGCCATCTAACAATACCATCCAAGCCACCAAAAATCATCTCAAGAAAACTCGGGCTACAATTACATTACCCTCCCTGCTCTCTTGCCTGGAAAGGAAGCTGCCAGAATCACAAAGCCAGCTAAGCCACAAGTTTATTTAACATCCATCTGAAGCCAGCTGGAATCACGGATCGAACAGTCAGAATGGTGGCGGCGGGAATGATTGTAACATGAAGGAACAGCCACTAGAGGGAGGTTGTATTCTGAAGACACAGGAATGGGTGTTCTGAAGAGCGAGAGTGAGTGTGACAACAGTTGCAGATGTAGCCTTGTATGTCTTTATCTCTGGGTGATGAATAATGCTTCCTTTGTTGCTGCAAACCCAATTGCTGTCATTTCTGAGGAGATAATCTGGCTGGCTGGTGCATGCATCTGGCCTCGGGACTAAAGAGCACTGTTATTACTTTGATAAGGGACAATCAGTGTCAGGAAATGCTGTTAATATAGAGAACAGCAGCAACTCTTCCTTTCCCAGTCCCCTCAGTCCAGACTGCACAAATAAGCTTGCACAAGCGTTCCCATTTTCTCCTACATTACTATTTCCCCCAAAAGTTGATTTCCCTTCAAATCTGTCTTTTTTTAATTATTGTGAATAAAGAACTGCTGTAGTACCCAAAGAACTACATCTTCTTAAGGTGGGGGTTGGGGATGCTGTTTTTCACTGGTTCTGCTCCTACCCCCAGGACCATTTCCAGGAAATTAGTTATGAGGTACCACCATGGGAGTTGACCTGTGGAGCCCCACAGGGTTCCATTTTGTCCACTGTGCTATTTAACATCTATCTGAACCTCTGGGAGCTGCCACCTGGTTTCTAGACCTTTGATCATGTTCCAGGTTGTCAATAGCTTTCTTAAATTGTGGTGCCCAGAAATGAACACAGTACTCCAGTACTCCGCACAATGAAACCCAGAAAAATACTTCTGGGTTTGCCGTGTACGTATCCCGAAGGATATGTAACCAGTGAAGTAGTACCATTCTATTGTACCTTGGTCAGACCACACCTGGAGTACTGTGTTCATTTCTGGGCACCAATAGAATGGTACTACTTCGCTGGTTACATATCCTTCGGGATACGTACACGGCAAACCCAGAAGTATTTTTCTGGGTTTCATTGTGCGTGCATGCGCAAAAGTGCCCTACCATACTGCGTGCATGCGCAGAAGTGGTCCCTCCAGTTGTGGAACCTCAGGATCCGACTGGAACTCTGGAACTGATCCTGTCTGCAACCAGAGATACCACTGTAGTTCCTTTGCCTGGGAAACTATACTTCTGTTGATGCTGCCTAAAAAAAGCTTTCTTTGCTGTTGCAGCACCACACAGTTGACTCAAGTTAAACTTGTGGTCTACTAAGACCCCTAGATCCTTTTCATATGTGCTGCAGGCAAGCCAGGCATCCCCCATCTTATATTTGTGCAGCTGGAAGGGGACTCTAATCAGGTGGGGTCCTACCGTGTCTCTCCACTAAATTCTGAGGGATACTAAAGCAAGGCCTCCCCCATCCCCACCAAATCTACATGATAAAGGAGCTTAAGGGTTGCCTCAAGGACACATCCTGAAAATCCTTCTCAGTTCTCTCTCTCTCTCTATATATATATGTATCTGCAGTTGCTGGGTCCTCAGCTGAGGCTCTCAGGCCACACTCCCAACCTGCTTCTAACTCCAGGGTCCTCCTCAAGAAATATCAAGCCTAATGATACAGGTTTGAAAAGAAGGAAGCCAACCAGCAACCCCCACCCCCAGTCAGCCCTACAATTGCGCTATCCAGCTGGTGCCTGCCCCTTGAAATATTTTACAGACATCAACCTAAAGGGAAGGTTATTTCATCTCTTCCCCACCCCATATTTGCAGTTAAGAAGAAAGCTAGAGAGCTTTGCACCTGCAATTATTAGAGGGCCCTCAATAAAACCACAATATCCAATGAATATCCTCTTCCTTTGAGCTGTGGAGTGGTGTCATTGTAATAGGCATAACAGGGATTATGATATGATGGAAACATCCTTCATAGAAACATAGAATTGTAGAGTTGGAAAGGACTATGAGGGTAATCTAGTCCAACCTCCTGCAATGCAGGAAACCTATGCCCAGCATGGGGTTGAAACCCACAACCCTGAGATTAAGAGTTTCATACTCTACCAAGTGAGCTATCCCAGCTTCCTTTCAGAGAATGTTATTACACGGTGTTATGTAAAACCCTTGTTGCTGACCCCCACATATTAAAAACCTTTTGCTGTCCTAGTTGCTTCCTTAGGTCAAAAGGATTGCTGGTCTCCCATACTACACAGCTGTTCTTCCTTTTTTTAGTTAGCCTCTCTTACTTTTGTCCTAATACCTGTCAATATTAATGTCTTTTAAAACAACCGTATGACATTCTTCTTTCTTGCTTGGATGCATCTCGTTTCATTCTTGTCTTATTCATCTTCTAGATACTCTCTCCTCTGGCCTGTAGAAAACCTCCTTCCTAACATACAGTACTTAACACCATCAATTTACTGTATTCCTGGGCAGCCCTCTATGTCTTCCACCATTAGAGGGCTCTCTGGTTCCACAAATTCAATTTCCCTCTACAATATGGCACTTTGAGGCACAGTGTTTTACATTTTTACTGCAATTTCACCTACTTCCGCAATAAGCTCCAGAAAGTCAGTGCTCTGTGCTGAAAAGCCAGATGGATGCATGAAGTTGGTGGCAGGGTCATAAGACATGATCCCAACCCCTTGCCTTGTGGGAAGATTATGTCCTGTTTTGATTGACTAAATAGGGCTGTTCTTCTCCAAACACAACAGCTACCACATGTGCATATGAGGAGGCCATAACATTTTAAATCCGTTTATCTCAGTGGTTCCAATCATGTGGAAAGGCTCCATGCTCGTGGTTGCAAAAAATATATCAGGAATGTACTGTGAAAGGAAAATGTGTGCGTCCGTGTGTGAATTGTCATATAATAAAAGAATATAATAAAAACATCTAAAAATAGTTTAAAAAACAATACAATGCTTAAGAATTCATATGTTTCTACCATCGTCTTCTTTTTTGAAGAAAAACACTTGCTGTTCAGCAGCCGAAGAAAAAAAAATGGAACCCTTGCAGATATTGCTGGCCCTAAGCTATAGCAGGAGAATCTTTCCTTCCTTAAGTATGTCCATTGGGCTCTGTTCTTCCTCATCTTTGGCTTTGCATAGCTTTTTGTAATTGTGAAAACCTTTGTGTGAAAATGGCATATAAAGTGGTAGCTACTATCAATGTTGTCTGTACACACATGGGCATGTTTTCAAACAGTGCAGCAGTGTTGTCCATTCCCCACCCCCTTTTTGATTGGTGTTTCCACAGACCTGATGTCTTGGACTGGCTGGATGCAGAAGAGTGGTGAGAAGCACCCACTGGGGAACCCCCAAGAGAATCCCCAGGGGAAGAAAGCTCAGAGTCGGGGCTGGTGATGGGACAGCAATGGGTGGTCAGAAGGAGAAGAGGAAGCATACTGGGAGAAAGAGCTGTCAGAAGCTGAAGAGGTAACAGGGCTTTGGGAGCAGGGAGAGGCTGTGACAGAGAAAATCCAGAATCACACAATACTAATGGCACTCCCGCCAACTAAAATGGCGGTCCTGCCAAAACTAATAGGGGGCCAAGCTTCTCCCTGCAGAAGGGAACCCAAAATGGCAACCAGACTTAGAGGGAGGGGAGATCTATGCCCTCGGAAAACTCCCAACCACCCTCTACGCAAAACGGGCACACAGAAATTGCTGTTTTAAAGGAGAGGGAACTCTCGTAAGGCGAAGCAACGTAATAAGCTAGGCGAAAGAGCCCCGACAGCGACAATCGCGAATTGCCCAAGGCCGCGTTAAGCTAAAGGGGCCCCAAAGCTGCAGCCACAGCCGAATTAAAGGAGACAGAAGCCGCTGCGAAAAGGAGGGCAGCAGCAGGCTCTGCAACTGGGAGTGCTCAGGGGCTGAAGCCCTGCGGGGCAAGGCCTTCTAGCAAAAGGGAAAGGGAAGGAAGGAAGGGGAAGGGGCCAACTTAAAAGCGGGGGGGGGGGGGATAAAGAATGAAATAAATAATAAAAAGATAAAGAAAGAAAGATAACGGAAAGATATCAGCAAGAGGATCCGTCGAGGGTAAGTTTCTCTCTCTTGGTTGCACAGAGGACACGCTGTTTAGCTGTTCCAAATGCACGAGCCAAAAGAGGAAGCTCTGGGCACGTGCATGGGTATATATAGGTCCCTTGATCCATTTGGACAGCGCCCCATTGGCCAGATTGAACCCAGCATTGAGGGACCTACCAATCGGCTGTCCAATCTTACCTACCAACAACACAGGAGTTCAGTCTCCAGGTCTCACCGCAACACGTGCCCTCTTTTAGGGAGGACACGATTTATTTTGTTTACCTACGCCCACTCCAGCTCCTGACACCTTTTTTAAAAAAAAGTGTTTTGGCAGTTTTTTAAAACAGACTGGCGGGAAAATGGTGTATTGATATACTGATAAACAGCAGATATGTATGTTGGCATACAGAGACAGCTAAGTTACTGTACTGCTTCCTGTTTTTGCCCATTTCATTCACAGTCAAGCTGAAGATGGTGAAGGGGAGTGGCACATCTCTATGATGTCTGCCTCCTTAGGAGAAGGCACTCACTGTGTACACATGTATGCAGCAAGTACAGTGGTGCCCCGCAAGACGAATGCCTCGCAAGACAGAAAACCCGCAAGACGAAAGGGTTTTCCGTTTTCAGAGGTGCTTCGCAAGACGAATTTCCCTATGGGCTTGCTTCGCAAGACGAAAATTTTTGAGGTTTTTTTTCCCCGCTCCCCAACCCCTTTTTCTAAAGCGCTAAGCTGCTAATAGCCTTTTAGCAGCTAAACCGCTAATCCCTTAAGCCTTTAATAGCCGTTAATAGCCCTTAAACTGCCAATAGCGCTAATAGCGCTAATCCGCTAATGGGCTTGCTTCGCAAGACGAAAAAGCTGCAAGATGAAAAGACTCGCGGAACGGATTCTTTTCGTCTTGCGAGGCACCACTGTACATTAGGTGCATTCCCAACAACAACAACAACAACAACATAGATTATAACTGTTTCAACAAAATGTGCTTTAGTCTGACAAATAGTGGAGGACAGAGACAACATGGGGATGCAATTGTATGTACAGCAGCGCCTAAAAGGTGCCTTCATCCAACACTGAAAGCACATGGTCATGCAGTGTGTACATTCTCTAGGGTTCAGCTGCCAGTGTGGTCATCACATGTTGGGGGGGCACCATCTTGTCCTTCCCCTTCCAAAACTCTGATGAGAGTAACCTCCCAACAGTGCCCCCTAAAACTGTTACATGCATTTACTTTGTTCTGCTAAGTATGGGTCAGGAAAACAACGTTTCCTCCAGTTGTGAATGAGCCATTTAATAATTCATGGTTATTCTACCATGGAATGTAATGGAAGAAATGTATCTTAGGTAGGCAGCAAAATGGCCATCACATAAAGGCTGCCTCTGCTGCATTTTCGTCCTCTTCCTTTATGTGACTTCTAGTCATTCCATTTATATCCCTGCCTGGAACCAATTCTAATGCCCTTTGTTTTGTTATTATTTCGTTGCCATGTAAAAAACCAACGAAGTGTTAAAAGGAGAAGATAAAACCACCCAGATAATGAAACCCAGCTAAATAGGGCATCCTTTAAAAAGAAAAATGAAAAGAAAATAGGTATTGTGCCAGCCCATCTGTTATGCTGTCTTGCTCTGCTGAGTGAACACTGTCTCTGCGTGCGTCATTCAGAGGCTCCGCTGCCCAAAGGAAAGCTGGAAGGGGAGTTCGTAAAGTACATTCTCTGGTGCATCTTCTCTTCTTTTTCCCAGCATACTTGCATGCATATTGATGTTAATGCACTCACACAGCACACACACACCATGTACATTTAGAGGCAGTTCTGGAGAAATGCCTCTTCCCAGATCATATCAATTCCACATTACTTTTCCTTCCCTCCCCCCAAATACATCTGAGATTATTCCATGCTTCTTGTCTAATTGATCTCAGCACGAATATGTGAGTAGTACTTTTGCTTGTATTCCATTAAGCTTTTTATTGATTTTATTGCATACCCCCCCATGGTGTTATAGAGCATATTCTTTACTTCATCATTGTGTTGCTTTTAACGTTTTATTGGAAGCCACATTGTGAACGATTGCCCCGAAAGGTGGAATAGAAATACGTACAATTTCTTTTTATTTCGGTCAGTGCCAAATAAACGAGGACAGAGTGTTATGCAAAGTCTCCCCCTCCCTGAATGTCTCAAGGAAGTCACACAGGAAATGAGAACCAATGATAATAATTTCTTCTATTTCTGATGCTCAGGCTTTTGAGTGCTTTCATTTATGTAAACAAATGACACCACCCCCACACAAGAGCATTTGCGGCAGACAAACAAAAGCCCTAAATGGGGATGGAGTTTGTACCCCAAAAATAACAACAGACCAATCAGGAACAAGCATACTCAGTGGCCATAGAATACTGACTGAGCAAGGGGAGATAATGGGAACAAGGGGGGTGGAATAGATTGTTAGGAATCCTCATCAGCAACACTTCCCCCCTGCAACATTTCGTTGTGGGTCCCACTTGTTGGAATGGCTACCAATTCAGTCCAATTCATGAGTTAAGGATCGATGGAAATTAGATGGAATATGTTGGTTGTGATTCTGCAGCTTATAAGTATTTTTCCTTTGTCTCACATTTGCTTCAGTAATATAAACATCTCCTGTGATAACAAAAAGGAGGCCTGGTCTTGAATTACTTCCAGCACACTGGTTTGCCTCAGCAACACTTCCAGCGTTACTTTCTGAAGTTACACAGGCAAACATAATGCAAGGAAAGTATTGGTGGTGGTATCCCTCAATTTCTCCATGAAGCTGAACCAAGCTGAATGTGGGTGGACTTAAACTTGAGCTTTGTGGATCCAAGCTGAACATTTTGGTTATCTGGTATTTGGTTTGGCTCCAATGAAACCCTTTCTCATTTACCAATTCACTGCACTGACAAATACCCAAATGTCTACTTCAGAGGGGGCAGCCCTATCATTAGGCAGAGTGACACAGCTTCCTCGGGCAGCTGATTTTGAATCGATTGAAAGGATAGAAAAATATCAGTTCTTAATTTGTTACATCTGTGAGGTTCCCCTGACTCCTGGGGGGCATGGGTGAGAAGAAGAGGGGAAAGACCCATTGCGCAAGCAAGCATCTTTGCCCAGACTGATGGAGCTCATTAACTGAATCCAGCAATACATATTGTGTATAGAGACAGAGAGTTGCTGGGAATTGTAACTCTGGGAAGGCTAAACTGCAGTGCACATTTGAATGTGCTTCAAATGTGCTTTATAGGTAGTGTGTACATTATCTCATAATACAGGACACCAACCAGGCCTTCTGGGGCTGACCACTGCCTCATGTGAACCAACCCTATGCCAAACACATCCCTAGGCAAAGCATTACACACATAGGTGTAGGGTGCTAAGCAAGCTGCCTTTTAGGGAAGCCTATTAGCCATTTACTGATCTTCATAGTGAAGATCCTGTGATAAGTTTTCAGTCACCCCAGAACACAATATAAAGACCACTGTTCCCACACCGGTAGGGCAGATACCTTCTCCAATGAAGTTTCCTGGGGAAAGGGATTGATTACTAAACCATTCTAAGAACTGGAACTCTGTGAGCAGAACAGTGGTCCCTATCAACTTAGATGAATGAATGAATGAATGAGTTGGAGAATATTCAGCAGAAATTCCAGAATTTCAGCTAGGCTTTACAATAAGCATACATTTCTGCTCCCACACTCATGCACACTGATTTATATGCTGTTCCGGTACATGTCAGTGCAGTGGAAATAAGAGCTATGCTTACTAGCTAGAACATTTCTGCTTTTTCTAAGGGGACTGGGGGAATGTAAATCAAATAAAAGGCATCACTTAAGAGATGGGAACTTAATATCTCTTATTCTTCTTTTGCTTTGGTGCAGCTGTTTCAGAGTTGCTGTCTGCAAAAGGAGGATGTCCCATTGGCTAGCAGTTTGTTCATTTAATCCTCGGCAATAAATCAAGCCGACATTATTCCCAAGAGTCTGATGCATTACATAGTTTGCACCGCTCCTTCTGACTCAACAGGTGAGTCACCAGCAGCCATTGTTTCTGTGAGCTCAATCCTTTTAACTATTGATGAGTAATTCCTTAGGGCAGCTAATGGAAGTTAAGTAGGTTTGTGGGAGAACTCTATATGCGCGTGCTTGGCATGCGAAAGCGCAGGGAAGAACATTATACTTTACCGGCAGATCTTCCTGTCACAACATTCGGCGTCGAGCCTAACATGGAATTTCCAGTTTCTCAGAAAACGATGTCTATTTATTGACACTCTTAGGCCTAAGCTAGCTGAGCTGTCTTAATATGCCTAATTATTTTTATTACACCGCTTATAAAGAGTCTGTTTCTAATCTAGTGAAGGCTCCCAGAACTCTTCCAGTAACTTCAGTGGGGTTTAGGTAAGGCCAATATACATGACATCCCCTGGGAGTAAAGCAGATGGTTGACAAGCAAACAGATGGCATGGCTAAGCTCACTCTGACAGGCCTCACTTCACTGACAGGGATACGGATTTTGCTTGTGTTTGCATGTGACTGCATATCTGTACTTTACCTTCCCATAGTCTGTCTCCAGGCAGACAGGGCTTTTTTTCAGCCAGAACTCGCTGGTGTTCATGGTGAGTTCTGGCACCTCTTTTTCTAGGAAAATAGCACTGCAGACGGACATATTTTTTCCCTGAAGTTGCGCTCTGATAACAGAAGTGACCTAGGCTTGGAGAAATGGACTCAGAAGGTGAGGTGGTGGGAAAGTGCAGGCTCAGTTCTCTTTATCTGTGCAGCCCTTTTGCTTTAAATGAGGTCCCTCCTCATCCCTCTTGATGTGTCATCAGGACAGACATAGTCCCCCAATGGGGCTGCTACCACCATCATACCCAGTTGTGTCTTTCTTCAGATGGTGCTTTTGATAAGCACATGTATATGCACATACGTATTCACATGCTATGAAAGCAGGAGACAGGATAAGTTTCCACTCATGATCATGACATATGATTCCCCTCCCTCCCAGATGATGGGAACAAGCAGAGCACTAAGGAAGCCAACTGGCCAATGGATACCCTGACATCACTTATTTCTGGTCATCCCCGACACCTCCAAACTGCCTCAATTCCAAAAACAAGCTCCCCGCTCCCCAAAACACAGTTCCCTTGATGAGCTCTTCTTCTCTTTGCCCTGGGGCATCTATTTGTGTGTTAATTCCGCAGGGTTTGCCCATGCTGACTTGTGCTATGGACCAAGCTGCTGACCTAAGGGTTGCCTGTATTTAAGGTCCTCTTCTCATCCAATGGCTTCTCTGAAAAGGCTGGTATGCTGTTAAGTCCAGTTGTGTTATTTCTAGTACATAAAAAGTAGGCTTTCTGCACCACAAAAAAACCCAAAAGGTTATATTTGCTTGCTCCCTCGCATGTGAAGCCCAGTGCAGAAAAGGGGTGGCAACGCTGCCTCTGCCTCTCCCACACTTCACCCCCGGGTCACGCTTGTCCCAGGAGAAGAGCTGCTGAGGCTGAGTGCGAAAAAGATGCCTCAACAGGTCCCTTGCGTGCCGGAGCCAGGCTCCAATGAGGGAGCTTGTCATGGGGGCGCCTGGTCATGACCCCTCTAAAAAAGTGCACCTGGGGCTGTGCCCCCCCCCAGCCATGCCCCTGTGTGTGTTCTTGCTTATGTAGTCAAAATGACCACATCAACACATGAAAGAAGTATCAGCAGGCTCAGGAAAACCTCAAGGTTTGCAAAAGTACAAAAAATATTAGGGGGAATCCCTAGTTGTGTGGTGGTGTAATAAAAAATTTAAGGTCTTATATATATAATAAATGTTCATAAATTTACCAACCAAGCATTTACATAGATATGTGGACCACATTGTCTGGAGCAGCACAGGAAGACTGTCCTGAAACCATTTTGACCCCCAAGCTGATCAAATGTTTTCTCTGAAAGGAGGGAGGGAGTGAGGGAACCTTCCCATTGTCTCAGGAATTGGGAAATCACCATCTCAAAGGATTGGCCAGACTACCAGGAAAGGCAATCAGATAAGGCATTATCAGATAACCTGGCAGACAGGAAAAACAACAACATTCAAATTTCTGTTGTAGACCGCCTTTTCTGCGATGTAGGTATGATGTTTGTGGGGGGTGGTCTTGGGTTACACCCCTTCTGTGGTATATGTATGATGTATGGAGGGGTGGTCTTGAGCTCCAGGGCAGGGAATTCTTTGTTCAGGGTCCTCTTCCGTCCTCCTGCATGTGAGGGGATCACCCTGTTGCAACAGCTTTAATAAAGTTCAGGCTTACTAGCTGCTTTGCTTCTCAATATTCTCTGGTTGGCCTCTGTTATTTTCTCCTACCGATAGGAAACCCACTTAAGGACACTATACGGACTCTGGGATACCCCATAAGGGAAGAAGGGCAGATTTTGTTTACAACAGTGGAGGGCAAAAACAATGTAAATAAGAATGGGGTTGCTCACTTACCATAGAATACAAACGGGGAGGGGCGGGAACTGAGTGGGAGAGGGAATGAAATGGAATGGTGTATCATGGCTAAGCACACATGTACAAGAGCCAATTGCCTAAGGTTGGTTGTGTTTCTTCATTTTTGTTTGTTTTGTCTTCTAATAATTCATAAAAGCTGATTGGCATAGTATGAAAAATAAAATGTGCTGGTAAACTCCCATCTGTCTGGTTCCCCTGTTTAACCCTATCAATAATGACATATATATATATATATATATATATATATATATATATACACACACTGTATATATATATGCGCATATGTATGTTTGTAGGAACTAAAGCAAGCATGTGCATGCAAAATATTATGCCACAGAACAGATGGTTTGTAAAGTAGGCATCCAAATAGAATATTTTGCTGTAAAGCTTCAACTGTTTGCAAGCAATGCTATGATTTCCCTTATATATGGGGCCCTGGAGAACTGGCTTCTTGCCGAAGGTCAGCTGCATGGCAGAAGAGAGTTGCTCAGGTCAGTGGTGGAGCTTCAAGCAGCACCCCTTGGAATATTTATGGTATGAAATATTGCAGAATTTCATCAGGATGTCACAGGAGGATATGCACTGATTGGAAACGAAGCTGCGTGATCACCCCAGTGTTGGTGGGTCAAAATATAGCATTGAAAGCAGGATTGCAGATGACTGCCCCAATAGCTTCATAAGCAGAAACTATCATGGCACAAGCAACCACTCGCCTCTTCTAGAAGTGGAGCGATAATTTTGTGCTGTGGTTTGGATTCCACTGTCTAATTTATCTCTCAGTTGTTTGCTGCTTATGACTCTAAGATTTAATTAGAAAGAAACAAGATAAGAACTGTGACCTGTGTGTGGTGAACAGTATGTCCAATCTTTGATTGAGGGCAATGCTTGGATTGCTGCAGCAGATGATTAATGCCTCATGCTAAAGAGAAAACACATACTTTGGTGAGTTCATTTTACTCTTTTAAGAAAATGTTGTGTTTTTATTCCTTTGTGATACGGATTATATTTAATAGAGAAATGGCTGATTGAAAGCAAGTATTTCTCCATGCCCCTGCCCCAGAAAAGAATCTGTAAGATGATGAAAAGCATGAAAAGGATAGAGAACTCTTTCCGTTTGTGTAGCTAATAGGAAAGAAGAACATGATAGAAGGTCTGATTATCAGCTGATGAAACAGAGATTGAGATAAAATCTTTGCGTATCTCCAAAATCAGTTACTGCTGTAAAATATGAATGGATGGCAACAGATTTAATACTTATTAATTGTCCTTGCACTCACATGGAATATATTTTGCATGCCTTGAGATGATCACATGCAGCCATGGATAACGAAGCTTTCTGTCTGAATAAATTCATTTTATGGTCTATGAGAACGATGACAACTGAGCTGCCTTGCATAAATGATTTACAAGGACAATCTTGACATCGTTGTTAACATACAAGCAGGCATGCTGAACAGTAGTAAGACTTCAAACACAATCATATGCTACATCCAGTCTTACTTCGATTAGGCATCACTGGAACTACCTGTTTGTGCTACCAAATCCAGATGCAGTTAAAATATGGATATTATTTTAAAGCACATAAAGTGAAATGAAATATTTCTGGATTTTTGCAAAACCCCAGAATAATGAGAAAAGTGTGATTTGCCTTCCTTTATTTACAAGGTTCAGCAAAGCCACTTTTTCATCATCATTGCTTATCTGTATGCTGCTTTTGCATGGGTCTTAAAGTGGCTCACGGCATCAGAAAAATGCACATACTAAAATATAACATTTCAAGATATAACAAGAACAACAGTCATAGATTAATTAAAACATCTCATACTAAAAAACTGTACACTTTGATTAAACAATCTACTTAACAATTCATAATGAGGCCTAACAAAAGGAATACAAGAACATAGTCCAAAGAGTAGCAAAAATAACATTTCCCCCCCAAGCTGAAATCTCGCGCCCCAGCAACTCCTAAACACCTCCCTATTCTAATGACTTCTAAGCACCTTGAACATGATAAGCAACATTTTTAGCTGAAGGGAGTCAGGACCCTGCCTTCCTGGGTTTGGTGGCAATGAACAAGAGCCAGAGCTACCATTGAGCCTTTCTGAGCCAGTTGCCTCAAGCAACACTCTGGAGCATGGGTAGGCAAACTATGACCCGGGGGCCAGATCCGGCCCAATCGCTTTCTAAATCCGGCCCGCGGATGGTCCGGAAATCAGCGTGTTTTTACGTGAGTAGATGTGTCCTTTTATTTAAAATGCATCTCTGGGTTATTTGTGGGGCATAGGAATTCGTTCATCCCCCCCCCCCCCAAATATAGTCCGTCCCCACAAGGTCTGAGGGACAGTGGACAGGCCCCCTGCTGAAAAAGTTTGCTGACTCCTGCTCTGGAGGGATGGCAGATTTGGATCTGGATGCCATGCCCTGCCTCCTGCCTGCTTGCTTGCGGTGGCAGATGCTTCCTTCTCTCTAGGGCAGTTTCCTTATATTCACACATATCTTTCTGTCCTCCCTCCAAATAAACACACTTCCTTTTTCCTTACCACTGAGCAAGCTCTCTCTTGCCTTTTTGCGCCATGTATTCTTATCTGGAGGCTGAAGCTGCTCTCTTGTCAAGATGGGAGTCTTGCTTGTCAGGAGACAACTGGGCATGCAGCGTAATACTTGAATGGGACTTTGTGGGTTAGTGGTTTGATAGGAAGACATTATGAAATGGTGAGGGGAAATGCTTTTGTGAACAAATGGGGATGAAATGAAGAAGGGAAATGTAGGTGGGGAGGGAAAGCATTCCATGCTCCTCCCTCCCTCCCTGTGTTTTCCTTCTCCATTTCATTCACCGTGCTTCACTACAGTGAAAAGTGTGTTTGCTCAATGGAATTTGCTTTCTCCTTTTTGCTATCTTAACATTTTTCGGTAGTAGAAAGATGTAATACTTGTGACATCTGATGCAGAGACAGTACTGGAAAGTTCAGAAACTGAATCCAGATGATTAAAGTGAAGCCTGGTTAATAGATATACTTGTCAGTCTTTGTTACTGCTTTGGAGTTCAAATTACAACTCAGAGATATAAGAGAGCAGCATCGGCATCAGGAAACTGACAACAACACTCAATGCGAGTTAAATGCCTATGTTTACATCAGGCACGAGGGTTAGCAGATGATTTTGTTTGTCTTTCCGGCTCAATCACAAGTTGGAGTCTGACTACACACTTCAAGCAAATACATGTGACAAAGCCCTTGATATACACGATATCATTTCCAAAAAGAATAGCAGCTTGAAAGGTGCAATATTAAATAAAAAGAAACCAGGGGAAAGGCGTACTTATTCCTTCCACCTGTCACTGTTCCTCTTTCAAAAATATGTACAGCTGCTTCCCACTTATGGATTCAAAATGTTGTTCATTCATGTTTTTAACTGTGGAAGGGCAGGAGCTGCTTATTTGGAGTGGAGAACCATCAGAAAGGGAAAGGTGACCTGAGCCCCTTTTCCACCCCTTCCATTCAAGATCATCCTTCATGACACCTATGAATATTGATTCATGTAGCCGTGTTGTCTGCTTTGACTAGAAATGGGCTTGGATGTCTCACAAAGAGGCCATTTTCAGCAATTGAGATTCTTTAATTGGAGATGGGACTGAACCTAACTTGGGACTTAGGCTGCACAGTGCTGTAGTGGAGCAGGGACTCATTACCCCCCCCCCCACAGCAGATAATAACATCTGCTGGAGCAGTATTTGGTAATTGTTGTCAGTTTGGAGGGTGGTGTGTCTAGGTGCTTGATCCCTTCATGAAGTAGCCTAGTCTGATTGGCCTACGGCAGGTCACGCCACAGATTTCATGGCTAATCAGGGATGACAACCCAGGCCTCCTCAGCCAAAGTCTGACATGCTGATTGCCAGCTGATCCTAATAAATTGGTTATTGTGCTATTTATTATGCTAGGTAAAAGTTGGGGATATAAATATATGCTTTTTTAAAAGTGTGTGTGTGTGTGTGTGTGTGTGCGCGCGCGCGTGTATGAGTTCTTTAAGCCAACATTTTTGCTGCAATATCTTCTAATGAATTCTATTGCTATCAGATTTGCAGTTTAACAGCCAGTTTTAGAAGCGTTCAAAAATGACAAAGTGGAGGGTGTTTCTAGCTCAGCCTAGGAACCACATGTGTGGCACTTTGGATTCCATGACAAAAGAAAGGAAGGGTAATAAACACAATAAAAGAAAGAAATGAAAAAAGGAGCAACACAGCCACCTGCATTTTTGAACTTCTCTTGGGGCATGGCTAGGGACTCTCATGTGGTATTGCTATAGAGGCAGCCATGATGAGCTCCTGCTCTTCACAATCTACCATGACAACACTGTTCTTGTACAGCTCAGTACCAGTCTCCTGAGTATAGCTTCAGCCCTGAAGCTGTTTCTTTTTTAAAAAAAACGAGTTCCACTACCCATGTCTGCATGCCCTGTGTCATCTCCTCAAAAGGTAGTATAGCCAGGGCTTAGTTAAACTGATATTTATACTTTTCTTTGAAGAGAATAACCACAGTGTTCCACAATAAAAATAATGAAATATAATGCATGCTCCTACTCTGGATGCAGTGCCAACTGGGCCCAGTATGGTCAAAGATTGACCAGGACTGGTGCCATCCCCTCTACCTCCTGCCCCTTCCTTCTTCTTCCTGCTTACCTCTGCCGGTGGAGGGAAGCTAACATCACTGCCAGTGTGGCACTGCCTCTTCTGCCCAAAAACATTAAAGTGGGCAGAAATGCATCCAGCAGAAAACCCCAAAATGAGGTGTTCTGCGGTGGAACTGAACTAACTCCATTGCTATCATGTGATTGCATTGACCCCAACACAGGCCAAATTCCTGGCACAGCTATCTGCTTGCCCCCAACCTTCTACCTACATATGTGACAGTGGCCCCACCATCCTGCTAAGCCCTGCCAGGCAGCGGCCAAGTTTGGATTATGCCCTAATTATGTAAAGGTAAAGGGACGCAGTGGTGCTGTGGTCTAAACCACTGAACCTCTTGGGCTTGCTGATCGGAAGGTTGGTGGTTCAAATCCACACAAGAGGGTGAGCTCCCGTTGCTCTGTCCCAGCTCCTGCCAACCTAGCAGTTCGAAAGTGCAAGTAGATAAATAGGTACTGCTGTGGCGAGAAGGTAAACAGCATTTCTGTGTGCTCTGGCACTTGTCACAGTCCTCCGTGCGCCAGAAGCGGTTTAGTCATACTGGCTACATGACCCGGAAAGCTGTCTGTGGACAAAGACTGATTCCCTTGGCCTGAAAAGCGAGATGAGCGCCACACCCCATAGTCGCCTTTGACTGGACTTAACCGTCATGGGGTCCTTACCTAATTATGCAAAATACATCCAAGCATTAAGTAATGTCAGTAGAAAAAAAAAAAACCAGAGGTTCATGTCAATTGCCTGCAGCAGCCAGCTGGCATTTTGTACGACGTTTTCTGAGTCGCAGTAACATTCTCTGAGCATGGAGAAATTGAGATTTCAGAAGCTGTTAGGAACATAGGAAGCTGCCTTATACTGAACCAGAACACTGGTCCATTTAGCTTAGTATTGTGCATGGGCTCGTCAGGATTTAAGGCAAGTTTCTCTTCCTCTCCTACCTGGATCTGCTGGGGACTGAACCTGGGACCTTCTGCATGTATAGGAGATGTTCTTCCACTGAGCTATAGCCATTGTATTGTATTAAGATAAATGGCTCTTCCTAACTCACCATCTGACTAGTCCATGGGGGCATGGAATTGGAAGCCTCCACACACATGAAATTATCTAGCTACAAACACAGCACAGCTAGAGGGAGGGGAAGTGAAATGACCAGGGGGAAGAGGGGGAAGTAGCAGTGCATGTTCTTTTTAAAGGCAACAAAGCCTACCTTCCAAGTGTTCTGCATTTCATCCAAGTGTTCAATATTTTGACAAGCCCTGTCACTATGGGAAGAAATTTTCCGAGCTCCCATATGGTAACTACCACATTATTTTAAGATAACAGCTGTTATATTCTATCACATAAAAACACTTTCAGCAACTAGTCAACAACCCTATTTTCAAGCTGTAAACGAATAAATCTTATAAACGTTATTTTCATATTGTTTGCCAGCAAGCCCCCATGTTCTGAAATTCCATATTGATAAAATATGGCCAATATGCCATTGAGAAAATCCCATCCTTTGTTGTTATTAATGTTTGGCTCATGTATCCTGATCACTGATTAGGAGGTTCTCTCACAGTGGGGATTATGGAGCATGAATGGCTCATACTTATTTCTAATTAATTTCCTTGTGCTATGCCCCATGTAGATGGAATGAACATTTAAAGTTTTTAAATTTTAGTCAAAGCCCTATAAGGTACTTCGTTTTCTTTTTAAAACAACAACAACAATGAAACTCAGTGGTTGCAGCATTTATGGATAAGAAACCATTGAAGTTGTGCCCTATTATTTATTAGTTTTTCCGAAGTCTGTAGAAATCAAGTCTATGCTCTTAAACCTAATATTGATTTGCCATCATGACTGATTCTTAGCAAAACCAGTGGAAGATTGATTGCAAAACCACTCCTCAAAGAACAACCTATAGATCACAAACACAGGAGTCTGTGCAAACAAGATTAAAGGGTGTCACCCATCTTTAGTATAATTCCACTTATAATGTTGGTTGTGCTAAATTATTTTTCGCTGCAAAATAAAACTATTTGGCCAATGACCTCGGATGGCGGGAGCTGCAGTTGTTGTTAAGTGGTGGTGTTTTAATAGACATATACTGCCCTTCATCATAAGATAGCAGGGCAATTCTGTGACACCTGAAGGTTCAAAGGTTCCCCAATGTTCCCTGAGTCTAGAGGGCCAAACAGTTTGCATTAAGCAGCTTCCTTTTCTACATTTTCAACATTTAGTTAGGCACTGAAACCTTGGAGTGTCACAGCCAGAGTGAGTAAATAATAATAATAATGGACTATATGGACCTGTGTTCAGGCTCAGTAAGCAGCTTCAGATATTCCCCACATTCCCCCCTGTCAAATTTTTCATATGCATTAATATTCAAGTGAATATATGCCACTAACCAATGTTTTTGTTTATATTGCGTAGTTTTATTTCCCTGTTGGAAATGTACAGACAAATGGGAACTAAGGAAAAGTGGGAGAGAGATGGATTCTTTTAAAAACAGGAAAGCTTCAGTCTTTCGTTTACTCAAATATTCATTACAGTGGTACCTCAGGTTAAGTACTTAATTTGTTCCGGGGGTCAGTACTTAACCTGAAACAGTTCTTAACCTGGAGCACCACTGGGCCTCCTGCTGCTGCTGTGCTGCCGGAGCCCAATTTCTGTTCTCATCCTGAAGCAAAGTTCTTATCCTGAAGCACTATTTCTGGGTTAGTGGAGTCTGTAACCTGAAGCATATGTAACCTGAAGCGTATGTAACCTGAGGTACCACTGTACATTTATATGCTACCCCATTCTGCGGAGATCAGTTCAAGTAGTACAGGTGAGAGCTGAGAGCAGAGTGGAGACCAAAGGTGGACAAACCCTAGAAGGAAGAAGAAGAAGAAGAAGAAGAAGAAGAAGAAGAAGAAGAAGAAGAAGAAGGAGAAGAAGAGGAGGAGTTTGGATTTGATATCCCGCCTTTCACTCCCTTTAAGGAGTCTCAAAGCGGCTAACATTCTCCTTTCCCTTCCTCCCCCACAACAAACACTCTGTGAGGTGAGTGCGGCTGAGAGACTTCAAAGAAGTGTGACTGGCCCAAGGTCACCCAGCAGCTGCATGTGGAGGAGCGGAGATGCGAACCCGGTTCCCCAGATTATGAGAAGAAGAAGAAGAAGAAGAAGAGTTTGGATTTGATATCCCGCCTTTCACTCCCTTTAAGGAGTCTCAAAGCGGCTAACATTCTCCTTTCCCTTCCTCCCCCACAACAAACACTCTGTGAGGTGAGTGGGGCTGAGAGACTTCAAAGAAGCGTGACTAGCCCAAGGTCACCCAGCAGCTGCATGTGGAGGAGCGGAGACACAAACCCGGTTCCCCAGATTAGGAGACTACCGCTCTTAACCACTACACCACACTGGCTCTCGGAGCATGACATGTCCTCCACCAGAGGTACTACCCCCACCCTAACACCCCATACACCCCATTTCACATAGTAAAATATGCCTTATAAATAGGTTTCAATAAAGCTGTTTACTGTATCAGCAGGTTCAGGCTTTTGCATGAAGATATTCCATCCTTGGAGAAGGAACTCCAGACCTTATGCCTGACTGGCTGCATGGGTTGTGAGCTGTGCATCATCCCCCTCTCTGAAAGCACTTGTTCCACAAATCTGATCTGAGAGCAGAGCAGATAGCAATGCCTAGTCTAGGAGCAATATAGGATCATTCCTGACACACAGGTTGTTTCTTGGGCAGGAAAGATTTTACTCTGGTTCAGGGATATTCAGAAAAGGGGATGTGATTATGATATACACTGTTACATACACATTAAAATCAAAACAAAACAGGAGGTTGCCATTGAAACCATTCCTAAACTGTATTCTTCTGATGGTTGGACATTCCATTTATAATTGACTCAGTTCTTTTTTTGCGCTTAATAGTAGTTGTAATCCTGCTCATGACTCCCATCTGTCTGTTCAAATTTCTCATGTACCAAATAATGTCTGAGGGACCGGAGCTTAGAGTTTTAGCTATCACATGATACAGAGTCCCATGCCTCTTAATCAGAGCATCAAGTGATTAATTCAGCGTGCTTCTCATTTCCTGCCTCAGCCTGCTCCCTACAACTTGAGGCGGCAGCCGGGGTTCACTTCAAAGCTTGCCGTCAACATCTCTGCAGCTAGTGTGGTTTTGTTGCCCTTTTCAGCTTGCCTCACTCCCAAGATAAATTGGGAAGTTTTCTCTTGAGGGTTTTCACAGAAGAGCTGCACAACAACAAGGCCATACATTTATTCAGGATGGAGAGGAAACTGAACAGGTTTCCCTCCAAGCTTGAAACCAGGACAGTCACCTCAAAGGTCTACAGTTTAATTTGTTACAAACCTCAGTGTCATAAGATCTGAATAATTAAAGTTTGGGGAGTGCCTTAATTATTCTGGAATCCATGCTCTAGGGTACACTATGGCTGGGTCTGAAAGCAACTACAGTGGTACCTCGGAAGTCGAATGGAATCCATTCCGGAAGTCTGTTCTAATTCCAAAACTTTTGGAAACCGCGGAGGCCCCGTCGGATGTTCGAGTTCCAAAGAATGTTCACAAACCGGAACACTCACTTCCGGGTTTGTGGCGTTCAGGAGCCAAAACATTTGACTCGCAAGGCGTTCAGGATCCAAAGTATGACTGTATAATCTTTCCCCAACCTGGTGTGTTCCAACCGTTTTGGACTATAATTCCCATGAGCCTCAGCTGTCAGGGGCTGATGTGAGTTGTATTCCAAAACAACTGGAGGGCACCAGTTGGTGAAGCCTGCTCTATACTATTCTTTGTGCTGGCTTCCTCTGCTACAAGGAGAAGGAATCTGTGGCCTTGCAGATGCTGCTGGACTCCAACTCTCGTCAGGGCCAGGCAGCATGGCCAATGGTCACGGATGATGGGAGTTGTAGTCCAGCAACATTTGAAGGCTGCAGACTCTCAATGCCTACTTTACTATGTTCAGTTCAAGCTCCCTCTATTTACTTTTTGGCAGTTCAGTTCCTTCCTTTCTCTTCTTTCACTTTCTCCGTCTGCTTGTTCACTTCTCTTGAATACCACAAACCTTTTTTTAAGCCCATATTTCCACCTCTGGTTCTCACATACATGCCATTTCCTATGTTGTCAATTTTTCTCCGTTACCACAGGATGATAAGAAAAGCCCTGCCCGAACAGACCCATGGTCTTTCTATTAGTCCGGCATCGTGTTTCCCACAGTGTTCAGCCAGATGTGTAGGAGAAGCCCACAGGCTTCTCACACACTCATTTCACATGAGCGAAATATCACAATCAAGAGAGCAAGTGTAGTATAATAGCTAGAGTGTTGAACATTGGGTTCAAATCCCCACCTGGCCATGAAACTCTCTGGGTGACCTTGTGCCATTATTATCTTTCCCCACACACTGGCAGGGGAGCATTTAGGGCCGTGCAAGCAGTGCACATGCACTGGGTGCTGAGCTGCAGGGCTGCAGTCTCAAAACTTGGTAAGTGAGACTTTGGGAAGGAGGGGTGAGGCTCTGACAGGGGCCTAGAGTCCACCCTCCTCCTTTCCAAAGCTTAGTTAGCACTCTCCTAGGTGGTTCGTTTGCATATTTGTATGCCTTCTAAGACTATAAGACTGTTTTAATCTTTGTAAGATGCCCATTTTCTTTTTGGGGTGCATAATACTGTTTTGCAGGAATTGTTGCCTTCTGTAGTCCTCCCTGCCATCTCAGTTTTAAGGGTGTTTTCTGTGTCCTTTTTTTCTTTTTTCCTGAAACTTATATTTTCAGATTTAATAATTTCAGTGGTGCGGTGACCACTTTGTGGGGCTCCTTTTCCAGAGATGAGCGCCTAGTTCCTTCACGTGCAATTCTTTGAGAGGTAAATACATGTGAAACATATATATTTTTAAGAAATCTTTCTTTACAGTACATAAATGTTTTAAACGTCAGGCAGAATATTGCTTTAAGAGTTGTTCTGTTTTGGGTACTGTTTGATTGCTTTTATCTTGGGATGTTTCATCCTGTTTGGCTTGTCTTATATACTTCCTGTACATGGTAGAAAAGCAACTAACTACCGGTAATCAATTTATGAATATTGCATTACAAAAGACTCACATTGACTTTAATGGGCTATAGCTAAACATCCTTTAGCTATGCCTCTTCTCTTGAACGAACTGGAGTCTGGCAATGTATTCATAAATGTCTGCCAACATTCATCTTGGAAATAAAATCACATGGATAATATTTTCATAGATTCTGGATTTTGGAACACCAGACTTTGAGTAAATAGACGCCCAGGCTGCCTCTTTCCCTAGTGTGTGTGTATACATGTGGCCTTTTGTAGTTTGCTTTCTTGCACAGGATTCTTCCCTCTATTTATACACCAAGTATTTAATTGTGAAATCCTTGCTGTGAATCAAGAGCAGCTTTAGGATTTGTGAGGCCCATTGCAGGAAGAAGGGAAGCTGCTGCTTTTCAGTAGAAAGAACAAGATGCAGTTAAGAGTGCCTGAAGCCATTACAGGGCTTCGCCAGTCAGATGACCTCCTTATTCACCATTTGTCCTAATTTGGTTGCAGAAAGCTTAGGCAGTGGTTAGACTATCTCCGGTCATTATTGAATATTTGTTCTGATTTGTTTACAGAGCGGTTATACAACAAAAAGCCTTCATTGTGATCTGTTTGTAGATATTTACATGACTTCCTGTTAATCTGTCATTTATTCCAGTCTTCAGTGCATTTCTCCATCGCTTTCCTAAATGCAAAAGCATTTTTTAAAAGCGGATTTGTTGCACTAGGGCAGTACAGTGTTTTGATTCACTTTAGTTGCACAAACTTAAATTCCCAGTGTATGGTTGAACCCCTTCCTCAAACTATCAGTTTACTAAAGGAGTACATTGATGCTGCAGGGTGAGCTGAACAGAGCTGCTAGAGCCTGATGATCTTCAGCTACTGGGGACAGCTAAATGCAGAAAGAGCTAACAAGTAAAATTAAAACTGAGAGTGAGAAAAGAGTATAAGATATGATCATGAGATAGCTCTGCTAAGTTTGCCAAACCGAGATCAATGTATCCATGTGATGTGATTAATTTTGACCTCTGCTAAGGCTATAAGACAGTGGTCACGAAATTAAAAGATGCCTGCTCCTTGGGAGAAAGGCGATAGCAAATCTAGACAACATCTTAAAAAGTAGAGACATCACCTTACCAACAAAGGTCCCTATAGTTAAAGCCATGGTTTTCCCAGTAGTGGTGTATGGAAGTGAGAGCTGGACCATAAAGAAGGCTGATCGCTGAAGAATTGATGCTTTTGAATTATGGTGCTGGAGGAGACTCTTGAGAGTCCCATGGACAGCAAGAAGATCAAACGTATCCATTATTAAGGAAATCAACCCTGAGTGCTCACTGGAAGGACAGGTCCTGAAGCTGAGGCTCCAATACTTTGGCCACCTCATGAGAAGAGAAGACTCCCTGGAAAAGACCCTGATGTTGGGAAAGATGGAGGGCACAAGGAGAAGGGGACGACAGAGGACGAGATGGTTGGACAATGTTCTCGAAGCTACAAACATGAGTCTGACCAAACTGCGGGAGGCAGTGGAAGACAGGAGTGCCTGGCGTGCTCTGGTCCATGGGGTCACGAAGAGTCGGACACGACTAAACGACTAAACAACAAGGCTATATCCAAACCAATGCTTAGAAGAGGGAAGAAAGAAAGATACACAGGGAATAGGAGTGCATTTGGGTTCCTGTGTTGCATATGATGGATACCTAAACTAAAAGAATAGAACACAGCAGCAGAGTAGGTCTGGATAAAGACAGCTATAACTTAAATGCAAACAATTACATTGTCATGTGTTAATGCTATATAATCTGCCAAATTGCTTGCTTAAGTAAGCTTTTGTACCCATTCTCGCTAAGGGCTTTGTTTTGTGTTTAAGGTGTATTTGCTCAGTTGAGCATGCAAAAAAACAATAACCAGCCAGCATCACCAGAAAAACTGAAGAGGCTGTGCAGCTGGCAGCTTTTATGACATCAGTCATAATCTGAGAGAACTGCAGCTGAAATCAGTCAGCACAAATAGGAGGTGCCGAAGGCAGCTGGTATTAACAAAGCACGCATTGGAAAGCAAAGCCTCCCCACCCCACCCACACCCAGCAAAAAAAAAAAAAAAATTGCTGCAGACGACTCATATACAGAAAACAGAATAAAAACTGGCTCATGTTTCTCTGTCAGCCTTCCCTTTCCTGCAGTAGTGTCCCAGAACGTTTTTATACAGGATGGGGTTAGCCATGGGCCCAATACAGGCAACCAGGCTATCTACAGTGGAGTTGCCATTATCTGAATTAAAGAGAATGATATGTGATTATTTCCCCTCGTCTCCATTCTAATATGTGCAAAATAAGTGCTGAAAGATTCTAAAAAATTGATTTCTAATGGTATGTGTTTATAATCAAGGCAAAAGAATGCTTATGGGGACTAGCCATGGAAGTTCTAGATTATTGACTACAATTGAGACTAGGGTTACATAGTGACCATATCTCAGTTCCTGCTTGTTTTTCACTTAACTGAAACATATTTTTCCCCCTTTCCTGTTCTTTGTCCAACCACCCTTGGTTCACAGACCCTGCAGGAAAAAAAGGGAACAGTTTTGATCTTCCAAATGTAATATTGATATTGTTGCATGCCACCCCAATCTCCAAGCGGTGCAGGACTCCAGGAGTTCCAGGTGCTTATCCAAGGTCCGGTTTCCTTGGAATGAGGGACAGTGGAGGCTGTGGTGCCCTTATGATATACGGTTTATTTACACATATATACAACCTGAGGGTGGGACTCACAGCATGAACACCCCAAGAATCTTGGTTCGCCCATAGTCAAAGCCTTGACTTCAAGCAGAAATCAAGGATGGCTCTGCCTTTCTGGCTTCTTCCTGCTTCTAGCCCAGCTTTCACAAAAACTCACTCGCTTTTGTCTTTCTCATTACCAATCAGGTGAGGGAGCCAACCCCACCTCCCGCATTCTCTATATGGCACAGAGCTACTTCCTTTGTTAAACTAAGAACCATACTTAAGTGGCAACTATGGCCCTTGCCTAAATCAACATTGATATCCTCCATTAGATTTTAACCCTTGCAGGATCCAGGACCCTGGAATTAGAAGGGAATCAGGCACCATGCAGATTAATCCCCTGCCTAACATACAACAATATCAATGGATAAAACTGATGGAGTCAGCCTTTATAGCTGCCAACTCAGTACTTGCAGCAAATACTAAATATGCTCTCTCTCTCTCTCTCTCTCTCTCTCTGTGTGTGTGTGTGTGTGTGTGTGAAATGACCAGCAGATAATTTTTTTTCAACTTTTTCAACTTTTTTCATTTTTTTCCGGCTGGAATTTGATAAATCTGTCGTATTCCTATCAAAATTTGCTCCTAAAATTCCAGGGCCCAGCTTATTCAGTGAAATAATGAAGACTGGTTTTGCCTTGCATGGCATCATGCAATATTCCTAGCCATCTTTATTGTATCTGGCTCCCTTTTGGGGGGAAAATTCTCCTCCACCCTTCTATTGGCAGTGCTATGAATTGCTCTGCATGTTAACCTATCCTGTGAAACTGAAAAGAAGCCAGATGTTATTGACAAAGAACTCTGATCTCAGTTGCCAGAAAGAAAGGCAGAAAATTTGCCGCAGTATATGTCACTGATGCAGCACTGATGTTAAATGGTCTGTATCAAATACTGTGTAGGACAAACTGATGGAGAAGGCTAAATTTCAGGTTTCTGTGACAGGAACTCAGAAGTCTTCTAACTGGCAGTCAAATACGTCATTCTATACGACGCCTGAAACATAGGCAGGTGTGGTAGTACAGCGTCAAATACTCACAGACAGGCAGTTATTTCTGAGGTGAAGCATGAAGGAGGCGCCATTGGCTAGAGAGTGTGCACATTGCTATTATCTCTTCATGAGTTTCGCCAGTTTATTATTGCAGCACTTCCCAAGCTTTCAAAACCTGTTTAACTAGAGACAGCAATGAGGCTTGTGAAGTGACAACAGGAAATTATGCCCCTATAGTACCACTTTCAGCTCTTTTAAAAACAATGGAGGAGGACCCAGCTTCAGTCCCCAGCACTTCAGCTAGAGCTGTGGAAGACCCTTGAAAAGCTGTCAGTCAGCGTAAGCCAATACTGAGCTAGGCTAACTCGGTATAAGGCAGCTTCCTGGATTCCTAATTATTTCTCTTCAGACATGGAGGTTTTAGTTATTTAAAATTTGAATTGGTGTACATAAAGCAAAATGGTTCCCTGACAAAATGACTTACAGGCTAATTTGACATTACAAGAGGTGCATGGTGTAATGTAATGACATTCAGCATTTCCCTGCCACCTGTAACCAGCAGATAATGAATCTGGGCAAGTAAGTGTTGTATGCATTGACATCACACCTTTCTTTTACTGGGGTAGAGATATAGGTCAGTGGCAACAAGCAGCACACCCTAGGGCAGGGGTCAGCAACCCGCGGCTCCGGAGCCGCATGTGGCTCTTTTACACCTTTGCCGCGGCTCCGGGGAGGATACTAGCGAGGGGAGGAGGCTCATTGTGTGCCCTGACACTCCCCACTGTTTTAAATGTCGCAATGGTTTTGCGGCTCCCAGGTTTTTTTTCTTCGGTCCAAGTGGCTCTTTTTGTCTTAAAGGTTGCAGACCCCTGCCCTAGGTTCTAGTTAGGCTCTAACAGATATAACAGGAATACAACAAAAAGTACAGAGTTCAGGCACATTAAGAGATGCTTCCTATTAGCTGCATTAAAACAAAAAATATCCTCTTTTCCCTCAAGCTATGCACCTTTACAAGATAATTCAATCATTATTAAATCAGTAGAATAGCAGAGAAACAAACCTTGCAAAAACCAGCCTTAAGGGAAACATAAGACTGCTTGGATATTGAGACTAGACAGAGAAATAGCATTGTTCTTTTTCATGACAGTAAAGCTGGCAATCCTCCAGTACAGCTGATTTTGTTATAGATTCAAGAGAGAGATAAGAAAATCCTTCTTTAGACTACAAGCACTGCCACAAGATGTGGGTCATTCTAGATTATTCTGGAAAAGGATTGGGCAGATGTATTTATCAAGGGGTACGAATGATGGTGATAACTAGAAGGTTTGGGTTCAGGATATTTGAACGATTGCCTTCAGATAACAGTGGAACTGGTGCAGGCATCAAGAAATCAGGTGTTTTTAATTCATGTGCTAGAGGTGGCAGAGGGATGGGGGACAGCAGATAGATGGCACTTTGCCAGGGCCCCCTCAAACCTTGCAGCAACACTGTTTCTGTGATGGAAAAATGATCAGGTAAAAAATCACCCCTGGTCACTCTCTAGTGTTCTCCAGCCCTCTTCCAATTATATAAACTTCATTGAAAGAGATGACACTATTTAAACAAAAATTATCCTTAAGAGCTATTTATCTGAATCTTGTCTGAAACTCCTGAGTCACAAAAGTCTACAATTCCAGAGGTAACGTTTGTGTAATATGCAGGGAGTTATTCCCACTAAAAAGTAAACAAGATTGCTTATCATGCACTATCACAGATAATCAGAAGATTACGAGTAAACTTGCTCAGTCATGCAAGACAGAGCAGGTAAATGGTCTGCTATTGCAAAGGAAGAAAATGTACGTTCTTGAGAAAGATTGAAGAAGACAAGGCTACGCTTAAAAAACCCGCAACAGAAATGAGTGATCTGACTGACATAGGACTGACATAAATTTAAAAAATGAAACACAAAATAGTATAATTTGCACATATTTACTTGAATTAATAATGCAGGTGGTGATGGTTGTTACTCCCCCTCCCCCTCTCTCCTCAGAACATGACCTTTTATGCAGTTTCATAAATAAAGAGCAAGTTCCTTTCCCCAACAGTAGCTTAAATTCTAAAACTGGCAATGGGGAAGTCTACAGAGGGAGACATAGGTAGCAAATGCAAATAAGGCCGCTATCCTATACAGTGGTACCTCGGGTTGCATATGCTTCAGGTTACAGACTCCGCTAACCCATAAATAGTACCTCGGGTTAAGAACTTTGCTTCAGGATGAGAACAGAAATCGTGCTCCGGCGGTGCAGAAGCAGCAGGAGGCCCCATTAGCTAAAGTGGTTAAGAACAGTTTCAGGTTAAGAACAGACCTCCAGAACGAATTAAGTTCTTAACCTGAGGTACCACTATACACATGTACCTACTTAGTTGGGAATAAGCTCAGTGGAGCCTAGAACTGTGCTCCATATTGATTGAAATACTTTGTTTAGAGTCAATCTATTATACTGGAAATCTGGCTTAAACACAGTGCAAGAAACACATTTGGGACAGTCTGGACTATGTGGACAATATTTTTTCTAATTATGTGTGGATGCAACAGTGGTTCAGTTAGGCCAGAAGCCCAGAGTCCCACTCCACTGAATGATCACGGCTCTCACAGTAAAAGCTGGTTTTACCACATTTTGAAGCAAGTGAAATCATGCACATTTCCATCTAAAGGGGTGAATATAAGACTATTAGGCCCCATGTACACTATACATTTGAAGAATTGTAGCTCTGTGAGGGGAGCAGGAGTCAAAGGCAGCACTGCAAACTCCACTTAATTGGAACAAGCCCCATTGAATTCAATATGATTTACTTCTGAATAAACATGGTTAGGCTTGCACTGTAAAATTATGTAGCTGTACCACTAATACAAAAATACAACTTTTGATGCAATGACATTAAAGCATTTTAGAAAATAGACACGTTTGCCTTTTCCTTTGTTAATTGCCTTGCCAATTGTGTTAAATAGATCAATAAACTTACAGAACAATTCTCTGCATGTTTACTCATAAATAAGTTCCATTGCATTCAGAGGGCCTTACTCCCTACTAAGTGTGCTCAGGTTTGCAGTCCTAGACAGCAGCCTAAAATAAGTGTTTTTATTATTTTATTAACTATTTAGAGAGGATTTGCAGTGTGTGGGGTTGGATCTGTATAGCATAGTTAAGAAATGTCCAGGTTCCAGCTGAGCCTGTCAGTAATGTAAGTCAGAATAGAACTTCAGCCCTTTTTCAACAACTGCAAATTTGCAAAATGATGCACATCTTCCTAAAGCTATTTAATTGTTTGTTACCTTATCTGTAGAGATTCTATAGGTGGATACTTTGTTTGCAATCCAGTTCCCATTGAAGTCAGAGTTAAAACTCTATTAATGTTAAAGGGACTAGTTTGCGTCATTTGACCTTCATAAGATCATGTCTATCTGTTTAAAGAGAGCTTTATCTGTGTTCCGTGGAGTGACAAAACCTACTCGTTTTTACACACAGTGAAGAAACTGCTAGTACAAATGCTACCCTTTGCAGGACTATATTGATTTCCAAGGCAGTTGGTGACATAAGTTTGCATTTGTGACCCATTTATCAGGCACATTTAATGATAAGCAATTTTCATTTCATTTCATCTCATTAATTTAATTATTCATTTAATACATTTTTTTTCTGTCTTTCTATGAAAATGATTTCCAATATAGCTTACAAATTAGAAATACTAACTATATCAAGTATAGTAAAACAACTGGAATAAAGAAGAATAAATACACACACAAAAAGCAGTCAGCAGATAAAAACAGAACAATATTCTGCATGAAAAGATCTGGGCAAATAAACCTCTTTTCAGTTGATGCCACAACTCATATAAGAGTAGGCAACCAATGCTGAGACCTGGGAAGAATGTCCCACAGTTGGGGCAGCACTACCAAGGTCACATCCTTGGTCATCCCTCTCTCCATCTAATCAAAACGATGTACTTTCCAGAATTTCTTTTGTCCTGTCACCTGGTTAGATGCTGAGCAAGCTAAGCATAAAATGTCATGGGAATTAAACCTCACTGAAGAAAAGCAAGGTTTGGGGGCTCTGAGAAGAAAAATGCACAACATGTCTGGTAGATTTACAAACGGGATATAAATGCAAAAATATATAATATAAACAAATAATTTTTTGTGCAACAAGGCAACCTTCTTTTTAGTTCAAAGGTGATTTCTAAACTCTGCTGCTTCACCATTACACACATGTATGTAAATGAATGCTAAATATTTTTTGCTATTTGTGGATAGGCAACATGACAGACAAAGGCAAAAACACGGTCCATTCTAATATGTGGTCACATGATGAAACCCATAAGAGTTGCTACTGAATCATCCTTGAATTTATACCACAGTAATACAAATTGAGCACATTAATTTGCCTCTTTTGGGGCAAAAAGTGTATTGTTTACACTACAATAATAAAACATTAACAAATTAATAAGATAGTGCAATCCTATATAGATCAATTTAGGAGTAAGTTTCATTGTTTTCAGTGGGATTGCTAAGTTAAATGTGCATAGGTAAAGGTAAGAAAAGCAAAGGACCCCTGGATGGTTAAGTCCAGTCAAAAGTTACTATGGGGTTGCGGTGCTCATCTCGCTTTCAGGCCAAGGGAGCTGGTGTTTGTCAACAGCTTTCCAGGTGATGTGACCAGCATGACTAAACAGCTACTGGCACATGAAGGACCATGACAAGAGCCAGAGTGTGTGGAAACACCGTTTACCTTCCCACTGCAGCGGTACCTATTTATCTACTTGCACTGTTATGCTTTCAAACTGCTAGGTTGGCAGAAGCTAGGACTGAGCAATGGGAGCCCACCCTGTCTCAGGGATTCGAACCACCAACCTTCCATGCTATGTTCACCAACAGGATTCACACACACATTATGACATGTTTCCCACTGTTTAGTAGCAGTCAATGTGAGACCCATGTGAGCTTCTCCACATGTCAATGAACCTTACTCCTGGTAGGGTAGCAGAAGTTTTTGTGTGATGCCCCAACTCACATGATGAGTTTACCACATGAGTCAGCTAGCTGCTTAAGAGTATAGGAAACTCACAATGGGATATAAATTCTTATGACAAGTGCACTGTACAGACCTGTTCTTTACCACACCTGCCACCATGTGAACCTTGGTCATTCCTTACCTTGCTGGTGCCCAATAATAAAGCACTATGAGATTGTTTCTGGGGATGAACAGCTACCGGTTTATTGCTGTCAGGTTTCCCAGGTTTCCTAAAGGGAAGTGCTGACACTCCTGTCTGACACTCCTGTCTATGCACTAAGTAAGGACTCCCAACTAGCTGCCTTCACAATGTGCATGCAATACACATTAGTGACTCTGGTTATACCCTGTATAATCAAAACAAGTCCTAAGTTTAGATTCTAAAGCATTCTAGAGGATGCTAGTTCAATTGCAAACAAGAACTGCCAATAAGGAACTGGGGCTTTTCAGGCAGGTCCAGGGAAATGCAACTGTAATGAGACTAGAGATGTAAAAGACGGGAAGTTGCAGAGGAAAGGAGTGAAACGAACGAATGAATATTGAATGGTCACTATTTGTTCACGGTAATCGGTTGTTGTTGTCAAAAACAAGGAAACAACTTCCAGAGATTTACAGCCGTGTTATTGTGTGCAGCAAGAACAACAACGAGCCATGTGGTGCCTAACACACTAATAATAATAATAATAATAATAATAATAATAATAATAAAAAATAATGAAACAAGTTCTTCTGAACTAGACTCCACTTCATCCCTCTTCAGGAGGAGAAAGAAAGACATAGACGAGCAGTGCTGAAGTTAAGCGAGAAGGATGCAGGTATATAATGGCTTGTAAGGGGAGGAAGCCAGGCCGGTGCAATTGGGTCAGAAGAAGAAAAGACACCAGGAACGCAGAAGTCAAAAACTGGAGCCCGGAGATTAGCGCTCGGAGCAGCGAGAGATGACAGAACGCAGATTTCCAGCTCCTGCTGCATAATAAAGGGGTTTCCCTTCACACAGGTCAAGGTTCGGAGCTGCTGTTCCCATTGGTCCTTGGGTTGCACGTGATAAAAAAAAATCCCAGGGACTGGTTTGCGGAGTGAGCCTGCGCGGCTTAATCGGTGGTTTTGGGTTCGCGTTGCTTCTTCTGCAGCAGCAGCGGCTGGAGGGGGCGGGCTCTCGGGTTTCCTTGGCGACTTGAAGTGCCAAGGAAGGGAGGGCTGGAGGCGGCAGGATTGCTCTCTTGCCATGGGCAGCAGTGCTCGGCCGCCGCCGCCGCCGCCAACGGGCTAAGAGCGGGGCTGGCGGAAGGCCGGGCTGGGCGAGGCGGCAAGAACAGGTAAGGCTTGAGAAGGAAGTGCAGGTGCTCCGAAGCAGCTGCGGCGGCTGTGCGGGGCCCAGCGAGGAGGGGAAGGGGAGGCACCCGCGAATGTCGCTGGTGGCACGGGCAGGGGTGGCTGCTCCGCCGCCGCCACGCTTCCTTCTCCTTCCCTGCCCGCTCTCCGGTCGCTTTGTTTCAAGGCAGCCCTTTACTCTCTACCCACACTCTTCCCCTTCACCCTCTCCACTGGTGCGCTTACTGCGGGGGTGGGGGCGCAGCCCATGACTTGGTGGGGGATGCCAATTCCCCCCCAAAGACACACACATATGCACCCTTCCTCCATTGCAGGGATACTCCAGTCTGGCTGTTGCAATGGACGGGGCGGGGGGAGCGGTGCAAGGTTGCCAAATGTTGCTTATCTTAGTCAAGAGCTTCTCTTTTTCCTTCCTTAAAAAAAGTCCTGGCCGCCAGGTATCTGATGGGTTCCCTTCTATTTTAATGCATCTCTTCGGACAATAGGTTTCCTTTGTGGCTGAGGGCATGTTTCGATGTGGCCAGTGATAACTTTCGTTTTGGGGCTTTTGAATTTTTGCATGGACGACGTACCGCATCGATCGTGTTTGCATTTACGTAGAAGGAGTTTCTCTCCCGCCCCAACCCTCCACCTCTTGATCCTGTGGTCGCTGCTGTCTCTCTGGTACATTACTAGCCTTGAGATACAGGGTCCTTGCTAGGCGGCTGATACTCTAGGCTGGCATCAACTCCCCCGCGTCTGTCTCTCGGCATCAGGCGGCAGGAGCTGGAGGGACGGCACTGATAGTAATTAGCCTTAGCAGCGCCCAAGTTGCGTGCAGAGGGGAAACAGTGCATGAGTCTCATTAACCAGGCAGCAGAATCCAGCTACCAAGTGTGGGAGAGGACTTCAGGATAGTAAACAAGCTTCACTGGAAGCCTTTTGTCAGAAATGCAGCTGTTTCTTGAGCTTTTATTTTTGGACAACTGCTCAAAAATGTTTTGGTTTTTTTATTGTCACTGTCAGTTTTCTTAGCCTCCATGCTACATTTTTACTATGGTCTCCTCAGGCACTTAGGAAGACACACACCCCACCCCAGTTCAGTGTGAACTAGTGGTTCCTACTGGGTAAATTTGCTTTGGCTTTCTGCCACAGACAGGTCAAAGAAAATGGTAGGGATTAGGACCATGGGAGCCTCATACTCAGCTTCGAGGTCTAGTCTTCAGCACTACAGGATTGTCTGTCAGCACTGTCAGTCCAATATGAGCAGGGGCCAGTTGCCTGCAATGAATTGGTGCGGGCTGACACTTGCCTCCTCAGACCCAAGTTTGATTCAGTCTGCTGCAGGTTAAGGTGGTGCTTGCTGCAGGAAACCTATGGGACCTTAATCTTACAAAACTTGTATGCTGAGGTCTGGGGCCAGACTCAACACATTTGAACTACGAGGGTGTCTTTTATTTCTATCATAACTTCGTGAGGTAGGTTAGGTTGAAAGGTAGTGACTTGTGTAAGGCTGAGTAGGGATTCTAAGCTATTTTCTTAGGCCAAAGCCCAACATTTTATCTCCTGCATCATGCTGCCTCAGACATTTGAGTTTGTTTTTAACCTGGATTTTGAATAATTAAGGCATATGATCACCTTGATTATATCTGGTGTTGTATAAGAGGCACATCCAGTATTTTGAGATTATTTGAACTGATAAAGCGTCACACTGGCAAGCCCTGTTGTTTAATTTTCTCCTGTGTTGTGCAGTAATTTACAAGCTATTGACAAGCTGTTTTAAATTGCAGTCTTTTCCATCATACAAATTTAATGTGTTCTTCTGCACCTATTACCTACTGCTGTCTCTTCTAGAAACCACATTCTCATAATGTATTATTTGTTATAGAGGTGTTATGCATATGAAAAAGTATACATGTCTCTACTCACAGGCTATAATAAAGTGTTGAAATCACATTAGCAGCTTTCTACAGTAAAATTTTTCTTGGATAACTTTAATGGGATTGTTCAAAAGATGAGCTGTAAGTTTGACTACTCAAAGTCCTGTAATGATAGTTCTGTTATATTCATAATTTTTACCTTAATGAGTTCTAGCACATGTACCTTTATAGTTCTAGCACATGTAAAAGGTAAAGGGCCCCTGGTTGGTTAAGTCCCATCAAAGGCAACTAGCTTCTCAGTGATGGTGGATGAGAAAGATGAGGGTTCTGCTTTATTGTTAATTGTACTGCAGACAAGCTAAGCTGGAAAAAAGGGAAGCCTCCTAATGTTTGCGTTATAAACTGTTAATGGATTTCCCCTCCTATTAAGCTGAAGTTAGTGTTTTTAGTTTATTCTTCCCATCACAATGTTTTTGCAGAATCTTGGGTAGAGATCTTTGAACAACCAGTTCAAAGGCTACTTTTAAGCTAACCTCAGGAGTTTCCATTACATCCTAGTCTATTTAAATCTTGAAAGATCTTTGAATCTAGATTCTGACTTGGAAGTTAAAGTTGTTGCAGAATGCAGTTTAACAGAAAAGGTAAAAATGCACTTTAAATAGCATGTGTAGAAAGGCAATGCGCAGTACTGTGTAGCATTTTATTTATAGAATCATAGGCTTGGAAGGTACACCAGGGGTCATCTAGTCCAACCCCTTGCAATGCAGGAATCTCAGCTAAAGCATCCATGACAGATGGCCAGCCAACCTCTGCTTAAAAACCTCCAAAGGACAACCTCCTGAGGGAATCTGTTCCATTGTTGAACAGCTCTTACTGTCAGAAAGTTTTATTTGAGTCTGTTTTGCCTAGTCGGAATTATGAAATGGAAGTACATTTCATTATGTAGCAAACAATTAAATAAAACACGCTGAAGTAGCCCCACTATACAGTAAATGATAAAAAGAAGATATTTAAATGGGGTGGGGGGGGAGGAATGCTAGTGTTTCAAGTCAAATAACTTTTGCTGTTGGTACTGGAAGTCAGGTATCAAAATAAGTAACTACTGATGTTGAATGTACAAGGGATAAACACAAATGTGCAACAGAAAGTTGTATATAGTTTGTTTGGTACATGCAAACTCCCAATTTCCTCTTGCAGAAGGTAGGTGAGCTACATAAGGATATGAAAGAAGTAACCTTTTACCTCATCACTTATAGCAAGTACATTGTATGTGCTTTTACCCGAGGTCAAAATGTGTGGCTGGCCAGATGCACTTTGCAGGAGAGAGCAATCCACAATATGGGGACCACCCACAGAAAATGCCTTCTCATGCACTGGAACCCCATGAACTTGGCAGCAAGTCTTCTCCTGCAGTTCTCACTTGGTCAGGTTTATATGGGAAGAGGCATTCAGTCACATATTTGGATGTCAACATAAGCAGTAAACCAGGGATGGGGAACCTGTGGTTTCTGGACTACAACTCCCACCATCCCTGACCATTGGCCATCCTGGCAGAGGCTGAGGTGGATGTCCAGCTCCATCTGGAGGGCCACAGGTTTCCCATCCCTGGACTTAACCACAATATAACATGAGGTACAAATTGGGCTATGTCCATCTCTGAGGCTAATATAGCAGTTTTGTCATAACTGTATTAGGATATCATTTTCTAATGAAAGGCTACACTGAGATTATTTTTAGGAGTGTGAAAACTAAACTTGGGATTTCTGTGGCGTTGGTATGATGGCTTTGTCTTCTGAAGCTGATGAATATTCATTCAGAGCTGTTTCTATCTTGTCCAATGTTATTAAATTTTGTTTTAAAAAGCATACTGAGGATTATACAAAATTGAATTCATTGTTTAGCATATAATTATATACATATAGCCCAATACAGATCTATAGTATCCAGTGCTAATAAACACGACATGTGGCAATCAATGAAGGTGCCACCTCTTCAGAACATCTCAGAGCTGCCCTATACTGACTCAGACCACTGGTCCATTTAGCCCAGTATTGCTTCCCTCACTGCAGCAGCTCTCTAGACCCCCCCCCCCCCCCGGCTACCTGCAGCCCTTTAACAAAAATTCCAGGGATTAAAGTGGCACCTCATGCATACAAAACCTGAGTTCTACAGAAACTCAAGCTACATGATAGCTTGCAAGCCTTTTTGGTTAAGCCTGGGTTATCTGTATTCACATATAAAGAGGGCTAGTGGCCCAAGCAAAAGGGGCACATGGGTAGATGCTTAGCCTCGCCTTGTGTTGAGGTGAGCTCTCCACAGTCTCTTTTCCAAAGTCACTGTCCTCTGCCAGTCCAAGCTAGGTTCTGATCTTGGATGTCTTTCCTAGCTGAAGAAAAGTGTCTTGGCAAAAAGCTGCAGCAAAGTCTCAACTTCCACTTTCTATATACTTCTCTTATTCTAAGAACCTAACTCCAAATTCCGCTTGAAAAAATGTGATTGGGGCAAACCTGATTTAAGATTGTTCCTAGTTACATGTAGTTAGGACCCACTATAGTTGACTTGCATTGAATGATTTGGTTTGCTGCTTTTTGTTCCGGTTATTGAAAGGAACATAGCCAAACAGTTCACTGTACTATTTTGATACATTTTGGAGGATTTGCTTGCACACTTATTTGGGCCGCAAGAAAAAGTGGCAAGTACTATTACAAGTTTTACACTGTTACAAGTTTCTCTTGGTGAGATACAAGAGGTTATAGATGTGATTCAAGTCTCTCATTTCATTGTGGTTATAGGGAACGTATTAGTTACCTTTGATAATCTCAGGGGTGTTATACTTGGTACAGAGGAAGTGACTGTAATTGGGTATATTATGAATTGTTATAGAGTTAAATCCTATATAGATTTCACATGTCTCAGAGGACTGATATATTGCATCCTTAAGGGTTATTTTTTCGGCTGAGACTCAATCTTGTGAAACAGGTTCAAGTAACTAATAATAATCCTAATAAAACAAGTGTGTTGTCTGTGTGAGAGCCCTTGAAGCAGGGGAGATGGGGGTTAAGGGTTGTAAGGATTGTTTTGAGCAATAATAGAAGTAGCAATACTTATTCAGGTAGATTTCCTTTTATTGATTTTTAGTACAGGGTAGCCTTTTTCTGTCCTGAATGGGCTAAGGAATGGACTGTAACTGGCTGGTGTCCAGATGATCTGCCTTAATATCTTCCTGTGCCTTTAATCATGTTTAGATTACTTCAGTGTGACTTATTTAGAAAATGTTCACTGATGCAGAACACATTTGGCTGCGTGTACTGTATTGGTCTGAATAGAAGCCTCACTTTTTCCCCCAAATTTTGACCGTAAAAAGTGCTGTTTAAATTCACAACCTTACAAAAATTGACTTTTATTATATTGCCGCTGAAACAGACATACAGTAAAACGGAATGGGTGTGAGTGCGTGCGGAATTTTAAGGGAGCGGCTTATATTCAGGTATATCCCCCCCCCCGGCTTATATTCAGGTGCGGCTTATATTTAGGCCAATACAGTATTGAAGGAGATACTTGCTTTGAAATCTATTGGTGGCACTCTGCTAATATTCTGATGGAGCCTAAAGTAATGTGTTTGACATATGCTATATAAGCTTAACTGGATAGACATCTAACTGCTTAAAAGGCTGTCTGTCTTCATGTGGCATAATTCCACAAATTCGATCAGAGGTGGGCTGAAAGGTATTTGAAAGGATGCTACTGGGCAAGAAGAGTCATGAAAACGTTATAGTTCTCTTTGATCTAAAACTTCGTTTTATTATATTTTTCCCCTTCAAAGGACTTTGGGGAGGAAGCAATGTTGCTTTATGGTTTCTGCTTTGAAATGTTGGAGTAGATGGAAAAAACTTGCTGACGGCTGCTGTATTTTTAAACCTGTGTAAAATACAAATAAACACTTTCCTTTTATTATCTTCAGGTGTTGGATAGTAGTAGTATAATGTTGGATAGCAGTAGTCATGTATATTTTTGAGTTGTGAGCCACCTCACCTAGTCTGTCTTGTCTCTCTCTTCCACCCTCCCTCCTTCATAGGGCATAACTTAATTTCATGTTGCTCTTGTGGTCGGTTAATGCACAGCTCTATGGGCAGGCCCTCTTTCTCTCACAGTCTGGTTCAAATGTTACTTGACTTGAAAAGTTAAAATTATAGACTAAAGTATATTTTAAAACTATGGTTTAAAGTTTAAAATAACCTATGGTTTATGGTTATTTATGCCTCACACTTCCCCCAAGCTATCGTTTACGTGGCAATAAACTTCTCCCTGCACTGAAAGGCAAGTGAAAACTGTGAGGAATAGTAGATGCAGTTCAATGAATGAATAAATTTGCGGAAGTTTCCAATTTGGGGAAAAACCTTCCTTCAAAAAGGGTTGATCCTTGTATTTTCCCAAGAGGTTGCTGTAAGAAGTAACTGAATGGAAGTTGAGTGGGCCTTCTGCTGCCATGGGCTAATGTGATTTGATTAACTTTGGGTTGGGTATACTGTGTAATGTTGGATATTAGCAGTTATCTTATATTTCTGACTTGTGAGCCACCAGCCTGGAGATCTTAGAATAGACTTCTTTCCCCTTCAAAAGAATGCTGAGCATAAACCACCTATTGAAATCCTTGTTGGAGCCAGACTCTGTATCCCATCATATTTTTAAAATGACAGTAAGCCAAGCAGAGCCAGCTGAAGGATCACTCTGTGTTAAATAAATAAAGCATAAACCTTTATAGCTTCCGTTTAAAATACAGTAATGCTTTAGTGTGGAGAAGACAGTGTTTACATTGTCTAGGGATTTCTTGGCAGACCAGAATCAGGGAATATGCACTCCTGGTATTTACTAAGCAACCCACTGCCATCTGTTCTTTTACCCATCCCCAAACTTGTATTTTGGCCTCTGTATGGTGATAGCACTAGGTCTGAGTATAATCAGCTCTATGTGCTGCATTGTTCTCATACTTCTAAGTCAGACTTGGGTGCATTAAAGTCATTGTGTGTGGCTTGAAATGTGTTCTTCTGCTGAAGTGAACAGGGAAACGCTTGCCGGCAGATTAACTCACCATATATTTGAGCCCCTTTGAAGATTAGCAGTTGGTCATGCAAGCACTCTTGTCATCCTAGCACTAGAAATCCACTTAAACACCTACGCACACCCACCCGCCAGGACTTCTCCTGGTTTGGAAAGCTAAGCGGACATGCATTGAAAAGCGTGGGATGAACAAATGACTAATGGGAAGATGTGCAAACATCCTGCAAGCAAATCAGGATGGATGTTCATTTTCTTACAACCACCCTAGAAAGAAATCTGAACTAATGCTCAGTGAAGTCCATATGTAATCTAATCTTGATGTAATCATTGTACAAAGAAATCAGGGTGAATATTCAGTAACGCCCCTGTACTTTGTTTTCCTACAATGTAGGAAAGGGTTGTTTGGGGGGGGGGGCGGGCGGGCAGGAGAGAGCCATTCTTCTTCTGTCAGGAAGTATCTGTGAGGTGTGTGCATGGTTAGAACCACATATTCCACTGTTTAATTTATGAAGATGCAGAAGAAAAAAACGTGTTAAAACATGTTAAAATGGTAAATCTGTACTCCTTTGGGAGTCAAGCAATCATTAATGTTTTATGGTTAGGAAAAAGCATTTCCGGTGGATCGTTGTTTTGCAGTGTGGAGAGCCAGTGTGGGGTAGTGGTTGAGAGTGGTAGTCTTGTAATCTGGGGAACCGGGTTCGCGTCTCCGCTCCTCCACATGCAGCTGCTGGGTGACCTTGGGCCAGTCACACTTCCTTGAAGTCTCTCAGCCCCACTCACCTCACAGAGTGTTTGTTGTGAGGGAGGAAGGGAAAAGAGAATGTTAGCCGCTTTGAGACTCCTTAAAGGGAGTGAAAGGTGGGATATCAAATCCAAACTCTTCTTCTTCTTCTTGCTATGGTGTCTTCCTTTGCTGTTGTTGCAATTATGTATGGCGGTCTAGAGTGCAGCAGATTGGTTTGTTTCTTCCTTCTCGATTGCCCGCCTCTCCCGGATTAGTGGTTATTTGGTAGGAAGAATTGATGTGATTGGCCCCATGCACAGGTTTCCATGCTTCTCATGCCATAATAGTAATGTCTTGGAGCTGGGGAGAAGTAGCTCTCATGTTGTTTTAGTAATACGTACTTCCAAGACTCATTGAGTTCAGCAGGGGACAGTTAAACATTTGCCTAACTTGCCTATTGTTGATGGATCTGAAAAGTGCTTGGCTTTGGGTATTATGATGTAGAGCTTCAAACACATTAGCCTGTTTCAGGTAATCATCTAAAGTCCAGATGATTGCAGAAGAACTGTTGCTAACCTCAGGGTTGCATGTTTCCTGCCAAACTGTAGCCTATTTTTACTCGAGCTAGTTAAAATAAACCAGGGTATTAAACTTTATTTGTGATAATCTAAATTATGGTTTAGATATATTGGCTCAGCCAGGCCACTAGCTATCAATCTCATGAATTTTCTGGGTATTTTCTGAGTTAAGCTTTCAGCCACATCCATAGGTATGTGGGGGGGGGGGAGGTGTCCAGGCACAGCCTAATGTTTAAAAATACATTAAAGGTGTGCGGGGGGGGGGGGGTCGAGGGAAGCAGACAGAGAGGCAAAGGCAGAATAAAAAAGCTGGAGTGGCTCTGGAATGGATCAACTTCTGCATGTGTCTTTTTCTGGAAGTGGTGGTAGGGTGATTGGCTCCAGCTATGACAGTAAGTGAGGAGGGACTCCCTCTTTGACTGGCAGAAGCTCCAGATCCATTCCAGACTTTTCCTTCTGCCCACATCTGTCTCTGTCTCAAGGCTCTGTCTCCATCTGAAGCCTCCTGGCCACCTTTGGTGGAGGGAGATCTGTGGGGATGAGGGGCTTCTCTTGTGATGTGCTAGTGAGGAGAAGGAGCCACCCCACCCCTGGCCTTCCAGATTTGCAGTTCCATGCCTCTGGTTAGCTTGGCATGGGTCTTTTCTCTGTTGGAAAAGTTACCTGTTTAGACTTTTTGGCCTCACTTGTGATTGTTTCTTTTAAAAATTTTAACCATTTTGCATCTTTACCTCTTCGTTGTCCTTATTTGTTTGTTTTGATTCCCCCTTCTTCCTTCATTGGAGTGCACACTCTAATGAAATGCACACTCTAATGAAATGTGCTGTGCACGCCTATGACCACAACCGTAACACTTTGCAAGTGTTCATCTGGAATCTAACAAGAGATGGAAGGGGAAGAAATATGACAAGGAGGAATTGCACTGGGAAAGTTAAGAACTCCTCCTCACTGGTCTAAGATCACATTTAACTTTTCTTTCTTTTAACATTGCATTGCTTTCTGATGAACTTTCTGTCTAACTCTCAGCATTCTTGCTATCACTGGGTGCTGCTTGCTTCTGTACACAGATGCAGGTGGTAGAAAGATGGAAGCAGGAGAGCTAACTATGTGGCTGAAGTGGGATTTAGAGCTTAGGCATTTTGTTTTAACTTCTGGATTTTTGCTTTGTTTTGTTTTGCAGGTTTGCTGCAGGAGGGCATACCAATAATTGACCTATTTAACACTTCACAAAATATCATAAATGAGAGAGGAAGTTTAATCTCTGGTGAGTCTTGGATTTTGGGGGCATTCATTACGACAACTCCATATCAATCGCAGGTCACATTGTTAGAAAATTTCAGAGAACAAGGCAAATAAATTGTAATTTCTTGGAAATTAAGTATGGAGTCATCCAGTAAAACTGGGTTGATTTAAGTGGCCTCAAAAAGTAGTAATTGTGTTATTTCAGCTCCTGAAAGCTGGTTATTTCTTTAACTTTCTCTCTCTTTTTCTCTCTCTTTTAAATATATAGCTCAGACATGAGCAGTGATAGTAACTCACTGGCACGTGAATTTTTGTCAGATGTCAGCCAACTTTGCAATGCAGTGGACCAAAGGGTGGAGGCCAGGGAGGAGGAAGAGGAAAAAACACACATAGCCGCACTGGGGCAATACCTTATCCAAGGTCGTGGATTCATTTTGCTTACTAAACTTAATTCCATACTTGATCAGGTAATACTTTCTTTTTCATAACAACTGTAATAGATTTGGCTTGATACCCATCTTGCATTTCAAAGTGGCAAAGTAGTTGTTTTTTAAAAAATGTCAGACCTTCAGTTACAATGTTGGTTTTGGCATGTGTGTAGATTAAATGCTAGTTTAACTTTCTAAATGAATTTATTTTACCATGGGCAGTTAAGTTATAAAAACCAGCATTTTAATTGCTTTCCTCATGCCATGCCGCTCCAAACCAGCAGAAGTGATGTGTTTTTTTCGTTGAATAATACTCTTCTAGGAGCGAGGAATTATTTCAGCTTGGAAAGTTTTATTACAAGGATATGCTAAATACCTACATGCTTTTAGATTGGTTTGTGGTCTTTTAAGCCTGACTCTCACTTGGCTGAATTTAAAACTTAAATCATGCTGTTGGTCTGTCACACTACAGAAATAAATGTTGGAGGCTTTGGAAAAGGTATTAAAATGAAAGCAAAGAATCTTTAAACCAAATGTTTTGAATCTGTGGTGGATAACAGTTTCTATCTTTCCGTAAAGATACAGAATATAAGCAAGCCTTTGTTTCCTAAACAGGAACTGACCTGTCGCGAAGACCTTCTTACTCTCCTCCTCTCACTTCTGCCACTAGTATGGAAAATACCTGTACAAGAAGAAAAGGCATTAGGTATATGTTCTTTACACACATGAAGAAACGCCTCTTCATTATTCAAGATATATACTTGGATATTTGTTCTGAATTTTGGTCGTGTCTTTTAGGGTTGTAGCCAACATGGAGCTACGTGAACATTCTGTGAGTGCAAGGATTTCCTTCCCCTCTCCTCTGCCTGCACACTCCCTAAATATGTTTTGCAGGTTCTCCCAACCCCCTGGAGCCAGGTTTGTGGAAGCCACAGTAGGAGGAGAGGGGGTGGGAAATGCCCCATTGTGCAAGCAAAAATCCCTGCACTAACAGGATGCTTAAATGGGAAACTGCCCCAAATTTCCCATATCTCATATGCAAAGTGGTAAAATCTTAGTTGTTTATTTTTCTATGCACATAAATAGCATTATTTTTCTGCAGATTATGTATGTATAACTGCAGACTCTTATGAGCGATGTCACAGAGTAGATCAGTTGAAATCAATGGGTTGTATCCAGTGACATCCATGTAAGAGCAGAACAGAGCAGCGGTTCTTCTCCTTCCCTCTGCATTGCCCTGAATCTGTTCTGGAGGGTTTGGATATCCCCTCCGACGCAGATCTGAATAGGAGTATAGGGTGCTGCATAGGAGAGGAAGGATAATTCTGCTGCACAAGTGGAATTCTGCTTACAATACATTGGAATCAATTAAGTGGACTTAAGTCACTTGGCAAGGATTGGATATCACCCTAAATCTTCCTGTATGCACTTTTTAAACTTCATGAATAACCTGCACTGCAGCTAGGGCAGTGATTCAGGGAGCATCTCTAGCATAGAACATTCAAGGACCTGAAAATATTTGCATGTCTACGTATCAAATGTGAGAGTACAATTGTATAATGGTGTATTGGGAGTGAGTTCCGTACATCCTCTCCACTTTGTGTAGGACCTAGGTAATGGTGCACAAACATAACTGGGACCTGCTTATCTGTGTAGGCCTCAGTTCATCTTAAAGATTCTTGTTGTAGTTGCTGAGGCCGTATGAGCCCAAGACCTGCATGTATAACTTTATACTCCTGGATCATGTTTAGACTGGCTCTGAGGCTCCATAGTTGAAATCATCTAACTGTAATTTTTGACTCCCGACAGATTTTAATCTGCCCTTCTGTGTTGATATATGCTTGACCAAAGAGGCAACTCCAGGTTCTCTCAAATCTACTCAGGAAAAAGAAGATCTAGAAGAAAATCCTCATCTGTCTGCCCAGGTGTCTGTAAAATTAAGCTCCCGGAAAAGTAGACGGCAGCGCAAAACTACTCATCGCTATTCTGTGAGGGATGCAAGGAAATCCCAGCTATCCACCTCTGATTCAGAAGGCAATTCGGATGAGAAGACGGCCGTGATTATGAAGCACAGGAGGTCCCAAATCCTGCAGCCTTTTCTAACAAACCCACCTAAGGAACAATACATTACAGGGAGAGGCAGCTTTCTAGAAGTTGGAGAAGTCCAGAGTTGTAACCTCAGTAGGGAGCATCTAGGTGACTCTGAGCAGGTTATTCCAGTGAAAAAAATCAGTTCTGAGACTTCAGAGGAGCCAGCTTCACCACCTGTCAGCTGCCAGGACAATTCTCCCTTTGACTTGTGTCATGTCTTACTATCGTTGCTCGAAAAAATATGCAAGTTTGATATTTCTGTGAATCACAAGTCAGCGCTGGCAGCAAATGTGGTGTGCACACTAACGGAACTTTTGTCCAAACTTGGAGACTGCTACAGTGCAAGCAGTACTGCTGAAAATGAAGCCGTTTCCTCAAGCTGGGCAGAGGAATCAGTTGCCCTGGCTCAAAGGATGCTCTTTAGGACAGTCTTGCACCTGATGGCTGTGGACGTTAACAACGCTGAGACCATGCCTGGCAACCTAAGAAAAAATCTAATTGATTTGCTTAGAGCAGCTTTAAAAACTAAATGTTTGCTGGAAAAAACATACGAGCCTTTTGCTTCTGGGCAAAAGGGAGCTTTACAGAAGGGAATTCATGGCAGCCTCGCCGTCTCAAGATACCGCCACAGAGCCCTTCTTTTGCCGGAGTTTATAGAAGGAGTTCTGCAGATCCTGATCTGCTGCCTTCAGAGTGCCGCCTCCAATCCAATTTATTTCAGTCAAGCAATGGATCTCGCTCACGAGTTCATACAGCATCAGGGATTCAGACTGTTTGAAACCACTGTGCTGCAGATGGAATGGCTGGTGGCCAGGGAAACTGAGATAAAATCAGAAGCATCGGAATACCTCTCAGCCCTCATTAACAGCATCATGAAAATAATCAGCACCATCAAAAAAGTGAAGTCGGAGCAACTTCATCAGTCTGTGTGCACCAGAAAGCGGCACAGGCGATGTGAGTACTCTCACTTCATGCATCACCACAGAGACCTCTCAGGGCTCCCGGTTTCTACTTTTAAAAACCAAGTCTCCAAGAACCCATTTGAAGAAACGCTGGATGGGGAAGTTCATTATCCTGACCGGTGCTGCTGCATTGCTGTCTGTGCTCACCAGTGTTTGCGGCTGCTGGAACTGGTTTCACTTAACAGCACATGTTTTCAGATCTTGTCCGGTGTCCATAATGTGGGTATATGTTGTTGCATGGACCCCAGGTCTGTAATCACCCCCTTGCTTCATTCTTTCAGATCACAAGTATTGAAAAACTTTCAGCCACATATATTAAGCATCCTTAATAAATTTATATTGGACCAACTGGGAGGAGCGCAGGTCTCTCAAAAACTCACGCAGGCCTCCTGCAACATTTGTACCATTGACTGTGATCAGCTTGCTGAACTGGATGATGTCTTGCATGGGAATGCCACTGACGTTTCTCCATCAAGTTCTTCAACTCCCTATAGGTTTCAAGGAATTTTGCCTAGCAGAGGGTCTGAAGACATGTTGTTGAAGTGGGATGCCTTGGAGGCGTACCAAAGCCTTGTTTTTGAAGAGGACGACAAACTGCGCTGCATGCAGATAGCCAGCCATGTTTGCAATTTGATTCAGAAAGGCAACGAAGTCATTCAGTGGAAACTGTACAATTATATATTCAGCCCAGTGCTCCAGAGAGGTGTTGAATTGGCTCATAACTCTCAACAACTAGGCGTTACTACAGCCATCAGCCAGGCAGGCAGCTACCACAAATGGAGTTTGCCTCAGGAAGTGCTTCAAATCTATTTGCAGACTCTGCCTGCGCTGTTTAAATCCAGGTATGTTAATTTTCTTAATTGTTGGGGGATTGGGCTTGATCAGAGACTCATAGACAAGGCAGGGCAGCAGGGAATTTGGTGCAGGAACAGTGGTGGGACTGTTGGATTGGCACTTAACCTCCCTACACTTTCTTCCCTGACACCCTCCCTCTCAGTAAGCACAATAATCATAGAATCATGTTCGCTGACAGGAGGTCAGGTGTGTGGCACTGACCCTCAGTACCAGCTGCCCCTGGTAGAGGTACACAATCAGATACAACCCACAGTATGCTAATTTTTTGGGTTCCTTTTCTATCTAATTGGTTTTCTGCTTTTCTCCACAGAATAGTAAGAGAGTTGTTCATAAGCTGCAATGGAATAAATCAAATGACTGAATTGCATTACTTGGACTCTGTAAGAAGTTATTCTTTGAAAGTGTTCGAAACATTAATATTTTGCCTTGGAGACCAGCAGACGGACCAAGTGATTCCAGACTTAGATGTCTTAGACAATGAGCAAAAGAAGTCTGCGTTAGAATTAGGTGCTTTGGTTCATAGGCAGCAAGTAGCTTCAGATGTGCCTCAAAGCCTGACCAAATTTTATGCTGGGCTCAAAGAAGTCTATCCAAAGAAGAAGAAATCAGTCAGTCAAGATGTTCACGTCAACATGATAAACATATTTCTCTGTGTTGCTTTCTTATGTGTGAGTAAGGAAGCAGAGGCTGATCGAGATTCCACTAATGATTCTGAGGATACTTCAGGTTATGACAGCACAGCTAGTGAACCTTTGAGCCACAGGCTCCCATGTCTGTCACCAGAAAGTCTCTCTTTGCCTTCTTTGGAACATATCCATAGGGCAGCAGACATTTGGTCGATGTGCCGCTGGATCTATTTGTGCAGCTCAGTTTTCCAAAGACAGTTCCATAGACTTGGTGGCTTTGAAGTATGTCATAAATTGATAGCCATGATTATTCAGAAACTTGCCAAAAAAGGAGCCAAGGAACAAGGCGAGCAGGAGAAGCCTGTTGAAATGAGTAATGAGAGAGGGCAGTCAGATCAGGATAGTCTTGACGAAAATCTTGACGGTGTAGGACAACCTGAATGCCTTTCGTGTGACCATTCAAGAGTGGAACAAAATTCAGCTGATGGCACTGCAGCATTGAAAAGAGCTTTCATGCAGGAAAACGAGTGGTCGCTCCAGGGTATAAGACTCTTGGAAGCTCTGCTAGCTATTTGTTTACACAGTGCAAATAATTTCCAGCAGAAGTCAGAAATGGAGTCTCTTCCCCAGGTAACCTGCCATGAAATAATTACATTCATATTGTCATTTAAAAACCGTTTTAGAGGTAGGAAGGAAAACAACTACTGTTCTGGATTTTAAAGTCGCATCTTACTTTCTAGATGGCAAGCTGAACTTCCAATTAAATTTAGTCAAATTGCAATGTTTTAAATGGTACACAGCGGACGGTTCCATTGAAGGAAAACAAGCTGTTGCAGGAATAAGAATAATGTAATTGGGCATAAAGTGTGAAATGCATCTCCATAGAGAGATCTGGATGTGGTGTTCAGCCTGAGAAAATGTAGTGAAAGTAACCTAAAGATTAGGTGCATTGAGACTTATTCACATGACACATTTCTTCTTGTTTTGTATTATCTTGCCGCTTTTAAGGCTTGAGTGTTGTAACTGGGTGTGTTTTTCATTTAGGTTTTCGAACCATGTATAATGTTTTACTATGTATTTATGCAGAGTCCTTTAAAAGAGGCCCCGTGGATACAGAATACACATGTTCCACTGGGCCTCTTTTAAAAGACTCGCCCTGTATATGCTGGAAGCTACCCAGAGTGACTGGGGCAACCCAGTCAGATGGGCAAGGTAGAAATAATAAATTTATTGCTATTATTATTAACCAAATATATATTGTGTGAAATCTACCGAGAAATTAGAACTGTTCAGAGGAAATCATAGTGATCTATATACCATGTATAACATGCAAAAAAGCACATTATTTATTAATTTCATAAAATTTATATACTGCTTGGTTGTAAAAACAAAACAAAGAAGACCCTCAAAGCAAATATGCTTAGTTCTTGATGTTGTGATGTTGGCAATTGTGAGAAGGCCAGGAATTTAAATAATGAAGAAACTATAATTGCTTTTAGTACCATTTTATTTAACCAGGACAAGCTTGTAAGCATATTTCCCCCCTACTTGATTGTAGAATGTGTGTGCGGAAGATATATTACTTGAAATGCGGGACCATCTTACAAAATCTAGAATAATGGAGACTGACTTGGTGAAGCCTTTATTTGATTCTTTGCTTCGAGTTGCTTTGGGAACCTATTTTGCTGATCTTGATCATTCTGAAGAGAAGAAAGAAAAGGTATAATTAGATAAAAATGCATGTTTTGTATTGCCTGCTTGCTTGTCTGATAGCCTAATTTATGTCCTCATGACATGTTACGGAACATTAGTAAGTGTTATATTTGTACCATCGGTCATCAGAAACAGTAGGCTATTTACAAACAGTTCAGATAGCAGATGGGTCAAAATTAGAAAAATCTCTCATAGGGCATAGCGAAGGAATGACTTGACGGGCATAAGAATAAAGGAGTTGCCTTCTCCTGTATCAAACCTCTGGGCATGGAAAATATAGGGACTAACATAAGAACAGCCCTGCTCAATCAGGACAGAGGCCTATCAAGTCCAGCATTTTGCTTTCCCACAATGATTAAGAAGGCGGCAATAGGAACCTCACATGCAGGAGACAAGGGCTATTGCTGTTGTCCCCCACCATTGGCATTCTGATACTGGAGGTGGCCCATAGCCATCATGGCTTGGAGCCGTATCTTCTGTGAATTTTACAAATCCCCTTTAAAGTAATCTAAGCCGGTAACCATCACTACATAATTCCGTAGTTTACCTATGTGCTATTTATCTTGAATCTTCCAACCTTCATCTTCATTTGATGGCCCTGGGTATGAGTGAGGAAGTAAAATATCTCTTTACCCACTTTCTCTACAACATGCGTTATTATAGGCACCTTCACCATGTCCCCCCTTACTCACCTTTTTTGTAAATAGAAAAGCCGCAAATATTGTAATCTTTCCTCAAAGATAAGTTACTCCAGTCACCTTTTTTGTGCAAGTTTCTTTTCCTTTTTCTTCTGTTCCTTTTCTCGTTTGGGCACAAGACATCCATTTTCTGAAGGAAGCCTTATTGTCTTAAATAGATTCCTTGTCTCTGCTCATTAGCCATGCTGACATCTTCTTGAACTTGGTTCTATCTTTCCTAATCTGTGGTGTGCATTATAGCTGAGCGTCTATTGTTGTGGTTTTAAATTGCCGTGAAGCTGTCTGGAGAGATTCAACTCTCAACTTCTTCTTCTTCTTCTTCTTCTTCTTCTTCTTCTTCTTCTTCCTCTTCTTCTTCTTCCCACTCCCCTAATTTTTTTGGGAAGCTCTGAAAAGCAGAACTTGAGGACAGCTGGAAGGTCTGTTGACTGCAAGAAAGTGGGCAAGTGAGGGAGCTTCATAAGTTGTGGGCCAGGATGTCTATGTGGACTTGAAGATGAAGACATTTGGGTTTTGTGTATCTAGTTTATTTGCTGAATGCAGTTTTCTTGGGACTTCTTTGGATAACTTCATGGTCTGTCTTGTTCTTTCTGCTCTTGTATGTAACTTCTACACTCTGCACAACAGTTAAATAGTATTCCAAGTGCCAAGATGACAGAACAGCTAGAATCCATAATGATTGAAGTAATGAAGTGAGGGGATGTGTCAAATCTTGTCTATTTGAAAATACTTGACTGTGGTCAAATATTCTATGAAGCCCAGAATCTTCTGCATGTTTTTAATGGATGAGCTTAAACATATAAAATATGCATGTCACAGATCCAGCAGTCTGAAAAGGAACCTGCACCTCAGGCTGGTGATATATCTGAAGAAGCTGAAGAATCCCAGTGCTGTAGCTTTACATTTTTTGCTGAAGAAGAAGGCTATGATGCAGACAGTGAAAGCAATCCTGATGACAGTGAAAGCAAGGATGAAGGTAAGTCTGAACTTAATTTCATGTATGCACCCATGGTTTTCTCAGATACATCTTGGTTTATGTTCCAGCAGCATTCACATGTGTGTGGACTCACCAGGCATAGTAGTTTTCCAGCTCTGGTGGTTGAATCATGATTTGATGGTGAATCTTTAAATACAGTGGTCCAGTTCACATGTCATGGTAAAACATAGTTAACAGTTTACCATGATTGTTCTGATCTCTGCTCCTCCCCTTTAGTGCATGGAAAAATGGACCACAATTCCCATACAGTATTAGCATTATGTCTGTACTGGGCATTGTGGTTTGTTTCACTCCAAACCACTATCAGCAAGCCAAGTACAAACCTTGGCTATTGATCATCATCTGTTTGAAGGAGAAAACCCCACAGTCTCCAGTTCAAACGTTAACACTAAGCCAGTGATCGTGTTTCTTTCTCCAGTATAGTAGCAGGAAAGAACAAAGTGGGCAAGGTTGTCACACTCATGGTAAACCATTAAATATGGTTACCATGATGTAAGAGTACTGGAACCCTGTGGGCTTATTTGTTCTGACAACTTGTACAGATGAATCTGTACTGGTTTTTGGCTGGCTGTCATCTTAAAGTCACATTTGCTGCTTATTTTCACTCATGTTTTGTAGTCTGCTTGCCTGAGTCAGGAGAGGAGGAGCATGTTGACAGCATTGCCTATGATCTGCAAAATTTAAAAATATTACTACTGAATCATGGCAGTTGCTGCTGCTGTATTCCTCTGGTTCCAGATTTCTTATAAACTTGTGAAATGAGTAGACAAGTTATAACTCTTGCTTTTTTTTGCACTTTGTAGGTTATGATTTTCCTTAAGCAGGATGGCACAAAAGTGTCTGCATGCAGTAGTGGTGGTGAGGCATAAGCACATCAGTAAATAGGAAGATTAAAAAAATGGATTATTGTAGTGTATATGCTTGTCAATCTGCAACCCACTGCCTGATGAGTCCCTTAGTATATGAACATGCATGGTTTACTTTGTGCATTTCTGCATGATAATTGTATGCTTAAAAAGATCCGGGTTGTCTGATAACCACACCAGATCCTTGTTAATTAAAAGTTGGGTAGTAGGGGCAAAGCTCCACAAAATAGGTAGGTAGATAGGGCAGAGAGTAGCTGAATTTCAGCAGATAACCATGTGCCTTCCTTTCTAGGAACAGACATTAAGAAAGATAAAGGATGTTTCGGCTATTCCAGTTTTGCCAGTGACACAGCAGAAACCCTCATTCAAGGGGAATTAATATATCCTGAAATCTGTATGTTGGAATTGCATTTACTCGCTGCTAGCAACCCAAGCCTAGATGTCCTTACACATGTTTTCCAGAGCTTCTTGAAAGCAATCAGGATGAAGAGGAAAAATGCAATGTTACTTATGCAGCAGGTAAGTGACCCCAGTTCTATGACCTTGCACATATATAGTATACATATGTGCTATACAGTAGTGATGTTTAATAAGTTCTACAACAGGGTCCCACACATTCACAAGTCTCTGCTCATCTGTCCCTGAATTACTTGGCCAGTGTAGGTGGGATAGAAAGATGGGAAGGTCATAGACAATTCAAGGAACCTTTTAAGTTTGTGATCCCTAATTTCTTACCTGCCCCCCCCCATTGCTTTCCTCTGTTTTAGGAGAGTCATCAGTGTTCCAATGGCAGTAATAATTTCACCAAATCACATCCCAGCTCAGACCTATGTGCATGCACATGAATAAGCTTGCCTCACACTAGCAGAGGCAGAGAATACCATTCTCAGTTGGCCTAGAATAGGCATGTCCAAAGTCCATAGGCCTAATCTGGCCTGTCGGTTGATTTAATTTGGCCCCTGTGGCAGTATATGTCCTGGGGTAAAATCCTTTAAAAAAAGCTCAACAACTTTGGGGTAAAATTGTATGTTCACTTCATCAAATCTGGCCCTCTTTGAAAAAAAGTTGGGGCACCCCTAGAAGCATAGGGTCTAGAATAAATGTGGGTGAGAACAACAGCAGAGGTGAGCAACAACCAGAATATCTCTCTTTCTGGAAATGCTGTACGAGTGCTGGACTTAAGGGCGCAGACCCAATCTCCAAGGCTTGAAGAAAACAAAAACAAGACCTGTTCATTGTGCAGTTCATTAAGCACTTGTGCATCTGTAGGCCACATTCCCATAAATCTGCTCTCTATTTGGTAGTCATCTTAATGTCGTTAGGATGGTCTTCAAGTGAAGGCAAAGAGTAAGAGCACTGAGGTAACTCTGCAGTTGAGGTAATCAACTGGGAGAGGAAGTCTGAGGGGACAGGACAAGGTCAGGCAAAGCCAGCTTAGAAGGAGGTTGGGACTAGTGCTCAGCCAGCCACTAAGCTGAAGCCCATTTTCTAAGGACATACTTCCCCATCACTTGGTGGGCATTTTGCTAATTCAAGATGATTGTTCAGTATATAATTTTTTATTTTATTTCTAGGGAGCTGTAAAGAGTCTCTTGGTAGGGTTCCTCCACATGTTGACACAGACAGATTCCGATTTTCATGGTGAGTTATAAATAAAAGCAGTCTTTACCTTTTTGGGTACCGCTCACTTGGGCAGGTACTCTTAACTATAAATGTATAGGTCTCACTGAGCCATGAGTTTAGCATTACGTTCATACTGGCCCCAATGAGTGTCAAATGAATTCCAGAAAATTGTAAGATTGAATGCTTCTCGGTTTAAAGAAAGAAGTATAGCCACGGTGGGGCAATAGCCTTAAGTCAATTTTTGTTTTGGGTCTCAAGATTTTTGGTTGCACCAGAAATGTCTTCTGCCAGAAATGTCGTCTTCTTAGGACATAGATTGAAACTAAAAATAATGGAGTAATTGAATATTACGTCAATAGGATCTTGACTTCATAGTATGTATCCACTAAACAGTGATATGAAGAGTTTGGTGACAGCCTGTCTTGAGTCACATGGGCAATTGTTAATTATCATGTTATGTACCTAAATAATGTGACTTAGGTTTTTAGTATCTCTTCATACCATTGGAAAGTTTCTATTTTTCTTCCTAGAAATTTTTGTTGCTGTTTTAATTCCACTGTGCAAATGTTTTGATTCTAGTTTGCTTTGAGAGGTGGTCTGATAGTATATACAGTGCTACCTCGGATTACATACGCTTCAGGTTACATACGCTGCAGGTTACAGACTCCGCTAACCCAGAAATATTACCTCGGGTTAAGAACTTTGCTCCAGCATGAGAACAGAAATCGTTCTCCAGTGGCGCGGCGTCAGGAGGCCCCATTAGCTAAAGTGGTGCTTCAGGTCAAGAACAGTTTCAGGTTAAGAACGGACCTCTGGAACGAATTAAGTACTTAACCTGAGGTACCACTGTAGTGCTGTTGCATTGTTTAACCTAGATAAGTATTAATCAGACTATCATCTACCTCAGAGACCCCCCTGCTCCTGGGGACAAGGCACTTTGAGGTTTTGCCAGTATACGATGGGATAGAAATGTTAGTAGCAAAACTATTTTATGTTGTTGAAATGCTTATGTACCAGCCTGTAAGAGCTGCATATCAGGATTTTTCAGTCTTTTTCTGGTGACAATTCTGTGCAGGATCAGTGTTGCTCTTGGTGTTTTCCTGTGTTTTAGGAGAAATATTACCCATCAATGCAAGAACTGCAATCAGGATGGGGAGAGGGGTTGACCGGGTGACTTCTTGGATTCTAGCTGCTTATTTTAATAACTTTGGTAGTTTTGATAACATTTTAAAATGAATGATACTGTTGCTTTTCAGCATGTCAGCAGGTGCTGGTGGATCTGCTGGTGTCTCTGATGAGCTCAAAGACCTGTTCAGAAGAGCTGACTCTTCTTTTAAGAATCTTTTTGGAAAAAACGCCATCTACGGTAAATTTTTTAGAATGAAATGAAGTACTTTGAAGTGCACTGCCAATGTTGATGTTGTAGCTATTTTGTTTTTATTTAGCATTTTCAGAGTGAAGTGTTTTGTCAGCCCCCTAATCAGATAGTGTGGGTGAAGCAGGTGCCAGCTACACATGGCTGGCAGGCAGCAAGCGAGCAAACAAGCAGGATAGGTCAATAGCCGAGAGGGGAAGCTGTTCCTGCTACATCTCTCCTTCTCTCCAACAGAATGCTATGGGATGGGCCTTTCCGGGTCCAGCAACCCTCTGCCATGCTCTTAGATCCCTCCCCCTCAATTCCAAAAAATTATTAAGAGCCACAATTGAAGGCCCTGCCCCCTATGGGCAGCGGGTTGGCAATCCTTGCTGCAACTAGACACATTGTCATTACAGGTAACTAGTGTCTTGTACAGGGTTGCCTTCTGGGGGTGGCACATATACACAAAAACACATATACTCAAACCAATTCCTTGTAGCTGCCGCCACACAAACAATCTTACCTTCTGGAGCCGGCATGCTAAACGGGTCTTACCATCCCCACCCACAAGCAAGTCAGAGCTTAAAAGTTATTTCTGCACTGGGAAAAACCTGGGCAAAAATAGTTTTTAAGCTCTCTGCCTTCCATGGATTTAATTTGTGTAATTTCAGCTGTGTAAAGTTGAAGCAGCACATGTTCAAGGTGCATCAGTTACAAGTTACTTGTACTGAATTATTCTGAAGTGTATACGGTGGTACCTCCGGTTGCGGATGGATCCGTTCCGGAGGTCCGGTCGGATCCCGAGGTTTCCACAACCTGAGGACTGCTTCTGCGCATGTGGCGAAACCCAGTCAAATGCTTCTGTGTTTGTTGCTTTTGCATCCTGAAGTTTACATAGTCAGAGGGTTACGTAACCCGGAGGTACTACTGTGCTTCGTTTGTATCCCTGTATGTTGCTTTCAACAAGATCCAGTGTTGTGCCAGTGGACATGATGGAATTTCCCTTTCTCCAATTCCCTTACAGCCCCCCATGTTCCCCCAATATGCTCCAGAGGGTACCCTAAGGGGTGGGAGGGACTAAGGGGAGAATGGTAAGGCCTGTTTGCTCAGCTGGATGTCTCTTGGGCCAGCGGGACATCATAATTGGGTGTCACTATTTGGCTCTTAATGTGTTTACTGAGAACTTGACTAATTTTAAAAATGAATGTATGCATATGCAGAGTGGCTAGGGCAGTCTAGCCAGATGGGCAGATAATAATAATAATAATAATAGGAGAAAATGACCTCTTTCTCCAGTGCTTCTTGTTTCATTTGTAATGATGAATGGGAGAACTTTGAGGAAAGCTGCTAATAAAGTTTAGAAGGCAAATCCTCTGAAGTATGGCTGAAGGAATTGGATGTCTTAAGTTACAGAATATACTGAGAGTTTTCAAAAATATGGATGGAATAAGGAAAAGGTGGAATTTATTAAATAAAGGAAGGTAAACCTAATAATTGGGGATATCTTAAAAGCACCTCAGCAAAGGAATAAGCAGTATGCGCAGGGTATTGGTGTTTAGATATTTTCAAGAAGCAATTATATTCTCATCTGTTCAGAATGCTTTTGATACTGGATAATCCCGACTGTGAGGAGTAGGTTGGGTTCATTTGAATTTCTTCTAGCACTAATCTCCATTCAGTAAGAAAGTTTTCATACTATTATGACAGGTACCTCACCAAAGACTTAGGCTTAGCAGTCATGGGATAAGAGAAGAGGTCTTCTTGTGGATCAGGAATTGCTTAAGTAGTAGGAAGTACCGTATTTTTCGCTCCATAAAGTGCACCTGACCATAAGGCGCACCTACTTTTTTTTGCGGGGGGGGGGGGTTCAAGAAAAAAAATATGCGGCTTTTGGGGGAGGTGGGGAAAGTGAGAGAGCCTCGCTCTGTCCCTTCCCCCACCTCCCGCAAAAGCCATGTATAGCTGCGCGAAGCCTCCCCAGGGCAGCAGGATGAAGGCTCCCCGCTGCCCTGTGGAGGCTTCGTGGGCTACCCCAGAGCTGCTCGACCCAAAGAGCAGGTCACGCTTGTGGGGCTGGCGGTGGGGAAAGGCGCAGCCTTCCAGCTGCTCCCAGAGCTTGTTGGGGCTGGCGAGGGAAGCCCGGGTTCCCCACACCCCAGCCCCAGGGACCACACATTCCCTCCATAAGACGCACAGACATTTACCCTTAGATTTTAAGAGGAAAAAAGTGTGTCTTATGGAGTGAAAAATACGGTAGTTCTCCGAATAGAGGGATGTAGAAAATGGAGTCTCCCAAGGATTGATATGGGGTGCACTGTGCTTTTTAACTTGCTCTTAAACAGCCTAGAGTTGAGGGTAAGCAGTGAGGTGTCCAAGTTTGCTGATGACACTATATTGTTCAGGGCTGTTAAAATAAAGAGATTGCAGAGAGCTCCAAAATAACTTCTCCAGACTGAGTGAATGGGTGGTAAAAAGGCAATTTTCATGCTAGGGAACAGTAGGAAAGCAGTTAAAAATAAAATTGCTGATATCATAATAAAGTTATACAAATATAGGATGCAACCACATTTTTAATACTCTGTACAGTTCTGATCACCTGACTACAAAAAGGATATTGTAGAGTTAGAAAAGGTCAGAAAAGGGGCAACCAAAATGATCAACGGGATGGAGCAATTCACCTTTGAGGAAACTGAATTTTCGTTGTCTCAAAACAACTTTTTGAGCTGCATCACTTTCTTTAAAGTGAGCTAGTTGAAACAATCTGTTAATTCTTGCAGTTTAGCATATATAGCAATGAACAGTTACGTAGTTCCTGTCTTATTTTCGTTTCTTTTAGAGCACGTTGCTCAAAGGAATTCTGAAGATTTTGGAGACAAATACTGAGATGAGGCCCTTACATCATATCTCATTTCCTTTGCATCAAATACCAAATTCAGGAAGTAGCCCTTCGCAAAAACCAACTCTCAGTTTTGGCAGTAAAACCATAGGACTACTAAGACGAGCAAAGTTTGCACAGACCAAGAAGGAAGCAGAGGGGGAGAGCTTGCCTCACCATCTACTTTCTTCTTGGCATATTGCTCCAATCCATTTGCCTCTGGTTGGGCAAAACTGTTGGCCGCATATGTCTGAAGGTTTCAGCATCTCGTTGTGGTTTTGTACGGAACGCATTCATGAAGTAGACATTTCCTTAGAGAAAGCAAAAAGAATGAAAAGGAGGAGCAAATCACTGATTTCACACGACAGCAGTTTTGATGATATGGGTAAGTCATAGTCTGTAATACAATGAAACTGAATCTGTAAAGACTTTTGAATATATATATATATATATTTATTTATTTATTTTATATATATATATATATATATATATATATATATATATATATATAATAAAAATCAGGTCATTCTTCTAGCTGCATATAGTGCCACACATTCAGATGAAAGAACACTGATTCCAAAAAGAGCTTTTTTGAGTTGAAAGATTCCAGCTATAGATAAACATTACACATTGCGCTTCTGCAAGGAGCTCCAAATCACAGTATTGTGTATTTTAAAAAATACTTTTATTTATTTATTTTTAAATATAACAAGATAAAAAAACCCACTTTTCAACAAAGCAAGAATCAATGGAGTACAAGAATATGACAATTCCAGTAAAGAGAATTATTGCAAAAGCCAACATACCATGCATATTTTTATTCCACTGAAACATAAGGTAAAGGTACCCCTGCCCGTACGGGCCAGTCTTGCCAGACTCTAGGGTTGTGCGCTCATCTCACTCTAGAGGCCAGGAGCCAGCGCTGTCCGCAGACACTTCCGGGTCACATGGCCAGCGTGACAAGCTGCATCTGGCGAGCCAGCGCAGCACACAGAACGCCATTTACCTTCCCGCTGGTAAGCGGTCCCTATTTATCTACTTGCACCCGGGGGTGCTTTCGAACTGCTAGGTTGGCAGGCGCTGGGACCGAACGACGGGAGCGCACCCCGCCGTGGGGATTCGAACCGCCGACCATGCGATCGGCAAGTCCTAGGCGCTGAGGTTTTACCCACAGCGCCACCCGCGTCCCGGGTCCACTGAAGCATAGGAGTTTGAAATTTCATGGAATCGTAGAACTGTAGAGTTGGAAGGGATCCTGAGGGTTTGCTTACCCCTGCTATAAATAGTTGGCTATTGAAGTTTTCTTAGCATGCGTGAATCATAAGTCACACAATAAGCCATTTGCTTACAACTGTATTATTTGCTTGATACTTTCCAGATCCTAGTTTAAGTTGAAGGTTTTAACATATTTCCATGTCTTAGTACCACAGATCAGCAGGCTCTTTAGTCATTTTCACCAGAGGCTTGAGGCTTAAATCTGCTTCCCTCTCCCCGCTTTCTAAATGGGTTTCTAATATGCATGCAAATCTACCTTGGCTGGGATCCATGCTTCTGTTTTTCCATTCTCAATTGTCTCCTGCATTAATAGTGTTAATGACATACAATTTGCGAGAAAAGCTCAAGGGTGTTTTGCATATGAAAAACTGCAGGCAATTCACCATTCTTAGCTAGCTAAAAAATTATCAGTGGTTTTCCCTCACTCTAAGAAATGCAAATGGGAAACAAAAGGGACAGGAAATTTGGGCATGCCTGCAGTTTATATTTCAAATCCAGCTAGGACTCTAGTTTCAACCATCTTATGGAATGCTAGCTACATTTTTATACTTTATAGAATGCAAAGCAGTTGCGCTTGTCAGCATCCATTGTTTTAACTATGTACCTGATTTAACCGTTTTTCTAGAAGAAAGCAAAGCTGGAATTGATCACCTCAATTTAGGAGACAAACTTCTTGAAGATGGTTGCCTTCATATATTTTCACTGGGGTCCAAAGCATTGATGATCCAAGTGTGGGCGAATGTGAACACTGGAAGTTTCACATTTCGGTACTGTAAACTTGTTTGTACACACTTACAAATGCATTATTTCTTCTTCTGTTCTAGTAGGTTTAATGTAGGGTCCCGTTCAGGGAATTTTAAGCATAATACAGGCAACCACCCATTTTCACGGGGGTTATGTTCTGAGTTACCACACCCGTCAATTAAATAATGTATATTTGAATCCCCATTGAAGAAGCCTGCAAACACCCCATTCCACCCCTTTTTGTGATGTTTTGGGGTTCAGTGTGATTCATGTGTGCACAGTCATGTACATATTGAACTGCATAAATGGTGGGTTGCCTGTGCTACATTATCAGGAGATCATAGAATTCTTAGCAGTGATTCTTATTTATTTGTAACTAACTGCAGTCAGTCTTGTTGCTGCTTGGAGCTCAGGGAATGAGATGCATAAAATGGGTCAGATGATTTTTATCCATCTTCTGTTTTAGATCAGTTTTAATTGGTAATACCATGCTGGCAATTGTATTTCCCGGAGCCCAGTTGGAGAAGAAATCTGTACAGTGTGATAAATAAGATTTTCAGGACTTACAAAAGTGAACATTAGAAAAAAAGGATTAATTTACCTTATTACTGAAGGCACAGTTGGGCCATGTAGTATCCTGATAAAGAGGAATGAAACAGAAAAAAGCGCTCTGAGTTGCTTTGAATATTTTCTTGTGTTTATAAAAAAAGCAGGATAAACAAGAAACTGACTGAAAAATTATGCTGCAGCAGAGGGATAAAACAATAGCTGCAAACAGTTTCAAGCATCCATAATAATGCAGGTGGGGAGGTTGTGCCTACAATTCTTGTTCTTGAAGTGAAAAGCAAACCAGGAGAACATTTAGGTCATCTCTGAGCATCCTGTCACCAGGATCCTGCAAACCAGGAGAACATTTAGGTCATCTCTGAGCATCCTGTCACAGTGTAATGATGAGGAGATGGCCATGAACTGGAGCTCTGTTGTTTAAACAGTAACAACTAAGGGGGAGGTATAGTGGAGAAGGGGAGGATCCAGGCATCAAAGAAGTATTACAGAAAAAGGGGAAAAAATCCCCAATTAGTTGTAGGCAGAAACCTAGAAAATGAGCGGCAGATAGTATTTTTGTCACTAACAAACTGACATCTCTTGGTTCAGTCTATACAAGCAATGAAAAGCATGGCAAAGTCTGTGTGTACAGTGGTACCTCGGGTTACATATGCTTCGGGTTACATACGCTTCAGGTTACACACTCCGCTAACCCAGAAATAGTGCTTCAGGTTAAGAACTTTGCTTCAGGATAAGAACAGAAATCGGGCTCCGGCGGCGCGGCGGCAGCAGGAAGCCCCATTAGCTAAAGTGGTGCTTCAGGTTAAGAACAGTTTCAGGTTAAGAACGGACCTCCAGAACGAATTAAGTACTTAACCCGAGGTACCACTGTATTGGAAACCCAACAGACATAGTGTTCCAGAGTAGTATTTTACGCATAAATTTAAAAAACATACCGCAATTTAAAAGGATGACAGACTGGCATATTCTCATATTTTCATAGTATGTGTATGGACCCAAACGATGAAATGAAAGCTGGGCTATTAGCACAAGCAGAAACACCTGAGAACACATTCCTTGTAGGCACGTGGCAGCATATGGCACTGACATACCTGCAACAGCCAGAAAGCAAGAAAAACATCCATGGAACACTGTCCTTATGGATTTCTGGTCAGAGGTAATTCCCCAATGTGGTAAATGATAGAACTATTATCATTAAAGAAGCTCCAGAGGCATTTGCCTTCTCTCTAAATTGGAACGTGATGAAATATGGAGGAGGACAAAGAAATGCTCACAGCTGAAATAATGGAGTGGTTGCTTACCCATCTGTTTCTGTTAAACTGTTGCTGCTGGAATCCTTCAGTATCCTTAAATGAGCTCTTTGTACGACTTGCCATCCTAATTAAAGCTCCACTTGTAATCATAAATGCCAATGAAATTCTTGTGATTGTTTTTATTAATTTTATTAAATATTTATAAGCGGCACTTTCATATAAACAAGGAGGTGTTAAAATGCGCCAAGATTCGTACTCTGCTAATACTGTATGAAAGAGCTAATGGCAGGCAGACCTGGAAGGTGGAGGTGGCAGTGTAGAACTGGCAGTGAGAATCTGTTCTAGGGCAAGTGGGAAGTAAGTGGTGAAGTCAGAATACAAGTTCCCTTCTTGCTTGCTTGCAGCTGCAGCAGCAGAGAGCAGGCTTGACTGTTGACATGGCTTTGGCAGTAAAGTTGCATGGGGAAGAAGAGGATGTTAAATAACCTTCTTCAAGCACCTGCCCTAAAGATCTTGCATCTCTCTAGTCTCACTGTTAAGCGGATTTATATATTATTGTTTCCCCCTTGAAGTATGCATTATAGTCTTTATTCTTAATATATCAGACACATGACGGATACATTTATGCCCATTTGCTTTTGTGTGGTTCTTCGGTCTGCTTCAGTGGGAGATGCTCCTGTTGGTCTACCAAAGAACATCCTCAGTATTTGCTGGGCCTGGTGTGAGGAAGCTCTATATTAATTGGTTGCTTGAACCAGGGTAGGGTAGCAGCAGGAATGGTTACTGCAGAGACTGAGGCTGTGGGCCCAGATGAGTGCCCTTTGTGCTATCAGCCATCTGGTGATCTAGGAATGATAGGTGCAGCAGGTATATTTGAAGCACTTTCAGGGTATCTGAAGCACCCTGTAGGGGTGTGGAGCCAATTGTAGGCGATGGCTTCAATTTTATTTTACACAGCTTTCAATTTCATTATCACAGAAGAAGTGAAATTACCTATTATAAGCCCTTTAATCACTCTCGCTATTCAATTGAAATTGTTCAGGATATACTAAAGCTTTCTTCTTTTTCTTAGAAAACCTGAAATTAGTTTAGATTATACCCTCCCGAGGAAAACAAGCTTATCTTCTGACAGCAACAAGACCTTCTGTATGACTGGCCATTATACATCATCCCAAGATGAGTATTTGCAGTTGGCTGGAAGATGGGACCTGGGAAATCTGCTGCTCTTCAATGGTAAGTTGGTTTGTTTTTGCCCTTATGTGTCGCTGGTTATCTTGTACTAAACTGGTACCAGATATGAAAGAGGTTTTTAAAACTTTATTAGTGCCGTGCCATAGTTCTTATACCTAAAAAAAAGACAATTAAAACAAAAGAAGAGCCTGCTAGATCAATGGCCCATCTAATCCAGCATCCTGGTCTCATAGTTGCCAGCCTGAGGCCTGTAGGAAACCTGCAAGCACAACAAATACTCGAGAGCCAGTGTGGTGTAGTGGTTAAGAGCGGTAGTCTCCTAAGTCTGGATAACCGGGTTCGCGTCTCCGCTCCTCCACATGCAGCTGCTGGGTGACCTTGGGCCAGTCATACTTCCTTGAAGTCTCTCAGCCCCACTCACCTCACAGAGTGTTTGTTGTGGGGGAGGAAGGGAAAGGAGAATGTTAGCCGCTTTGAGACTCCTTAAAGGGAGTGAAAGGCGGGATATCAAATCCAAACTCTTCTTCTTCTACTCTCCTTCCTGTAGTTTCCAGCGACTAGAATTCTGTATTTCTGTGACACTTTAGCTGCAATCCTGGTCTCCTTTTGTTTCCTTTTTTCATATGTTTTGCTCCTCTAAACATTGTTTTTTTTTTTAATAAGAGCTGCCTTGAAGGCAGGATACAAGTCTTCCTACTAAAATAAATAACACTGCTGCTTTCTGGAAGGTGGCTGCCAGAAGGTGACTCAAAGAACGTTGCTGGGGGAAGATCGCGTGTGAGGGCATGAGCACTGTCTGAGTCATTGTGGCGCCACATGGAAACCACATTGTTTCAGTTCCTGATATTATGGAAGACTTTTTATTAAGCCACTTTGAAAAATTATTGGGGCTATAAACTAGGATATATCTGTTTTTAACTTTAGCACCATCGTTGAAGTAGTGTGCAACTTAGACTGTGTTGTTCGGCTTGTTCTTGCCTTGTGACAGATACCACACATTCAGGTCTTGTTCCATAGAAGTAATAAAGGATATTAGCCGGTGGCTCATGAATTTTGGCCACTGCAAATCCAGTGATCCGTGAAGATACATATTTGCACATTGCATGCCATGGGATTTCCTGTGGCTTCACATCTTGCGTTGCTTCTTTGAATGCAGATGCAGGCATGTCATCCACATGTGCAGTGTAATATGAGAACCAAACCTATGGGGACCTGTCTATCACTTGTGAACTAAGATATTGGTGAGCTACAGTAGAAGTATTATTTATTGTACATGAGGCAGCATATATTGAAACACATGTTTTTGTTTTTGTAGGTGCAAAAATTGGGCCAGAAGAAGCATTTTATCTTTATTCTTGTGGACCAGACTTTACCTCTGTAATGCCTTGCAAATATGGCAAAACAATAAGTGATTATACCAAATACATAGATAAAGAAATTCTGCAATGTGAACAAATCAAAGAACTCCTAATGACAAAGAGAGAAGTGGACACTGGACCTTTAACGGTAAGTTTGTAATCCTAGTACAGTACTAAATCTCTCTCTCTCTTTTCCCCATTACAGCATGAAAAATGAATGAGAAATTGTAAGCCACAATGCTCAGCGGTGACATTTATTTTAGAAGCATAGCCTAATTTGTCTCAAGTATTCAGGGCAGGTAACAAATACCAAGAGTGTTTCTCTCCTACCCAAAGTCTTATTGTCTCAGGCCTGTGTGGGGAACTAGAGACCCCTCCAGATGTTGCTGAACCACAATTCCAATAATCCATGACCATTCTTGCTTGGGCAGACGGGAGTTATCGTTCAGCTGCATTTGGCTACCAGAGGCTCCCAAGCCCTGGTGTGTCTGTGATGTGCCCTGGGCCACTTGACTTGCATTTGGTTTTAACCACACTTTCTGTGACCACATTTTATTGGGAATAGCATTTGTGCCCAGGCCATCTCAGGCCACATCCTGATCTAAAATTCAACGTGTATGGCAGTCTTTGCTGCCACATTAGTTCTGTTAATGCTGCTATTGCAAAAAAAAAACCCCAAAAACAAATTCCAAAGACCACAAATGGAATAGGCGGAGAAGAGGGGGTATGACAAAATGAAATGCAGCGAGATGTTAATCTAACTTATGGTACAAATATCTCAAACACACTCCTCAACTTATTCAGATTCATTTTGTCTCCCTGAGAAAATTTTATTTATTCCTAACTTATCTCCTGTAGGTTGTCTCCTTTCTACCCTATAACTTAACTTTGTTTTCCATGTATCCCAACTCATCGTTACATTTCTGAAAGGCTAGTATCATTTCGTTAAATGCGTAGGGATGAACTGCTGTGCCGACCATGACAGTGGAAGCTCAAAAGAAAAGTGGTGATTTGGGTAAAAGCTGCAAGCTCCTTTAATTTTGTCTTGTATTTCAGGAAAGCCTTGCTACTGTTTACACCACTTGCTGCCCTGGCCACTATACAATCTATGAGCCTGTAATCAGGCTTAAAGGTCAAGCGAAAACCATTCCTTCCCAACGACCTTTCAGCTCAAAAGAAGTACAAAGCAATTTGCCAGATCCTTATTACCTGAAAATGCTACATCCGGCAGAATACAAAGGTCTTCAGGGCATACTGCACGAGATTGGTGGAACTGGGTCCTTTGTCTTCCTTTTTGCCAGGGTAAGATGCTGAAAAATTGCTTTCCCTCTTAGTGCATTTGTCATGGCAGACTTTCAGGTCTTTTGATTGCTAGTATGTGGGGAAGCAAATAAAGTGAGCGGATGCATGAAACCTAGGCTGCTCCCAGACAGGCACCTCATAGGGCTACTAATAAGGAGCATTGTTGTTAATGGAGGTATAAGGAAAATGCTGTCAGTAAATAACTGTTATTTTTCTGCTGTAAGCTATAAGCAGAACTACAATCAGGGATATTGCACCTTTTTTGTGTGTATACCCTGCTACGTTTCATCTACAGCAGCGTATGTGACACATCAGGTATGGGCGGGGAAGCTGCAGTTTACGTGCAGTGATTGCCCCCCCCCCAGGCCCAGCAACTCTTTCAGCATTAATTAAATAATTAAAACCTAAGTTCTAACTCATTTGCTGATTGCCCAATACTGCCCATAATGAAACCCTAACCTACCACTTCTTGCAAAGTGTTTCAAAATTTGTTTTGGTTTGGATGTGTAGGTTGGAAATCTTTTAATTAGGAAGAAAAGCAAAATGATACTAAAATGGAATTGACTGGGAAAATAGCAGGGTTCCCCCCCATCCCCCACCCTTTTGCCATGCCAACTCCAGGATGGTGAAGCAATTTGCCTGTATGCATGGCAAGGCTGTGGGTGTGGCAGAGGCCCCACCCTTACATTCCTCCCCCCCCCCCCCGGGTTTGGATTTTGCCCTTCAGAGACTATGCTATTCACAGATTCAGGAGTACTGGATTAAAATCACTTTAATTAATAATGGGTGACATCCAGTGGACCACTGTGAAGTCCAGGGGACTGCATGGGTGAGGAAGGGTAGTTCCAACATGGCCATTTCCCAATTTGCTTGAGGCATTCTTGAAGCACTTGAAATAAACTACAAGGGTGGCCTAAATAGGCATTAAAGATAAAGGTAAAGGGACCCCTGACCGTTAGGTCCAGTCGCGGATGCCTTTGGAGTTGTGGTGCTCATCTCGCTTTATTAGCCATGGGAGCCGGTGTACAGTTTCCGGGTCATGTGGCCAGCATGACTAAACCACTTCTGGCGAACCAGAGCAGCGCACGGAAACGCCGTTTACCTTCCCGCCGGAGTGGTACCTATTTATCTATTTGCACTTTGACGTGCTTTCAAACTGCTAGGTTGGCAGGAGCAGGGACCGAGCAACGGGCGCTCACCCTGTCGCGGGGATTCGAACCGTCGACCTTCTGATCGGCAAGCCCTAGCTCTGCGGTTTAGACCACCGCGCCACCCGCGTCCCTTAAGTAATAGGCATTACTTAGTTGTTATTCTGTCCAGTACCTTGTTTGGTGATAGGATTGCACATGGTCTGGTCTCCCTTTACAAATCAACCCCTGCAATAGAGGCCTAAAATGTGCCACCAGTAGAGACCAAGAGCTTGCAGATGAAATAGATCCTCCATGATACCTGTAACAAGATAATCCATGTGGGGCAGGACAAGTAACACTGAAGTAACACTCTGTCAGACATGCTTTATTACATAAGCGGCATATTGGCTTATTTTTAGGTTGTGGAAATCAGCGACTGTGAAGAAACCCAAGCTTTAGCTCTGAAAGTTATCCTTGCCTTAACCAAACACAATCAGCAGAGAATACATGAGTTAGAAAACTGCAATGGTTATTCCATGATTCATCAGGTGTTGATAAAGCCCAAATGTATTGTTGGATTTCATATTTTGCAGGTAAGGTGCTCTGCTGAAACCTTCTCTTTGCATTGACTGATCTTGGCAAAATCGTTAGTCTACTTTTCACATTCACTTCTGGTTCATAACTTCACAAAACTGAATCTTTTTGCTATCCCTCTGCAAGACTCTCCTTGCAGGATGCTGCAGTGAGAAGATGATTCATCTGAATGAAAACGGGCAGTTCATACTAGATGTGGAGTCTAGAGCGGTGATTCAAGATGTCAAGCTGTTGGAAGAGCTGCTACTTGATTGGAAGATATGGTCTAAAGCCCAGGTGATTTGCACAGATCAGAACATGACTGCTCCACAACAAAATCAAAGTTAAAATATGGTTGTTACCAGAATTTGATATCTCTTTATTCCCCCTAGAAAATGTGACGTGGTTTCCAAGGTCCCTTGGACCCCTAATGACCTAGATATATCCAAGAATACCCCCTAGCTATGCCTTTTCTCCTTTAGAGGGTGTGCAGCCCTGTCCAGAACAAGCAGCTGGCCTGTCTTCTGAATGTGCACTTATATAGAAAGGATTTGCTTTTTAATTCACGGAGGGGATCTCAACCTTTTAGGGACCCAAGGGTACATTTGAATTGAAACTCAGGAGCACCACAAAATACCCATTTTGCAGTAGAAAAAAATGGCAGTGCTCAGAGCCCTCCTGCAAAGTGGGCACCTCCAAACACCCCAAAATACTGTTCCAGCTAAACTTCAGGGTCCTCTCAATTTTAAGAAAAAAATGTAGAGGGGTTGTGGGGCTTGGGAGGTGCCATAGTCCTCAAAGGTGCCCTGCTGGGAATGGATGCCTGTATAGGCAGGTCAGTTACCTGTTGTCTTCATGGTTCCCCTGGCAAACTTTTTCCTTGGTGAAATTTCTCCAGTGGTCTTAAAACAAATCTGTGTTCGTTGTGTAAATGCTTTCATTGGTATACCAGTATCAATATATCTATAACCAAGGATTTTAAGAGCACGTTGGAGAAGTTAAACGTTCTGCAGTATATGCTCCCTGCTTTGTGAAGAGAACTGGGGCAAGAGGCAGAAGATGCAGTTGTCACCTGTACCTGTGTTTAGGAAATACAGTGGTGCCTCGCAAGACGAAATTAATTCGTTCCGCGAGTTTTTTCGTCTAGCGAATTTTTCGTCTTGCGAAGCACAGTTTCCCATAGGAATGCATTGAAAATCAATTAATGCGTTCCTATGGTCAAAAAAAGTCGGAACAAAGCCAAATTTGGTACAAGAACAGTTTATTAAGTGCTCTTTAAAGTCACACATACTGTAAAGAGCATTTCAATTTTTTTTTTAAAAAAAATGGCAGTTTGCCCCAATGGTCACAGCAAGTCAGAAAAATGCAGACCCCCCCCCAAACTTCCAGATTCCTGCAAACCCCTTCTCAACAACTCCCTGAACCCCCCCCCAGCCACCCACCACTCAGAAATCCAAAGCCTGGAATTTTTTTTTTTCAAAAAATGCAGTTTGCCCCAATGGTCACAGCAAATCAGAAAAAAATCAGAAAAAATCAGACAAAAAACAGAAAAAAACCCCACAAGCTTCCAGATTCCTGCAAACCGCTTCTCAACAGTTCCCTGAACCCCCCCAGCCACCCACCACTCAGAAATCCAAAGCCTGGAAATTTTTTTTTTCAAAAAATGCAGTTTGCCCCAATGGTCACAGCAAATCAGAAAAAATCAGAAAAAAACCCCACAAGCTTCCAGATTCTTGCAAACCCCTTCTCAACAATTCCCTGAACCCCCCAGCCACCCTCCACTCAGAAATCCAAAGCCAGACAATTTTTTTTTAAAAAAAGGCAGTTTGCCCCAATGGTCCCAAAAAATCAGAAAAAATCAGGAAAAAACCCCCACAAGCTTCCAGATTCTTGCAGACCCTTCCCCAACACCAAGTCCTTCAATTCCTAACACCCCAACCCAAAATCCAAAAACCCCAAAAAAGTTTTTAAAAGTTTTAAAAGTTTAACTTACCAAATGGCTGCAAAAGAAGTTCTGGAAAATCTTCAAAAAATCACAGAAGTCTTCAAAAATCGCAGAAATCGCAAAAAAGGCTACCACACCGCGTGCTATGAGTTGCTCCTTGAAGTCAAGTCGCAACTGCACCTCTTGAAGCAATGCACCCTGGGTATTAACAGTTTTAAGAAACAGGAAACAAACTTGCAAGACGTTTTCGTCTTGCGAAGCAAGCCCATAGGGAAATTCGTCTTGTGAAGCACCTCTGAAAACGGAAAACCCTTTCGTCTTGTGGGTTTTTCGTCTTGCGAGGCATTCGTCTTGTGGGGCACCACTGTAGTTAAAAGTGCAGGAAATCCCCATCCTCCTGAATAATCTTCATAATTCTTAATGGTTATTAGACAAGTTTGACCACAAAAAACAGCCTCAGCAGGAGCATATGCAAATTTCTGATTCACAATCATTTTCAGGTCTGAATTCAGGTTCAAATGTTGGACTGGTGCTAATAGTACTTTAGATGAAAGCCTAACAAATATTTTGCTGCTGTCTAGATGTAAAATGTAAGTCCTGCATGCATTTGTGCTAAGCGCACAGGACGTTTTTCATTGACATCCCACTAACAATCTAGATTTCTGAAGTTTTGGGTTGCCTTGCTGGCTACAGTTTTTTTTTATTCTCCCAGCATTGCCAATACACTTTTGATGGCAACTTGCTTCGAACTTCATTTTGATTTTTTGTGTGCCTAAGACTACTTCTCTTTTTGCAGCCAGGTGTTTGGGAAACACTCTTATCAGCTCTGGAAGTCCTTATCCATGATGATCATTGGCAGCAGATGTTTAACATTAAGCAGCTCCTCAAAGCTCAAGTTGTGCATCGCTTCCTTCTCACATGCCAGGTTCTGCAGGTAAGGCACCACAACCTTTGTTTTGAATGTTTCAGGTTCTTGTCTGTAGGAGTGAACATGTACATGATGGTTCACAGCATCTGACTCACACTCCCCCTCTTTCTCCAGCCCTATTAATAAAGATATTACATATAGTGGTGATTTTGAACAGAAACAGAAACTGTTGAATAGTGAAAGCCGTCCAGCTTTCCCAACTTCCACTGATGCCACTAACTGATTTATGATTATTTTAGTTAGATCTGCAAATGCCATAAGTCCTATTTAACTGTTATAACTCCACCCCTGATATCAGGCAGCTTTTGCTGGTGTTCTGGTGTAATATTTGCAACAGATAGCCCTTTCTACCAGTGGAGTCTTTCTGTGCTACTTAGAACCCCAGTACTCCAGAGTGCTTAATCAAATGGGGAACCTTCATAATTAGAAAAGGCTCTCCTGCTATAGAAGTTACACTAGAACATGTGGAAGCCAGCAGAGCTATGATTGGAGGAGGGGGGTACAGGTACATAGCTCCACAGCCTTTTCCTACTCATGTTGCTCCTTAAAGTATATCTGAACAGGACTTGAGATGACCTTGCACCACAAAAAGTATGCGCTTCTAACTTTCCTGGTCTGTAGGTCCCTCATGCCTCATTGGAATATTCGCCACAGATGCCAGTTAATGCAGATGATAGCTGTATCTGAGATAGTAGATACACATTACATTAGGTTTCAAAATTGCTTGATAGCAAGTTTCCACTGGATCACACGCGTGCACAAGTTAGGGTGGACCTTAGTGCTGCCAGTGTTTACAGGACCATGCTTGTAACATTGTCAATTGTTCCTAAACCTTAAGTGTTGAGAATTGGTATCCCAGAGTAATTACCTTACAGATACTTCTAAAAATTCTAGATTTTGAAGGGACCAATTGATCTGATTCAATCTCCTGTTTTGAAAGAGATAAACCATTGCCAGCAGGGAGTTTTCTGACCATTTCTTGGAAAAGGTTATAAATAGCAGCTGTACATAATACTGTAACATGCCCTCTGCTATACATGCATGTATCCTAGAAGTCTGAGTACAGGTAAAACAAAGGAATACAGTTTCATCAGATATATATCCTTGAACAGTACACAGAAGGAAATTGTGGTTTTGTAGGACTCTATTTGTTTTTCTCTTTGTTTTTTTCTTAGGAGCAGGAAGAAGAAAACTTCACATCTATGCCTACAGAAGTTTGCACATCATTTGTGAAAATAATTGAAGAAGTACTTGGTTCTCCCCCAGATCTGGAATTGCTGGCGCTGATCTTCAATTTCCTTTTAGCAGTTCACCCTCCTACTAATACATATGTGTGCCACAATCCCAGAGACTTCTACTTTTCCCTGCACATAGGTAAAGTATTGTTTTGACCTGAATCAGAAAATAAGAAACTATATTAATACCACAGAAACATAGCAGCTTACCTTTTTTCAATCCCTGCCCTCTTAGTTTTATAGCTTCTACTCTTGATTTGTTTCCCCAGATTATATTCATACTTGCATTCTGATTGGTTTATGGTAGCAGATTTTTAGTCTCTCAGTCCTATTGTATTGAATTCAGAGCTTGATGTTCAGCATATTTGACATATTTGTAAAAAGCTAATACAGTTGCACCTTGGATCCTGAACACCTTGCGAGTCAAACATTTTGGCTCCTGAACACTGCAAACGTGGAAGTGAGTGTTCCGGTTTGCGAACATTCTTTGGAACCCAAACATCCGACGTGGCATCTGATTGGCTGCAGGATGCCACGCCTTGGTTTCTGAACATTTTGGAAGTCGAATGGACTTCCAGAACGGATTCCGTTCGACTTCCGAGGTACCACTGTACCTGCAAAATAAATCTTCTGATTTTAGGGATAAAGGATTTGAGGCCTTAAAAAGTGACTTATTCAAAGTTGCTCTGTGCATTGGAACCTTGGATACTAGCTGTTTCACAAAACAAGGTTGTACTTTATCAGTATCTTGCTCATAAACGTTCATGTCATCTTGGTCCTTGTTGCATGTACAGACACTGAAGAGTCAATTCTGTAGGTTTGTAGAGTGTGTCGTTGAGCTTGGTAAGATGTACTTATGAATAAATACACACAGGATTACACTGCATCTTTGTCAACACCCTCTAATATGTTTGTTCAGAGTGGCTCTGGTGAATCACATTACTGGTCAAGACTTAGCATAGTTCAATGTCTCCGCTTAATTTCTGTGCAAGGAATGAAATCTTCTGAGATGTTAAATTCCCTAGTTTGCTTTTTCTAGATGGCAACATTTTCCAAGAGAAGGTCCAATCCATTATGTATTTGAGGAATTCCAGCAGTGGCGGAAAATCTATTGACAGCCCAGCACTGGCAATTACAAGTCCAACTGGATTTTCAGCTGTTTGTCAAGAAAGTAAGTAATTGCCACAAGACCTGAGCTTCCCAAGTTACAGTGAAGTGAGAAGTGCAGCATAGAAGCTTAAAGGCACTGATTCAGGCTGGTGTAGGCACCTGTGGTGTTGAAGTAGAGACACTGTTCCTGCCTCGCCTTAGGAGAAAAGGCTGGAGCAGGGTGCACATTGCAGACTTTCTAGTGGTGCAGCTGACCTGCCTAATGGTATGTGAATCCAGCCTTGGCAGAATTGGTGGCAAAGCTCTTGCTAATGTTTGGTGCCTGATGGACATGGGGATAGCCTACAGGAGATTATTAGAGGTTACCGCCCACACATTTCTGCTGCTCTTTACTGCTTGTGTGGTAGCACCTCAGTAAAACCACTTATTACTGTTTGTAGCAGAGTTTTCCCCAGAGGCAGAGGACAAGAACAGGAGTCATACTCAAATTCACAGTCAAGAGCTTCTTTATTGCTTGACTGGTTGCACAAGCGTTTCTGTTACTATTACATACAAGCTGTTTACAGTCCTTTATCTCTCCAGCACGGTATAATCTCAGTCCAGTAATTAACAATCCTGACACAGCAAAACTCACCGTATCAGCAGCACACATTGTCTTACTTCCAACCTTGTTGTCAGTGTGCGTGCTGACAGCGTGTGTGTGCTTTCCTCGTGTGGAAATTGCAGCCTGCAATTTCCTCCCTTTATTTGCACATCCAACTGACACCAATCAATCCATCATTCTGCCCGGATACTGAGGTCCAACGCCGAGGGCCTTCTGGTGGTTCCCTCGCTGCAAGAAGCCAAGTTACAGGGAACCAGGCAGAGGGCCTTTTCGGTAGTGGCACCCGCCCTGTGGAACGCCCTCCCACCAGATGTCAAAGAAAAAAATAACTACCAAACTTTTAGAAGACATCTAAAGGCAGCCATGTTTAGGGAAGCTTTTAATGTTTAATAGGTTATTGTATTTTAGTGTTTTGTTGGAAGCCACCCAGAGTGGCTGGGGAAACCCAGCCAGATGGGCGGGGTATAAATAATAATTTATTATTATTATATAAGCCTAAAGTGCCACTCCTGCACACTAAAGAAAAACCTTCTTTAAAGCTTCCAGGAACTTTTTAATCTGTTTCTTAAAGAATGTTTTCCTAACAGAGATGTAGGAACTTCTAACATTAATATAAGGGTGTCTGATATTTAACGCTTTGAAAAAAATAGATTAAATTGAAAGCAAGGGGCGATATTCAGCTACATTTTACTTAGAGTGGACCCGCTGAAATTAATCAACACAAATTAGGGCCATTAATTTCAGTAGATCTACTCTCAGTAAAACTTAGTTGCATACCACCCATGGCGATTAACGAAGCGTGTGCATTTCCAAAAGTGTAGTGAGTGTGCATGTCCAATTTGGAAGATATTGGGATAAGATCTTCCACTTCCATTTCTCTCTTCAGTGCGGAAATTGTTTGGGGGTATTGGTCATTCGTTTTCAGAAAGCTGTCTCTGTGAGTTTCTGTATGTAATGCGAAGCTGGATTGTTTACACAGCTGCAAGATAAGAAAGTGAAATCATGCACATGCGCATGGCATTATGTGAGCAACTGAGAGTTTTGGTTTTGGTCTACTGAGAGGATGCAAGCAGATCTGCTGCTGTGGGGACCCACAGTGGTCTCTGTATACAGCAACCTACACTTAATCTACCTAGAACAATCTTGTGTTGCTGATCAATCAAGACTCAGGGCCAATTCCGCTTGCTTCACTGCCGACTGTGTTTCAGCTCTGCTGACGTCTGGTGGGAAGTTTGCTGGGCAAATCTGTTTATGGCAGCCTTCACACCATAAACAGCCACAGAAATGTCAAATTACACAGATATTCTATGCCCAAGACCAGTGTAGTCCTGGAACATTCTGTATTTAGGACTTCTGAAGTATTTCCTACAAGTCCTGGTGCTCTGCTTGCCTTGTGTACTGAAGCATGACTCAGAAGACATGTGTGACATCCGTTTTACTTTGGAGGCATGATATAAAATGCTGTATGAACACTTTGTGTGCGAAACCAATTAACAGCCTATATTTAGCTGACATTAATTATAATGCAGCAGGAAACTTTTTCAAGAAATGGATGTTCTCCAGTAGCTTGCTGTAGGTAACTGTTACGAAATATAGTCCTTGCTACATAAAGGCCCTGACTTATTATGCTTTAGAGCCTCTGCTTTAGGGACACAATACATGTTAACAAACAAATGTTTGGAACAGAGCTGTGGTCTCTCACCCCCAGTGTAGATGTCCCCACCCAAAGTTCAAAATCCCTGATTACTTGTGTTTCAGACCATGCTAGTGAAAAAATGTGTGTTTCTTTTTTTAAAAAAAAATAATTTTTATTAACCGGCCAATCAAATCAAATTAAATCACATCACATAAATTCCGAATTACAAAGCCGAATTTTAAATTTTGTTGAGGGGACCCATATTTCAAGATCCAAAGGGAGGATTCTGATCATCTTCTTGCTACTTTGTTAATGCCCAATCAGTCCAAATCAGTCCAAACAGAGTTCATAATTCTATCCAGTCTTATCTTGCTTTTTCCACATCAGATCTTGTTCATATATTTTCTCTCTTTTCCTTATGATCTCTTCTGATAGTCTCCTTAAGCCGATAAACACCAATAATAATCCTGTGTGATTTTTTCCGTGTGTTTCTACTGGAGAAACAGTGGCAAGGAAAACTTAAGCACTCCCTTTTAGTCCCTTTGGCATTGATGCAAATACATAGCAATGTGAAAACATATTTATAAGATGCCAAATAAGTTTCCACCTTCAGTTTATCAGCAGCAAGTAATAGTACATTACCAACCTTCAAAACAGTGGCATACTGCTTATATTATACAAAAATAATATTTAATTTACAAACTAGTAGCTGGAGGTAGCAAAGTTTCCGAACACCAGAACAGGTAGAACATGTAACTACTACTAACAAGGCAGGCCACTTTTATTCAGTGGGCATGTTAATTTCAGTTAAATTAGGTGGGAAAGTGCTGGTGAAATTTCTTCCCTAGAGTAGCGTTAAGAGAGGAGTTGGTTGTTGACAAGGAAGACAGTAAAGATGAATGAGTGTGAGTGAACTTAAATAATGGGCGAAGAACAGTATTAGGTTTTCTCCAGAAGCACTTTGTGGACCTTAAGAACATAAGAAGAACCTGGTGGACCAAGCCAGTGGTCCATTTAGTCCAGCATCCTGTTCTCACAGTGGCCAACCAGATACATGTGGGAAACCAGGGACCAGTACATGAACACAAGAGCTCTCTCCTCTCCCATGATTTTCAGCAACTGGTGTTCGGAAGCTTTGCTACCCCAGCTTCTAGTAGCCATTAACCCTGAAACCTTTTTTGGAAGCCGAATGCCCAGCATGGCTTCCGCGGCTTCTGATTGGCTGTAGGAGCTTTCTGCAGCCAATTGGAAGCTGCACCTTGGTTCTCAAACCGTTCTGGGAGTTGAATGGACTCCCAGAACAGATTAAGTTGGGAGAACCAAGGTTCCACTGTAATATTTTCATTAAGGACTGATGTAAAAAAAAAAAAAATTGAGAATAGCACTTGCCATATTTGTTTTCTCAGGAAATGATTCTTCTGAAATCAGTGAACTACAGACAGCAGTTCCTCAGGCACCTGACCGGTGGTGTAAAAGCCTACCAACATCTCTTACTTCCTCTCCACAAATGCACCGAAAAGGGTTCTGTGGGAACATGGGCAGCAGTGCTGAGAACTTGAATATACTTCGAAAGACTGACGTAGATGAGCTACTGCATAAAAATAATTTGGTAAAGAGCTTGGAGGTCTTTAAAATGATGCAGGAGGCACATTTACTCAGTAGCTGCGAATCTGCAAAAACAGTTGTAAATGTGGGAGAGTTGACTTCTGCTGAGACGTTTGATATTTCAAAGGAAGAGGTGGAAATGTTGGACAAGCCTTCAGAGAACCAAGAAGCAAACACAGGAATGAAATCTAGTGAAGATGGCGCTGCACCCGCATTGTCCCTGAGACGTCCTGACAATCTGAAAGGGTTGTCTACCTTTCAGAAAAGTCATGGCAACTTTGCAGGTTTGGGATTAGCCTTTTCAGCTCATAGTGGATCAACCATTGCTCGTTGGCCAAGCCTGGCTGATAAGAGTGTAGCTTCGGAAGACTGGGAACATCTCGCCTTTTCCTCGACTAGCAAACAGGCTCCTCTGAAATCCGAAAGCACTGCTGATAGGTACGTGGATGTGAAAGTTTATAATTCTCACGTTCATGCAGTTTTCACTTGGCAAAAACTGAACTTTGCTTGGTTGATTTTGTAGACAAAAGTACCCCCAAAATATTAGGTGAATCATCCCTCAGAACAGAGGTGGGCAACCTCAGGTCCTCCAGATGTTGCTGAACTACAGCTCCCATTATCCCTGGCCATTGACCATGCTTGCTGGGGCTGATGGGAGTTGTAGTTCAGCAGCAGCTGGAGAGCCAAACTGTTCCCCACAACTGCCTTAGAACAAGAGTGGTTAACCTTTTTTGGAACTGAGGGCTGCATGGATCCATGATCAACCCTTGGGTTCATGGCAAGTAGGCATGGGCAAAGTGTAGAAATTGCTATGGCAAGGACAAGTTTGAGAAGGTCACAAAAGCCGTTTGGGATCGCAGAAGTGCAGCAGGGGACGTATAAGAATGGCCTTTTTTATATGTGTGTGAAATGGACCTATTTTGCAGGACCTTAGGGACACAATAAACCACTTAATATGCAGTCGCACAGAGAAAAATACTATTTATTTATATGTATGCATGCGGGACGCGGGTGGCGCTGTGGGTTAAAGCCTCAGTGCCTAGGGCTTGCCGATCGAAAGGTCGGCGGTTCGAATCCCCGCGGCGGGGTGCGCTCCCGTTGCTCGGTCCCAGCGCCTGCCAACCTAGCAGTTCGAAAGCACTCTCAGGTGCAAGTAGATAATTAGGGACCGCTTACTAGCGGGAAGGTAAACAGCGTTTCCGTGTGCGGCTCTGGCTCGCCAGAGCAGCTTTGTCACGCTGGCCACGTGACCCGGAAGTGTCTTCGGACAGCGCTGGCCTCCGGCCTCTTTGAGTGAGATGGGCGCACAACCCTAGAGTCTGTCAAGACTGGCCCATACGGGCAGGGGTACCTTTACCTTTACCTTTATGCATGCATGCGACCTGGATTATTTTATTCTACTGTAGTGGTGTTTTCAGCAACCACAGTTTGTCTGGTAACTTGTGCCCTTCACAAGACACAATTCTCTATGTGATTGTGTTCATGAATTACATATTGGAACTTTCCTTTTGGCTAGGACTCATGCTGTAGAGTTTTATATAAAGAGTGGAGCTATTAAGATAACTTTCTATTAAAGAGATTCATTCTCTTCTACTGGGTGTAAGACATGGTGCAGTTGAGGCAGAAGCAAGCGGATTACCATTCTTCTTGTTACATTCCAGCCCCCACTCATTCTGGCAATGGCTGCAATCTTCTACTACTGTGCAACAATAAATACAAAGGGCATCTTAGTAATAAGCTCTCTTCTTCCGATCAGATCAACAGAAGACTGTCTCGTACTCGTATGCTGTGGTTTTTATCAGCTCTTGAGGAGAGTACTTTTGATCTTGCCAGATGTCATGCTTCAAGATGTGATGGACAAGCTTATTCAGCCAGATGTTCTCATAGTTCTTGTGAACCACCCGTCTCCTCTCATACAACAAGGAGTTATTAAAGTAGGAAAAATACGTGTTTGTGTTTGTGTAAAAGTATAATATACACATTTGCAGCCTTATTAAACTGCTTAAGCAGTCACATGGGTCACAATCAAAGCTGTGACTAGGGACCTTTCCTGAACATCTCCTCTCACTCCCACTACCATAATACTAAAAATAGGGGACACCCAATGAAGTTGACTAGCTGTAGGTTTAGAATATGGTATAAAAAAGTAGTTTATTTAATGAATGAATGCCAGTGAATGGCCTAGAAGCACACGATCATGCAGCATTGTCCATGCCAGATTTATGCATAAGCTAAACAAGCTATAGCTTAGGGCCCCACTCTCTTGGGGCCCCAAAAAAATTTAAAGTAAAAAAAAAACCACTGGAAGTACATTTCCAAAATATAAGATAAAAAACAAATAAAATCTACATACAGCAACAGTGTTTTGTGTTGTGTAGGCTCCTATTTGTTATGTGCAAATGGCTTTAGATACCTATTAGGTCTATAAATTACCATATATTCAACACAAGAAGCAGTGACAATTTGTTGTTGACAAAGGACAGCTGGACATATAAAGGGCCCCATTACCTTCAGTAGCTTAGGGCCTCATTAAACCTAAATCCGGCCCTGAGCATTGTTTTATATACGGTATATATCTTCTATTCTCTGAATGGGAAACCACCAGAATTAACATGCAAGAGTGGGAAATAAGTACAATATATATTAAGTATAATTATATTAAATGTGTATATGGACTTCACTGCCACAAGCAATGGCATGATTGCTACCTTAAATAGTTTTAGAAAAAGAATTTCATAATGAATAACTTAAAATCATTCTTCTGTTCCCTCAGCTTTTGGACACGTATTTCAGCAGAGCAACCAGGGAACAAAAGGAGAAGTTCCTCAAGAATCGTGGTTTCTCTTTATTAGCCAACCAGTTATATCTTCACCAAGGCACTCAAGAACTTATGGAATGCTTCATGGAAATGCTGTTTGGTCGATCAGTCGGTCTTGATGAAGAGTAACTAATACTTTTTTATCCTCTATAGACTAACTTATTTTTAGCTGAGCTAAAAATTGGGCAGTATGCTGTAGGCAAATATAAATTGCTTGCCAAGTGCCTTCATTTCCCTGCAAAGGCCTACTCAGAATAAATCAATTTATGCTATAAACAGTTCATAAGAACTCCAGTTCCATTAGCGCACCTCAAAGAAAACCATTTCATCAATCCTTATTTTGTTTTGTGAAATATACACTCCTTCTTTTGTACTGTGTGTTGTATTTGGCCAGATTAGGCTCATTTGGTTGTATCCAAAGCAGCACTAATAGTGTTCCATTGGTGAAACAGCTCTTTAATTTCCTCTTCTCCCCCTTTACATGTGCAAGATCTTCTCCAGGGTGTCTCCCAATTTTAAAGATACCCTGGGCAAGACGTGTGTGTGTGTGTGTGTGTGTGTGTGTGTAGGCAGGCTCCAGGAGAATCACAGAATTGTAGAGTTGGAAGAGACCCCAAGGGTTTAGTTCTACTAGTGAGAGTCTACTGGTGTTGGAAAGGAAAGGAAAGGAAAGGAAAGGAAAGGAAAGGAAAGGAAAGCAGGTTTTTCACCCCTGATCTAATTGTTTCACTGCTAATCCCTGCAGTGTATCAAAGTCTCTGTTTGTGGCCAAGTTATTTTATTTATAGCAAAGATTTTCCTGCCTTTGTGTTCATGATGGTGCCAGCAGCAGAATGATTTATCACAGCCAGTAGGGTTTATCATAGCCAATAAGATTTTTAGTTTTTCTACTAATGTGATTTTTCTCTGTGCTGTAATACAGAAGCTGAATTGAATTTGTTATCTCTTATTATTAAATCCCAGGACTTGTTAGGCTAGCAAATTAAGTACTTAGGATAGTGCTGTGTGTCAAATCATGATGCTATTCAGTGCCAGAGGTTTGATTTCATCCACATACCTTATTATGACTGAATTAACTGCATACGAATTTGTAAATCCAAGTTCCATCTTGCTTCTAATAGCCTAACCCAGAAAGGTCAATAAGATGTGGGTTGATTGTTATTTTTGTTGCATATTTAAAGCTGCATTACAGATTGCCTTTTCCCCCCTTTAACAGCTTTGATTTAGAAGATGTGAAAGGTGCTGGACTTTTTCAAAAGTGGTGTGTGATACCTGTTCTGGGGCTTATAGAGAACTCGCTCTACGATAGCGTCCTGCTGCATAACTCCCTCTGTTTCCTGATGCAAATCATAAACTCCTGTTCTAAAATGGCAGACATGCTGCTAGATAATGGCTTGCTATATGCACTGTGCAATACTTTGGCAGCTCTCAACGGGTTAGAAGCCAAGTAAGTGATGGATTAGTCCCTACTATTTTAGAATTCCTACACTGTATAGATTGCTCTAGTTTTTGTTCAAGTAGCAGGCAGTCTTGTCCCAAGAAGCAGTAAGCAAGTGACAGGAGAGCACATTTCCATTCTTAAATTAGTAATGGGTCTAATAAATTCTGTTGCCAAAGAGAGTGCTTATTATCTTAGCATAACAAGTCCTTCTTATAGGGCATGGGCAGGCAAACTAAGGCCCGGGGGGCTGGATCCGGCCAATTGCCTTCTAAATCCAGCCTGCGGACAGTCCGGGAATTAGCGTGTTTTTTACATGAGCAGAATGTGTCCTTTTATTTAAAATGCATCTCTGGGTTATTTGTGGGGCATAGGAATTCATTCATATTCTTTTTTCCAAAATATAGTCCAGCCCCCCACAAGGTCTGAGGGACAGTGGACCAGGCCCCTGTTGAAAAAGTTTGCTGACTCCTGCTATAGGGTTTCCTGTATTCAACTTTTTAAGCTTTGAATGCTGTTATAAACATTTGTTTAGAATGTGCTGGTCATTGTACAGGATGAACATCTTTTGATGGACATTTCCTAGAAAGCTTACGGTTCTTAGTTAGATGTATAAATTAAGTATTGGGTGGGAAGGTCAGGAATCACCAAGCAAATAATGGGATTAGGGTAGATACAGGTTAGTTGGCACTGAATATGTGTGTCGTTCTTATAAAAATAATGGAATTCAAGTGAACGATTTAACTTCCTTTGCAGCAGCATCTCAAACGACTACAGGTTACTTGTGTGTGATATACAGCAGTTACTTGTAGCAGTGACAATCCATGCCTGCAGCTCTTCAGGTTCCCAGTATTTTCGGATTATTGAAGATCTCATGGTGTTACTTGGACATCTTCAGAACAGCAAGAACGAAAGAACACAGAGTATGTCGCAAGTTCCTTTGTGTGAATGTACTGAAAAGTAACTTTTTTATTTATTTTAACAATTTCACAGTTTGAAGAAATGCTTGTTCATTTGATCTCTTCCTTTCAGATATGGCCATTGCTTTGCAGTTCAGAGTCCTACAAGCAGGCATTGAGTTCATAAAAACCGCAGCAAATCAAGACTCGGAAGATCTAAGCAATTCGTCCCAATTAATTCCTTCACATCAGCAGGCTATATTGCAAAAACGTCAGAGCATCGCTGGTGAGTAATGAAATTCAGCACAAGTTGTTTCTTTTTCTTTTTTCTTTGAAATTAGAAATCCCTGATCGTAATTTGCAGTGAAACCTATCCCATTGTGGAGATGTTCTTTTAAAATGTTAAATGTTTCCCCTGAGTGAATGTTGTTATCGAGGACTTTGCAAAGCAGGATTGGGACATACAGTTTCGAACCAGTTCAGTTAAATGACAACATTGCATGTGTGCACAGATAACTGTGTGCCCTTTCATATAGAGGAGGACCAGCAGGACACCGGCTAGGGAGAGGCAGACTTTTTGGGACTGCATAAAACCAGCACAAACTGGAAGAGGAGCATTGATCAGAGACAGGAATCAGGATGGGGTACCGACTAAAGATAGTGGAGAAATCCTGTTCAGTTCTCATGAAAGTGTACCAAATTCCCCCTTCCTGAAACAATACGCAAGCCTTCCTTTTGTGCATCTCTAAATTTTGTAATGCAGTTGTACAGCAAAAAATTCGTACAAAGATGCATGTATTAGGGGAAAGTGTGCATTAAAATGCACCTGAGTGCAAAAACGACTTAACAAAAGTGCATTATATTAGGGAAGGTTGTTTGCAAAAATATGTATGCTAGGAAATTGAACACCCAGATGATAACAATTTTTCACGAGGACTTGATTCGAATGCTAAGGTTAGAAAAATGGAAAACTGTGAGAATCCAAAATGGACATACTCTCCATCCCTAGACTGCACCTGGTCATCATTATTTAGTTATGAGTTCAGAAAACAGCTAGTGTAGACATATCCTTGGGCACATTTGATCTCCATCAATTCACCCAGTTGGGATATTAGCCCAATAGCCTACTGCCATTTTCAGAACTGGAGTGCCAGTTCAACTTTTCCTGTTTCTAGACTCTCTTTGAACTCTGATTTTATTTTATTTTATTTTGTTGTAAAAGGACTTTGCAGTATGTATATACTTCAGATTAGTCACATAAAACTGATATTTTTTGTTTAAAACAAAGGTTCAATTGCAATGAAAGACTCCATTATTCCTCATCTACCAAGACAACATTTCCTTTCTTATGGTCAACTTGAGATGCCTTCCTCCTTCAGTCTGTTAAATTTGGAGTCGTCCCTCCTGTCCCCTTTTGGAACTGCTTTCTGTTCATTCCCTACAGATACAGGTGCAGTAATGGTAGCTGTGCCTACCAGCTCATTCTGAAAAAACATTTCTCAGGAAATGCTTTTGCAGAATTAGATTTAGAGCATCGTGTCATCAAAAATGTTTTGATGATATGTAAATCAGCTAGATTTCTTGAAGCTGTTTTGACACTTAGCCTGGCTGATTCCCCCCACCCCCCTTTTAGTTCACATTGATGAATCGTCTAACATTTGTGCTCCTTTCCTAAGAAAATTGAAAGTTTCCCTCCTTTTGATCACCACTAGAGTCTTTATCAGTAGCGCTGGGGCTCTTAATCAATAGCTCTTTTACTGATATTTCTTTTTCTGTTGATATTTCTTTTTCATTTTGAAGCAGCTAGAAAATTTTCTCTTGCTCAGTCAGACACATTGCTAATGAGAATGCGCACAATTGCAAGCGATGAACTCAATTTGATGATGCAGCGAAGAATGAGTCATGACAACCCTGTTTGTGCCACCGAAGCAGAGCTTACACAGAGGTTACAGAGAATTACTGTTCTGTCAACCAACAGGTTCATGTATCAAGGTAATAATACTCCTTCAAAAATTATCAGGTTGTTTTTAATGTTAAATGGGTGGGGTAGTAACAACAACAACCTTAAAACTCATCACATTTACCAATAGCTATATTATGAACTTCCTTAATTGAATCTTTGCAATCCACTAGGACATAGCATTGGTTTTGCCAAACTGAAAAGGGCATTTCCATTTCTGGCTTGCTTGGCTTACATGAGAAGCATTAATATTTGTTTTTAGACAGAAGTAAGATTGGAATTGTTGCACGGAGTTTTACGAAATGGCCACACTTTCAGGATGTAAAATTAAACAAATTAGCTAATAAGAATGTGGGGAAATATATGAAGTCAGTATGGAGTAGACCCATTGAAATCAATGTTGATGAAATCCATTGATTTCAGTGGATCTACTTTGACATTGTTGGATACAACTCAAGGTCATTTGCTGCAGTATTATTTAAAAGAGTTCTTAAGCCACCTCTCTGAGTGCACTATCCTAGTAAGGTGACTTACAAAACTCTAAAATTCATGAAAAATGCGATAGCCCACATTGAGAGATGCAGTAACAAGATTTTCCCCAACTTACAGCACAATTCAGCCGAATACAGGTTTGAATAAATTTATTTTTATACACATTATAGTGGATATTACTTGTGTCGCTTAAAAAAGGGTGAACGTGGCTCCGGATTGGAATCATCTGATTTTTAACACTGACCTAACAATGTTTTTTAAAAATTACAGAGTTTTCTGAAAACTGCCTTGATATGCTGGACATAATGGAGGACCCAGTGCAGAGCAGACTTTCAGTTTCACAGATGGAAGAGGCAGAAAAGGAGGATCAACCAGAGCAACCTAGCCTTAAATTTGCTTTCTTGAAAGAAATTTTGAAGATAATGATCGAAGGAATTGGATTATCTGTTGTAAGTTACCATGCTTGGTGTTATCTCCTGCAGCCTGTTGTCTCCACTACCTCAATCCCCCTTCATGTATTCTGGATACACAAGTCTTACAGTTTGTTTCCCCCCTTTATTTTCTCAGTCCTCTTTTAACCTGTAAGCCAAAATTATCTCTTAGGGTGCATGTGTATTTCGGTTTGGGGTCAGAATATGTTTCATATTGGAACTTGCATAAAGTTTCTAAATAATTACATCTTAGTTAGTAACTGTTGAATGTGGATTTGATATGCAGCTTGAACAGTATTAAAACATTCCAAAGTTTTTGAACCCAATCCTGTAAAAAATTGTTCTTGTTGATTGAAGCCATTTTTATTAAAGCTTTTGGCTTTTACCTCCATTTGTGTATGTGATATATAAAGAGCTTTTTTCTGGGGGAATGCAGGGGTACACATACCCCTAAACATTTTGTGAATCTAAGTCTGGCCTCATTGAAGGGCAGTATTTCAATATGAGTAGGAAAATGAGAGTACCCCTAAATATTTTTTTAAGAAAAAAAGCACAGGATATATATCTGAAACATTATTCATGGCAGGAAGGAGTGGAATCTTCAGTGACAGTGCATTATGTTACTTGCATTTTGTTTTATATACAAAATCAAACAGAGGCTTCATTTGTCAGATTAGGAAAAAGCATCTGGTTAAGTTCTCTAAACTTTTTTTATTTCTTTAGGGCACAAGTAGATCTAGTACCCCGAAGCAACAGTGGAAGAGAATTCTCTTGTCATGTAAGGATACATTTCGTGTGCAGCTTGGGAGATTGCTTGTGCATGCTCTGTCTCCAGCACGCCCTTTACAGGAGAGAAAGCAAACTCTGGAGATCCTATCTGAAATCAGCCAGCAGGAAATTTTGCGAGACTGTCTAAGTCCAACTTTGCAAGTAAGCATGGTGGTGCTTCTTAACACTGAACGAGAAATCCATTGACCTTAAAACCAATTACTTACCATTCTTGTTTTGCTTTTCAGCATGGGCCCAAACTGTCTCTCTACTTATTTGAGTTAATGCACGATCACAAGGAGCAGCTGTCCAATGAAGATCAGTTAGCAGTGGGAGTGTTTATGAATGCATTAAAACTTTGTGGTTACAAATATATTCCTCTCAACGCACCACCAAAGCCAGACCTTATAAAAGCTATGAGAGAGGTGCGTAAGTCTATACAATCACTTTTCTTCTTGATCTTCATTTGACTAATTGTCATTGAAATGGTCTTTAGGGGACAAAGTCACACTTTTGCCTTGTTTAGGAGATGTATACATCAGTTGAGAGGAAACAGTTGAGAGAGCTAGCTTTTGTGCCACAAAAGATTGCTTTCTAGAGATTTCTGTAACATTTTTCTGAAGATAATAAAAAAGGAGAAGCTTATAAAATGCTTTAAAACGAATCATTGATACAAGAAAGAAGAAAATACTGGTAAGTAACTGAAAAGAAAAGAGCCCCTAATTCTTTTTTTCTAACAATTTTTTGTCAGGATCAAAAAAAATATGAGGCAGAGGAAGATGTAAACAAAGCTGCTTGGGAGAAGACTATGGCTAATAATAGGCAAACGTAAGTTGTTCCTGTTTTCATTAAGAATGGCATTAGGTGTGAAGTTGTCACCAAAAGCAGCACCATTACCAATCTTGTTTCTACCAAATTCCAACACTGCCATCAAATGAGATACATATGGGATCGCATCAAACCATGTGTTTTCCCACTTCTAACTGCCTCTATAGTGAAACAAAGGGAAATGCATGGCATAGTATCACGTCATATTTTATTTAATGACACATCACAAAGGAGGAGGTGGCAAACTCAACAGAAGCTTACAATTTCCAGTAGCAACAGTCCCATGTGTTTGGCCATGTCAAGTTCCACTCCCTGCCTTCTGCTTGAATGGCCTTAGTGCTTGCATGGTCTCTCAGTGCCCCAGCAGAAGCCAACTTGAAACAGAAGTATTTCAAGCTAACTTTTTAAAGCTACACTGTACTGTGTCTCGGATTCCGAAACATGAAATAGTTACTGTTGTGCTGACAGATAATCTGTTCCTACCAAGTTTAGTAGTTTAGTATTCCTGCCATATAAGTGAATAAGACTTGAATGCCTGGATCCACCCATAAATTGGGCATGTTCCTAGCAGTATTTGGACTTATTTTATTCTTATTAAACAGAGACAGCTGATAATCCTTTTAAGTTGATTTGCTTATTCAGCCTCTTTCAGCGCCTGGATGCAAAGTCGAAGGACATTTCTAAAGCAGCTGGAGATATCACCCAGGCTGTGTCTCTGTCCCAAGGAATAGAAAGAAAGAAGGTGATTCATCACATCAGAGGAATGTATAAAACAGACTTAAGTGCTAGCAGGCACTGGCAGGAGCTTATTCAGCAACTAACACATGACAGGTAAGCAACTTCACTGTGGCAATCTCCCTTTCAGGATATGAGAGGCTGTTCTTGTGTTCGTCTCTTATCTCAAAGGAAAATGATCTGAAATACATATAGAAAATATTTGCTCGTTTATAAAGGACTTAATTCCTTTTAACTTCTAAAGAAGGTGTCTTGAGCTATAAGATTTCATTCTTGACTGTGCTAAAGTAATCTCGGCATCTCTCCTCCTGGTTGTGCAGGAAGAAGTGGAAATAGAGAGCACATCTTAGACACTTCACTTGGACTTGCAAAGGCTTTTCTGCATAGTGCAAAACCATGGTTTGGGGTTGCATGTGAACTGTGCCATTATGTGTCTACAAAACTAATGAAAGAATTAGTAGCAAAGTGTTTAGGAATATATGAGTGTCTACCTCGTTCCCCACTACCATCTTCAAGGAAAGAGTGATACAAACCAAATTCCTATTCTTATAGAGAATACATGCAAGACGTAAACTTAGTAAACTTAGACTTCTTCTAACGTGCTCTCAAAAATCAGGATGGGTTAATGGAATAAAAACACATTTTACTGCAGGTCACTGAAAGCTGAACCAAATTGATTTCCTAGTTTCTCAGAATTATACCCATCCTCCATTTTCAGTACCTTAAGAGATTGTGTATTTTTATCTATGAGTAGCTTAACTGTACTTTTTGAATGTGTGGTAATATTTTGAGGCTCTTGAGAACTGAGTTTTTGGGCATAAGGTGACACTGGGAAGATCTTGACTTCCTGAAATTTGCTCCACTGTTTTAAGACAGAGATGGTCCCTAATCCCTGATGAAATGCTGCTTCTTTCAGAGCACTCTGGTATGACCCAAGCTCCTACCCAACATCTTGGCAACTAGATCCGACAGAGGGCCCCAACCGAGAGAGGCGTCGTTTGCAGAGGTGCTACTTAACTATTCCAAATAAGTATCTTCTCAAAGACAGGCAGAAATTTGAAGGTATGCTTTAATATCCTCTGGGGTTCCTGTTACCGTCTCTTAAATGTTGCAAAAAATAATTTTTTGTTTTGTGTGTTTTTTTTAATAGAGCTTATTAAACCCCCTCTGTCATATCTCTTTGAAGACAAAACACATTCTTCTCACTCTTCTACTGTAAAAGATAAAGCTGCCAGTGAGCATATAAGGTTAGTTTGAACTGGGGAGAAAAAGCTTTTGCATAGCTAGACCATCTGCGTAAAAAGTGACAAAGAAACTTTGGACGGTATCCAAGAAAGCAGTTCCAGTAGCACAAGGATTTTCGTTAGCACTTCTGATCCCTTTCCTCTCCCTGGGTGCTTCTTGTGCCTTCCCCAGATATGCTCCAGCGGGTTGGGAGAACCTCAAGAACAGAATTAGGGGGCATTTGGGGGAGAGGGGGTGAAATTCTGTTGTGCAGCTAGAAGTGATTGCCATGCTTCATTAGATGCTGCCCTTCATCTAAGGAATATTGGCATAATTCAGGATTGCAAATACCCACTTTCCTGTTCAAAGTGAGAATTGGTTCCTGGTGATCAGGAACCATTTTCCCTCCCCCCCCCCCATCACATTAGGCAGTCCGTGACTGATGAAGGTGCACAGTATAGTTACACCTTATGCGGGGATTCGGCTCCAAGGGTTTTGTATACACACAAAAATGTGTACCCTCATACTGCCCCTCCTGTGAGCATCCCAAGCCTTCTGAAGTTGGAGCGCTGTGAGGGCCTTGCACAGCAAGCAAAGCAGAGAGCTTTAAATTTCTTTTTGTACCAGGGAAACTTTGCATTTAATTTGCGGAATTTCAATTAGCCAGCTTTCAGCCGCATATAGTTGGAATCATGCAAGTGACCTTGACTGGTAATCCAGCTGACAGAACACATTGACCATGTTGCTAAAGTATTGTATTTGAGAATGGTAGTTTTGACATGCTTTGGAGAGGTTCGTAACAGCAAACCAGTGAATTCCCTGTATGTCGCTGCAGAGTAAATCGAAGATGCATCAACGTGGCACCATCTAGAGAGACTCCAGGTGAATTGCTACTAGGTAACAGATATTATTTCTCTAACCTCACACTCAAGCGGTTTAGTTGCTTTATTTAAAGTGAGTGTTTTGCAAACAGCACCTTTTTAAAAAATAATTTGGGAAAGCTTGCAGGAGAAAGCTATTATTCCTCAGGCCAAGCTAGACATCATGTTAAATGCATGGTTCTTATAAATAACTGTTTTTCCCTTGTGTGTCTGTCGGGATTTGGACAACAGTGCCCAAGGTGAGGGATTTAACCTATCTCCTGCTGTGGTTCCAATGAAAACTGCTGTTAGTTCCCAGAGAACCTGCTAACTCATCAGCACTACTGCTATGATCCCAAGGAAGGAAGCTTCCATTGATGTTAATAGACATTTTATTCCAAGACTGAATAGATGGTTTTTTGTGGGTATGGGGTATTTGCATCAGGACCATGATGGAAGTGAATGCAGATAGGAGTGCTGCCCCCTCCTCCTTACGTGCTGTGGTCCTAATTCTGAGGCCAATGGGTCTACTCTGACCAACGTTGGAGCTCACTCCATGTTTGTTTTTAGAAACTGTTCAATAGCTGAGGATCTAAGGTTGACTTATTTTCATGTCAATTCATTGATATCAGTAGTATATTTCCAGTGTAATAGGGTTATATATTACAAAGTGAGTGAATAAATAGTCCATATAAATGTTCTTCATGGTGCAGGTAAATGCGGAATGTATTTTGTGGAAGACAATGCTTCTGATACAATTGAAAGCTTGGTAAGTAAAAAAAGTGAATTGACTTGTTTTTAAAGTTGATTTTTTTCATTAGCATAATTTTAGCAGTAACCTGTGATTACTGGTTACTTCTGGGTTGCCGCGGAGCGCAGCCCAAAAGCGCTCAACTTGAAGCATATTTAACCTTAGGTATGACTGTACATACGGAACTCAGGTCCCATTAAACTAATTGGGTCTGAGCAGGCATGTATATCGGATTGTATTTTCAAGCATCTAACTTAAATAAAACTTGTAAGTACTTGGTCCTTTGGAATTATCATCAAGGGATTACAGACCAGAGGCTGGGACTGCAGGCCAGGAACATTTAATGGGAGTGATTTGGTTCCCATGTGCAGTGACTCCCCGCAAAGTGCTTGCACTGGTGAAAACACCGTAAGGGGAACTGGTAATGGACCACGACACAAAATCCTGCACTGAAGACTCTCTAGAGTGCAGCTTGCTTCCCTCCCAGCAGGTTTTGTTTTGGGGAGGCCAGAATGTGCAGCCAAGAGGATCTTCTCCAGAATCATTGGGATTCCTAATGAGAATCTCAAGAGGATGCAGGCACACAGCAACCAACCAACCTATAGTTGTTTATGCGTGACACACAGGCACCCTCTTATCCCCTGCCAAGGGAGGTGTAGTGCTAGCTTGCCTTAACACCAGAGAGGCCCCATCAAGAAGATTCCCTGTCTTCTACTGCCCATAGGGCACAACCAGCCACTTCCAAGCTCTTCTGGTTCTTCCTCGTTGCTCCTGGCTCTCTTCTCTCATGCAACATCTCATAACTCCACTTGAGTGCTTTATACAGGAATTAGTTTGCATGTGACCTGGTGGGAAGGAGGGCAGCTCATGAGTGGTGGTGGCACAGGGTGGTAGGTTCAGGCCCATAGCAGTGGGCCCTTGCTTGGAGCCTGACCAGGTCAATTGCTCCTGCTGGCCATGAATTTGTTGAATGCTTATTGGGTCAAATATAATATGAAATCAAGAATGATAGATTTAGATAATGTAGTATGTATTAACAGTGTTCATATGCCACCCAATTGCAAAGTTTATTACTCAGTATCTGAAAGATTACAAAATATCAGCGTGGCAAATAAATGCATTTTAAATGAACATGGTTTTTAAAAGGCTAATAACTTTAATATGCTGTGCTTTGTTCAGAGCTTTCATGGTGAAACTGAACCAGCATCGTTTTCTTGGACATTTGAAGAAATCAAAGAAGTGCACAAGCGTTGGTGGCAATTAAGGGACAACGCTGTAGAAATATTTTTAACAAATGGCAGAACTTTGCTATTAGCTTTTGACAACACAAAGGTAAATATTTTCCATGACAGCATAGCAATGTTGAGCAACAGCCTATATATATATATATATTAGTATATACCAAAATAAGCTTATTAAGAGAATAATAAGGCAGATTTTTCATCACTTCGTTAAAGCGGTGAAATAACTTGTTTTTCAGCAAGGAGAGAATAGTGACCTGAGAATGTTGGTTTTTTCAGATTGTATCTGATAGGATGTCAATCACAATGCTATCAATTACTGTAATCTGTTTTATTAGTAAGAGGGGAAATCATTTTAGTTTTGAATTTCCCTAATCTCATTAAAAATGCTTAGTGAGTTGTTAGATGGAATTTGATAGAAATGGTATTCATTTAAATTAGCTTTCAGCAATGGTTACTTTGGTAGATTCTCAGTAGTCAAGGTATGGGCAACCAACCATGACAGGAATAATGTGTACAGATATATATGTGTGTGTGTGTGTGTGTGTGTGTGTGTGTGTGTTTGCTTGTTTGATCGTAAAAATATTTATATACTGCTGTATCATAAAACAAACTAAAGTAGTTTTTTATATGAATTGGATTAGTCTTTGGGCAATCTTGACATTATTTCTGCAGAGTTTCATATTTTAACACTTATTAAAATGTTATATCACTTTCCCCAAAAGTTCATAACAGTGTTCAACCAACCAAAAATATTTAGCACTATTAAATTACCATCCAAGAAACAAAGTACATCAGAAAACCCACAGTGCCATTCAAAGATCTGGTAATTTTTAATTTTTTTTAAAAAAAATTCACAACCCTGAGAGGAAGCCTGTCTTAGAACTTCTAGGATGAAGTTCCACATTTTGGACAGGCGTCACTGAAAAGTCTCCAGCCCTGGCAGTCACTGACTAAACCTCTTAGTGGTGGTCATTCATATAATAGCATGCATAGTTTGTGTATGTGAGTGTGACTTGCATTTGAAATGGAGGATACCTACTCATTTATGCTTGTATGATTGTCCTAAATACTGTTGAAACTAATACATATCCAAGAACTGGAGCCTGAGAACTGCCTGCAGGAGGGCTGGCTAGAAAGTGATTTCCTCCAACATTACCTCCTTCCCTGAGCAGCCCCTAACCCCTCTGAAAAGAGCCATAAATGGCCTCAGCCCAGTATACCTGAAGGAGCGTCTCAACCCCCAACGTTCAGTTCGGACAGTGAGGTCCAGCTCTGAGGGCCTTCTGGTGGTTCCCTCACTGCAAGAAGTGAGGTTACAGGGAACCAGGCAGAGGGCCTTCTTGGTAGTGGTTCCCACCCTGTGGAACGCTCTCCAATCAGAAGTCAAAGAAATAAACAACTATCTGATGTCTAGAAGACATCCGAAGGCAGCCCTGTTTAGGGACGTTTTTAATGTTTGATGTTTTATCATGTTTTTAATATTCTGTTGGGAGCCGCCGAGAGTGGCTGGGGAAACCCAGCCAGATGGGCAGGGTATAAATAATAAAATATTTTCTATCTATCATCTATCCATCCCACAACTGCGGGACACTCCTGACTAGCATGTGCTGTAGTGGTGGAGAGATGTGGAGAAGTTGTGAGGAGATTGTATACAGGCAGTGTCTGTGAGCAGGACGTAAAGTGTCTCCACAAAATCTGCCAATTGTTCTATTCAGCAGGGTCCCAGAATCCTTTTGGGGAGAGGGTTCTTTTCAGAGGGCCTGAGAGAAGAGGAGAAGGTAGGAAAGTCCCCTTCTGCCAGTTTCCTTCCATAGGCAGATCTCTCCCACTGCAATGCTTGATTAATGCATGTAGGTATTTGCATGTGTTAATTCAGCAAAAGTACTGAAATAAAAGTATGAATATGTTATAAAACTGAAATATGCACGTTCAAGACTAGATCATTTGTGGTTTGGTAAAAGCTTGATGTTTTGGTTCTTTTTAGGTACGTGATGATGTGTACCACCACATCCTAACAAACAACCTCCCTAACATCTTGAAGTATGGCAACATTACAGCATTAACCCAACTGTGGTACACAGGACAGATCACTAATTTTGAATACCTCACTCATTTAAACAAACATGCAGGCCGTTCCTTCAATGATCTTATGCAGTATCCAGTATTTCCCTTTATACTTTCCGACTATATTAGTGAAACACTGGACCTCAATGATCCATCCGTTTATAGGTAATAAGAAATATCATGAATTGTTTCTTTTAAAGTAATTTACTAAATATGCCATCTGCTGTAGAATTAATATATTTTTGTTAATAAACACCCATTGTAGTCATTGTTGTGTTTCTTAACTACAGCAAGTATCAGTAATTTATGGAACTGACAAGCTGCTAATATTTGTATAATTTCAGAAATTTGGTCAAACCCATAGCTGTACAATCAAAAGAAAAGGAAGATCGTTATGTGGACACTTACAAGGTATTAAGATATCTAATGCATTATTGCTTAGTGCCAGCCTGGTATAAAAGGAGAACTTTATGTAACACTATTGACTTTGCTTTTCATTCTGAAAACATATGCATACATTTCCAGTTCAACTGAGTGAAAGGAAATAAAACATTCACAACCCAACATTCCTCCCTATACTGGCCTTTGTGAAGAGATCAGCAAGTATCTTATCCGCTAAACCAGGGCTGAGGTACCTCTGGCCTGTGGGCCGATCTACCAGGTGGCCAAATTTGGCCCACAAGACCATATTCCCCAAACCACGCTCATATGTCAATCAGCCGACATCACTGTATGACTTCCGCTGATGAACAAGAGGACAGAGTTTAGTCTTGGGGGAATACACTGCAGATCCCTGTAGAGAGCAAGATTGAATTCTTAATTCATCAGCTGATGAGTGGAAAGTTCAGTCCTGCTGCGTGCTGCAACAACAGCACATTTTCTGCAGGGAACATGCTGGCGAAATATACCTTTCGCCCATGCTTGTCATGTTATCGTGTCACCGGCAAGGTGGATAGTCCCAACTACCTGTCAAATTTGGGCCTTTCACTTGATCCAGCAGGATTCTTCTCATTTTCCTGTGTACTTCTACTATAAGCTTGCCCAAAGTTTTTTTTTAACTGGATAGGGGCGTATTCCAGATAGTTTAAATATCCGCAGCCCCTAATGGCATGATTAGGGGACGCGGGTGGCACTGTGGGTTAAACTACAGAGCCTAGGACTTGCCGATCAGAAGGTCAGAGGTTCAAATCCCCGTGACAGGGTGAGCTCCCGTTGCCCTGTCCCTGCTCCTGCCAACCTAACAGTTCGAAAGCATGTCAAAGTGCAAGTAGATAAATAGGTACCGCTCTGGTGGGAAGGTAAACGGCGTTTCCATGCACTCCTCTGGTTCGCCAGAAGCGGCTTTGTCATGCTGGCCACATGACCCGGAGGTTGTACACCGGCTCCCTTGGCCAATAAAGCGAGATGAGCACTGCAACCCCAGAGTTGGCCACAACTGGACCTAATACTCAGGGGTCCCTTTACCTTTACCTAATGGCATGATACCTCTGAATTGGTTGTAGATAAAGGCTTTGCCCACCAATCAAAGGGAGCCTTCATGATACAGGGGATGGATGGATTATAGTTTGGTGTAGTTTACATAGGGACAGGGCTGCGTGTCCATTTCCATGTGGATTTTGGAGAAGCATACCTATGTCCATATGTTCTCCCTTTTGCAGTATTTAGAAGAGGAATACCGTAAAGGAGCAAGAGAAGATGACCCAATGCCCCCTGTGCAACCTTATCACTATGGATCTCATTACTCCAATAGTGGAACTGTACTTCACTTCTTGGTTAGGATGCCTCCTTTCACAAAGATGTTCTTAGCTTATCAAGGTAAGAATTGCTTTAGGTTTTCATATATACATTTAATTGATCATTTATATGGAAGCTGTTCGTATTTATCGCTGTTTCGTTAGCCAAATGTGGCTATTATGATAATATCTGTTATGAATTTGGTATGTGTAGTACATTTATATAGCTTTGGACATTTTTATACTTTGATAGTATTGTATGACCAAGAAAATAATCCATTTTGGTTCTGTTTTGCCCTATTACAGGGTTCTATAAATGTATAGCTCATTCAATGTGTTCTTTTCTGTAGTATAATCAGTTTGATTTGACTTCATTTTACAGACCAGAGTTTTGACATTCCAGACAGAACCTTCCACTCCACCAACACAACCTGGCGCCTTTCATCTTATGAATCCATGACTGATGTAAAGGAGCTTATTCCAGAATTTTTTTATCTTCCTGAGTTTTTGGTTAACAGAGAAGGTGTGTTGGGGTTTCGTTGAGTATAAAATTGGGAGGAGAGGAACATTGTGTAGGCAGCTCTGAGCTGCTTGAAGGGAAGAGTGGGTTGCGAACATTTACTTGCATTGGGTACTCAAACCCAAGCCAACTACTATAAACAAGGCTTTATATTTGTAGGATTTGATTTTGGGGTGCGTCAGAATGGGGAAAGAGTGAACCACGTGAATCTCCCACCTTGGGCTCGAAATGATCCCCGACTTTTTATCCTGATCCACCGTCAAGCTTTGGAGTCGGACCATGTTTCCCAGACAATCTGCCATTGGATTGATTTAGTGTTTGGGTATAAGCAAAAGGGCAAGGCTTCAGTTCAAGCTATCAATGTCTTTCACCCTGCTGTGAGTACCTTTCCCCCCGTAAATCAATTTTTATTTATTGTACAGAAGCACTGGATGTTATATTTGTAGAACGTGTTACAGGACACTCCCCGACTTCCTCTTGTGAAAGTTAGTTCAGGCATTGGGAATTGCCCTACATCTTCCTCTGTGAGGATAGATGCAAATAATTCCTTGAGCTTCTTGGCAATCTCCTTGACCATTTATTAGTGCATCTTCGACTCCTACTAGGCAGCACCAGGTCCACAGGGAAAGACCCTGCACCCTAAAGACCTTCCTGTATTCAGCTAACTCTTAGTTTACTCTGCCAAGGTGTGTGAATTCAGCTCCCACTAAAGAAACATCCACCAACCATTTTGGGACATTAATAGGCAGTGTGCCTGACAAAGGAGTAGCTGGCCTGCAGCCATAGTGCATTTGTCTTGTTAGTTTAAAATTATGATCTTGTCTAAGAACACTACTTGTCAGTCTGCAGATTTGGTATGCTTTACCTAAGCTTAGTATTGTGCTTCATTACTCGAGCGTTTTGTCTAATCCATGTCTCAAACACATGCAGATGTTAAATGCATCAGACTGTGCAGCAAGAACCCCCCTTTTTTTTGGCTTTTCAATAGAACATTATATTCTTGTGTTTGGCTCGCATTTTAGACATACTTTGGAATGGACGTGTCAGCTGTAGAAGATCCAGTTCAACGAAGAGCCCTGGAGACTATGATAAAAACATATGGACAAACCCCTCGCCAGCTGTTCCACACCGCACATGTCAGCAGACCTGGATCCAAACTCATTATGGAGGGAGAGCTCCTTGCTCCCATGGGGCTATTGGTGCAGCTTGCATTCAGAGACACAAAGGAGCAAACTAAAGAGATCACATATCCGGTATGTCAGAGTGATTCATAAGGCTGCTTAATATTAATTAATATGTGGCAGCTAGTGTGTGGGGTCTTTTTGTAGGGGAGTATCTGGAAGATTCTCCTTCTTTCTAACCAGGGAAGGGGATCCTGTGGCCTTTCAGGTGTTCTTGGACTCATGTTCCCAACAGCCTCAGCAGCATAGTCAGTGTTTGGGAATGGTGGGAGTTGTAGTTCATCACCAACTTGGGGGGGGGGCACACATTCACTACCCTAATTCTAATGTTTCTATCTATCTGAAAATCACCCTCTTATATTTCACGCTGTTTTCCTTTGACAAGGAGATATTTCAGCTGGACTGCAAAGCATCAAGTAATCTTTCATGTTCCTGATTACTTGCTCATTTTATTTTCTCGTGTATTATTATACAGGAATCCATGTCAGTGTTGACCAGAGAGGTCCACAGATTTTCCTTTAAAAGGAAAGAAGAAACTCATGTTTAAAGAAAGCGTTCACTGATACTAATCTCCAAATGTTGTCACTTAAGTTTCTTCACAGGAATGCTTTATTAAAACCTGAGATGATTAGATTGCACACTTTATTTTCCCCTGGAATGTATTTTACTTACTCTAAAAACATTTAGCATACCTAATTCTCAAAGAAACTCCATGTGGCTTAAAACTCACAACACAAAAATATAAAATAACTATAAAATCCACATTAAAACCACAAATTTTAACAAACCACAGATATTAACATCAAATCCAAGCCCCCATTAACACACACACACACACACACACACACACACACACCCCGGCAAAACAGCTATCAGGCTACCAAAGATAAACCAGCAAAAAGGGAAGAATATTGTAAAAGCCTTTTAGGGCAGCTAGGTTTTTAGCAGCACTGATAAGGTCTGGTATACCTCACTTGGCACAGGGAGCCTCAGCAGAAGAGGTTCTAGCTCTGGGTATTGCCTGCTGTGCTTTTGGAGATGAGGGATATGAGTTAGGGCTTCAGATGATGATTGGGATGTGGGCAGGAAAATTCAGAAGAGGGGGTGGGCCTTAAGGTACTCAGGCCCCAGGCCATTTAGGCCTTCAAAGGTTAAGATCAGTACCAGGAAGCCTGTTATCTATGTCAAAAATGGAAAAAATTAAAGATTTGATATAATCTACCTTTAGCAAACTCTTAGGCCTGGCTCAGATGTAATGATCCAAGTGTGGTTTATCAGCCTGGAAACAAGTCCTGTGCTTTCATACTCCTTCTTCATGCCTCTCTTTCCAGCCTTCATTTGCACCCTGCTTCAGAAACACTTTCCTAGCTTCTTAAACCACAGTATCTTGTGATTCTAAATTGCGAGAGTGATTTAAGGACTTGCAAACCAGGAAATAAGCTAGGATTGGCCATTCCAACCCAGTAAACCATGGTTTAGCTTAGCAGTTTGGAATTGTTGCATCTGAATTTTGCCCTTTTGTCTTACACTATTCCGTGCTTCTATTTTTCCTTTGATATTTGTTCTAAGACCTTATATATCATTGAAGCTACCTTTGGATAAATACCAGTTTAAAATTTATGTATTTTAAAGAAAATTGCATTCAGCTTGAGATTTAAAAAGCTTAGCTATAATGACTGTTTAAAATGTGTTAGCTGACAGCTGTTTTATTTCATTATCTCTTAGAGTCCTTTACCTTGGATTAAAGGCTTGAAGTGGGGGGAATATGTAGGTTCCCCAAGTGCCCCTGATCCCCTTGTCTGCTTCAGCCAACCACATGGAGAAAGGTTTGGCTCCCTGCAGGCTCTGCCAACAAGAGCAATTTGTGGTTTATCCCGGAAGTTCTGTCTTCTGATGATCTATAGCAAAGAGCAAGGTAAGGGTGCTCAGTGGTCTCTGCAGTAGCATTGCAAAAAAGATTTCATGCTGCCAGCCTAATTGTCTCAACTGCTCTGCTGTCCAGTCTCTCACTCGTTCAGAGATTGCAGCTAATATAATGCTGAGGCCTGACTCATATGTTACCTGGGTGGAATAATTGCTGCTGAGATCTCAAAGTGCATGGGAGCAGAACTGTGTGGGAAGCAGTTTGTGAAGTGGCTCCCATGTGAGTTGGAGCAATTTTAGCCACATCTACAGAACCATCCGGAAATAAGTGGTTCTGCAGATGTACTAAGAATCTGCTCCAAAGTCACTTCATGCAGCCAGTTTCCTATGTGGTTTGAGATCTCTCTAGCAATTGTACTGCTCTGATCACATGTCAATTGGTCCCAGTAAACTTGTTAAACAAGGATTCTTCACTGTGGGAAGGGGTTTTTATGTTTAAGAAACTGAAGGATTTCAAGTGTGTCTGTTCTCTATCAAGTTCAGGGTTTGATATTTGGATATACAGCACAGACAAAATTTAAAATAACCACATTATTGAAGGCAGAGGTGGAGAAACTCGGATCCAGGGGCCGAATATGCCTTCCCAGACTGTTTTGTAAGGCCTAAAGTAATCTCCCTTGGCGACAGCCCACACTGGCTTCACCAGGATTTTTGCCTTGCTGGAATTTGACCTTCAACTCTGTTAATGCAAAGGTAACACCCACCTTTGCCTGTGTCCCACATGCCACTAGCATGTGGCCCTCAAAAGGTTTCTTAGCAGGGAATGTGTCCCTCCCATTTGAAAAGGACTCCCCACCCCCTGATTTTAAGACTTTATTGGAAAGTGTCCATTTGTTGCTCAGACATTCAAACAGTGGAATTTAAAATTAAAAAATAGATACATAATATGTGTCTTTTTGTTGTAGACTAACACACTGTGAGTTTTCTACTTAATCTGAATGTCCTGACTGCTGTTACAGGTGTAAGAAGCATGCACAGTACAGATATCCAGTGGTCAGCCATTCTGAGTTGGGGATATGCCGACAATATACTGAGACTGAAAAGCAAGCAAAGTGAACCTCCAGTGAACTTTATACAGAGCTCACAGTTTCATCAGGTAAAAGCCATTTTTATTTCCCCTCTTTTCACCTATAGAATGCCATGTTTGAAAAACAGTGTTCATCTGTGGCAGCGAAACCAGACCCATAGCATCTTAGATTATATGCTGGTTCAAAGATAATCTCAGTCTAATGATTTATGTCCAAGAAATCAGTCTAATGATTTTGTCCAGATGCTTGCCGTTCTTGCCCCTCTCCTCCCATTACTTGTCTCACTTTGGCACTTCTGTAATGGCTTATTAAAATATTGGTTTCCTATTTTATTAAGATCAGGAAACTGGTTTAATCTCTGTTTGCTAACCATGAACTGATCCCTGATATCATATCCTTGTTTTTTTAACAGAGATTAAACCACAATTTCTTGGTTTTGATGTTATGAGAAACTGTGGTTTATTAAACCCAAGATGGAGGTCAATCAACCATGTGTTATGGTGTGAAAGGGATGAGGGAGCATGTGGGCACAGTGTTACGACTAAATTAGGCCAAGACCTAATACACATATTATTATAACATGAGCTTTTATGGACTGCACCCCACTTTAGACAGTGTTCATCCTCAGGTGGCAGCTATATATTTGTTAGTGGGCCCAAAAGGCCACTTACTGGAAATCCGGCCTTTCTTATTGCTGTTTCTTATGAATGTGTGTGAGGAGGTCTGCAACTGAAGAAATGGCTTCTCATCCATGAGGGCTTATACCACTATAAATCTATTAGTCTTACGTTCATGTCCCTGATTTTCCTGGACTTCTGCTTCCTCTGGATTATAGAGATGTAGATAAACCTGCTAACTCTGTGAGCATTTCTTCTAGTAGTATTTGTTTACTACATTTCTGCCCTGCCCTTCCTCCTCAAGGTAGCCCAGGGCAGCAAACAAGCAATAAAACAATGCAACTAAAACAAAACATACTTATCACATTAAAACTTTAAGAACATCTAAAAGCATTTTTAAATGGTCATATGCCCTCATAATTAATAATTTCAAGGTTGCCAAGAACAGTCTTTTTCAGCCGTCAAATGCCCGGGCAAATAGGAATGATTTTACTTTCCTCCTGAATGTGCATAATGAGAAAAACCAAGACCAAGAGAGACCTCATTAGAGAGGGAATTCCACAAACAGGGAACTGCCACCAAGAAGGCCCTGTCATAGGTTAGCACCAGCCGGGCCATACCCAGTGGTAGCACCATGAATAGGGCCTCCCTACCAGTCATCACTTGACTTGTTCACTTCAGCAAGACTATAGGAAAATGATTGTTCATAAATCTATGGCCTTTTAAATTGTGTTTGTTTGTGTGTGTGCATTATTGTTTTTGTTTGTTACTATGTTATGCATTATTGTGTTTTTATATTGTAAACTGCCCTGTGAGCCCCGAATGAAAGGAAGTATAGGAATTTAACAAATAATGAAGGCAGCTATTTACCACTGTTAATATGAATGAATATGAAATCCGGAAAAGGTAAAGTAAATGAACCCAGTTAGGCTCATGTGCCGGCCTGCAATAAGATTTTCTGTTTTTTGAGGCGCAGCTCCCTCTGCACAGCTCTAGAAACTACTTCTGGGCTCCCTCCGCAAGGTTTGGATTCAGCTTCCTTTGTGGTGTAGAATAACTGCTTTCAGATTATGAAAGCAAGGAGCCCTGCTGTACTGGGTGGCTTTGCACCCTCATTAACCAGCTGTAGGTTTCTCTGTGATTAAGAGAGCTTTAGCCAATGCACTTCCAAAAAACCGCTAAAGAACTGAAAAGTGTGGGGTGTCTGTTCTGCAGTTATAAGCCACCTTGAAGGGTCTTTGAGATGAACAGCAGGGCATAAACTTAAGAAAAGCAAAAGTAGTGTGGGATACTATTTAAATGTCTCTCATTTTTTCTTTTATGCAAGGTAACAAGCTGCGCTTGGGTGCCTGACAGCTGTCAGCTTTTTACTGGCAGCAAGTGCGGGGTCATCACAGCATATATGAACAGATTCACTAGCAGCACAGTAAGTAAATGAAAGAGAAATAGTGACTAGTTAAAAGCCTGGCTATAGTAAATCGTATTTATTTTTCTCTCTATGATTATAAAAACAATAATACAAAGAGAAATCATCTTAGCAAGAACTGATCCCCCCCCCCTTGCCTTTTTTGTTGTTGTACCAAATTGGTTTTCTGATTGGGCTGCATCTTCTAGAAAAATGTTTTATCATTGCTTAAATTGCAAAATGCTTCCTCTTTTTTGTGGGTTTGCTAGATAAATGAAGGTTTGGAGCTTAGTTCCATGTGATGCAGGAGATCCATGATTAGATCTCATTTTTATTTTACATCAATTACAGAAGTTAAAATTTGAAAATATTGTTTGTGGTAAACGAGAGTGGTGCTTTAAAAACCAGAAAATAAACTGATACAGCATGGGCTTATATTTGGTCTATAAATGCTCTCAACCTAAATGTGGGCATTTCTCCCATTCCCTTCTGCTCAGGTGTGACCATCTTTATGGGAGTCCCATAGCTCTGGCATTTCTACACACAACAGACAGCATGCAAGGGAAACTTCTGTGTCTAGTCTGCTTCTCAAAATAAGGCCATATGGTGTGACAGCATGTTCCCTGGCATCTGTTTTGGTTTCTGCTCCCAGCTGACTAATTTAGGTGGACAACTTGATTCGGTGCAGGGCAGGAAATAATTATTATGTATTTTATTTGTTAGTCGCTTTTGTCACAAAGAGACTCACATTAAAATCAGTTAAGAACAACAACAGAGTCCTGGAATTGTAGAGTTGGAAGTGACCACGAGGGTCATCTGCTCCAACCCCTAGCAATGCAGGAATCTTTTGCCCAATGTGGGGCTCAAACTCACAACCCTGAGATTAAGAGTCTCATGCTCTACCAACCTAAAAAAGCACAGCTATACAGGGCTGCAGATCCCACCCCGCTAAAAAAGGCCACAATGCCAATCACGTGTGAAGTAACTCATACTTAAGAATGAAAGACATACGGTGTGGTTCTAAACTATTTGCGTTGCTGTTTCTACCTGAAATACCAGCGTGAGATGGCAACACAGTGCTATGATTTCTAACATAGTGCAGATGTAAACGACAGGCCCTATACCTTTATCCTGGCATAAGAAATCTTAGGCAGGTCTGTTTTTTAATGGGCTGTTGGAGTCTAGCACCACACTGATGTGGCTAGCGTATCTAGGAAAAGTGTTGGTTCTTGTCTGTCGCCTCTTCCTTCTGTTCTTACCAGCTTCTTTTATTATGATGACGATTCTGCACCTCAGTTAGTTTTTTGGCTCTTCAGAGAGGAATTAAACAGTAGTAAAGTTGGGCAAGGTTTTATTTCCTTCTCGCTGCAGTTTGTTCTTAACAATGGCAATGTGAAAGACACATCTAGATATAAATTAGTCAAGCGACAATGTGTCTTGACAAATAAGGCAGCTGTATAGAGCTTTCCTCTGTGCTAATAACTATGTGAGACATCTGAAGATGCTACCTTTCAGCGCTAATACCATAGTACCATTTGTTTGTCAGCCAAGTATTCAGGTTGTGTGTGTGTTTTAAGTGGTATGGATGCTTTTGACTTGAGCAACCCTCACTTACATGTTGTTGTTTTGATAGCTGAAATGGAAAAACACAACTGTATAGAATAGGAGCTATCAGTGATGCAAGTGCAAATCGTTATTTAAAACATCTATACCCCACCCGCTAGCTTAGCATCAGACCTTGTTTTGCAATATAGTTTTGTGCCCTCCTCATCCCCCCACATCCCAATTCAACCAAAGTTGGAACTTAGTGTGTCTTTGTTCCTTTTCAGCCATCTGAGATTGAGATGGAATCTCAAGTGCATCTGTATGGCCATACTGCAGAGATCACCAGCTTGTTTGTCTGCAAGCCTTACAGTATAATGATAAGCGTGAGCAAAGATGGAACTTGCATCATCTGGGATTTGAACAGGTACGAATATACTTCAATATATCCTCATGCTGGCTTGACTTCACCCAACTTCTGTATTTTAAATATTGAAATATAATGTAGGATTGACTTCTGTTTCATTTATCATAAAATGGATGGTGATAATTAAGTACTATCCCACCCGTACTATATAAAAATATTGTAGTCAGATATTCATAATTGATATTGGAGGCAGGCACATCAAATAAAACATTAATTGAAAGATACAGATACTTTCAACAGCAGTGAAAGCTGCTTCTTTCATCACTGAACTCTGATTCTTACAGGCTCTGCTACGTGCAAAGTCTTGCTGGGCACAAGAGTCCTGTAACAGCAGTGTCTGCTAGTGAAACGACAGGTGACATTGCAACAGTTTGTGACTCAGGTAGGTACCTTCTCAAAAACAGTGCTGTGGTTTGTTTCCTTCCTATTGGGCAAAGGCAGGTGCAGGACAGACATAATTTGAGCAGTGTGTGCTGCTGGTTCAAGGGAGGCTATCATTTATTTCAGACTAGCTTACCTTGGTGTGCAAACCAGACCATTAAATCAGACCCTGTAGTTCAGTCTAAGCTGATGGACAATGGCTTTCCGACTTCAGACAGGAGCCTTTACCACCCCTCCCTGAAGATGCTAGGGACTGGATGTGGGACCTGCTGCATCAAAAGTTATGCTCTTCCACTGAGCTATGTGCCCCTAAAGGCAAGACGCAGGGGTTCTTATTGGCACATACTAGCAAAGACTGATCCACCAAACAGGGCTGAGGAACTAGAACTGGCCAGTGGGCCAGATCCTTATCTCGTCCACTGGCAAACTATGGCAGGTAGGTGGAACCCTCCATAATGACACCTGCCAAAGTTCAAAGGAGGTCTCTGTAATGGCTGGTCATTGCTTAGAGCAACCTTCTTTGAAGATGAGCTTTCAGTGCCAATCAGCTGAAAGAGGCTTCTTTTAAATGGTGATCAGCTGATTGCCTTTTGAAGTTTCTACAGAGAAAGCAGATCGTATTCTAAGCGCTGGGGAAAGCGCTTTGAATACAAACTACTTCCTTTGCAAAGAAAAAAAATGCTCACTTTAAAAACAAATGTGTTGCTTCCCAAGCACCCAAAATCTGCAAGGGGCTTAGCAAGCCCTGTCTTTGGGGCTTGACAGGTAGGTGTAGGGCTTGACAGGTAGGTGTAGTGGCGTGTGTAGCTCAGGTGGCCTGGTCACCTAAAGGGGAGCTTCATTTCCCTTTGTTCACCATTGAATGCTGTTCTAGAGGGTGATCCCAACATTCAGTGATGGGTTTGAAGGGCTGTGGGGTAGGCAGGTGGGACCAAACACTCTGCATACCTGTGATTCCTGGACATCATGTTTACTATGCATTTTCCTGGGTGAAATGATGCTACATTGTAAAATCTGTATGTGTGCGAACACAATCACATGAATCTCAATCTCTCAAAGGTTTAATGCTTCAGCTACCTCTTAAAGAGTTTCCATTATCTGAAGTTAAGGCCCAAACATCAGATATGTTATCCAAGATACTGTATCAGAAAAATTCCTGTGGGGAATATACAAGCCGTAATTGCTTTTGTTAAAATTATATCTTCTCCTTGCTTCCTGATATTAAATAACTGGTAGCATGGGGACTGTATTAAAATGTTCATTAAGTATACATACAAAAGCAAGACAAATATCGGTGATATTCCCATTGGCTCTGCAATAGAATTAAAACAAGCAGCGTAGGTGTTCCAAAAGAGGAGATTCCGGAAGAGAATGTGGATTATCTGTAGCTATTTGTAGGTTACTGCACATCTCTAGAGACTGAATTGATTTATCAGCAACTCTCTAAAATCCTAGAGAGATTAATGGCCAGTTTACACCTTCATTTGTTTCCGCTCCTCAGCTTGAGCTAAAGGTAATAATGACTCTAGTCACTAGAGTACTTAAAGGTAAAGAGGGGTTGGAGTAGGGATGGGAAATGATGTGTTATATATCTAGATATTAGTTTTAACCTGTTCCTTTTCTTTAGTGATTTAAAGCTAATCAATTTTTAAAGCTGCCTGCTTGCCACCTGCCTCTTTATAAATTCATGTTGGAGTTAGATTTTCTTGCTGTTCTGATACCTTTCTTATTTGGTTGATTGGCTGGTAAAGTTCAATCAAAAGTCATGACCCAGAGGTGTGTTGTCTTCATTTAAAAAAAAAAAATGAAATATCAAATGCTTGTGTTCCTTTTTATATATTTTATTCTTCTTCCTTTATATATGGGAAAGGGCATGGAACTATGTGAGTCACCAAAGCGCTTTCCCCTTATCAGTGGAAATAGATGTCATTTTTACCTCCCTCCATGAGGAATTCAGCACAGCTTTTCATGCCTATTGTCTGAGCAATAGCTGCAGAGTCACAAAATGCAGCCTGCTACTTCTCATCATGTCTACCTGGCCCATTAACAATGTTCAAGGCTAAATTAACAAACACCCCATGCTCTTTCAAGGGTGGGCACCACATTACCTTCCACAAGGACCCCATCTGAAGATCTCAGACAAATTACTGGGGGGAGGGGGTCTCTCGCTATCCAAGCAGAAACTGGATCACTACCGTATTTTTTGCTCCATAAGATGCACTTTTTTCTTCCTAAAAAGTAAGGAGAAATGTCTGTGCATCTTATGGAGTAGAATCATAGAATCATAGAACTGTAGAGTTGGAAGGGACCCTGAGGATCATCTAGTCCAACCCCATGCAATGCAGGAATATGCAGTTGTCTCATACGGGGATCAAACCTGCAACCTTGCCATTATCAGCACCAAGCTCTAACCAACTGAGCTATGAATGTGTGGTCCCTGGAGCTGAATTGCCTAGGGGCGAAAAGCAGATCATGCTTTTCTTTTCTTTTTCTTTTTGAAAGAGGGAAGTGGGTGTTGAAACAAAGCCGCTGATCGGCAAGCAATCAGGGAGATAAGGCTGCTGGTAAAGGAGGCTGCTGGGGGAGGGGGGGAGGTAAAGACAGCGAACTTGCAAAGAGAGGAGACAGGAATACTAAAACAAGCAATGAGGAGAGAAATTAGAAGAAAAGGAGGAGCAAAAAACTGTTCCAGCTAAGAAAAAGACACTAAGGCAAACAAGAGAGAAGGGAGTGTTGAAACAAAGCCACTGAGCAGCTGATCGGCAAGCGATCGGGAGGGAGATAAGGGACGCTAGAGATAAAGGAGGCCTCCTGGGAGGGGGCAGGTAAAAGCACATGGATCTTCAGGATTTTTGCATTGGGTCACCCCAGATTCACCATCAGATCACATAGCATGTCCATGGCTATAGCCTTCACCAAAAAAAGCACGCATCCACTGTTTCGTGGGGCCACAATGGCACAAAAATGTGGTTACAAAGCACGAATCCACATGGATTCTCCAAACTCACCGTCAAATCACATGTCTGTGGCCACAGCATAAACCACAAATATCATACACCCACTGTTTCATTCAGAATATTTTTTTTCTTGTTTTCCTCCTCTAAAAACTAGGTGCGCCGTATGGAGCGAAAAATATTATGTTTGGGGTGCTTTAGTTCACAAAGGCTAGATCGCCTACAAGACCCTGTTTGACTCTGTGATTCTATTAATCTGGCATTTCAGTTCTGTTTGTTAATTAGGTGAAGTAATGGTCAAATATCCATTATGTCAGTCTGCACACCAGGAAGTGGCTTCACGTAACTTACATTTTCTTCCAGATGTTGGATGCTCTCATCACACTGATGTAATACAATTGTAAAAGTAGCTCAAGGCGCATTTCAGAAGGCAATCTTTTTGCATTCCCGTTTAGGCCATATGATATCTCCTGGGGGAAGAAATATACTTTTCTCCAGTACATCCCTAAGCATAGCCTGGTAGGAAGCCAGAAAATGCATTGGTTCTGTGCTGACCTTTCCATCAGTTGGGCCATTACATCTTGCATGTCTTTACTTGGACTGCTGGAAATAGAAGTTTTGTCTGTTGCCAGTCCTTATTGTATCCATTGATATTACGTTTTAATCGTGCTTCAAATCGAGAAGTAGTTTATATCTAAGAAGCTGTATGTGAATGTTTGAAATAAAAGAAATGGGAAAATGTTTGAGATCCCCCAGATTAGAGCAATTTAGGGGTGCCCCTTATATTGACAAAGATGTCCCCCTGCAGTCCAGTAACACCTTCAGTTTGTTAGTGGTTGTTAGGTGTGATTGGTATTACCTATTGATAATGCTATTGCTTCTGTGTCATTTGGATTTTATGTTTTTGAGAAATAGTCAGTATCAGAAAATGTAATGTCAGCGCTTGCATATGATTGTATGCTAGCCCTTCATTCTTTTGAGTGGTCTTTTGGGTAGTATATTGTTTCATCTAGATCATGTTCTGGATTTTATTTTGCTAATGCAGCTGTTCTATTGCGTTTCAGTTGGTGGTGGCAGCGATCTGAGACTTTGGACCGTGAACGGTGATCTTGTGGGACATGTGCACTGCAGGGAAATTATATGCTCTGTTGCTTTCTCTAACCAGCCTGAAGGAGTCTCTATCAATGTGATTGCTGGAGGGCTGGAAAATGGAGTTGTACGGTGAGTGGTTACGAGAGACAATTTTCCTTTTTGATTGCAAGTGCTCCTTATAAAAGCTATTCTTTGGGAAACTCTGTGCCATACTTCTTTTTCCATGCATCTGTTCTGAAGATGTTATTTCTGTGGAGCAAAGGGGACAGCTTCCTCCATACAGTAACCCTAGTTTCTCAGCTTTACAACAAGGTTGTGAAGCAGGGAGGGCGCTCTTGCTTCAGAAGGGACCCATTTGCAGCAGATGAAAAGGGTTTCTAAAAAAAACCCAGTTTGTCCATGACACTTGCACTAAAAAGGTATACATATGCATTAGCACAGCAAGGTCATGGGTGCGTCTGAAAAATGCCAAAAATCTGCAACAGAGGTTTAACCAGAGACTCTGGCAGGACACAAAACGAGATGAAAGTGCTAGTCTTACAATACTGCAGCCAAATCTCTGGAAAGCTGTTTTTGGATTGTATGCGGTAGCAGTCATTCTGTCTTTGTCTTTTCCTTAGGTTGTGGAGCACGTGGGATTTGAAACCTGTGCGGGAAATTACATTCTCTAAATCAAATAAACCTATTGTAAGGTAATAAACAAACAACAAGGAAACAAACAAATGGTTTCATTTTGGAACACAGCAATTTACTGTTACGTTTTGAGAACATGGTTTTCTGTGTAAATTGATGCCTTTGAAATATGTTTTGCTTACCTTTTTGAAGTTACTATTACAGATAATTTTGAGAATTCTGCATTACTGTCCGTTACTGAATTTACTGTCCGTTTGCATCTATTTGTGTTCCCATTTAGTTTGTGTAGTCCACATATTACCCTCAAACAACACCAATATCAATTTCCCCTGTAAATTTGGGTTTGTCTGATATGGGGATAATCCAATAAATTGGGGGAAATTGGGCTCACAACTGCTCTACTGAGGGCCACAGTTGATCACTTTTTGTGTTCAGTTGTCAGTACAGTGGTACCTCGGGTTACAAATGCTTCGGGTTACAAACGCTTCAGGTTATAGACTCCGCTAACCTGAAAGTAGTACCTCGGGTTAAGAACTTTACCTCAGTATGAGAACAAAAATCGTGTGGCGGCTGCAGGAGGCCCCATTAGCTAAAGTGGTACCTCAGGTTAAGAACAGTTTCAGATTAAGAATGGACCTCCAGAACGAATTAAGTTCTTAACCAGAGGTACCACTGTATCTGCTGCTCCCCTTTCCATGCCCATGACTTCCTCAGTGATTTCTTTCTTCTTTTTCCTGGCTGTGCTCATAATTATTTCTGGTGCGTTCCTGAATGGAGGAATAAATATTCTTTCTTTTGATCTGTCAGATTACATAAAACGAGAAAACTGCAGAAGCAAACCACATAAAAAATTTTTAGCAGCAAATAAATTGGGCAGCAAACTGAAAGGTGTATGCTGAGAATTTACTTTCAAAAGCCATTTCTTCTGCAGTGGGCTAGTAAAGGCACGTCAGGAGCGTAGCCACATATATTTCTTTCCATAGATATTTCACATACATTTTCTTTTGACCCCTAAGATTTGCAGGAAACCAGAAAACTGTACAAGGAAATTTATGGTTGCCTGACTCTGCACTCCAGCACAAGAGGCAGCTGGGATGCGGGAGTGGGGGGGGGGAGAGAGAAAGCTTGCAAAGAATTAGAATAAAATAAGAGTGAGTATAGACTTTAGACTTGATGTGCGGCAGTTTCCTTGGGACCTATTCAGGGGTGAGGGTGGAGGAGCTGTTGCAAACATTCCTAACGTTTTTCGGAATTGAGTGAATGTACAACGTGCTGTTTTGTACGAGACTTTTTTTTTTTTAGAAAGGCAGGGTGTCAGTGTTGAAAATAAATGTATGTATTAGCACAGGTATATTAAAACTGAGACCCCCCCCCAACCCCTTTGAGGAGCATCCTTAGTGTTACGGTTTAAAATTGTCAATAACCCGTGAGATGTGACAAATTTTTTGTTTTGTTTTTCTTTACAGCCTTACATTTTCCTGTGATGGCCATCATCTGTACACAGCAAATAATGAAGGAACTGTTATCGCTTGGTGTCGCAAGGACCAAAAGCCCTTGAAACTCCCCATGTTTTACTCATTCCTGAGCAGCTATGCAGCTGGCTGATGGCTGTTCTTCCTCCTTGGCCTTGGTTATTTTGAAGCGCTTTCAATCCAGGGTAGATTATAGAACTTCTGTTTACCTGGATCTTGAAATACTCTTTTAACATCTTCATGATAACTGAGAGTAGATTAGCAATATATCAGTGGAAGGCTGCTACGAATGCTCACGCACCAGACCATATCACTGGTTATAGGAAACTTCTGGTGTGCTTTTTTTCAGGAGAGAGTAGAAGCGCTAACCCAGAAGTTTAAATGCTGCAATGTATAATGTAAAAATATTTTTACAAATCATTTCGTGGACCATGTATATTCTAAATCCTGAAGCGCTAATGGTGACTTCTGCCCCTTTGTGTTGTAAAAAAATAAAATAGAATTAAAATACTTCAAAGGTTTATTAAAAAAAAACCAAACAAGGTCGGTTTGTGTGTATAACTTATTAGTTGACTGTAGTACACCTTTCTCTAGAATGGACACACCCAGTTACCAGTGTTTTAAAATTCAAGAACTCAGATTTGCTTTATAGAGAAGCAAATTAACTCTGTAGGTGTCTCTACACCAATGTTGTTGAAATACCGGAAGTACAATTCTATGAAATGTGATTCTATTTATTCACTGTCTTAATTTATAACAGACCATAAATCTATAGCAGTTTAAGTATATATGGTACCTGTAGTTCAATAGGCAAAACTGTTGTGACAACATGAAGCAATACAGAAATCTTTCAAAATAATTTCAAATTGTATAAATCCCAAAGACTAGAACATCTTGTGGTTTATACTCTGGACATCAAGAATGGGGTAGCAGAAATATACTTCTATTTGTCATATAAGAACTGTAAAAACTCTGTAATGGCGGTTGGGGAGGGGAGCAGAATTATGACAATCTGGCTAACTGAGCAATTCTGTTAATTCAGATATTTAAACTCCACCAAAACTATTTTTTCCAATTCAGTTTTAGCAATGGTAGGGGGTTGAAAAAGTATAAATATCATAATTATGTTAAAATCATTTTGATTTGTTTAAAAACTGCCTGAACTACATTTTAAAATATATCTGTATAATACTAATGAAGAGTTACATGCACAGAACATGAACTCACAGAATAGGAACTCATACGTTTTCTTTTAAAATTATGGATTTAAACATAATTATGACATTTTCAGCATGACTCCCCCCCCCCTTGTTAAAAGCAAATTGTAACAATATTTACAATTAGCAGTTAAATATGTAAAGCCTTTAACATTCAGTTTATAAAATTCTGAATCTTAATGGCTTTCTCATGTGGCTAATTCAATAAATAAGTTTATTTAAATTTCTGATATACATGTGGTATAAATGCATCTACTCTCTTTCTTGGGGAAAAGCAAATAAGCCCAGAATTCCTTAGTGATGTATTAACTTATACATTTTCCATAATCTACATCTTTCATTTTGTTCTTCCCTTTGATGTTTCTTTTGCATGTGCCTCTTTTAAAAGCATCACGAAAACTGTAACTGGTCACTTCATAAACATGCAATCAACACCCTTTTTCTACTCATTCAAATATAAAATTGTAGGAGTCTTGAAGTTTTCAGAATTGTTTCAGAAAATTCTTTTGGGGGGAAAGGGTGGGTTTTTTTTGAAGGGGAAAAAAAAAGTATTTCTGATTAATCCAGAATCTAAAAAAGCACACTAGGCATGGTGTGTGAATATATGTATGTCTCTTCCTAGTCTTTTCCCAACTTGATGCTGACGTTACATTAACACCTATGGATTTCCACATTTAAAATTACAAAAGGAAAATGCATTTTGGTTTGCATTTCAATCATGTTTACCATCTAAAAACAAGGACTTTTACTGCAATGGTGTGCTTGAGGTAACATCTTTTTTCATTGTTCTTGAGGCATTTTTAATTGCTTCTACATTAGGATACAAAATGTCACTTATGAAGTCTTACTTTTAGGACATTATTATAAATCTTAAATATGCAAAACAACTGACCTTGTGAGATGCAGTATTTTTATGCAGAGCTATAAGGTTTTTGGATAGAATGATATTTATTCAGCATGGCAGCTTTGTTCTGGAAATCTTACTAACACCTCATGAGGTTTATGCATACATTGAATACCCCTGTAAATAATAATATAATTACAGTATATTTATGTTCACTGCACCTATACTGCTGAGTAATAAAGTATTTCATACAAATATAGATAAGGCATTAATATTATACAGATGAAAACTAGAGTCTACAAACCTCCACAGGGATTCTAGGTATGTTTTCTTCTTCTTAACTCACATTACTTATTTCAGTTGTTATTTTGTTTACATTTGCTGCAGTGCAATCTCCTTCTTAGGACCTGTTAAATGCAAAAAATAAATTACTGTACAGATCTTCAGTATTGTAAGATAATTCTACTTTGCCCAGAAACTTAAAGAGGATTGATCAGGGAATTCTCAACTTCTCTTTTCCCCAAACACCATACCCACCACATCAACTCACTCTTATGCTGTTTTGACCCGATGTTGGCCATATGTTTCTCAGATTGCACCTTTTTTGGCCAAATTACATTGGGAAAATAAAGGTGTGCATTAGATTTGATGGCACACTGACATTAGCCAGCAAATTATATTTTGGTTTCAAGGTTCTGAAAATTGAGGTGCGCATTAGATTTGATGGCGCATTAGACTCGAGTATATATGGTATATCAGTTAAAGAACTGAAACTACCAGACATAGAACTGCATTCAAGAAGTTCTATTTGACAGTTAAAACAAGATAGGTGTGAATTTAGCTAATTTGAATTAAAATGTACGTTAAATGGAATTAAATGGTCATGAATCGGAAACACTTTAGACTTTTTACGGTTGTGTCATATAGCTAGCTCCAGATTTGACAACAGCAAATGATCTCACTCCACAGATAATTCAACCCCAACATATATAAAAATGTTTTCTCCTTGGAAAGAGCACTTGACAAAGACATTTTGATTTTTCTGGCTTTATAAAATTTTATTTTCAGAAGTGCAATACATGTTGGGTGCCTGAGGTAGAAAATCCAAGTTGCACTGCTCCCTAAAGCAGGGCACAACCCATCAAAACCAGGCTTGTGAGCAATTCCATTCACTTCAGAACTCCTATTGGATTGTGCCCTGAAAATGGGATCTATCTCCCACCCATTATGCTAGTCCTTTGGCCTACAACTCCCTGCAGCTCCAACCAGCACAGACACAAGGTTGGCAAAGGCTTCACTGTACCACTCTTAATAAAAGTCGATCTGCTACCTGAGGCAACCGCATGATTTTGCTTCATTGTGGGGGCTGCATCATCTCTGTGAGCTCTGTTGTTGCAATAATACAGTTTTTGGGGTATTTTACCTCACAGACCCCTTTCAGCCAGTCAGTCACAGCTGTGTTTTCCTCTGTTCTACTCCTGCCTCCCGCACCAGCACAGTGATAATAAATAGGGCTTTCATGTATGTCCTACCTGGGGCTGGCCAAAGACATAATTGATGCTTCAAGTGAAGAACAAGAGGGTGTCTCCTCCTGTTCCATATACAGAAGCTGCTTGGGCTGGCAGTTGAAATCCGTTCCAGACAACCTCAGTGTCTGGAGACAGACAGTTAGGCTGTGCATCCATAGCAGAGAAGGAATGACTGCTAGAAGGAATGCAGGCAGAAGAAACGCCATAGTGCATCTCCAGCAGCACAACCGGATGCCTTCATCTGCCCCAGCTGCAACAAAACATGTCTCCCACATCGGTCTCTACAGCCACAGCAGGAGCTCTAAATTTCCAACAGTTTGACGTCATCTTCCATTGTCTCCCGAGGCAGACTGATGCCAACAAGAAGTGAGGCGAGAGCATCTTCCACACCTAACAGTAGGCTGGATTTGGGAACCCAGGCATGGTTATAGTGGGGAATGGCTGGGGCTCAGGCGGAATAGCCAGAGGCTGCTACTCTTGGCCCTAATGTCACATCCTCAACATCCATTTGGGCTTTCCCCAAAGAACTTTGGGGGCTGTAGTTCCCCCCTTACATAACTGTAATTCCCAACTCCCCATTAGTTAAGAGCGTTTTAACATTTTCTGGTTAACACCATTATTTTGCGGAGCCTCCATCAACATTCCCTTTAGTAGTATGAAGAGTAGAGGCACCTTAATAACACATGGTGTTAAAACCGTTGCCAAGGTCCTCTGTGCTTGGAGCGTGGCTAACAAAATGTTTTAGGAACGCTTCTTTGTCCTTCACACTTTTTCGTGTTCGCTATGGGAACCATCTGTATATCACTGGCAAACACGATTCCTTCTCAAAGTGTGAAGTAGCTCTTACTCACCCCTCACACTTGTCATGTTAAATTACAGATTGAGATTGGATGACCTTTCCCTATTAATCAAATCCAAATCGGTTTGTGACACTGTTACTATGAGCAATATTCTTTTGCTGGTCCCCAGTTAACCCACAAGTGTGTCATCCCGAATCCGCCCTCCTCCCATGTGAAAAGTGAACCCGTGAACACCTCTTTCAGGGCCCACTTCATGTGACGGGGGTACAGCTTTATTTGGTTATTTAAACATTGGGATTGGTTTAGTGCCTTTCTTTCTTTCTGCCAGTTCATACCAATATAACATGGCGGCCTATATAAACAGTAAACTCTATGTTAGCTTTCATGGGTTGGAAGGAATTCCTAGCGGTACTTCCCTATTTCTAGGGAAATTTCTGCGTTGCTTAAGAGGCAGAAACGTTGCTGGATGGGCAGAGAGAGAGAGAGAGAGAGAGACTCTGATCACTTTAATTTGCGCGATGGAAATTCACATACGTTTCTCTCTTCCTACAACACGCGACACCCCGCAGACGGGCTGCCCTCATTAAATTTTTTTTTTATATATATAACTATAACTATATATATATATATATAATGTGTGTGTGTGTGTATATATATACATATATATGCTTTCGTAGATTTTCACGGGTACAGGAATGCAGGTTTTGGTGTCCTCGGGTGTCTTCCCGTGTAAAAGTTGGGGTGTCTAGGCGACGTTTCGACGAGGTCTCACTCGTCATCTTCAGGCTGGTGCTTTCGGCTTCTTGTTACTGGAACAGAGCAGGATCTTAGTGTTTGAGTTCCTATAAATACTGTTGAGGAGGTGTGGTGTATAGCCTCCAATGTTCTGGGCAGAGAGGAGGTTCCCAGGCTAGTGTGCCTTTTCTTCTTTTGTTCCTTAATTACTTGAGGGATATCTTGAGTGATTTCTTGAGTGATTTCCTGAATCCCACTTAGGTGGGTCATTAGGTGTGGATTAGTTGCTAAAGCCTTCGTGTCTTGAACTCTTGAACTTTGTGAAGAGTTTTTCTGAGAAGATGGCTGTACTGCACTTGGTTGTGCTCTGGCTTGGCTTCGTGTATAGGGGCGAGCTGTATATACATATATATATACACACATACATACATACATACATACACACACACACACACACACATGAGAAGCCAGGAGTAGCTAGTAGGTATGGAAGCGCGCTCTTTCTTGCTCTCCCACCCAACTCCATTGACGTCACGAGCTGGAATTCCTTTCCGTCGGGGGTGCGCGCGCGTCCCCGCCTGCCTTGCTCAAAGCCTGCGAAGAGCTTGGCTGGGCTCTCCCGTCGCAGGAGGGCAGGCGGCTGAGCAGCCCCGCGGGTCCCGCCGGGGCCCTTTCCGGGAGGGAGGCGCGTCTAGCAGGGCGTGGTGGGCCGGCCGTGCTCCTTCAAACCCCCCGCGCCGGACAGGCATGTGGCGCCTCGACGCGAGCCTGGTTGTAGCCGGGGCGTGAGGTGCCCGCTTCGCGCTGCTCCGCCGTCGAGTCTCTCGGACAGTCCCGAGCCTCCGGTCGTCGTCGTCTGCAAGGGGTGAGTCAAGGAAGGAATGGAAATGGGAAAGTAGGCAAGCGAAGGAAAGCAGCAGACCGCTAGGCTGGGTCGGTGTCTCGCCCAATCTTGGGCGGGAGTCGGAGACTTCCCAGGGGCGCAAGCTTCAGGGATCCCTTCGCGTGGGTTGGTTCCAGCGTTTGTCGATCTCGTGTTCTTTGTGATGGGCGAGGAAGCAACATACTGCAAGGTGTATAAGTGCCTGTTAGTCCTTATAGACAGATACGCCTGTGAGACCCGGGTCCTGCGTGCATGTAAGAAAATAATATTTTAATCACTCGCACATATTACAGGGTTGACTTCAAGGATACTCTGCTTATCCGCAAATGTGGTAACTTGGGAAGGAACTACTGAATAATGGGATAGTCTTTCCAGGTGAGAGTAGTGTTCTACCTAATCCTAAAGGTAATGGCTCCCTGGGAGTAGAGAGATGGTTTGACAAGGAAAAATAGTGGGGTACACTGCCCAATCTTGAAAACATGTATTTCCTGGCATCAGAAATGGGTGGTTGGGCTATGCACTCTGTACTTGCTCTGAGACAGACTTTTCCATTGTGCATATGTTTCTGCGGTTGAGCTTGTAGGTCCAAGGAATGAGTTCTAGACAACCTGATGCAAATGAAGCTTGGTGTTTTCTAGGTTAGACGAGATGGGGGTTTTGTATTTTAATGGCCCACATGTGATTTGTTGGCCAGAATCATCACAACCCTAATGGCTCTGGTACCTCTCACTTGAGTCAGTCTACTAGTAAGAAATAATGGGTACTGTGAGTTTTCATAAAGGGAACCTGCAACCTAGCCTCTGTTATCAGAAGAGCCTTCATGTCTGCCTAGATCACCCGGAAAATCCTGGATTCCAGTGGCCATAGTAATACTGATTGGAGAGGGGTTATTATGTAAAAAGTGATGCTTGTTCAGAACAATTTGAACATTATGAACATGGAGAGATGGTAGACGAAGGAGATGGTAGCCAAGAAAGGCAATAAGCCAATTTTGGCACATATTTCCCAGAATTCTGCAGACATGTGTGAGCTGTGTGAGAACGCTTAGCAAGATGACCTCCTGCTGAAAGCAGATATCTCTTGCTTGATGTGCATTTGAAAATCTTGTTCAAATAAATCTGAATATTTGTAAGACAGGCAGACTCCCAGTGCATGCTCCCCCCCTCCCCCCAGTTTTGTAGCTTCCTGAGTGCAAATAGAAGCTTGCGCTGCAGAAGGTATCACAGTGTCCCGAGTGAGATGAGCAGGGCACAACTGGCACAGCATAAGCATAATCATGAGGCGAAGGAAGGACAAAAGATGAGTAAGAATGCATCGCGATATGGCTCCATAATATTATGCATGTGGTGGAGAAAATGGATTGAGAGGTTTTCCTCCCTCTCTTGTGACTGGGGGGGTCTTCCAATGAAGCCAAGCGGTGGAAGATTTGGGACAGACAAAAGGAAGCACTTCTTCACACAGCGCATACTTTGATAGCTTTAAAGTGGATTAGATAAATTCATGGGAAACATCAACAGGAGAGGACTGTCCTTGTGGGCTTCCCATAAGCATCTGGTTGGTCAGTGGGGAAAGAGGTGATAAGACTATATAACCCTTTGGCTTCATTTCAGAGGGCTTTTATGTTATGGCAAACTTGTCAAAATGCAAAACTAGGATTTGTAATGCTTTTTCTGCTTAGTGCTTTTCTCCCGTTACTGTAAAAATAGATCCATGTGTACATCCAGTGCTGAATTGTTGGCATCCGTCTGTCTTGAGAGAAGTCAAACTGCTGAGGTAGTATCAGGAAGTGACCTCCCCAGGGCGTAAGTCCAGACAGTGTGCGTGGAGGTTCTGGGCTGCCCATATAACAAGTCCCGTTCCCCCTTGCCCTCACTGATGTAGTCCGAAGGAAAGCAGAGCAATATGTTTGGCACCAGCTTGGCTGCAGGAATTGCCAGAAGGAGGCCTGCAGGGTGCCATCCTGCCATCTTTGGGACCCCACTCTAGATTTGTGCAGGGTTTACTCCTTAGCCTTTTCTTCTCCCGAAGATAGCCTGCAAGGCAGCAGAGGTTTAGGATCAGAATTTTCCTTCTCCTGGATGGGATTCCTTCCCAGGTTGATGAGCCCCATCTGCCCCTACATTCAGTGTTGAGTGCATTCATTAAAAAGGAAAAAACAACAACCCCAAAACATTAGACTACCTGGGACCGATCAAAATTCACAGGGGATATCATGCCTCATAGTCCTTTATATAGACAATGGGTACTGAACTCAATCTTCATCTCAGTCTGTGTCCACCTTCAGGATCTTTTTAGGGGCCGAAGAACAGTCCCTGATTTGGTGCTGAAAACCTCTGAGGTGAGTGGGTGCCCCCTTCTGTTGCAGATAGAGGGACTATGCATAGGTACTGTGCAGATAGAGAGACCCTCTCCTGCTGTATTTCCCACCCCCACTACACACAGATATAGTTTTCCAAAGCCAGACTCTGTTCAGGTTATGACTTTGGAAATAGATAGATAGATGGATATGCTTGTATTGGCCTCAGTTGTCCAAAACAAATAAAAGATGTCAGCTGAACTGCAAGGCAATGGTTGTGTAATAAGAACCTCTACCTGCTATCAACTTCCCACCACTTTCTGCATTTAACAGAGGTGTCTCAAAATCAATGCTTCCACCTTCCACCGACAAAGAAACATTGGTTTCCTGGGGGGCTATCCAGTGTTTTGTTTAGCACCACATCCATGACTCTCAGCTTACAGAGTGAAAGAAGTGTGTGTGTGCAGAAGTAAAACCGGAAGCACCAGCGCTGTTTAGCCACACGCATTCTTAGGCTATATAGAACAAAAAAAAATGAACTTTGGGCCAATGCAGATATTATGGCTTCAATACCGAGGCAATATCTCCCCCCCCCCCCCAGATACCCCCTTCCCACATGTTTTGTTTAACATCCTACCTGATTAAAAGTTTGGGTGGACTTGAATTTTTTTCCACATTTTGTTTGGTGATAATAAAGAGGCTCTGGAATTTTTCCAACTAAAAGTGGCAGTTTAACTCATAGCTGTGCATGCTGATGTAAACTGCTTCTTCTATGGCGTAGCTTATTTGGTGGGTTTTCTCTATGAGAAAAATGTTTTTGGCATGCAGAGTTGGGAAATGGGGCTCCAGGAGATGACATCACTGTTCCTGCTGTGAAATAAATGGCAGTCAGGCATAAAATTTCACTCAGTTCTATACAGCCATACCTTGGATCCTGAACGCCTTGCAAATCGAATGTTTTGGCTCTTGAACGAACACTGCAAACCTGGAAGTGATTTGTGGTTTGTGAACATTATTTGGAAGCCAAACATCCAACGTGGCTTCCGCAGCTTCCAATTGCATGCAGGAAGCTTCTGCAGCCAATCGGAAGCCGCGCCTTGGTTGTCGAACATTTCTGGAAGTTGAATGGACTTCCGGAACGGATTGCGTTCAACAACCAAGGTACGACTGTACATGAAGCTTCAATGAAAGTACGGATAAAAGTATCATAACGCATGCATTGTGGTCAATTTTTATTACAACTGGAGTGGAAAAGATTCATATAGCATATCAACACAACAACACAAATATATGAATACAAGTTGTTGCCACCACATGTGATGGAGAAACAGAGAAAGCCTACCCCCTTAAAAAAGCATGTTGTTTGGCATCATCATGGGAGGGACATATGGTGAATTGGTGATGGCCATTTCACTGATAAATAATGGTACAGTGATTAATTATTTAAGAGGCAGTTCCCTAGTACCCTATGTAATGAAATGAACTTTTTGAGCCTTCTTGGAAGCAAAGTTCTCAATCAGATCACTGTAATGCAAACCTCTCCCAACATTCATCTGAATTCAGTGCTAACTCTAATAGGTATTCTTGAGGCATAGAAGAGTGCGTGTAATTTTATCAATTTCAGCTTTGAAAATTACATCTCACCAGATGCAATGAGAATAAGTACTACACATAAATTGGGGTAAATATATTGACTATTATGTTTATGGATAAATTGAAGGGCTGTCAGATCTGCATTATTATTATTATTTTGAGGTTCTCTTGAAATTCTCTTGATCTCAGTCAACAACTCCGTTGAATCAATTCCCACTTGGGAGGCAGTGTCCTGGTGCCCACTGGAGAAACATCTTTTCAGCCCTTTTCAAAGGCATCATCTTCCAATTTAGCCAACAATTTAACATCAAGTGTGAATCCACACTTGTCTTTAAGCAGCACCATTTGCTTACACTTGTCATCTAGGTTATTTCATCAGCCTTCAGTTGAAAGACAAATGCATGATTCAGGGACTTAGCAGGCCCTTGAGACAAATGCTAAGAGAAACCAAGTCATGAGATAGCTTTCTCCATTCTAAAAAGCTAGGGAGTGATTTGATCATAAAATTTAAAATTGGGGTCTTTTGGTGAGAGTAGTCCATGTATGGTATAGGCTACCAGCCTTTTGGGACCCAGAGGCATATTTGGCAATACACCCAAACCAGAGGAAAAGCAGGCGAATCAAACACCAAATGGGAAAAGCATGTACCAGAAGCATTCTGGGGAAATGGAGATAAGAGGGCGGGGTGACTGGATGTCTTCACCTTTATTTCTAGCCAGCCCAGTGCCATCCATTGTGGGGGGACCGACCTGGGAGGGGGCCTTGGCGGGTTGCAATGGTGGTGTCTGAAAGCACACCATATTACCCATGGGACCCCAGAGGTATGGGCTGTTTCATAAATGAACCTCCACCCCCTGAAATTTATACTCCAAATTTAGCTAGTAGGCTGCCATGATCACTAGTGTTGGTCACACTAGCCACTGCTTATGGGCTATACAGAGATCTGAGTCTTTACTATCGCTGCTTTGATATATAACCTGTCTCATGGCTCCTGCTTTAGCATAGAATTGTGGCCTGACCTGATTGGTATAAGTGTAATCTGTTGCTAGTAAAGAAAACTAGATACAGTGGTACCTTGGGTTACATATGCTTCAGGTTACATATGCTTCAGGTTACAGGCTCCGCTAACCCAGAAATAGTGCTTCAGGTTAAGAACTTTGCTTCAGGATGAGAACAGAAATCATGCAGCAGCGGTGCGGCGGCAGCAGGAGACCCCATTAGCTAAAGTGGTGCTTCAGGTTAAGAACAGTTTCAGGTTAAGAACGGACCTCTGGTACGAATTAAGTACGTAACCAGAGGTACCACTGTATTGGATATACTGGAAATGTTTTGAGAAAAGAGAGTTTGTGGAGGTAAATTGTGACGCTTTTCCATGCCATGATGTATGAAATGAGAGAATGATCTAAGGATGAAAACATGGCTAGAAAGGAATATATGCTTTGATTTGTTTACATTTGGAATTTGAGCATTTCCCCCATGCTGTAATTTTTATTATTCTAGAAAAAGGAGGATGAAGGAGGTAATGGCTAATAACAGTACAACAAATATATCTCAAGCAAGAAAAGCAGTGGAGCAGCTGAAAATGGAGGCATATCTGGACAGGATAAAGGTAAATTTCAAACTGTTACTATGTCTACATATATTACATCATAATATAATGTTTATTCTTGGGGTGCATAAATATTTGGTCAGCTTGTGCTGAAACAAAGGACGCATTTCTAACATTGACAGGATGTACATCTCATGCCTGAAAATCAGTTGCTGTTGACTTGAGGATCAGATTACACCAAAATGATTTCTTGACGAGCTTTGTAGCCACCTCTCACTGTAGATAAAT